>NC_136065.1:398877102-399477102 GCF_964261635.1 Lissotriton helveticus
GAGCTCTCTGGGCCCGGACACCCGGGGGAGGACTGCTCGGGGCCCATGAATCCCATCCTGGGCACTGTGCGACACCGCAGGCCGGAGGAGAGAGCCCCGGAAACCTGGGAAGTGTTGCCCGGGCACAGCCCATCTGGCACCCCGGCAGGAAACCACCAGCCCGGCTGAGGTGTTCCGGCATACCCTGCCCCTAGTAATCTGGAGGAAGGCTACCTCTCTTTCTGGGAACCCGCAGGCACCGAGTGACGGAAGGGACCCGGGGCGCGGAGGCGCCCGAACTCCTGGAGCCCTCGCTGGGATCTGGGAGGCGAATGGCCCTTCGTCGGGATGTCCAGGGAAGCCCGGCCATCTGGTCGCCCCATTGGAAAAAGTTAGAAATGGGATCCCTGGCTTGCCAGGGCTTGCGCCAAAGTAAATCAGAGACCACCACTCCTAAGTCAGGGCAAGGGAGTTACACGCCAAGATAACCCCTGCTCACCCTCTAGGTAACGTGGCGCGAGCAGCAAGGCTAAACTCGGAGGCGATGTAAGTTAAGTGTTTGCGCACGCACCCCCAGCAACAACACCCAAGGCCCACCACAAAGGAAACTCCACACAAGGTTATATATAAAAATAGCCTTTGTATTACACCAAAATACATTAGATAAAAAACACACACTTTACAATGTGCCAACAGGCACGGGCAGAATTTACAGGGGATATGTACAAGACAGGGCCACCTGGACCGCTGTCAGGAATCAGCACTTTTAGAACTTAGCACTTTTAGAACATAGCACATAGAATGTAAATCACTTTAGTACACAACCAGTAACTACTGATAACCAGGTAAGTACCAACTACGCAACCCTAACTACCGTAGGAGAATATTGCGCAGGGAACTAGGACTTCACTAGCACCACCTGCACTAGGAGAAAAACAACCACCTAAGTATCACAATACCTGCAGGGGTATAAGCACATAACACATGATGCATAACATACATTCAGAGGTGTAAGGAACAAGGCACATGACGCATTAAAACACATTCAGAGGTGCAGGGAAGGAAAACACATGATGCCTAAAAACATTCAGCGGTGTAAGAACATGGCACATGACGCATTAAAACACATTCAGAGGTGCAGGAGCACACAATTGCGCAAAAATCACATAAGCCACCACCTATGGCAGTCCCTAGGCCAACTGGCCTCTCTAGGGCTAGGACGCCCTGTGTCCCAAAGTCAGGGGCCTAAACGTGGCAGCTGCCCACAAAGTGCTGGGCAGCTGTAAAACAATGATGGGGCCAAAGGCGATGGAGAAGCCTCGCAGGCTCTGGACAAATAAAATGTCCCCCTGAGCCTCTCAGGGCTCTAGCCAAATGACTGGCCCCTTTGAGCCTCGCTGGGCTCTTCACAAACAATTGCGGGCTGTGAGCCTCGGGGCTCTGCACAACAAAATGCCCCCACGAGCCTCTCTGGGCTCGCAACACAATGTGGGCACTCAAGAGCCCCTCGTGGCTTGTGAATTCAAATGTGGGGTCGTTGGAGCCTCTCAGCTCTAAAGAAAACTGTGAGGAGACGGGAGGAGCGGTCCGCTGCCAAACGGCGCGGCTAGAGTACTGCCACTGTAGCCCCTGGGTCTCGTGATGGTGGAGCCTCTCTGGGCCCTCGCACCAATGTGCCCGTGCCTCGCACTTCTCAGACACCACTCCCCCCGGGTCTCCACTCACCGGGTCTCCTGGTCAGGCGGCTGGCAGCGGGGCTCTCTTCTCAGCAGCGCGGGGCTCTCCACTCGGGTCCCGGCCCCACTCAATGCTCTGCCGCTCCATGCCGGATACCACGGGGCTCTCCCTCACTCCTGGGAGCCCCGGGGAATGCGCCGGCTGCAGGACTCTTCTTCTTCCCCTCTCTCCCCGGGCTGCAGGGGCGAGACTTCCGGCCGGGCCGCGCTGCAATTGGCCGGCCGGCCATCCACTTCCGGGTCGTCGCGGGCAGCGCGGCGGCCTGGCTGGGCATTGTAAGCGGGGGTTAAACTCACCAAGAGGTAGGCTCTCTCGAGTGAATTCGTAACCGGGGCAAACAGCGGCAAACTGAAGACGGCAATGAGCGGGGTGGCACCAGCGCCGCTCGGCCACCACACGGGGTGACAAATGCCGGGTGGGCACTGGCCAAGGCACATGGAGCGCTCTCAAGCGCTTAGCGACAATGCAGCGCTTCCAGGCGCTATAGGTGAAAGAAAAGCGCTCCCCGGCGCTAAAATAGCAAATAAAGCGCTCCTAGGTGCTAGAATAGCAAGTAAAGTGCTCCCAGGCGCTTAGGCAAAGAACAAGCGCTCCCAGGCGCTTAGAGGAGGAATCCAGGGCCCCCAGGCGCAAGAGGAGCCAACAGTCCAGCAAAGTCCTTCAGGGGTCCAGGGGCTGCAGTAGTCCAGGGGCTGGGCAGGGCCCAGGGAGGCAAGCCTTCCCCTGGGCCCAAGCAGCAGCACGCCCCTGGTAGGATTCAAGTTGGGAAGAAGAACATTTTCATGGGGTCACAGCCCCTCTTTTATACACCTTTTCCCTTTGTCTTCAGGTGCAGGGTGGAGGGAGAATCAGTCGCAGCTGGTTTTGGAGCACTGTGTTTACCTCAGCCACCCTTTCCATTCACCAGGCAGGCTAGGGTCATGAGTCGCACCACAGGGGGCGGAGCCAGCATTGTGTGGGAAAAGCCCAGCCCTATTCAGGACACAGGTGCAGCCCCTCCCTCACATCAGCATGCTAATCTCTCCATTCACCACCGGGGCAGACCCACACAGACTCCTGGAGCCAGGATCCCCAGCCAGCTTCAGCCAATCACGCGCCAGCATACTTACTGCACACGCAGGCACACGTCTAGAAGTGGCACTTCCACATTAGACACATTCATGCCGCATACATCATTTCGCAGCATTCAATCACACGAGTCCGCACATACCAGACTCGAGCCTGTACACCTCACCACATGCACTCAAAGTGCGCAAGCACTTTCCACTGGAACACAGTGAAAGTGCACAGAACCCAAAAATCACCATCCTGGCTGGGATCCGGGAGGCGAATGGCACCTCATCGGGACTTCCAGGGAAGCCCGGCCATCTGGTCGTCCCATAGGAAAGCATTGGGCGCAACCAGATGGCCGAGGGGAGAGGGGCAACCAGATGGCCGGGACCGAAATGACACCAATCTGCCTGCCCCGAGCCTCCGCGGGAGGGCTCCCGCCTGCCCTTGCAGGGGCTCGGGGGCTGCAGGGCTCCGGGGCTGCAGGGCTCCAGGGCTCGGGGACTGCAGGGCTCCGTGTCTGCAGGGTTTCAGGGCTGCAGGGCTCCGGGGCTGCAGGGCTCCGGGGCTCCAGGGCTCCGGGGCTCGGGGGCTGCAGGGCTCTGGAGCTGCAGGGCTCCGGGGCTGCAGGGCTCTGGGGCTGCGGGGCTCCGGGGCTCCAGGGCTCAGGGACTGCAGGGCTCCGGGGCTGCAGGGCTGCAGGGCTGCAGGGCTGCAGGGCTCCGGGGCTCCAGGGCTCGGGTACTGCAGGGCTCCGGGGCTGCAGGGTTCCGGGGCTCCAGGGCTTGGGGGCTGCAGGGCTCCGGGGCTACAGGGCTCAGGCGCTGCAGGGCTCTGGGCTGCAGTGCTATGGGGCTGCAGGGCCCAGTGGGGCTCCGAAACCCCACGCTGGGCCTCAGGCATGGGGAAGCCAACAAGCGCTCCTGGGGCCCAGCTGCCTGCTGGAGGACTGCCAGGGAGCCTTGCAGGTCTCCGAGCTCTGCACCAGGGACCCTTGTCCTGGGCACATAGACTCTTGGCAGGCCGTAGGATGGGGGCTCCCAAACCCAGGCCCCGGGGCTGGTCGCTATTTCCAACCCAACCAGGTCGGGGAGATCAGGGGGTCTGCCCAGGCACGAGGGACCCCTGTTCCGGGCACACGAACCCTCAGGACGCGCCCCCATTTTCCACTAAAAAATTTTGCCAAAATTCTGCATAGTGTGCGTAGTGGCGCTACGCAAACTACGCCCAGCCCTAGTAATGACACATGGGTCAGTGACCTAAAGGGACAACTAGTCCAAGTGGTGTACCCTGCTATCAATTTTCAAAATTCTAAGGGGCAGGGTTCGGTTGGTATGTGGTAGTTATATCATGGTTTTTGAGGTCTGTATCATTATGGTTTTTCTCCATGAAGTGATTTGTCAGTTTAGTATTAGTCTTCTTACACCTAATGGTGCTTCGGTGTTTGTTAATGCGGACATTTATTTTCCTGCTGGTCATGCCCACGTATTTGAGGTTGCATGGGCATGTTGAGATACACAACGTTTTCGGTGTTACAGTTGCTGAATTCCCGTAGTTGCCAGGGTCTTCCAGTGCCTATGTCTACCTCTTTTGTATTACTCATCAGGTTGCAGGTTGTACACCCGCCGCAACAAAAATGGCCCACTATTCGTGGTTGGCTCCAAAGTCTCTGCTGTTCTTCCCCTTCAATGCTCGTCGTTTTCGCATGTACCAGTTTTCCCCGCAGACTTTTGTTGCGTTTGAAGGCAATGGTTCCCACTGTTTTCCAGCACTATTGAGGATTTGCCAGTTTTTCCTGATTATTTTTTGTACTGTATTGGAGGCTGGGGTATATGTGGTAATGCATACCATCCTCTTGGTGTCCTCTTTTGTCACATTGTTTAGTAGTGCATCCCTTGGGTTGTTCCTCGCTCGTTTTTTAGCCTTTTTTAGCTTTGCTTGCATGTACGCAAGTCAACGCTCGACTACCATTGCACCCACACTGGGGCGGAACTTGGCTTCATCTTGCATCAACATCTATGCACAAGCTTATATCCACTTACTTAGGGCATTCGCACGACTTTGCTTCCCATCTACCACGCCCCGGACGCCCCTTACATGGGCTTGTCTGGACTCCATTCACCCAATTAGGATATGCACACCGCGGCCATTTCTCGATCAGGCACTCGCCGGCACATTTGGGTTTGAGAATACGGGGACACCGGAAACCACACATAGGGTTATAATTTTGACTAATTTCAACCCATTTAACAACAATTACTGGAATGGACAGCACTATAAAATTGGCAGCACCCCTCCCTCACTCTAGCATTCGGGAGGACCGGGAGCAGCCGCATAGGACGAACGAGGAAAACTTTCCTGAGGCAGTAAGAGTGTGTTTGAGCGGAGAATGTCTGTTTTTCTGCTTGTAAACCTTTTAAATGTATGATTGTGTTGGTGGGGGGTTTCCTTCTATCATTAAACTACTGTTCACGCAGAATGTGGTCTGTATTTTTTTCCTTCTCGGGCTGACAACAGGAGTTTTCCCTCCCCTCCCCCATGAGACAAGTAGTTGTTACATTTAGGGTAAGGAAAGTGAGACTCACTTTACTAATTTTCCGTAACTGTGTACACATATAGAGTGTCACATGTCACATGAGTAGTCACTCACTTTTAACTGAACCAATGCATTGTTTCAAAAACGTATATATATATTTTTTTTCTCATGACCCAAAGTTTGTTGTTGCAGCTGTGTATATAATTGATTGCACTTTTTAATCTAGGCTTGACAATTGGCAGCCATTTTGGAAGTGGGGAGTGGCACAGGCCACAGCCACACAGTGGTATCTTCTTGCCACCAGTTGGTAAGAACAGAGGCCCCCCTTCTTTACGCTTAGGTCCTGATGAATGCCCTGGACCCACTTGGGCCAACACGGCAGAAACATGTTGACCACTTGTACGACGGCTAGGGGACAATAAATTCCCCACACACCGTCCACTGATTTTCATATCATATAGTTATTAGTCACATTAAAATGTATTTAAAATAACTATAATGATTTTTATCTTCACTCACATCTTCACGGGCCCCCACTTAGCTTAGAAGTGCATCCCTGTCGTCAGTTGTATGCCCGCCCTCTATCAAACCAAGTTTTTAGAGGGAGAGGACTGGTCAATGATGTAGCACGACACCAGGTGGTGTGCAAGACCAGTTCGTCACATTTTGTGAGATGCCCTCACTCACAATGCAATCGTAACCTCAATAGGGTCACTACACTAGGGACAGCTCTTTTTGTGGTAAACATAAAAACAGTGCTTCCCAGATTCTAACCAGAGTGAAGAAACAGTGACTTTGAAGTGGCGGGCACCGTCAAGTTATGGCACTGCGTATGCTCCACCAAACTCTAAATGAGGCCCTATGTCTCCTCGGGTGCTCGAAAGCACCTCTATCTTACAGAATTTGAAGATGGGCTTCTTTAAGAATACTTTCTATACTGATCTGTATGGGTTAGTGGGTGAAATTGTAAAATAGTTCACATTTGTATCATGCATAGATTTCACTGAAATTATGCACACTTTGCAGAATTCTGTAGAGCGGTACTTCACGTGTATAATACCAATAGATGTTTTTGAGAAGAAAGTTTTGCGTGGCTGCAGCATACCAGTATCATAGGGGCTCAATATAATGGCGGGCCACCAATACAGTGATGGGACCGACCGCCAGGCGTGCAGCAGTCCCACCGGCCCAATTAGGATGCGGCTGCCATACTGGTGGGTGCATCCTGGCCTTTTACCATTGCAGACAGTGCTGCTGGCTGCAGCACCATCCGCAAAGGTAAAAGGGCATGCACAGCATTTCCCTGCACCACTTGGCAGACACCACGTGGGGCCTGCCACTTGGTGAAGGGAACTGCAGGGGGTACCATGGGTACCCCCTAAGTGCACCCAACTCAAGGTCCCACCCCTCAAGGTCCCGCAATGGGCCCCCAAAGCCAATCCCCACAAGCCTTTCCATGGCGGTATCGCAGCCATGGAAAGGCCATTCACATCCCGCATCATAACATGGCTGGCGGTGCCTGCTAGGCACCGCCACCATATTACTAGCCCAGCTCTACCCGGCTGGCAATTACAACGATTGCCAACCAGCGGAAAAGTGGCAGACGGACTTTGCGTCCACCGCGACACCCACCGCCATTGTAATATGGCAGGGTATTTCACGTTACGATGGTGTAGCGGTCGCCACCACCGGCTCAGCGGTGTTGATCATTACGCCATCGTAATGGGCCCCATAGGTCCTGCAAGGCATTTTCCACTTGAACCAGTCCCTCATGGGAAAAAATAAATGAAAACAAGTAACTGCTAAAAAAGAAATTGCACAAACTATGCCAAACCATATGCAGGAAATATATAAAATGTCCCTTGCTCAATAAAAAAAAATTAGTCTAGGTCTATAAAACGTCCATTCATGGTGGTCGCCAGTAGGTAGTTATAGTTAGGACCTAGTTTCAAATGGGGAAAGTGTTTTTTGACTTGCCTATATATTTGGCACCATTTGACGAATCTTCACAAACTTTTCCAAAAATAGTGCCCTGTGATACTCATTGTGCATGGAAAGTTTTGGAGTGATCCATCAAACTGGGGCTGAGAAAAGGGGGGGGGGGGCAAAAACATGTGCTTCCCATGTTAATTCCCATAGGAAATTCAGACACAACTACAGCCCGAACTGATGAACGGAATGACACCAAATTTGGCAGAAAGGTAGCTGCAGGTCCAGAAAGTGACCTTTTTGTAAATCGGCGTAAATCCATTTGGTAATTTTGGAAATATTAAGGAAAATTAAAATTTGTATACATAGGGATGTGGATCCTCCGAGGAACCAACAGTCCCCATGCTCAAATTTGATTGGATGCCAACACTTCCAACCAGGAAGTGTTAGCAGCCGAGTCCTCCAAAAAATGTTTTAAAAAGAGAAGGGAGCAGGGTAGGAATACCCTGCCCCCCTAGAATTGTGGTGAGCATCTTTTTCTTTACATTTTCGGCTGGAACTACGCTGAACCCACAGCTCCCACCAAAAATGTTTAAAAAAGAAGTGCATGATCACATGCTTCGCTAACGTTTAGCCCCCAGGTGGGCCAAGTCCCAGGGTTATCAGGGAACAGGGAATGCCGGTGCTGCACTCCACACGACCAGAGGACCACCACCGTCCCAGGGCAATTGTTTAATTAAATGTGGGTCCCACATGGCCCCCTCACAGCACTGAGGACTTCCACCTCCCCAGGACAATTCTGTGCGCCCGCCTGCACCCCAGGGACCGCCACCCACCCAGGGCAAATCATGATAAATTAATGCTGGCAACAAATATACGTGCAATGAAACAGATAAAAACATTACTCCTGCAAGCAGGGATGCTATTTCAAGCAGTTCCCTGCTTACGGAGCATTGCCGGGTCCCACAAGAGTCGGGAGCCAGCTGGGACCGCGGGGTCCTTGAGGCTCAACCCAAGGGCCCAGGAGAGGAGAAAGATGAAAAATGAAGTTTTAGACTTGGGTATAAAGCGCTGGAATAAAGGTCTGAAATTATCAGAAAGAGGAAGAATAAAGGTCAGCAATGAGCAGAAAGAGGCAAAATATAAGTTAAAAATGAGCAAGAAGCAGAATAAAGGTGAGCAACAAGCAGAAAGAGGCAAAATAGAGGTGAGAAACAAGCAGACAGAAAGAGGCAGAATAAAGGTCAACAACGAGCAGAAAAAGGCAAAATAAAGGTCAGCAATGAGCAGAAAGAGGCAAAATAGAAGCCAGCAACGAGCAGAAAGAGGCAAAATAGAGATCAGCAATGAGCAGAAAGAAGCAAAATAAAGTTCGGAAATTAGAAGAAAGAGGCAAAATAAAGATCAGAAAGGAGAAGAAAGAGGCAGAATAAAGGTCAGAAAGGAGCAGAAAGAGGCAAAATAAAGGTCAGCAATGCTTGCTGAGAATTGCCGAGACTGTGTCGCAGGCCCCACCCCCTTTCTCAACTGCTCTGGACTTGGGCCTCCTGGTGCACTACATGTTGGGGATGAAATCTCCTAGGCTGCTGATGGTCGTTGGGGGCCAAGAACCCCTATTGCTGTGACAAGTAAGTCCCCCACAGTGGGATTGCTGAGACATGGTCAAAGGCCCCACCCCCTCTCTCAACCACTCAGCACAAGAGCCTCCTGGTGCACTAGTGTTTGGGGTTGGTGTCTGCTAGGCTGCTGCGGGTTGTTGAGGGCCAAGAACTCCTATTGTTGTTAGAAGTAAGTCCTCCACAGCCGGCTTGCTGAGACATGGTCGGCGGCCCCTTTCTCAACCACTCTGCAAAGGACCCGGGCTCGATTGCGCTCACCTATTGAACACAAAAATTCCACAGAGTTTAGTGGTAACTCTGCATTCTCTGCAGAATGCGGAGTTGCTGAATTCCACAAACTCCGCGACCGGAGAGGAATTTCATGGCCAGGATTAGTTACCATTCACAGATCCACTCAAAGACTCACACACCCACTCCCTGATCCACTCAAATACTTATGAACACACTCACGGACCTGCTCTGACACACAACCACTCAAAGACCCACTCAGACATTCATGCACCCACTCACTCACCCACTCAGAGACTCACACACCCACTAACCTACCTACAGCCACTCACAAACCTATTGTCAAAGATTATAGTTAGAAAATACAATTTTAACAAATCATCAAAATTCACTGAAGAGACAAAGGTTACAGGGATGTTATAGTTAGGAAATAGAATACCAAAATTTTTTGAAATTCAGTTAAAAAAACAAAGATTACAGGGACATAATAGTTAGGAACTAGAATTTAAAAATTCATAGAAATTCACTGAAAAAAACCAAACGTTACTGGATGTTATAGTTAGGATTTTTTTTAAACCTTAGAAATTCACTGAAAAAACCAAAAGGTTACAAGGGCATTATAGTTAGGCTGGTACAAAACCAGAGAAAATCAGCAATTATAGTTACCTGAGCTAACTATAACTTACGCTCCCGAAACACACTGCTTATGACCTCATCATCATTCATGATATGGTCAGTGGCATCACTGATTACATCACTGATGTCACCTTAAATTACATCACTAATGGAATAACCCACACAACCACTCGCACACCGATTCACACCCCTACACAACCTACCATACCCATTTACAGACCCATACAGTCACTCACACAGCCAATCACTCAGCCATACAGCCACTGGCACACCTACTTACCAATACAGCCACTCACACAGCCACTTGCTCAACCACACAGTTACTTACACACCCACTTATACACACATAAAGCCACTCACACACCCACTCATAACCATATACAGCCACTCAGATACCCACTCAGACACAGATATACACACAGTCACTCACATAACATCTTATAAATAATATCACTTCTTAGTTGGACACCTAGTATACTAATTTAACTTTTGTAGTATTGTATTATATATGTTTAATAAACATAAACTCTTAGAAAAAATGTATACTCACTGGATGATGTCATCAGTGATGTCACTGCACATTTTATAAGTAATGTAATAGGTGAGGTCATAAGCAGGGCATTGCGGGGGCGTACGTGTTAGCTCAGGTAACTAAAACTGCTGAATTTCTCTGGTTCTGTACGAGTGAAATGTGAGTCTAAATATGACGTCCCTCTAACCTTTATTTTTATCAGTAAATTTATACTTTTTTAAAATTCCATATCCTAACTAAAACGTCCCTGTAACCTTTGTTTTTTTCATTTAAAATATATATATTATTCAACAAAACATTCCCAGTTGAAGACGCACTCGAAGAGCAGATGAATTCCACTGATTCTTTAATAAACGGAAACTGACATTTTCATTCAGATGTATATCTTGCCTTACGCGTTTCAGAGCAGTAGCTCCTTGGCCATAGGCTCAATGATTCTGCACAAAAACGGTGGAAAAGCACTCCCCTCTGCATATCCATTTAATTGGCCCTTAGTGGGCCTCACAGTAAGTTCAACTAAGTATTGCATGATGGGATCAGTAGTGCACTTTCAAAATTCCTTTACCTTTAGTAGGTTTCTGTACTGTAGCAAAATGTTAATTTAATTTAAAATCCCTCCTTTGGGCCTCTGAGATGAAAATGTTCAGTTTATTTTTTCTTGTCTGTTGTTCCACTAAGGAAGAATCTGAGTAGTTCCATGTCCACTGGGTCCCCTAACCTTGACCTTGAGGGGTGGTGCAGTCTTCCCGGCTGGACTGCGGCCATAAATCATTCAGTTTGATTGATTGATAGGCTTTATTTCGATGTAAAATTATCATAAAAGCTGGTACAACAAGTATAAAACACAACATTTTTAACAATTGTTTCCTAATTACACAAAAAGGGAAAAAGGGAAGAGAGTGTTAAAAACAATTAAAACAAGAATTAAATTGACAAGGAGAGCTTTCTTACACGAATCAACCATGACCACTTTAAGAATTTTGACACAGCACAAACAGTCAAAGTGGATGTGTCAGACATTAAAATACGTAATGCCACTTTGTGCTGGGGGGTACCTAAAAGTCTACATAAAGGTTTAAGCCAGCGCCTCCTGGGTGCACAGTAATCCTGACATTCAAAAAGAATGTGGGCTACCGACTCTACTCGAGTGGCGCAACGCGCACAAAAAGGGGAAAACTGATTAGAAGATTTCCATCGGGCAACTAGTTCACCTACTGGTAGGGTCCCCACTCTAAACTTAAAATACAAAGCACGGTCGAAAGGGATTGAAATCATATTTAAGTAAGGTTCATAGGCCACCACATCTTTAATCCTTACAAAGGCAACAGTGGAATTGCAATGACATGGATCTGAAAGTAGTTTAGAGGAGACCCAGTTCCAATACAATTTCTTGATCATGGCTTTAGGTGGGGCAGTTCTCAATACCCACACATCACCTAGTCCTAACTCCGCTAATAGCCATTTTACATCCCACAACCATTTAATCCTGGACCAAACTTCCATGTCCATAACCTCTGATAGCGCTTCTGCATAGGAGGCTAATTCGGGCACCCGCCACAACCGAGCCCAAAGAAGCAAGGGGCGTAGTTGCGCTTGGTCCTTGATCGATCTTCAACCTAGATCCAATAACACGGGTACAGTAGGAGTGCTCAACGGGAAAGCCATCAGATCTTTCAAAAATTTGCGCTCTGATTTTGCTAGTACGTCCAGGTTGCAAGTACCCCACAGCTCTGCCCCATAGAGGGCAGCACTAACCCCTCTAGCTTTGTATATCTCCATAACTGGGGCTATAGGTTTGCTTGTGGTGGAGCGTTGTTCCTTAAGTAATACTCCACCCACCCTTTTATGACTGAGGAGCATTTTTTGGATATGTGAGTTCCAGCTAAATGAATCGTTAAGGCGGATACCCAAATAGTCAAATTCAGATACCCTCTCCAATGGAACAGAATTCAAAGCCGGAGGTTGCCCAGGTTTTTTAGGCAGATTCATAATCAAATACTCAGTTTTATCAGTATTGATTACCAATCCTCTCAATTAACAAAACTCCTGAAAACTGTTCAGGAGCCTCTGGAGGCCCATAGGGGACTTTGAAATAAGAAGGGTGTCATCTGCAAAAAGCAGTGTTGGGATCCGTTTGCCCACCAGGGAAGGAGCATCCGAGGGATTTCTTAACAAATGCTCAACCACTCCGTTCACATAAAGAGAGAAGAGAGTGGGAGCTAGCACACATCCCTGGCGGACGCCCCTTCCCACAGGAATCCTGTCAGTTTTTTCGCCGTTCCTGCCCCATCGCACCTGCGGAAAATTTCCCGCGTGGAGTCTCACGAGGAGGGATAGGATGTACGGAGGCAACCCCAGTTCCGACAAAACCTTCCACAACTCCTCCCTTGGTACCAGGTCAAAGGCAGTCTTAAGGTCTATAAAGGCCAGGTACAGACTGCCTTTGCCCAGCACCACCACCTTCCAATACAAGAGGGCCAGTCTGAAGGCCTGTTCAATAGTCCCGGTTCCAGAGCGGAATCCAGCTTGGAGGTCCGACAGGATGTTATTGTCGTCCACCCACAGGAGCACCCTTCCCAAAATCACCTTCCCTGCCACTTTTTGGGAAGAGTCGATGAGACTTATTGGCCTATAGTTGGCTGGGTTATCCCGACACCCCTTTTTAAATATCGGGACAACCTCAGCCCCCTTCCAGGATTCAGGTACGGGCGCACCACTAATAATGGCATTGAGCAATGATGAAACCAGCTTCCCCCACTCCTTTGGGCTTGCCCGGTATCCCGTCTGGTCCTGCTGCTTTTAGAGGCACCAATGATTCAATTACACCTTCCACCTCTCTAACAGTGAAGGGAACACCCTCAGTATCCCCTGTACAGTCAGCCAGAGAGAAGGAGGTATTGGAAGCCACCTCGATAGGGGTGTAAAGGGACAAGAAATGGTTGAACCAGTTCTGGGCAGGAATGTTGCACGTCATCAGAGAGCTATCTGGCCTATCCCTAGATCTTATAAGGTTCCAGAAGCTTCTGGCATCCCTGCCCGTACTTGCCTCCATAAGATCCGCCCAGAACCTGTCCTCCCATTCTCTCTTTGCTGCAATAATAGTCTGGGAGTACTCTTTCCTAGCCAATTTAATTGCAGCCTGGGATTTGCTTTTGACAGCACCTATCAGGGCGTTTTTCTTCCCCCTACATTTTTTAGTATACCAACCCGACGGTTTAGACAACTTCTTGCTCTTGCCAGTTCGGGAGGTCTCACTTGGGAGAGTGAAAAGGTCGTTCAAGGCCTTAGTAGTGTCACAAAAAAGTGCTGTGACTTCCCCAGACAAAGGAATCAATGAGTCCAATTTAGACTGAGCTATGTCTAAGAGTGCCCCAATAGCTAGCACTTTCTCTTCATCTATGATAAGCTTACTCCATTTCAATCGTCTGCCGCAATTGGAAGGATATACCTCCTGAAGGATAGGTGCTAAATAAGACATATGCACCCCCTGGTTCCCGGTCCACAATGGACGGAGAGCAAGAGAGAGGAGGTTGTGATCACTCTCAACTGAAGGGAGTACCTCCATATCCTGCAAGAAGCTCCAAAGTTTTATGTCAAGGAGAATATAATCTATCCTGGACGTGTGGTTAGCCCTGTTATAAGTATGGGCTCCAGAAGGGTCTGACATCGTCCTTCCATTAACAGCCCTAAGGCCAAATTCCATATTTAAGGAGTTAATTTGAACCACCACTTGAGACCACCTCCTAATGGGAGGTATAGATAGGACTGGTAACCCTCTCCTAATATCTTCGTCGGCGGTTCCCAAGGTGTCCTTCAACCCAAGGGGTTCAAACGTGCAATTTAGGTCCCCCGCAACCAGGACATGAGAGCTGTTGGGACGCTGCCTAAGCAAAGATTCCAACCCTGATACTATAGGTGAATGCGAGCCTCCCTTCGTGCCCCTAGCGTAGATATTAAAGATGTCCAAGATCAGCCCTCTCCGCGGTCCCTTGATTGATATACTCAGTAGATCGGGTGAATTCGACGCATGCTGAGTAACTTGACAGCCAAGTGAAATAGCAACCCATATAAGGAGGCCACCTGAGGGGCGACCCTTCCCCGAAAGGGGGGACACTGCTGGTACAAAAAAGGAAAAGTAGCCTACCTTGTGACAGGCTCCCTACTCCAAGTCTCTTGGAAGATACAGATAGAGTAGCCTTCCACAAGGGTGTTCCAGTCGGGTAGAGCCAGCTTCCTCAAAATACCCGCAACATTCCAGCTGAAAATCCGTAAGTCTGGATCCGCCACAGCAGGCTCCATGCGGGGTTTAGGGCTGGATACCCCCTCCCTCTCAGGGGATAACCAAGGTGCACTTTCTCCTTGTTGAATCCCGACAACCAGATTAAGATCCTGAACTAAGGGGCTGCGTACAACTGGTGAAGATGGACGACTGGCATTGCTTGGGCCTAAAACGTAAGGCTCTAACACCGGGGTCGGGAGCAAGGGAACCACCCCGGGGAAAATATCATTTCAGTATCCTGGCATCCTCCCGTATTGCCCTGACCATGCAACTGGCTGATGTGGCAGAGGGATGAAGCGATTCTCAGGAGGAGTAAAATGTTGCCTCCATCCTCCACCCCAATTAATACCGGATCTGTTACCTACAGTTCTCGGGTAGAAGTAGCTCAAATCTACTACCCCAATACCTGCACCACCAGACCTCAGATTCTGGTTGCAAATTGTTTGGACAACCCTAACATCCTTAAAATTAACCACCACACAATCTCCCTCAAAATGCTTGTGCCCATAGCCTACCCACCCTACTCTTCTAACGCCTAGGATCAGGCCGTCTAGATCCCTAGGGAGAGGTCTATTTGTCCTTAACCAATGCATGGTTTTGTTTTTTAGCATTTGGTAGGATTCTTGCTGGTCAGCCTTCAAGGATGGTACATTAGTAGGGATGGCGACATATGGCTGACAGTCTGGTGGTAAGTTCACATGTGGTATTCTAAGGCCCTTTTTAGAAGGGGGAGCATCGGGCTGGGTAGCTGATGGAGGGTTAGAGCTGATTCTTTTAGTTGGGCTAGCTCAGGGCCTTTGCTAGTGCCAGAGTTTCTTAGATGGACAGCGCCATTTCTGCCAGAGACCTCGTAACGCGCATGCTTCTTAACAGGGAGAATACTAACCTTTGGCATGAGTAGATGTTCTGTGACACTCGCTGTGGCCATCCCTGGGTTCCAAGTGCCCCCATTGGAAGTCTCAGCATGTGCAGCAAGAACATCCACTGAGGCCACCCCTTTAGCTTTTCCAGATGCGATGGGTGATCCCTGCGGGGATATGGGGGTGGCCCGGACAACAGATTCCCCACCTGAACCATCTTCCCTAATTCTAGAATGTAACTTAATGAGAGATTCTATGGATAAAAAATTGTCCAGGGTCACTTGTTCAAACCTATCCAACCGCTCTGCCAGCCCTTTAACTCTCTCTAAGACCGGGATCAGCAGAGATTTCAGCATTTTCTCTATTTGGGCAATCGAGGGGATCTCATGCGGTGGGAGTTCAGCAGAGTCTACAGTCAAATCAACACATGGCTTCGCTGCTATACCACCGAAATCATACAACAAAACATCCCCAGTTGAAGACGAGTGAGTCATCAACTGGGGAAGTTTTGTTGAAACATATATATATATATATATATATATATATATATATATATATATATATATATATATATCCCCTCCAAATCACCTCTCGTTGTAAGAAGTAAACCAGGACACTCAGAGCTTGCTTGCAATCATTTATTTCTGCAAGTGAAAAATCAAGACGCGTTTCGCCATTACGGCTTGCTCACGCTTGAACTGGTTTACTTCTTACAACGAGAGGTGATTTGGAGTGAATACTGAGGTCTGCCGGTGACTTGACCTGGACCGCTCGGGACAGCTGCAGTACTCGTACCGGCACTGGTGGAGTGATATATATATATATATATATATATATTTTTTTTTTTAAGTGTGGGAATAGCAAATCTGACGCCTCCAAAGTGCAGCAATTTCCATACAGTTGCTTATGATAGAATGGGGATAGTAAATCTGAACCCTCTAATGTCCAGCCCTTTCCCTACTGTTGTTCAAGTTGAAGTGGAAATAATAAATCTGATCCCTCTCAAGTCCTACATATGTATTACTGTTGTTTATGATACAATGGGAATAGTAAACCTGACCCCTATTAAAGTCCAATACTTTCCCTACTGTTGCTTAGGTTGGATTGGGAATAGTAAATTTGACTACTCCAAAGTCCAGCACTTTCCCTACTGTTCCTCAGGTTGGAGTGGAAATAGCAAATCTGACTCCTTCAAAGTACAGCACTTTGCCTACTGTTATTCAGGTTGAAGTGGAAATACTAAGGGCCCTGTTAAGAGTCTGGTGATCTAAGGACCCCACACTCATGGTGGCGCAGCTATGGCAGATCCAGCCACCGCCACAGCGGCAGTCCGAATACCCGATTATGACTCAGGCAGTCAGACGGCTGGCTCCACCAGGGAACCAGCATTCCCTGGCGTAAGAGCGGCAGTCAAAGGCCACAACATGCTTGGCGGGACTCCCATGGTCCCGCCACTCATATTACGAGTTTACTCTCTGCAAGGGTTTTCATGGCGGTGGAACCGCCATGAAATCCCTGGCGAGAGAAAACAAAGGGGGCCCTACAAGGCCATCTTTGCGTCAACCGCATGTGCATGCACACGGGGGGCATAACATGTGCCCCCCCTGTGTGTATGCACATAGGTTCCTGTGCTGTATGAACGTGCAGGAACCTTGTAGTGGGGACCCATTGCGGTGCCTTTTTTAATCGCACTGCTGCATTTAAGAGAGGCAGCGCCATGCCGCCCGCCTGCCAGACTACTAAAAAGTTGTAACCTGGCACGACCTTTGGTGGAGAGGTGGCACAGAGTTTTGCACCGCCGCGCCACCGCCCCGCCAATAAGTTGTAATAGGCCCCTCAATCTGTTCTCTCAAAGTCCAACATTTCTCTACTGTTGCTTAAGTTGGAGTGGGGCAAGTAAATCTGATTCCTCCAAACTCCTGAACTTTGGCTACTCTTGCTTATGTTGGAAAAGGAAGAGTAAATATGAACCCTCTGAAGAGCCACACTTTCCCTACTGTTGCTTGTGCTGGAGGAGGAATAGGAAATCTGACCATTTCAAAGTCCAACACTTTCCCTACTATTTTTCAGGCTGAAGTGGCAGTAGAGAATTTGACCCTCTCCAAGTCTATTTCTATAGCATTTTTCTACAAATGTTTTAACTTGCATTTGGGTGATTTAATTTTAAAAGCTAGTTTAATTGAAATTATTTTTACTATTAACATCTTAGAGTAGTATTATTTGTATTTTATATTATAAGACTTACTATATACGTTTTTTAAGATTCAGTGTGTGTCATTATAAATATTATAAGTATGTTTAACTGACGATATTTATTTAAATGCAATTTTTTTGCTTTTATTTTGAAGTGTATATTTTTATTTTTTGTTATAAAATTGTATATACTTTTGATGTCTGTATTTTTTAATGTACAATATGAAAAAGTTAATATACATTTTAAAGATAAATATGTTTAATACTTACAACTCAATACATTGAAATATTTAATGACGATATTGTGTTGAATATTTTTAAAGTCTATATTTTTACATTTCATGCAAGGTAAGTAAAGCAGGCGCGGTGCGTCCATTGGGGCGTAGGGGCGTAGCCCCACTAAGCCCCATGGACCCACCGCGTCGTCACTAAAATACAAATGCACATATTTAAATAATCGCGCTACCCGCCGGCCGGGAATCCGGGAGACACCGGAGTGCGCAGGGGGGTTGGGGGGGGGAGGCTGGGCCTGCTGCAGCTGCGCAAGTGGATTTTTGGGCAGAAACTTGCCCGCGCATGCGCAGATTGTTTCCCCGTGCAGTTCCCCTTAGAGAGAGGACCAGGGGGCGGGCCGCAGCCCCCGGGGTTGCACAGGGCGACTGGGCGAGCAGTCATGGTGCCCCCCCAGCCAATCCCGGCACTGCATACAGCGCCAGGATGAGACCTGCATTACGAGAACCATGCCTAGCCTAGATCAGCTCAGCCGATCCTGCTTGCAAAAAGGAGACCCTATGGAGAAGCTGTGGTGAAGCAGTGCCTGCAGTCTACAGTCTACAGACGACCTATAGCCTATAGCCTATAGAGTAGACTATACCTATAACTCAAAGACTCTGAAAGTCTCAGCTGAAAACTTGATCCGTCGTCCATCGATCTGCGATCTGCTGCCTGCCTACTACTACACTACACGCAACCTGCACCTGTAACCTGCCTCTGTAACCTGCGATCTGTGATCAACTAGGAGGAGAGGTGAGGCGTGGTGGGGGCGAGGTGCTCAGCGAGCACTAAGGGGCTTCAGTCTTGTCTCTTTTCTTTTCTCCGCTTATTGCTTATTGCTGCTGTTTGTAATACCACGAAAAACTACCACCCGCCACCCGCCACTCGCCACTCTCCTCTACCCTCCTCCGTCCTTCTTCACTGCCACATCCAGGGCCGGCGCTAAGCATGGGCAGTATGGGCAGCCGCCCAGGGCCTCACACTCAGGTGAGAGGCAGGGGGCCTCCCCTTTCACTTTGAAATTAATTACCTTCACAGATTGCTCGCCTGCTCCAACAGGGCCCCCTCCCCACACATTACAATACACATCAGAGATGTCTGGTGTTGACGACCGCGTGGTGGCATTCCTGGGGGTGCAGGGGTGGGGGAGGGTTACAAACAGAGTGGGGAAGTCAAAGAGGCAGGGCCAGCAATTAGGGCTCAGAGTGTCAGGGGCGAGGCAACACCTCTGTTAAGTACCAGCCATTCCCTACCACATTTTGTTGCTAGGTGACAGAAGGCCCCTTTGTGGACACAGGTAAGGAGCAGTGGGTGAGGGGAGGAGGGAGCAGCCAGATCAACTGGTTTATTTATTTATTTATGCATTTTTATATAGCGCGGACTTTACCCGAAGGTGTCAGAGCGCTTCACAATAGGAACAGAACTGATACAGGAGAACATTACAAGTGAGCAAAATACAAAAGCAAACGTTACATTAAATGAAGCAAAAATGACAGTCGTGAGCCAACAAAATACAAGAGGTAGCAAACGGTGCATTACAAAAGTGACAATCATGAGCCAACAAAATACAAGAGGTATGGGGCAGTGTTTTAAGAAAGGCCTTGTTATTGCTTCGAAGGCCCAGGGGAGGGGGCCCCCTTTCCCTGGGCCTCGAAGCACTAGAGCAAGCTGCAAGGTCCAAGTGTGGGGCCCCCTTTCCCTGGGCCTCTAAGCACTATAGAAATCTGCAAGGTCAGGGTGTGGGGGCCCCCTTCCCAGGGCCTTGTCGCCACTACACCCTCTTTCTTTTCCTTTCCTTTATTTGTTCCCCTGTGAAATGAATCCAAAAAAGAAAAACTTTTTTGCTGGAAAGGTCATCATTTTTGTGACATTTTTCACTTCCAAAGTGCAGCCTTGGGAAAGAGAGAAATAAAAAATTCAAACTGTAAAAAATAACTAAAGCAAGACAGAGTGGGTCGAAAAGGGGCCAGATCGATTTTATTCACACTCAAAACACATTAGTGCCACTACACAGAGTTTACCAGTGAAGCGCTACTTTTGTTTTCTAGTCTTTCTCTAAACAGCATTGTTTTCCCCGGGTGGGGAAGTGCACCATTTCTGGAAGTACTGCAATACCTGCTTGATGGGCGGACTGGAAAATAAAGTGCATACCGCTGCTCTGTATTCACAAATGTGGTCTTTTTAAACCATATTGCTTTAGTTTTGTAAGGATATATTCAATTGGCATTGAAGCAGGTCCGTTCCGGCCCTGTAGTCATGGCCTTAACTTTTCATGCAAAAGCACTCATTCATTTCTGAATAAGTGCAAAAGCGTTAAGGTAACCATGTTGTTCCTGCTTACATTTCACATGCTTTAATTAATCTTACATTCCTTATGAGTGTTTGCTTTTTCCAGAATGTTGTCACTTTTTTTTTAGGCAGCATATTGCTCTTGTCTAGTGCGTAATTTGAATCGAGTCGCCTCCAGGTGTTTGTAGCGGGCGCAATTGGGTTGTAGTTGAAGGCAGTGCGAGTTTCTCTCAGTGGAGTAGTATGGTGTTCAGTGGAGGAGAGGATGTGGCACTATGGTCAGAGCTACCGAATTAGGAACTGGGGAGCCAGGTTCAGCCTTCATGACCAGTCCACCAGACCAATCTCCCTGAGGGAGCACATTTCCATGCTAGACCTTGGAAGGACCCGCACGACCGTAGAAGCCCTGGTGTCTTAGCACCAGCAGGTGAACCCTAGCAGTGGCAAGTGTGGGTTAACCCCGAAGGCCTGTCTACCATAATCCCTATTGAAGCCCACCGCAAGTCTTTTGGGCAGGCCTACGAAGCAGCACACCCTAGAGCAACAGTGACTCTGTCATTGAGGTTACAGGACCCTCGAGCAGGGAGGCTCTATGGCGGTGCAAACGGTGAGATCGCACTGAGCGCTGACTTTGGGTCATGTTTGCGAGTATATTATGATTCTAAAAGCACTTGCTGCCTCCTTCCTGGCCTCCAGGAATTTTCGGCAACAATAAAAATGTCATGAAAATCCGGTGATCAATGTTCTTCCTAGAGAGAGATGGAGGTTTGTCAAGTGGAAGTTTTGACTCATGGAAAGGTAGCCCAGAGGGTTAATGTGCTCGCTGCAGAGAACAAGTCCCATGCAAATAACTAAGTTCACATAATGTAAATAGGCAAGGTATAATTTACATCGTTATGGTTTTTTCCCCAGTCTTTGATTTACATAATGTTGCGAAAAGGGTTCACTTGAACAGAAATCTTTTCTGGTTATTAAAGAGAACTTCCAACCATGGTATTACGTTCTAAATTCAGAGTTTGTGTTTCCCCAGATCAATCACTATTAAACTATACTGCCTACTAGTATGATTGTCATGTGACTCCGAGTCCTTTGTCTTATGTAAAATTACCTATTGTGATTTCCACACGTATTATTGATTATCTCTGTGTAATGTGTGATATAAAGTTCTCTGACACTCTAAACTGGTATCACTGGTGCTGTTTATCAAGTTAAATGCATCTGAAAGAGTGTAGTTATGGAGACTTGAGGGGCACTGTTAAAGGGTGGTAGTGAGGGAATCCGTGGCAGAGCAAGTCATTGGGGGCACCAACATTGTCGCACAGGGCTCCACCAGTGCTAAATCAGGCCACATCTACTTCCTACCGTTCTAATACCAAATCAAAAGCGTTGATTTGACAACCCCTTGAATCTGTAGCATACCTTCAAGTCAATGTATGATTTAGAAGTGGTCTCGGTTGTTCTAAGACTGTTTTTGTTTATGTAAAATCTTTATTTGTTTGCAATGGTGTCTTGTAATTTTGTACTATATGTGTTGTGTTTTTGCACTTAACATAATTCTGTTGAGTAAAGAGCACACACACAAAAAAGATTGTCCTACGTCTCTTAGCATGGGAGTGTGGGATTCTGGTGAGAGGACTTACGTTAAAACAAATTACGTAATGTCATCCTAAGGTAGCACAATAATGGCACAGAAAGATAAGGGAGCCTTTTGAAATATGCAATTATATCCATGCTGTGAGAGGTTTTCTCTTGTGTAATTTTATATTTTGAATGATCCCGCCCCTCATTACCTCAACAGGATCTCCCCCCTTTAAGAGGCAGAACTGGAAATTGTATCATGCACTCATCTGGAAACAATCTGTTAACGAGGAGTAAATAATATACATCTTTGTGAGACCTGCACCTAGCTTTTTCTTCTAATGAGACAAATGTAATTCATTTAACAGTTTTAAAATATATGGATTTATTTCATTTGTATATATATCTTTTTGTCCATGTTACTGATATCCACGTTAGGTCTCTTCAGGGATGCCAAATAAGATCAATAGTCCTGCGATGTCACTTTCTATGATGTCACTTCTTGTGATATTACCAAGGGCGGCTCCTTCACTAGGGCGGAGGAGCGACGCCTCACTACTTTCTCGCAAAAGCAGAAACACAAAATGCTTAAAACTACCATTTTATGTTTCTGCTTCTAGCACTGCGAGAAAGCAGAAGTGTTTTGTTGAGGGAGGGCGGGTCTGTTTTAGGGCAGGGGAGGATTGCCTTGCCAACTGCTAAGGGCGCTGACTGTTTGGCCAAACCAGTCTTGCGCACTCTGGCCTTTCTCTATGTAGGCTGCAATGCAGCCTACATGGGGAAAATGGCCTCGCCATAGGCGCCTGGCTGGTCGGCGTCCTGATCAATCACAACGCTGCCATTGCAGCATTATGATTGGCTTAGGGGAGTGGAGGGAGGCTGCCTGCTTCCTGTTCTCCACCCCCCCCCTTCCGAACTCCCGCGAGATCCTCCACCCGCGAGTCATGCCGGCTGCGACTGGAAGATACATGCAAATTAGAGGGGCCTCACATCTTCTCTTTCGCCCGGGGCCCTAGGAGTTCTAGGACCGGCCCTGGCCACATCACTGTCACAGCCGTCGCCGCGGTAAATGCTAATCCTGCGGCAAGATTCACACAGACTCACGTGTCTCCGGCGTGTCATCACTGTGACAGTGGAGCTACAATAGTGGAGCTGCGCAACGGTGTGATGGAATGAAGCTGACGCCTGTCGCCTGACGCTAGCTCGTGGAGTGCATGTGCGGCAAAAGAACTCTGAGATCTGTAGAAAGAAATTAAGGAGAGCCGAGAGGATCGGCCACCCGATGCTCATTGCTTCAGGTTCGAACTCTCCCTCATGGATGGGTGGATGCATGAATGAATGATGTATGGATGCAGGATGGGTGGGTGGATGGATAAGTGGATGCATGAATGATGTATGGATGGATGCATGGATGCATGCATGATGGATGGATGGGTGGATGCATGAATGAATGATGTATGTGTGGAATTTTAGTTCGTGTACTGAACATCATCTACGCCATCTTGCCGACTCACGTATGAACATACACGACAGCCATTTTAGGTACCATGGTCTCCCTGTTCACGATCGCCCGTCAGCACACTTCCCTGAACCGTGCAAGCCTTCCCCGCGCACCCTGGCTGCCCCCGCACTCACATGCACAAGTCGTGAACCCTCCCCTCCCATGACTCTGTCTCAGGGAATCACACCCCGCGCCTGACCAACACCTCCTTTCCGTCCATGAATACCCCTCCTTTGATGACCCCTTCCTCTGAGCCCGACTGCCTGTACGAACCGCTGGTCATCCCTTAGCCCGAGGATACAGTTTATTGCCCACTACTGTATGCACTCGCCCTTCCTGAAAGGAGCCACTATTGATCATGACCTCCCCACCCCCTGAGATTCGATCAGGCGCACACATTCCAAAGGAATCGGCAGAACACTCAGCTGCGTGATAGCCCCCTCTCAATCATATGAGGGGAAAGGGCCTCTACTGTTGTCATGTGTTGGAGGGGGCCGGAACTGGGGGGGTGCCGTGGATGTCGTTCTCATGCTTCACAATGTCTTTGTTGTAATAAAGAGCGTCCACATGTCTTGAACCAGTGTATAAAAGACCAGGTCTCAGAGAGGTTGAGAGAGCACCTCGAGACGATACCTTGTTGTCCGATCTGATGTGTTCTGCTCCGTCGGAATAAAACTTGTTTCCAGTCTTCCTGTCTCCAGCGCCTGCCTCTTTATTGGATAACTTCGTATGGTATTAGAGGCGTCTAACGCCGGGCAAATTTAACTTAGGAAACATCAACAGAATAGCCTGACCATTTTGAATTGATCTTTATCAATTGGCGTCCCAAACGCGGGGCCCATCAGCGACACGTGGATCCAGTGGGAGAGGTCCCGACGACAGAGTGAACGACTGCAACGATCGGGAGAGCTCCTGTCCGATAGACCCTCGTCTGACAGCCGATCATCTGAACTTCACTGATTCCGAGCAGACCTCTCCCGAGTGATCTACGGTCCTGACTGGGAACCACCAGGAGTGCCGCGATAGCAACAGAGAATAGAGGACGATCGGGCGCTGGAAGCGGAAGACGAGAAACGGTCCGTGCGGTCCGGGTAAGGTCGTGACACACGACAAATTGCGAAATTGATTGATTGATTGTTTGAAAATACTAGTATTACTCGTCTTATTGTCTCTGAGAGATTCTCTATTTGCAAACAAGCACAGAGTCGCCATACTCTGTTTAGTCTTTGCAGATAGTGAAGGATAGGTAACGCGTTGTAATCTGCCGTGCCTATTTTTCTCCCCATTGATTGATTGTTTGAATCGGGCATTGAATTGTTCGAAGTTGGTTCTCTTAAGGATCTTCTCTGCCTACAAACGGGGAAGAATAGGAATATTCTCTCTCCCTTTGCAGATAGTGAAGGGTGGGCAACGCAAGCCTTTAACCCGTCGTGCCTATTTCATTCCTCATTGATTGATTGTTTATCCAAACATTGACTGTTTGGAATTGGTTCCTTCTGGAGGTATTCTCTGCTTGCAAACAGCGAAGAATAGAATATTCTGTCCAGTTTTTGCAAGTAGTGAAAAGATAGGTAGTGCAGGCTTTTGCCCCCCATTGTAACCCGTCATGCCTATCTTCTCCCCATTGGTTAGGTGTTGGGTCAACCCGGACCGCTTATTAGAGATGAACCATCCAGCTCCACTGGAAGGCACCCCTAATAAGGACATGTTTACTAAGCAAGGACTAGTCGCTATAGCTTATAGTAAGTTATGGCATAAATATACAAAAAAGGATCCTGAAAGTCAGTGGCCACTGATAGGTTCTTTTGATGAAAATAAAATAAAAACACTAGAAGCAGCTGTAAAAATAAATAAGGCAACGCCCACTATGTAAATGTAAATGTAGGTGTACTTATATAGCGCAAACCTGTCACCCAAAGGGCATCCTGGCGCTTGCTTAGGGAACCCGTCCTGGTATTCCCCTGTGAGAAACCCCGGCAGGGTGTCCACAAGGTGAAAGCCAGGCATCCCACCGCAAGGGGCCGTAGTGGAGATTAAGCAAGCTATTGCCCAGAGTTGCAGAGTGTGACCCCGTGATTCGAGTAGGCACCGGAGCGAGAATTGTCGAGTCCGTTGAATTTTTTTAGCCCGAGACCCGCCGAGGCGGGGAATCGAACCCTGGTCCACGGTCGATCTCAGCTTCCGGGTCTGCCGCCTCTAACCACTGAGCCACGCTTCTCCACTATGCTTGATAGTATTGGCATGTGGCGCAAAGAAGCAGAACAGGGAAGGAAAAGAGAAGAAGCAAAAATAGTGAAAGAGTTACGAAAAGCAGCCCATCTGGCCGCAAAAGAACTAGATGAAGAAATAAGAAGAAAAGAGGAAGTTAAACAAACACAAGAATCAGGACTGGCAGGCCAATGCCCTGTCAGGACCCCCCATACGCTCTACCCGGAGATGCCCTCCAAACAGCGGGCAAATGACGAGTTACTGCTCGGTCCTCCAATTATCTACATGCCCCCTCCTTATTCTCCCTGCCAGCCTCTAGCACAACACTCACCAGTTCAAAGTACAGGCGTGGGTGACCCTAGCGCTAGTGCCCCGGCTCTTGCGGCATTCGCACCAGCCGCATTGGTAACAACAGCAGATGAACATGAGACTAGCAGGCAGCTAACAGCCAGGCCAAATAGGTTGAGCAAAGATGAGCGAGATGGAATCGACCAGATAGCAAAGACCCTGGTAGAACGGAAGGAGAGCGAAGAATATACGATGAATATGCACAATTCACATGCCGGTAGTCACAGGCGGCATTTCATTTTACGGTTCAGCTACCACACCCTGAACGCCTATGAGGATAGGTACCAGAATAAGGGTCCTGCTAAACTGACGGCTCTATATAGAAGGGTCGATGTTGGAGATGGGACTGAGAGCGATGTGACGGACCTCTTCATGCAAACGCTTGAGGTTTTCCGCCACCTCGCGGAACAGAAACCAGAGGTCAAGATCAAAGTCCCTGAGACGATTGAACCCCCATTAGAAGCAGCCAACACTATGATGCCTATCAGAGAAGCCGCCCCCTACTGGGTTCCCCCAAGAGGTCAGGGAACAAACGATGATATCAACCACGCAGATGCAAAAGGGAGGGTTGTGTACAACTGGGTTTACCAACCATGGGATCGGCAAGATATTTTAACTTTTAGGCAAACCCTGCCCGATTTAAGAAAGAACCCTACAGCATTTTATACCGAACTAGGCACAGCCTTGGGCTCAACCATAATGACTCTATCGGACATCGATTTGTTTTTCGGGTTGTGTCTGCCGGCCGATGTGTGGAAGCAAATCCGGAAAGCCGACCACACAGACCTGTTCGGACACACCTGGAAACAACTCGATGAACTAGATAGGCAGCGAGAGCCCGGAAATAAACCTGTAAAAGACATACTGGAACTCCCCGACAAAATAGTGCAGAAGCTAAAGACGTTGATCCCAGAGAAGAAGGTAGACTGGTCGGTAGTCACGGCTTGCCGTCAGAAACCCCAGGAAGACGTATCAGAATATTTCTCCCGATTTGAAACGGTGTTCTCCGACTACAGTGGCCAAGACATGACCACCGCAAGCGGACAACACCTATTCGTGCAAAACTACGTAAAAGGGCTATTGCAAGAGGTCTCCCAAAAATTACAGACGAGTGAGAGTAGTTGGGGAGCCTCCAAACCTGCAGCTATCCTTCAGATGGCTCAGTATTACGAACACCAAAAGAACGAGAACGAGAGGGCGACTGAGAGAAAGAAAAAGGACTTAAAGGAACGAGTGATGATTGCTCAATTGCAGGGAGTAACTACAGGAAGGGAACGGTATAGGGGAAACTACCAGTCGAATGCCCCTAGGACTTCGCCCCCTAGAGACCGCAACCCCACACCTGGCACTCCACGAACCGACCTCGATGAGAACCAGTGTGCATTTTGCAAAGAATTTGGACATTGGAAGTTTCAATGCCCAGCCCTTCGGGAAATGATTAAAAATAAAGAGACAAGGGACATGACAAATGGCCCAAAAACTGGAGGGCAGGGGCGAGGGCAGACTTACGACACCACCAATGACAGACCTGGCAGACCAAACACATTTGACCGACCCCGACAAAATCAGTGCCAACAGTCCGACTGCAACAATGCTCACGACTCTGCATAGGACTGCCAGGGGCAAGGGAGGGATCCAGTCGAGCTCTGTGTTGACCAGCAAGGTCCTTACGTCACTGCTAAGGTCCTGGGTACAAAGTCTCCATTCTTGGTAGACACTGGAGCGACACGTAGTGTATTATCAAAGCGACTGATTCCAAGGGCACCCTTGTCTGGCTCACACATTACATCGATAGGTTTCGATGGAACACCCTCCACTAATCCCCTGTCTGTACCTATCTCCTTTGACCTAGGAAACAATCCCACTGACACAACATTTCTGCTCTCCTCCAACTCCCCTGACGCCATTATGGGTATTGATTTACTGAAACATTTCCGAGCTACTATTAGGTGTTCCCCGGATGGAGTCCGAGTCATCCTGTACGACAACCCGAGCATGTCCAGACCCTACCCCGCACGACATATGTACACCATAACAGATGCTGACCTATCCTTGCTCGATACCCTACCCCTGTACCTATGGGCCAGAAACGACTCGGATGTAGGACGAATGATGATCGATCCTGTACACATAACTGTTCGACCAGATGCAATACTCCCGAAACTCCCACAGTACCGGATATCGCCCGAAGGCGAGAAGGCATTGGTAGCGATTATTCAGTCCTTGGTAGATGCAGGAGTGGTAGAGGAAGTGGTTAGTAATGTCTGCAATAGCCCTATCCTACCCATTGTTAAGAAGCAAGGTGAGGGAGATGAGAAAGCGTACCGCTTCATCATCGACCTGCGAGAAGTCAACAAAGTGGTGGTGCCACAGTACCCCGTAGTCTCAGACATCGCCACCATTCTGACTCTCATCCCGTCCACTGCCACCACCTTCACCGTTATTGATCTTAAAAATGCATTTTTCTCTATCCCCATCCATCCAGACAGCCGTTATCTCTTCGGCTTCACTTTAAAAAACCGTTCATACCGATTTTGTAGAGCTCCCCAGGGCTACACTGAAAGTCCCAGCATTTACAGCCAGGCCCTCAAAAGACAGCTGGACGCCGTCCAGCTACCAGATGGAGTGGTGTTGATCCAATATGTCGATGATATCCTTTTGGCGGCCGACACCACTCCACTTGCAATCACAGCCACTATCCAACTCTTGCACTTTCTTGCGGAGAATGGCCACAAAGTCTCCAAAAAGAAACTGCAGTTCTGCCAGCCCCAAGTGACATACCTAGGCCATCTCCTGTCCAAAGAAGGGAGGAAACTTACACCAGACCGAATCCAAACCATCCTAGACACCCCCATTCCAAAAACACAGAAGCAAGTCCGTTCATTAGTGGGCCTTACCTCTTTCTGCCGACAATGGTTACCAAATTTCAGTCTCATTATAAAACCCCTACTTTCCCTGTTAGCCAAAGATGTTCCGTTCCCACTCCCTTGGACTCCCGAATGCCAAGCATCCTTTAAGGAGTTGCGGGATGCCCTTTGCTCGGCACCCGTTCTAGGAACACCAGATTACTCCAAGCCCTTCTCCCTTTTCACTCACGAAAGGGAGGGATGCGCATTGTCTGTTCTAACTCAGCCCATCGGCGCCAAACAGCGCCCTTGTGCCTACTTCTCTGCCACTCTTGATCCAGTCGCCAGAGCTCTACCTGCCTGCCTTCGAGCAGTAGCCGCTGCTGCTGTCTCTATCCGCCAGAGTGAGGGAATTGTACTTTCGAACTCTCTCACGGTATTAGTACCTCATGCAGTTGACACCCTTTTGAACCAGACTAAGACTCAACACCTGACTAGCGCAAGACTAACAGGGTACGAATTGACTCTACTTGCACCCCACATCACTCTGAAGAGATGCACGACATTGAATCCTGCTACACTGTTACCCTTGCCCGAAAATGACCCTGATGTGCCCCCTATACACGACTGTGTGACCCTCACGGACGAACAGACTAGGAGTAGAATTGACCTCCGAGACATTGCTTTTACAGATCCTGATGGAGAACTATGGGTAGATGGCTCTTGTATCAAACTCCCAGACGGCACCACTTCCGCGGCCTATGCGGTGACTACAGCCCGAACAGTAGTTGAAACAGCTCGCATCACACAACGGTCCGCACAGGCGGCCGAACTAATTGCCCTCACACGAGCATGTATCATAGCAGCAGGAACCACGGCGAACATTTACACGGACAGCCAGTATGCCTTCGGGGTGGTTCATCATTTTGGGCTCCTGTGGAGGGAAAGGGGATTCCTGACATCCCACGGTACGCCCATCCTTCACGGAGATCTAGTCTCCGCCCTGATTGAAGCAGTTCTTCTCCCCAAACGATTAGCAGTGATCAAATGCCAGGCACACAAGAAGGTGACAGATTTAGTTGGACAGGGAAACGCACTAGCCGACATCACTGCCCGAACCACAGCTGAGAATAGGACAACGACACGCATGTATGTGACCAGGTCACAAGCAGAAAAATGGACTGACGCTAGGGAAACAATTAGGGACATCCAGTCGGCTAGCACACCTCTCGAACTGACTGAATGGGCACGGGTGGGTCTAAGGGACCATGAAGGCTGCTGGCGGACAAAAGACACGAACAAATGGTTGCTGCCCGACTCATACTTGATCCCCATACTGACAATGGCACACTCCCCTGCACACATAGGTTCTGCCCCCATGATTGAACTCATTTCCAAAGTCTGGCACAACAACAAGATCCCCGACTCAGCCAAACGCCTGGTCCAGCAGTGCCTTATTTGCCTACAACACAACCCCGGGAAAGGAACTGTAGTACCCCGGGGAGGGTTTGGGATCCCCGACCACCCCTTTGAGGTCCTCCAGATGGATTACATCCAACTGGAGAGGTGCCAAGGCTTGAAGTACGTATTAGTCATTGTATGTGCCTTCAGCAAATGGGTGGAGGCCTATCCGACCCGAGATAACACTGCCATGACTACTGCCAAAGTACTACTGAAAGAGTTTTTCCCTCGCTACGGCCTTTGTGGAATTTTATGGAGCGACAATGGCCCCCACTTCATAGCTGAAGTTATCCAACTAATCCTGAAGGGGTTGGGGGTAAAACAGAGGTTCCATGCAGTCTTCCACCCCCAATCCGCTGGCCGGGTTGAACGACACAACGCTACACTGAAACTGAAACTGTCAAAAATAGTGGCCACCACAGGACTTAAGTGGCCAGATGCACTTCCACTGGCATTACTATCGATGCGCTCCACTCCCACTAAGCACCACTTGACCCCCTACGAAGTTGTATTTGGGTGACCAATGAACCTCAGGACTGCCCCCAAACCGACCTCCATTCACGACGTCCCCGACGTCCTGCTGTCAGATTATTTATACAAATTAACTAAAACGTTGTCTGTCATTCATCAACAGGTGCAGCAGGCCATCCCCGATGCTTCCAGGGGTCCCGGTCACGATATCCAACCGGGAGAGTACGTCCTAGTCCGGAACTTTCAACGGGCGAAGAGTCTGGAACCCCGGTGGACGGGCCCCTGGCAAGTACTGATCACCACTCGGACGGCTCTTCGAGTGGAGGGGAAGAAGCACTGGCTGCACGCACACCACTGCAAGAAGGTTTCCTCGACCCTGGCCACGACAGACAACGTCAGCACCCAAGAAGAGCTCCTGAACAAAGACCGACCATCACTGAACTGCTATCCTGATACCGAGGCACTTGAACTTGCAAAACACTCTGATCCCACTGTGCCATCTCGAGAAGGGTATTTTCTGCGTCGAAAGGAGGGAGCTTCGGCTAAGTAGGCCACTGACTAAGTTAAAAATCTCAGAACAGTGACCCAAAGCAACCAAGGGTTACCCGGAGAGAAGCTAAACAAAGTCTGTGGTTCTGCCCACTACCGAGCACCTTGAAGATGAAGATGATGGAAGCGCCAGATAAGAAGATGATGGAAGCGCCAGATAAGAAGATGATGGAAGCAACAGGAAATACCCATTACAGGAACCCAAAGACTGATAATTTGCACAAATCAAAGACAATCGCTTTCTTCATTGTCTTCCTCTTTTGCCTCCTCCTCATGACTTCCTTCTGGATCTTGGAGGAAAGCACACCCGCTCACCAGATGTTGCCAACCACTGTCCAGCCAACCACCATGAAAGAGCACCACCTGATCACCCTTTCACCTCAGCTCAGAAAAAGGCGTAAGGAGTTCTGGAACAATTCCTTCGTACAACTGTTGCACCAGCACAACCTTGCTGCAAATGCCACGAACTGCTGGATCTGTGGGTTGCTCCCACATGCTACCGGACACTCCATCCCCTTCATCCCTTCTCCTTTCTCAGTTCATGGCTCCTGCCTCGCCTGGTTGATCCTCATGCAGGAAAGCCACAAGGACAACGCCGCTTCCGGTCAAACAGTGTCACACTTCTACTATGGGTTCTGGCTGAACAAAACAGGAAAGACGTCTGCCCCCTTTTGTCCTGCAATTTCAGGTTCAACCTTCCTTACGAACATCCCTGCCAAACAAAGGGTCGAAATGCAAGTGCTCCACAATCCAGCCAGACCCACCTTCTCCCACCTGCGGAAACAAACGGCTGCCACCCTGACCGTGGCCCTGTCTGTCATCAATGTCACAGGACTCGTATGCCTCGAAGGACAGGGAACGCAGCTGGTGGGTCACAGTTCTTGTCGCATCACCAAAACATTGGTCTCAGCTGACCCCCCCTCCTTTGTTGCTTCCCCGAATATGTACTTTGTTTGTGGCACCAAAGCTTACACTTGGCTCCCAAAAGGCTGGAGGGGTACGTGCTACATCGCCTTCATTCTTCCTCCCACGTATGTGGCTCCAGCCTACCATCACCGGCAAAAGCGCGCCGGAGACATTGGACAAGCCGACTCCACCGGAGCACAGTTCCTGGATGCGGCGAAGGGACTTGTTCCTCTGTGGGGCCCAATGGCAAATAGCCGCGCTATCCGACACCTGACTCAGGCAGTAGAAACAACCATTAACATCACCGCTGGCATCCTCGCCAACAACACGGCTGAGCTTCAGGCAGTCCGCCTGGTGGCTCTTCAAAACCGTCTTGTTCTAGATGTGGTTCTGGCCGACCGTGGAGGAGCATGCTGCATCATCGGCTCCAGCTGTTGCACCTACGTGCCAGATAACTCACCTTCAGTCTACAAAGCAATCGAACACCTCCACAGACTGTCCTCAGAGGTTCACCAGGAGCAGGAAGGATGGTCGCTTGGAGGCTGGTTCTGGGACACTTTGAAGAACTGGGGATGGAGATTGTTCACGTTTATATTGATACCAATCCTGATACTGTGTGGGTGTTGCTTAAGTATTCAATGTTTACCACCTTTATGTGCACTCATTTCCAACTGTATGTGCCCTAAGACTTTGGACTTTAAAACTGAGCACATGAGTCCCCTATACGAGATAGAGGTGCGTGGTCTAATGGGGATCGATCCGAACTGACAAGCTGGCGAGACATGTTAAAGGGAGGACTGTGGAATTTTAGTTCGTGTACTGAACATCATCTACGCCATCTTGCCGACTCACGTATGAACATACACGACAGCCATTTTAGGTACCATGGTCTCCCTGTTCACGATCGCCCGTCAGCACACTTCCCTGAACCGTGCAAGCCTTCCCCGCGCACCCTGGCTGCCCCGGCACTCACATGCACAAGTCATGAACCCTCCCCTCCCATGACTCTGTCTCAGGGAATCACACCCCGCGCCTGACCAACACCTCCTTTCCGTCCATGAATACCCCTCCTTTGATGACCCCTTCCTCTGAGCCCGACTGCCTGTACGAACCGCTGGTCATCCCTTAGCCCGAGGATACAGTTTATTGCCCACTACTGTATGCACTCGCCCTTCCTGAAAGGAGCCACTATTGATCATGACCTCCCCACCCCCTGAGATTCGATCAGGCGCACACATTCCAAAGGAATCGGCAGAACACTCAGCTGCGTGATAGCCCCCTCCCAATCATATGAGGGGAAAGGGCCTCTACTGTTGTCATGTGTTGGAGGGGGCCGGAACTGGGGGGGTGCCGTGGATGTCGTTCTCATGCTTCACAATGTCTTTGTTGTAATAAAGAGCGTCCACATGTCTTGAACCAGTGTATAAAAGACCAGGTCTCAGAGAGGTTGAGAGAGCACCTTGAGACGATACCTTGTTGTCCGATCTGATGTGTTCTGCTCCGTCGGAATAAAACTTGTTTCCAGTCTTCCTGTCTCCAGCGCCTGCCTCTTTATTGGATAACTTCGTATGGTATTAGAGGCGTCTAACGCCGGGCAAATTTAACTTAGGAAACATCAACAGAATAGCCTGACCATTTTGAATTGATCTTTATCATATGGATGGATGCATGGATGCATGCATGATGGGTGGATGCATGATGGATGGGTGGATGTATGAATGAATGATGTATGGATGCAGGATGGGTGGGTGGGTGGATGGATGGATGGATGGGTGGATGCATGAATGAATGATGTTTGGATGCAGGATGGGTGGGTGGATGGATGGGTGGATGCATAAATGAATGATGTATGAATGCAGGATGGGTGGGTGGATGGATGGGTGGATGCATGAATGAATGATGTATGGATGCAGGGTGGGTGGATGGATGGGTGGATGCATGAATGATGTATGGATGCAGGATGGGTGGGTGGATGGATGGATGGGTGGATGAATGAATGATGTATGGATGCAGGATGGGTGGGTGGATGGATGGGTGGATGCATGAATGAATGATGTATGGATGCAGGATGGGTGGGTGGATGAGTGGATGCATGAATGAATGATGTATGGATGCAGGATGGGTGGGTGGATGGGTGGATGCATGAATGAATGATGTATGGATGCAGGATGGGTGGGTGGATGGATGGGTGGATGCATGAATGAATGATGTATGGATGCACGATGGGTGGGTGGATGGATGGGTGAATGCATGAATGATGTATGGATGGATGCAAGGTGGTTCGGGCTTGCTCGCTGCGCTCGCTCGCTGCGGTGCAATATGCAAATTAGTTTACGCCTCACCACTTTCAAATGTCACCAGCCGCCCCTGATGTAAAGTCTATATTTGTGTCTTCAATATTTGTTGCCAATATTTTTGTTAATAAGGCCAGGGCCCAATAGCTGGCTTTTAACAGGGAACTCTGCGCCTGGCTGTTGAGGTTGGTTTGCAGGGGGCTTTGCAAAGTTTGGGTGCATACATGCACTTGTAGATATAATCTAAACATAAAAATATGATAATAGCATAATTTCTAATAGCATTTCTATAGATCATTGCTATGGATTTTAGTTCTTCTTAAAGTGTTCTTCTGAACAGATTCACATTCTTAGGGGAGTGACTGAAGACAGCATCCACCAGATGCTCACTGTACTTGCCGAACTGTGGAAAAAGTATCACTCTCTCTTATTTTTATAGCGCAACCTAGCTGGAAGGCAAGGGAACATGGTGCATGGGCAAAAGCACATCCAGCACGTAGTGGGAGGGGTAGGCTGAGTGTTTAGAGCTGAAGTGGACAGATACTCAATGGCGTAATGAAACGAGAGAGCCCCCCTGCAAGGTACGTGGAGGGCTCCCCTCCAGATTCTATCAGGAGCTCTCCTGCCTAAGTGCTGTGCTGAGGGGGGCCCCCGCACCGCGGGGGCTGCGGGCCCCGTGTTACGCCTCTGCAGATACTGCACCATGATATAGAGCTCTTTAAAAGGTGTCTTCAGCTCTTACGTAAGTTGCAGCAGACTCGGGCCTCCTCACTTCTCCTTTAAAAACAGTTAACGTGGTCTGCCATTGAGTAATTGCAATAACTTTAACGCGCTAGAAATTGTCCATGTGAACTAAATTAGGCGTTAATTTGACACTTTGTCACCATGCCTGTTAGAAAAACTTTTAAAATGTCAGCACAAGGCGTCGCCGAGCCAGGCATTAATGCAGAAGGACCTCTGTGTTCCTGCACAAACCTGGCCATTGTAAACAGCCTCTCTCAGGCACTTTCATTAATTATAGAGTGAAGCCGATACCGAAGGCCTACCTCCGAGGCTTGAGTTTCCGAGCCTGTCGGAAGCAGCATGAACCCACGCTGCTACACGGGGCAGGAGCGCTGCGTGTGTCACGTAAGGCTGCCGCTTCCTGGTAGCAACTTTTCATGGGAATGCACATTCTCCCGCACTAACATTTCATTGTTCAGCTACTGGCCGTGGTGACGTTACAAGTCTCAATTTCTTTTTATGAAATCGGCTGTGCTCTATGCTCACAGTTTTATGAGCGAGACAGTCCAGGGGAACAGAACTGTCAAAAGTTACAGTTCTGTTCCCCTGGAGTGTCTCGCTCATAAAACTGCACTCAAAGGTGGTCGGATTGGAAGAATGAGAGATGCCTAGAAAGCGGAAGGGAGATGGAATTCAGTGAGTTTGTTTGGGTCGTTGAGGAACTGGGAAGGAAGAAAGGTGTAAAGGGCAATCGAAAGATGCAGGGCTTTAAGTGGGTAGGGTCTTAAAAGACGGGTCCCTATCGGTCTCTCCATTTTCGTCATCACTCTCAGAATGGGAAACAAATCTTAACTCTGCAGCAGTTCACTATTATTGATGTAATTTTAATTTGTTTGCAGTTCTATGTTGCAAAGCTCGAACTGCTTTACATGAGCACCAACAAGGACATCATTATTTATTTATATTTTGGTAGGCACCGGGGATTAAATGAATTGTCGAGAAACACAGAATGCTCAGCTGAGGCTAAAACCTGCTTCCTCAGCTCCAAAGTTGACAACTCTGGCAATTACTCCACAACCTCTCGCACAGGAACTAAAGCATTTTCAATATTACATACAACGAAAGCCATAGTTGTATGTATGCTTGTAGAATATATCTCTTTTACAAACTAACAGCCAATAGTCTTGGCTTGTTGTGGTGTAATGTCACTTGTATTATATATGGGGAGTCAATAACAGAAGCAGCCAAATACCAGTCGGGCGGCACATTATAATGAGCACATTTTTATCAAAACTGTTAAGCCATGCCCTTAATGTTATCGGCCACGCCCCTTTGAGAGATCAACCTCCCCCCCACACACACACAGTTTTTTCATCCCACTTAAAGCCCTGAAAGATGGATTAACTAATATGAGAAGGTAGGCAGGGAGGGGTGGCTTGACGAAATTAGCTTTTCACACGAGGAAAGAAAAGGGAAGGAGGGTAGAGGTTGGCGGAGAAGAAAGAATAGCGCCTTAAGTAGGACTTACCTCGAAGTCGCATCCTCCCTGGGTGAGCAGCCACTGTAAGCAGGACAGGTTGCCGGTAGCCGCGGCGTCGTGCGCCGGGGTGGCCCCGTTGCGCGCCCGGCTGTTGCCCGCCACCCCCGCTTCTTCCACCAGGTACCGAAGGCAGCTCAGTTTCCCGGAGCGGGCGGCGTGGTGTGCCGCGGAGGCCCCCAGAGGGTCTCGGAGGTCGGCCTGCAGCAGCCCCTCTGCCTTCAGGGTCCGCAGGCTCTCCATGTCCCCCTGACGGGCCGCGTTGAGTGTCCGCTCCAGGGCCATGGCTGTTCCTGGCCAGTTCAAGGACTGGGTGGGGGGGAAACCTCTTCAACAAGTGGGAACAGGACCCATCGTCAGCTTTGGTATTGTTGCGGCGCGAGCCATGGATGGGACTCCTCACACAGGCGCGAAATCGATAAAGCGAGGCTTGCAGGCGAGGTGACAGCTCAAAAACAATAGCATCAGAAACGCAGCTGGCGCGCGGAGCGGCAAACTGGCCGGGGAGTCCCCGCCATCCGTCAGCATTACAAATGACAGGTCAGCAAGTGGTGACAGCTCCACTGAGGATAGGGTACCAACTTCCAGCGAGTAAAAGTGTGAGCAAATCCTCCGAGAGGGGAACAGCACTCCCCTGCTGAGTTCAGGGCTCGGCCACCGTCACTTCTTTTAGTCCTGTCTTCTGTCAGAGAAGGAAAAGTCCGCTTCTGCAGCCCCCACCTACGCATGCAATATTTCTGCACCCCTAGTCCGTCTCTCCCTGCCGCGGTTCATAAGCGGTTTAGCCAGCTCAAGGTCGCCCGTCACTCCCACCTTCCTCGCGCCGTGTCCTGGAGCAAGTTTCCCAAGTGCTGCGGGTGACGGTGAATTGTCCCCTCTGCTTCTGTCCCAGCCGGCGTTCACTTATCTTTCGGGTGGGTTTCCCAGTGTTCATCCCCCGGCACCAGTCAGAGTGCAGCCCTGGGATAACCATAGCAGGTGCTTCATGCGCGGGCCCTTCCCTCTGTTGTCTTCCTCCTCCAGCCAAGAGCGGTCATTGGCCTCCCTCCTCCCGCCCCTTTCACTCCTGTATTGCGCGTGCGGCAGCAGGGCAGCGCTTTCAGCCGGTCTAGCTCCTCCCCCCCGGGTTGCAATCCGACCACCTGTTGCAGAAGCACTGGAGATCTTGTTCCTGTTGGTCTCGTGAGGCCGCCTCTGAGACCTCTTCCAGAGGCTCTGGTCTTCTACTGTGCCTTTTCTCTCCCCTCCCCTGCCTACTCTTGAGGTACTTCTCAAATCCTGTAGGCTGTACCTTTCCAGGGGGTCCCTTATATTTTAATAACGAGTGTCTGAAAGGAAGTGGTACTGCTGCTTCTTGTGGTTCTATAAACAGGGCTTAGAGTGGGCCTGGTCGTGCCGGTGCTCAGCACCAGCAGTTCTAAAAAGCAGGTGCTGAGATGGGTCTCTATCGGGCTCTCCATTCACCCTCAGGATGAAAAAAAAATCTTATCTCTGCAACAGTGCCACCCTTCACTGCCTTGGATGTAACTTTAAAGAGACTCGTTGTAATTCTTTCACAGTCTCATCATTTCAGAGCTGAAACATTTCCAATATTACATACAACGAAGCCATAGTTGTTGCTTATTTATCTTATGCAACTAACAACAATTGGTAAAGGCAATAGTCCTGACTTCTTGTAGGTATAATTTTACTTGTATTATATATCTGGATGCAATGACAGAAGCAGTAAATTACATGTCAGGGAGCGCACTATGCTAGGCACAGATTTTCAGAGTAGTTTTAAGCCACGCCCCAATTAGATAAGCCACGTCCTTTTGAGAGACCCCCCAATTTTTTGGTCTCGCCTGGCGAAAGCAGCGCTTGCGCTGACCTCGCCATGAAGAGGACCTTTTGTAATCGATTCAGCCAAAGCTGAATGCACCCACGTCCAAATAGATAAAGATGGCTGCTCTCGCCATCTGCAAAGCTAAACATGCATGCATAGGGACAACAAAATGCATGGGCATGTGGACAGCATGATGCCATCTTTGTGCACACGCGCGCAATATTTTATGTCCCTACGCGTGCATGGCGGCGTGCTTTCGCTTTCCCATCGCTTCTTTACTGATTAGTACGTTTTTGACTCATTCCATGATGTGAATACTTTGCATTCTCCTATGCCAGTAGGACTGATCACCTCATTTTATCGATTAAGGGTTTTGCAGAGTGAACACAGTGGATCAAATCCCCTTGAGGCGCTTTGCTCATATTCGTATAAGCCCAGTAAGCACGCATTTTATTTTTTTAAAACCTTATATAGCACTACAGACCATGTGCATTAACTGCAAACCGACCAAACGTGCTGTTCATAATGTATATTAATGAAACATAAAGAATTCACCCGTACGCATTTGCAGAAATGGCCAGCATGGTAGGGTTGCGACTGAACATTACTGAAGGGAAAGGAGCAGAGAGTGCATCATCGCCATTGACATGCAGTTGAAAAGCGTATATGTTTTCTAATTACAGACAACGAGAAATAAAATAAAAAATAATAATGTCAGGGTGTTATTTTAAAAGGGAATAGTCCTTAAAAATGGGTGGAGTGGACAAATGCGCATTTGCTTCCTCCTCTACACAGGCTTCTTTTCTCTCACATAAGCATTTTTACCTGACTACTCGCGTGGCATGGCACCGAAGCAACTGAGTTTCCTCTGCTGATCATTAGACGAATACTTGGATTATAAGCGGTGGGCATTTCTCATGGGCTAAGCAGGGAGCCACTGAAGCACTTTACTGAAACAGTAAGGTAGGCTACGCTAGTTAAACCCTGAGAGTCGAAATTTAATGGCGCCTTAAAGAGCAGTAATGAACTATATATTTTTGCTGTGTATATGTCAAGATATGTTCCTTTAAATGTGCGATTCTGCAATACATCTTTTTTTTCTTTCTGTTTCTTGCATATTATCATCTTCTGAAACAGGAAACTGATATTTAATGCTAACTTCCTCAGATGAATAAACAGTACGATGCTCTTATGATTTTTACAAGGCGCGCCAGCTTGGCTCGAAGAGCCCCTCTATGAGCCGAATTTGTTATGACGTGAAATGCATTTTTGCTATAAAATTGATGCAAGGCCACCTTTTAAACACAAATATAGGATTACATGATGGATTTGCATTTCAACCAATTAGACTTGATTTCCCGTAATTTTTGCCAAATTTTGTATTGTTACTCACCCCTAAAAATAATACTTTTTAAAATTCGAAAAAAGTGAATTTCTTTAACATGCAATTATATCCCAACATGGCTAATTGGGGTATACCATCGAAGTTGCTACGGGCCCTCATAAATCTATACACATCCACCTGGGTCAAGATAAAATTAGGCAATGGTAACAGAACAACAACAAATATCCCCACCCACATTGGCCTCAAGCAGGGATGCGTATTGGCCCCTACCCTCTTCAACATCTTCACCGCGGACCTCGACAAGAGTATTTCGGAGATACAAAGTGACCCCCCAAAGTTAGCTCATCACAAAATAAGGAGTATGCAGTACGCAGATGACATCGTACTTTGCAGCCAGACCCCTTTGGGCCTACAACGTTCCATCACAAGGTTGCACGAATACACCAGTGCGCATGGGTTGCTATTTAATTACAAAAAAACGAAGGTCGTCTGTTTTGCATCACGGCCAGGGCGGCAAACATTCAAATGGCACCTTGCAGGCAACATCATAGAGCAAAGCCTCTCTTATAAGTACCTGGGAGTAGTGGTCGACTCAAGGTGGACATTAAAAGACCACCTACTGCATAGAAAAGCTCAGTCCAACAAACTACGGTTTGCTCCAAACTTATTAAAAACAAAATTGAAATGTCCATCCAATTTATACCTGTTGAAGGTGATCGCGGCAAAGTTTCTACCATCCCTTACGTACGGTTCCGATTTATTCGGAGGCAAAGACGCAAACTTCCTGAACCTACAACAGTCAGAGCTGTTTAAATACATCTTTCAGATTCCGAAGTTTGCACCACAAGCGCAAGTACGTCTTGAATTTGGGTTATTAAATCAGCACCCAGTCAGACAAGCTGCCACACTAAAAATGTGCTGGAAATTAAGAGCAGCACAAGAGGACACGTTGATGGGTCCCTGTTGGACCGAAATAAATAATCAAACAAAAGCAAAAAATGCATGGAAAACAGTACTTGAAGAAGCATTGACAAATCTCAACATGCAAGAGGCATGGAACACCAATTACACCTTCGCGGCCTTTAAAAAAGCAGCCAACGGCGCGGCAAAACAAAAATCCTGGATTGCAGATAAAGCCGCACTAGCAAAGAAAAAACATGGCTGGATGGTACTGGCCTCGTACGAGAGATGTGCCACGCAACCATACTTAGTCAACCACATAACAGCATCCATCCAACAAATGCTTTTACGAATACGGCTGGGAACTTATATTTGAAAAGACTAGATCCCTGCATGGAAGCAAACATGGCCGACATCACTCTGTAGACTCTGTGGCCGAACAGAAGAAACTTTGACTCACATATTGTGCATTTGCCCATCCCTGACTAACCTGAGACGTTACTATCTATTTCATACATTTCGTTTATTTCAAATCAAAACATGTCGGCCTGCAGTCATGTTAGCATTGAACAGTCAACAGCTGCAGACAGCTTGCAGGGCCACCTGATTCTCCAGAAGGCGAGCCTCCTAATACTGAAAACTGAAAAAACGGTGACCAACGGCACAAAACCAAAGGCCTGAAGTGTAACAAATGGCTCAGAATTCAGACAATGTAAAATTGCTTTTAAAGAATGTCGATGTACTTTTATTCAGTTTGAATATTTTTTGTATCAAAATTGTAAAGGTTTTAATTAACCACACACAATAAATTTACTTACTTATATCCCAACAATACACCAGGCTTTTTCATTACTTTGAGAGACATTTATTAATGCCCTCCTAACCCGCCCTGATTACAATGCTTTTAGTGAACTAAGAAGCAAGTCAGTTATGTTTTGCCAAGATTCTAATAATACACGGAGCACCATTAAAGTCTATTAAACACAATGCTTTTGTACTGCCCACATCCTTAACTCATATTTCAAGCTGCTCTCAAATGTAATAATGAAGAAAAAGGTGTCATGGTCAAATCAAATATTTTCTACAATCACTCAAGGAGGGAGGCTGAATTGATCCCATGTTTTCTTATTTCATGTGCAAATCAGCCACTAGATGAGTATGTCTTCTCCTCTCCTGTTTTATATCAAAGTTAATCCTTTTTTTCTAAGTCTTGGTCCATGAGGTTAGAGAATAGGTGGCAGTCAGAAGCACCATACAGAGTGTTTTGTTTTGGGTTTGAGGGTTGAAGTGTACCTTGAGCTGCGCCAGAGCCAATTATTTCGCTTGGGCCCGGGTGGAGCCTTCATTGGCTTGTCCACCTCTAATAACAAGCATCAACAATGCAATCGGTCTCGCCTTTAGTTAAGTTAAAGCCATTTGCTGTGCTAAACAATACCATTAGCAAAGCAAATGGCTTTAACCTAATAATAGGCGAGACCTATTGCATTTTCACTGCTTGTTTCATCGTACTTAAAGCTCTAGCTATAAATCTTTGCCGCCACCGCCGAGAGTCAGTCGGAAACAGCTGCAGAGAGCACCAGGAAGCTCCATTAGTCATCGCCGCCACCGCCAAGAGTCCCAAGGCTCCGGACTCCGCGCCGCCGCTCCGGGAGACCACAAATCCCGGCAGGCAACGCGGCGGCGCGTGCAGAGTGACGCGCCTCGCGCTCAGAGAGCGCCAACGGGGGTTTAAAAGACCGGCAAACCCGGCGGAGCGGGGGGACACACTTACCTTTGCCGCCACCGCCGAGAGTCAGTCGGAAACAGCTGCAGAGAGCACCAGGAAGCTCCATTAGTCATCGCCGCCACCGCCAAGAGTCCCAAGGCTCCGGACTCCGCGCCGCCGCTCCGGGAGACCACAAATCCCGGCAGGCAACGCGGCGGCGCGTGCAGAGTGACGCGCCTCGCGCTCAGAGAGCGCCAACGGGGGTTTAAAAGACCGGCAAACCCGGCGGAGCGGGGGGACACACTTACCTTTGCCGCCACCGCCGAGAGTCAGTCGGAAACAGCTGCAGAGAGCACCAGGAAGCTCCATTAGTCATCGCCGCCACCGCCAAGAGTCCCAAGGCTCCGGACTCCGCGCCGCCGCTCCGGGAGACCACAAATCCCGGCAGGCAACGCGGCGGCGCGTGCAGAGTGACGCGCCTCGCGCTCAGAGAGCGCCAACGGGGGTTTAAAAGACCGGCAAACCCGGCGGAGCGGGGGGACACACTTACCTTTGCCGCCACCGCCGAGAGTCAGTCGGAAACAGCTGCAGAGAGCACCAGGAAGCTCCATTAGTCATCGCCGCCACCGCCAAGAGTCCCAAGGCTCCGGACTCCGCGCCGCCGCTCCGGGAGACCACAAATCCCGGCAGGCAACGCGGCGGCGCGTGCAGAGTGACGCGCCTCGCGCTCAGAGAGCGCCAACGGGGGTTTAAAAGACCGGCAAACCCGGCGGAGCGGGGGGACACACTTACCTTTGCCGCCACCGCCGAGAGTCAGTCGGAAACAGCTGCAGAGAGCACCAGGAAGCTCCATTAGTCATCGCCGCCACCGCCAAGAGTCCCAAGGCTCCGGACTCCGCGCCGCCGCTCCGGGAGACCACAAATCCCGGCAGGCAACGCGGCGGCGCGTGCAGAGTGACGCGCCTCGCGCTCAGAGAGCGCCAACGGGGGTTTAAAAGACCGGCAAACCCCGCGTCGCGGGACGCGAGCGGGACGCCCGGGGCTAAGCCCGGGCAAAGGGCGGGCCCTCTACGGCCCTCATCGGCAAGAGGAGGCAGGGCCAGAATCCCTGTCAGAGGTACAAGAGGCAATCAACGGACCAAGTAAGACTGTATTGTTTTTAATAGCCCCACGTATTTTTTTATTTATCTTTTTTTTATTTTAGTTGCCTAGGCTCTGCACTACATTAACCACAATGTCAAAAAAGAACCAAGGTCCACAAGCTAATAATATGAAGAACTATTTGGTTCAGACTGTGGAAAAAATCAACTCCCAAAGGAGAGACTCATTGGGTCTTAGTCAGTCACCTGACTTACGTTGTTTATCCCCCTCCCTAATCTCATTACCGGATGATATAGTCTCATTACAGACCCTCCCTGATGCCAGTTATATGTGTCCGAAACCATTGGAATCCGGTCCTATGACCAGTAACGTATTATCTGGATCTGGCTCTGAGGTTCTCTTAGTGGACCTTGGGAATCAAGTGGTCAGCGATGAGGACCAGGAAATTCCTGCATCCCCCACCGATGATGACACCTCTATTACTGAACTTCCCTCCTGTTCGGATTCCGGAAAAAATAAAAATCCACCTAGGCGAGGTGGTCTGAGATCTGGGACTAGGAGGAAGAGGGTCAATACCCCTAAAGTTCCCCCTAAGGAGACTCGAGGGGGGCGTGCAAAGTCTACCAATATCATTGATGAGGACTTATTCGATAGACTCATTGAGTTAATTGATGTGAAAATCAAAACCATCGTCAAGCCTTTGCTTTCTAAAATCGATAAACTTCAATCCGAGATTAAAAAATTGGGAGGGCAGATGAACAAATTAACTGAGGGGGTTGACTGTGTTAAGACAGCTGTGGTAAATATGGGCAAGAGTAGAAGTCAGGATGATGATCAAGAGAGGGTGATTCCTGTTGTGGCCCTTAGTAATTCACCATCCCAGCTTCCTGACCAACCTTTTGGTAGTTTAGGTACTAGTAGAGGAGAGGGCTCCTTAACGGTTGAGATACCCCCTGCTCAAGACCAGCCAACTGATCCACTTCAATTTATAGTTGAAGCCTCCCCGGTCGTCCTAGTTCTGGCGAATGTCCCACCACTAGAAGCTGGTACTGAGGAACTTCCATCGTCCCTGTCTAATAAAGCCCTACAGTGGCTAACAACAAATATGAGATTAGCTCCAGGGGGAGGGCGGCAGCTGGCCCAGGAAATTAAAACAGCCAAAAGGGTCTCATGGCTGGGCAATCGCCCCAAAAAATTTAAGGGGGATTGCGTAGCAGTAAGTTTTACTCACACAGGGGTGTTACCCAACATCCTAATTAACTTACTCCCACCACAACGCAGGCAGGGTTCTGTTGTACCATTGACACTTAAATTTTTTTTATGGTGAACAACAGAATGTCACATACCCTAAAACACCAGCTTTTGCCTGGGATTCCAACCTCGACACACATCAGAGATGGGGTTTTGAACAAACTCGTAATACAGTGAATCATCCTGTACCCCAAGGGTTTCAGAATCCTTTTGCTCAACCCCTCTCACTGTCCAATCGCTTTGCACCCCTTTCATTTTTAGACCATAATGATTGACTTCAGTCAGAACAACTCGTAAAGCCTAGGATTAATGTGCCTGTTTTTAGTATCCTTACCTGGAATATTGCTGGCATTAAGACAAAGGCAGACAATGCAACCTGGTTAGATTTTATATCCACGTATGACGTTGTCGCCTTTCAGGAAACCTGGGACACTAGCAACACCTTTTCTCTTGATGGCTTCAGCTACTTTAGTATCCCTGCCGTGGCTAGTTCAGCGGGAAGGGCTAAGGGGGGCTTGATTAGCCTGTTTAAACTTGATATTAAGGGATGTCTTAAGGTATTAGCCTCAGGTTCAGAACATTGCCTTATCGTTGAATTGTCTCATACTGAGTCTCCTAACATTTTGTTTATTAATTTTTATAACCCCAATGCTGCCGATTGTACGTCATATAGTCTCGGTAGATTGGATGATTTCCTGTCAGTCTATAGTGTGGATGTTAATGTATTTGAAATTATTTTTTTAGGGGATTTTAATATTCATCCGTGCTTATTATCATGTGTTTGTGATGACGTTGAATCCCCCCCGAACAGCGCAATGGTTCATCTGGCGCATAACAAGCAGGGGGAATGTCTAGAAAACTTTCTTGCTAGATGGAACCTCTATGAATCTAGTTGTGGGGAGGAGGATAGGGCCCCTACTTTTAAGGGCTCAGACAATGGCTCTATTATTGATTATATTTTTATCTCTGCATGTTTTTTATCTAAAGTTTTTATGTATAGAACTGTGATATCTGTTTTTAGTGACCACAACCCAGTTTCTCTGGATATAGGAGAGGGTGGATTATTAGGACGCATCCATGGTTCAACCTTTATGGATGGACCAATTAAAGTTAAGGACCAAAGACGCAGACTCAAATGGGACAGTATTACCCCAGAACCATTCATTCAGGAACTTTTGTTAGACTCTGAGGAAGAGGTTGGGGTCTGCTTATCGAATGATGCTAATGATGGGGATGTCATTCTAGCATTTACCAGTATATGTTGTAAGATAAGTGGTAGGCTCTCTGTGATCAGCAAGATCAAGACAAAACCTCCTAAAAGATGGTTTGATCACAGTTGTTCCCTAGCACACTCTGTGCTGCTTAACGCCCTCAAATCCGATCCAAAGGATCGTGACCTTATTAGGACTAGTAGGGCCTTATATAAAAAAGCTATTGCAGCCAGAAAGAAAGAGCTTAAAGATGAAGCTTGGGCGCAACTTACAGATTCAGCCATATTAAAAAATAGTGGGGAGTTCTGGAGAATTGTTAATCAACCCCTTCTCACAGGCGAGGATAACTCCCCTCTGGAAGCAAATATTCCAGATCAGGACTGGATTCAACACTTCAGAGAGATATACTCAGGCAAGTCTTTAGCTAAGAATAGTGCTTATGAAGAGTTTACTATCACACTGGGTAACCACTTGCACTTTGAAGTCGAGGAGATTTTAGACGCCATTAGTCGAACTTTGACAAAAAAGGCACCGGGACCGGATGGTGTTCCGGCCGATGCTTTTAAATGTTTTCCCAACTTCTGGTCAAGATTGCTTTGCAGGGTTTTTAACGCCTTAAACCGTGACAACATCCCGAAGTCCTGGAAAACTTCAACTATTATTCCGGTTTTTAAAAAAGGCAATAGGCAGGACCCTGTATGCTATAGGCCCATTTCACTGATAGACTCCTCAGTTAAAATCTTGGGGAGAGTTCTATTAGCAAAACTGAATACATGGGCCACCGAGAATAACATCTTGAGCAATGTGCAATACGGGTTTAGACCCAAGAGAAGCACCCTGGACCAGTGCCTCAATCTCCACCTACTGATTGAGAAATACACCAGAGCTAAGGATGGGTCCATGTACCTAGGGTTCATGGACCTTTCCTCTGCATTCGATATGGTCAATAGATCTAAGCTTTGGGGTAAACTGGTCGAGATGGGTCTGGACAGATCTATAGTTAGCTTACTGTCCGACCTGCATTCTGGCCTGTCTGCTAAAGTTAGAGTCTCTACTGATGGAAGATGTACTGAAGTGTTTGCTTCGGAAAGAGGTGTCCGTCAGGGATGCATCTTGGCACCTCTACTGTTCACGCTGTATGTGAATGCTTTAGAGCCCGCCCTAAGAGGGGTCACCTGCGATATTCCACGTGCGGGGGGACAGGGTATCCCAGTTCTCCTGTACGCGGATGACGCGGTGCTTCTGGCACGAACAGGAGTGGGGCTACAACGGCTGCTGGATGCTTTTGAATCCTTTATGGGTTCCTTAGACCTGAAAATCAACGCAAAAAAATCCCAGATTATGCTTATGGGTTTGGCCTCAAGGAAATCCGCCCATAAAACCTTTCTCTGCGGAAGGGAAAAACTTGTTCGGGTTACTACTTTCCCCTATCTAGGGATCACTTTTGACGACAAAGGTAGTTGGGGCCCTCATGTAAAAAGTAGAGTAGCTATACTGGCTAGAACTTCCGCGGCCCTTCATGGTTTTTCAAAAAGACTAGGGGGAAGGCCTTTTGAAGCTATTAGTAAAATATACAAAGCCAAATGTATCTCTGTAGCTTCATATGGGAGCTCCCTTTGGGGGCATAAAAGAGTTGACCCCATACAGACCGCGGAAAACAGATTTTTCAGATTAGTTTTGGGCGTCCCGCAGTCAACCCCATCCTATACTGTCCACCAGGAAATAGGAGAAGGCTTCATTAGCGATATGGTTAGAACAGCCCCATTAATCGCATGGCTCAAGCTGTGGCTTAATCCTGAAATTTCCCTAAACCATTCCATAATAAGGGACTGTTTGACCCTGGATAAGGTACATAAGATTGGATGGTTAAAGTACATTAAGGACAGTTTTTGTAGGTTGGGGAGGCCTGAACTATATACAGCCATTGACTCTATAACATCCAATGATGTTGTATTCATCAAGGCCGCCATGAAAGATCTTCTTTCCTTGGAGAGGGAGGAAATCGAGCTACGGAAACCCTGTGTTAGGGCCAGCCTTCTGCTGGCTATACCTAGTGGTCCTGACAACTACCTTAATGTGGTGACTAACTCTTATCACAGGTTCATTTTAACCCGTTTTAGACTTAACCTAATTCATTTTAATTTGGGTTTTTACTCTGAGTGGAGTACCCCGGAAAAGGCCCCGCCATGTTCATGTGATCTTTTTTCAGATCAGAGCACAATGCACTTTATAATGTTTTGTAGCCATTATAACGATGTCCGGAGGCAGTTTCTCGTTCCTATACTTAAGGAAGCGGGATTCATTCTGGTCCGACCTGCTCTTATTTACCTACAAATGTTGCAAACTCCCAGGATCATGTTTTTTGTGGCAAATTTCCTGGTAAGAGCAATAAGAAGCAGGAATACCAGACTCAAGAGTGCAGACTTGCTTATCAACTAATCGGGCTGATGGCAACTTCAGGTTAATGAATTTTAGATTAAATTGTGTATCTTAGTAGATCAATTATTCGGGGATTATTCCTTGGGATACTGCACTTTATCATGTACTTTACTATTAATGTACTTTAACACTACGCAATTACAAAGTCTTAATGAATTGTACATGGTACACTGCTTTTTATCTGAAATGCTCTTTTTTAAAGTTTTAATAGTTTTTTAATTGTTTTTAATCTGCTTCTTTTCATTTATGTTATTTGTTGTTTTTTGTGCCATTGTCTTTGTATGATATTAAGTTATCGCAATAAAGAACTTTGACTGAAATCTGCCTTAGGTCTGCTCAGCTAATCCAGAATCTCTTCCCGAGGTTGCTCTTGATCTGCCGATGACAAGACTGCTCCTGATCTACAAGGATGGGGAAAGGGCGGAGGGTGGGGGGGGAGACCTCCTGATGCAGGTGTGCTCGGTAGTGCCCCACCCACATATTTCTTTCACTGCTGCAGATCTTTTGCTGAGGTAACTCACAATCACCCACAGTGCTCTAAGTGGAATGAAAAAAGTGTGCGGGGATGTCCTAAATGGGGCATGGTATTTATAATTAAGGGCTTCGCTTAACCACATAAACAACATTTGTGTGATTTCCATACTATGCCACTCAACCAGTATTTTGAGTCCTCTCTGAGATTTCTGTCATTGCAACCAGATTTATGACACAACAACTGACGTACACATAAAAACAGCGAGGACCAGCTTTGCCAATGGTTTTTAGCTGTTTAAGATAAATGAGTGACAACACTGATTTTGGTGTAAGTGTTTAAATTCTGACATGTGTTGAGACTGAGGCCTGTGGAAGGGGTAGTGGTATTCAGAGAGTCTCAATCACTCCTTTTATGTTCACTCAATGCTAGACATGTATGCCCTTTTTATCTCCGTATCTCCTCCATCCTCATAACTTACACCTCATCTCACTGCTCTTCAGCATCCTGTTTTCACTCTCTCCTGAATCCAAGTCCTTGCATCTTCTTACCTTCACCAATCCCCAAAACGCCACGCACTCATTCACGTGTTAACATTGTATTTTCTTTTACTTTGGCCTTGTCAATATTTTGACAATTGTGTACCTGCTTTATACACATTTGCACAGAACCACAATTGCAACTGGAAAACGTTACCATTGCTTGGTGCGCTCTGCAAAGTGGCCAAGGATTGGATGACCATGTATTCTGAACACTTATCTGACCCAGTAACAGGCATAAACTCACACTGCTTTATGCCTCAACTCCAAAGCTGTCTATTGTGTGTTGAGGCAACTCAGTTCAACGTATTCAACAAAAAAGAGTAATATGCTACACAAAGAAAAAATACATGAACACAGTATCCTTGACATAGTAAACATTCTTAGAGAGTGCACAATTATGTAAAACATGTGAAATATAAACAGGAACTAAATTACTGGCATGGATTACCCTAACATTTTTTTACTATTATTTTGCAGAAATCGATAATTGTTTTTCCTGTAAAGTCAAGAATATGAATATAGGCCCTAATAGGAGCCTGTTTCAATCTTTGGTTTTAATTACTATCGGGTCTGAGATCCAGAGGGACCTGGGCCACTTAAAGCCATGATTATCTACATAGAGGGGGTGCTGTGTCATTTGATTGTCCTACCTTATCCTCCTTCACCCAGTGTGGTCTCGTACAACCTACCTCTGGCTGCTCCAGATTATTTGTGTCAAGCTGTTCTTGATGTTCCCCAAAGGTTGCTCCCCATCAACAGAGAGTGCCCCTAATATTGTGGACACTTTTAATCTGCTTCTGAATTACGGCTGAGTACAGTGAGCAAAACACAATATACTGGAACATATCTAAGAGCAATTGTTAGAGGCTGAGATTAATTCAAACATTCCACCCATCCCTTTCATCTTTTCTCAGTGAGACATGCTATGTGCCACCAGGTATATTTCTAAGTGCCATGGGTATGCCCAGACATGAAACCCCATAGCTTACTCTGCCACAGGGCTCTAGTTGCCCACTCTGATGAGGGCCAACAAAGTCATCACATGTCAGGAGTAACTTGTGTTCCTTCCAGCCTAGTCATTTGGGCTGAACAGCCACTTCTCACTGTAGCTGGACAAAGGAGACTTTCCTACAGGTGAACTTTGTTTGTAGTGGCATCATGATCAAAAAGACAAAGGACTGCAATACGCCCCAGAGTAAATACCAATGACTTTAAAGCATTCACCCAGTCACTTTAATGTTTCCTCAGTGCGATACCCTAAGAGAAGCACTGGTCAGTGCGCGCACATGCACACACACACACACACAAACTGTAATGCAGATTTAAGTGAGGGAGAATAGAGAAAAGAGCTGCCAAATTACGAACTTCATGGTGACAGTAGAGGTATGGTATTTCGGTTGTCGCTAAATTACACTTTATTAAGCAGTGGGTGAAAGGGTCAGATGTTAAACCAATAATGACTATAAAAGACCAGCTCAAAGCCTGCTACCCACAGAGGTCATAAGCGAAATTTATTTTCCGTTAAAATGCAATCCCTGATGTAGTGTTGCCGGCTGTGGAGCGTACCACAGAGGCACACGCCCCCTCCCACTGTTTCCCTGTTGATTACCCCTCTAACGTGAGGGGGCAGTTGGTTGAGCCCGACGTCTGCGTGGGCTACGTAAGGAATCAATAAAAGGCCCAGGGCTCTGGGCGTGGTCAGTTAGTTTACTAGCCACTAAAAGTAAACACGTGTGTCCAGTGTCGTCTATCTACAAGGCCTACACTGCGACACCACACTGGCGACGAGGTGGTTGCATTTCCGGCCCCTGCGTGCCCCACAGCCACCACTTGTTCTTCCACACGCCGGCTACGCGTGCAGCGTGCCCCCGGCGCCCCTGCGCTGCCTCCAGCCCGGCGTGGCTCACCTGGCGCTTTCGTGTGGCCTGCCGAGGTTCCGTTCGGCGCTGCGTGTCCCTGATGCGCCTCCGCCCAGCTGCTCCTGCCGCCGCTGATCCTTCGCCGCTCCGCGGCCCACGCGATTGCTGCCAGGTACCCTTTGGCGTCTGCCCGCCACCCGCTGCCCGGGAGCCCGTCTCTGCGGCCTGGCCCTGTCCCGGTGGAGCTCCGTGGAACCCGCGCATGCGCTGTACGCGCCAAGGACCACGTGGTGCGCGTGCTACGCTGCCGGCCTGCCATTCCTCACGCATTGCGAGTGTCACCGGCCCTGCTAAACCTCACGCATCTCGCGGAGTCTGCCCCTAGTGTCCTCCTGTTTGCCGGCAAGTACTCTGCAGTCCCTGGCATTTGTCCGGACGCCGTTTGTGCCCATTTCGCTGGTCCATCATGGCCACCATTCCGCCTCTGGAACCGTTTGACGTCACCGGAAGTCCCCCTTCTCAAGCCACCCGGTGGAAGAAGTGGGTGGAGCGGCTTGAGGTGTACTTCGTCGCAGCTAACATCGCTGTGACCCACCAACGTGCCATGCTGCTGCATTTGGGGGGAGAAGCCATTCATGACATTTCTAAGGACATTACGAAAGGTGCCCCACCCCACACCTACAAGACCCTGCGGGATGCCATCACGAAATACTTTGAGCCCTTCACCAGCGCGGATTACGAGCGTTTCCTGCTCCGTCAAGCGCGACAGCTCCCTGACGAATCCGTGGATGTTTTTTACGCTCGGCTCAAAAAACTGGCCAGCACGTGCACACTCCCGGATGCGGAGGATGAAATTCGCGCCCAGTTCATCCAAGGGTGCGCATCCCTGAAGCTGCGTGAGAGGGTGCTAGAAACGGACGCCATGTCCATGCGGGACATTCTGGCCCTAGGGCGGTCTAAAGAACTCTCCAAAGCCCGTGCGGCCCACATGGAACCGAAAGTTGCAGTAACGGTCAAGACGGAACCGGTGTGTGCCATCAGATCGCAACCCGCGGACGACCGGACGAGACACCCCAGAAAAGGACAGCCGACACCGGCCCAACCCGCGAAAAATGCAGCGTGCATGTGGTGCTGGGGTGCCACTCCCCACAAAGGCGCCTGCCCAGCCCAGGGCAAAATCTGCAGTGCGTGCGGCAAGGCCAACCATTTTGCGAGCGTCTGTCTCTCGTCGCAAAGGAAGAAGCAAGGCGCCCCACCCAGGAGAGTGCGTCAGATGGCACCACTGCCGAACACACCGACAAGCAGCGACATGGACGACGATGGTGAAGACGCTGCATCCGTCCATGTGGTGCGCATGCTCAACACCTTGGCAGCCATGTCTTCAACCGAACCGATGTGCACCGTCCAAGTACATAGCCAAACAGTCAGAGCCCTCATTGACACAGGCGCAACGATAAACCTCATGGCCGCTAGCGTCTACCAGAACCTTGAAAATGCGCCAACGCTCCACCCCACGAGAGTGCAAGTGTTTGCCTACGGAACCCGGCGGCCCCTGCGCCTGTGCGGGGTATTCCGGACAACGGTGTCCCACGACTCGAAAGAACTACAGGCGAAGATCTACGTCTCCCGAGAAGGATCAGGTTTCCTCCTCGGTTGCAGAACAGCACGAGAGTTGGGGCTCATACACTTCGCCCTGACAGTACAAGCCCAAGGTTTGGACCATCTAGTTTCGGAACATTCCTCGCTATTCGAGGGAATCGGATGTTTAAGAGGCCCCCCTGTCCAACTCCACATTGACCAGTCAGTGGCCCCCGTAGCCCTCCGGCACAGACGGATCGCTTTTCACCTCCGGCCCAAAGTTGAAGCTGAGTTGAGGATGCTTGAACAAGCTGGCATCATTGAACGTGTGACGGGACCCACACCATGGGTGTCCCCCATTGTAGTTGCCAAGAAGCCAAAGCAGCCTGAAGCCGTAAGGATATGTGTGGACATGCGCCTCCCCAACCTTGCAATTAAAAGAGAACGTCACCTGACGCCGACCATCGACGACATCATCGGGGAGCTTGCAGGATCCAAGTGGTTCTCCAAGATGGACCTGAGGTCGGGGTACCATCAGATCCCCCTTCATCCAGACTCCCGCCCAATCACGACCTTCTCTACCCACGCAGGCCTGTGGAGGTATACAAGACTCAACTTTGGCATATCGAGCGCAGCCGAGGTGTTTCAGAATATCATTCACAACGTCTTACAAGGCCTCGACGGAGTGCTCAACGTGAGCGACGATATTCTGGTAAACGCCCCGACCCTGGAGGAACACCTCAGACGCCTCCAGGCAGTATTCAATCGGCTACGAGAGCGAGGCCTGACGCTTCATAGAGACAAATGTGAGTTCCTCCGCAAAGACATCAGTTTCTTGGGGTACAAGTTCTCCGACCAAGGAGTAGGGCCTGACCCAGAAAAGGTCAAGGACATACACGATGCGCCAGCACCAGAGTCTGTCACGGCTGTCCGCAGTTTTCTAGGCATGGTAACATACTGCGGGCGTTTCATCAAGGACCTGTCCGACCTGACAGGACCCCTCCGCGACCTCACGAAGTCAAATGCCACTTGGAAGTGGGGCCCGGAGCAACAGGAGTCGTTTGAAAAGACGAAGGCAGCCCTGTCAGCAGACACCACCCTTGCCTACTTCAATCCGCAGCATGAATCGCAGCTGCTAGTGGACGCCAGCCCCACAGGCCTTGGGGCCGTCCTATCACAACAACAAGCATGCGGGGAATGGGCACCCGTAGTGTATGCCAGCCGCACACTGACGCCCACCGAACAACGCTATTCTCAGATCGAAAGGGAGGCCATCGCCATTCTATGGGGGTACCGCCACTTCCACATATACCTTTATGGACACCCTTTCTCAGTAATCACCGACCATAAGTCCCTTATACCGTTGTTCCAAGGCTCATCTTCTCGTCCACCTCTGAGAATCGAAAAGTGGGTATTGCAGTTGCAGGAGTTCCAGTTCACAGTGGAGTTCCGGCCTGGCACACGGAACCCGGCGGATTATCTCTCAAGGCATGCCCGTCCAGTCACCGATGCTGAAGCAGCCGAAGCGGCGGCCACAGAAGAATACGTTCGGCTGATCGTCGAACGGTCACGACCACGACCCATGTCGTTGGAGGAAGTGGCGAGCGCCACCAAGAACGATGACTGCATCCAAATAGCGATCCGCGCCCTAGAGTTGGACGATTGGAAGGCACTACAAAGCCCAGCATCTTTCCGCACCCCAGACGCCCAGGCGGCCCTAAAAGCCCTGTATCAAGTCAGACATGAGCTATCCATCTCAGCCGAAGGATGCCTCCTGCGAGGGCCTCGCCTGGTACTGCCCAACAGCCTCACCCAAAGAGCTGCCTTGTTGGCCCACGGGTCACACCAAGGGATCGTCAAATCCAAGAGCAGACTCCGGAGCAAATTGTGGTTCCCAGGGCTCGACAGAGCGGTTGAGGAGGTGGTCCAAAGTTGCCCAGTGTGCCTAGCGACGAGCCTACCAAACCCTCCAGCACCTGTGATCACTGAAGAAGGGCCAACGTCCCCGTGGGCACGAGTAAGCGCAGACTTCGGCAGTCTCCCCAGAGGCAAGTACATGCTCGTAGTGGTGGACGACTTCTCCCGCTATCCCGAAGTCGAAATCGTCACATCAACAGCAGCATCTGAGGTAATCCTGAAGTTCGAGAAAATCATTGCCACCCATGGGCTCATGGAGGAGGTCCGCACTGACAATGGACCCCCATTCAACGGCAGTGAGTTCACAGAGTACCTGCAGAGCCACAGTATCAAACATAGACGGATCACCCCAAGGTGGCCTCAAGCCAATGGTGAGGTAGAAAGGCTGATGAGGACTCTGAATAAAACTATCCAAATTGCAATAGCCGACGGCCACTGTCTGGAGCTAGCTATCTATCAGTTCCTCCGTGAGTATCGCCTGACCCCACATTGCACCACAGGAGTGTCTCCGAGCCGACTCTCTTTCAACCGGGCTATAGCCGATACTATTCCACACCACCCGTCGTGGGAGCTAGCCCCGATCCCCAAGAACCGGTCCATGGAACAGCGTGCCAAGAACAACCAGCAGGCGTCCCGGAAACGGAGGGCAGCAGACAGCCCGATCCAAGTGGGAGACATGGTTCTGGTAAGAGACCGCCATCCTGGTGGGAAATTCCGTATGCCATTTGAACTTGATCCCTGGAGAGTAACAGAGGTAAATGGGACCATGGTCACCGCCGTCAAAAATGGAGAGACAGTGACAAGGAACATTTTGTTCTTTAAAAAAACACCCGAAGCAGGAGAGGACCTGGAATCAGACAACTGGCATCTGACCCCCCAGTACCGACCGTCGGAGCCGACGGACACAGACACTCTGACGAGCCAAGCCCGTGACCTCACTCCAACAGAAGATCCCAACGGCAATGAGAGAGAGACTGGAGACCAGTCCCAGACTGCGGCAGAAGAGCGAAGCCAAACGAGATACAGTCTACGCCCGTGGCCCAAGCCTTCCCAGAGGTATCGGGACTTCGTGGCCCAGTGTTGGCGTTGAACTGATCAAGACGGCTGACCCCGCCGAGAATAAAGTAAGACTGTTCTGTTTTGTAACCTTTGTCATTTTCCTTTCAGAAACCGTGTCAGAGACTTTTGGCGGACCTTTGTTAATCATAACCTGCCATACTCATTGCAGCACCCCTAATGACTCTGCAAAGACTTTTGTGAACTATTGCATCCCAGTTTGTTTTATCCCTTGGCAAAGGAGGAATGTAGTGTTGCCGGCTGTGGAGCGTACCACAGAGGCACACGCCCCCTCCCACTGTTTCCCTGTTGATTACCCCTCTAACGTGAGGGGGCAGTTGGTTGAGCCCGACGTCTGCGTGGGCTACGTAAGGAATCAATAAAAGGCCCAGGGCTCTGGGCGTGGTCAGTTAGTTTACTAGCCACTAAAGTAAACACGTGTGTCCATTGTCGTCTATCTACAAGGCCTACACTGCGACACCACACCTGACAGTTTTCCCTTTAATGTCACCACTGTCAGGTTCCTATCAATCTGTCCCATGATAAACGGCAGCATTTCCTGATGTTTCTCTAACCTTCCGTGTTCCTCAGATAACCTTAGCCTCACCCCAGACTCCAAAAATTCCTTCCAGCGCAGCTCGTAAGATGTCCTTGTTGAACCTACTGGGTTTTCCACCAGAGGTTATGCTCTCACATCCAGTTGCACCCGGCAAGGCTCGCAGGTGGGGGGGGGGGGGTGCGCACGGGGTCGCACGGTGGGGCTACAGGTGAGTGGTCACAAGGAAAGGGGGGGTCACTTGGGGAGGGGGGGTTAAATAATAATCATTAAAAAATAAAATGTACCTTTCCTGGGTCCCGCGTCTTCACTGCTGGGTCTGCTCCTGCTTTCCTACCTCCGCAGGAACAGGAAGCAGGCAGCCTCCCTCACCTCCCCTAAGCCAATCACAATGCTGCAAGCTTCCTCAGGATACTCAGCACCCACAGATCCTTTGCAGACATCCTGCTGACCACTTCCACCACAACTGCATTATCCAACATGAACATCATTTTCTTGTCCCTCAATGCTGCCCCCACAAATGGTCTGCCAGCAAAAAGATGACAAATTTCAAGAAAGCATTGCTGTGATATTTGTCCCTTCAATCCTGTGGATACTGCGCACACACCATTGGCTGTTCCAATACATTTCAAATCCCCCAGCAGCAGAAGCATCAAAGTATATTTCCACACGCCATGTCAATGATTGATTCTGTATCTACATTGTCGCAACACCATTGTATCAAGAAGCACGGCCACAACTGCAGATTATAGCTCACCCTCTTCATCATGCACAACCAGCGGTGCAGTTTTGATGCCCCATGCACTACAGACAAGAGGCTCCTGCAGAAAGCCCGCTCTGGAGCTCTCACCTGGCACACAAACTTCATATGCCCTAGCAGTTTTTGTATGAGCCGCAGCTCACATCTCCTCTTACCCAGTACTTCAGCAGAGTAACTGAACCAGTGCAAACAACTTGTTCCCAGGCAATCTCTGGACAATGGCTATAGAATCCAGCTCAATGCCCAACAAGGTGAATCCTGCAGATGGTCCCTCTGTCTTCTCTCCTGCCAGCGAAATCCCAAAGCTGTCCATCACCACTTCATGGTTTTTATCACTCTTGCATTCCCCTTTGCACCAACCCTCCCAACCATCAAAAATTCACCCAGGTAGTGAAGGGCCTGTTCAGACCCTGCTGGTGACCTCACCACCCATTCCACAAAGGTGCTGAACTACTCAAAATCTACAGATTTATTTATTTAAGTGATCAGTCTTTTAAAAACAAAAACCATTACACCAATGTAATTTAAATAGTACTACTGCATACTTATATAAACACGTAAAATAATTAGTAGAAAATTTACATGGTTAATCTAAAAAAAACTTCTGTACAACAATTATTTAAAATTTCATTTAAAATGGAGATTTGGGAGTTCATGTCTTTGTGACAGTCTATTTCGATCTCCACAGAGTTTCAGCCAATTTCCTTTAAATACACATTTAAAAGTTTCACCCCCTGCAAACTAGGAGGATTGAGGCCCCGTCGAGCCTGGTGATGACAGCTTTTCTACACGTTCGTATAATCATTCTATTCAGTAGTGCTTTTATTAGTGACTTCCATTCTTTAAAAAACTTTGGGCATACACAAAAAATATGTTGAATAGATTCATATTTGTATCCGCAAAGTCTGCAGTTTCGATTTTCACTTTTATCCTTCCATGCTGGGATTAAGTCTTTTGTTTACCACATGCCAAGACGCAGCCTCATAAATTGATGTTTTAGGGTAGGTGAGAAATAAGCTGATAAATATTCTTGAAGCTGAACTACTCAAACAAAGAACATGCAACTGGGCAACCCATTGGCATGCACTTATCCATGCAATAGTCACTCTGAAAATGAATCCACCACAGGTGAAAGTCAGATGGATGTACTGGCAGTTGCTGGAATGCTGCCTTTCTATTAGCCTTCCCCATCTCGGCGCCCACTCTAAAAGACCTGACCAGTGAATTGTTATGTCTAGATTAGTGTAGGACACCGAACATTCTGCCTGATCAATGGCAGGTGGTGTGTAAGGTACAATTCCCCAGGAGCCTTCTTTGACTCCACCCCCAGAAGGGATATTATAAGATCAGGCAACATTGGCCATCATCCCCTGTGCTACCTCCTTGTGGTGCTTGTCCCTCATCACCTTCAGCATTTCCTTGCAAGATTCCAGTTTATCAGCCCATCTCTCTGTCTAGGGGCCAGTGTATGGTATTGTAAACCTCCAGAGAAACCCATTCTACAACATGGTATCTGCCATTTTGTCCAAGTACCTCTTCAACTAAGGACACATGGCCTCCAATCTAACCTGAACAGCTACAATGCTCCTTGCATCACCCCCTACCCCATCCTGTCGAAGCTTGAACTGCCCAACGGGCGGGCACATGGCAGCACTAGATTTCACCAACCGCACTTCAAACAGTCATGACGGAACTTGCATGGGTATGGATAGCAGGCCCATTTATGGATGATCCAACATGCCCCTAAGTAAGGCACTGCCAAGTCGCTCCACCCCCCTCCCGGAGTGGGGCGATTTGGCAAGGGCTGATAAGATATGAGTTAACTACTAGCCCAATGATTGGAATTGATCAGCCGTGCAGGGGTCACATACTTCAGCCAAAAGCTCGTTGTTTATTTCACCCCACGATTTCACGTTGTCAAGCTCCTTCGTGCCTCAAATTGCTCAAAATAACAAAGCCAGGCTAAGACCCCCAAATCTTATGCTGCCTGTCCTAATGATATCAAGATTCTGCCGGAATGGTACACTGCACTCTATCACGCTCTTGCCGGTTATATTTTCTTCCCATCGATGAAGCAGCATAAAGATGTTCACATAATAATTTACCAATATATTTTCTTTCGTGGACAAAAGTAAGACCCATGTAAATCAAGACCATTTCCCCTGGCTGGCCATTTCTGCTGGTGGTGGGTGGAGCCTCCAGTGCCACCTTGTCACCAACCCCTTGCATCACCTGTTTGTCCACTAAGGCCATGCCACCCTCTGACGCCAGCCCCATGTATCACTGTCCTGTCATGACATCTCATCCCTCTAGGTCACGATCTGCACCACCCCCCATCCTGTACAGCTCCACCCACTTCGGTCTTCACCACCATCGACTTCCTGTTACCCTACTTCACTATGAACCGCTCCCACAACCTCCACCATACTTTCTGCATTCACGCAAACTCAGACCCACCCCTCCTCCTGTTATTGTCATTCACTCTGCCCTCCCACATAGCTCACTCCCTTGCTTACACTCGCCCCTTCCTCATCATAGTCACGTTCTAGACCCCCTCCTTTGATCTTCCAACCTCCATCCTTCCTCATCCACTTCTCACTGGAAACCAGCCATTGCCCATCCTGCCCTCTGAAGCGTTGCCTTCTGCTTGGGCACACCGTTATTTTGCTCGTGCCAACATCACTGCTAGCACTGGACTCCCCTCCTCCATCTGACTCACCTATGACTCCCATCAAGTCCATGCCCCTTGGCCTCACCACCTTATCACCCCGTAGTGCAACTCACCTCCATCCTCTCCACTCCCTGATACATCACCACTAGTGCTAAGGTCCTCCACACCAAGGGTCTCACCTCAGTCCATGCAACCTTCACCGCTTTGTCCTCAATAGTCCTCCACCTGGCCATTACCTTAACCTATATCACCACTGACCTGGGAGCAGCTCTGTGCTCCACCACCTCTAGAACCTATCACCACATGCCCTTTTGTTTGCTCCAAACTCTGGAGTGTATTTTTCGTCCATAAGCCCCCAGTCCTATCCGTACAGCCTGATCAGAGAACACACCAACAGTCCCAGTAACTGATGTTCCCAAACCTATGGTGGTGCATGCCAAGGGGCACCTACGCAGAGGGACCATAATCTGTAAACTCTGTGACTCTGCTGGGGGCCTCCATATGTACAATTGAGGCCCTGTCCTCTTTAAATACAGTGTAGCCTGCCACCGCTTGCCTATACTGTGCACAGGCCTGGCAATTCCCACATCCCTTAGGGATGATAGCCACCTGCTCCGGTGCATTCTGTACAAGTCCTCCCCTTGCCCGTGATCTCCATACCTGATGGTGTGTCCACATTACCAAGGGGGTCTGACTACACAGCTATCCTGTCACATTCATCCACTATTGTGATGTGAGCACCTCAAGATCCTCAATGCTGTCCTGGCTTTCCCTCTGAATGAACTGCCTGCTGATCCTGGGGCCTGATGCCCCATGGGGGTGCTCCAGGAGAGGTCACTCCTCTGCTCCTCTCTGCGCTCTAGGGGTTCTCCCCACTGCAGAACCTAACCTCCTCCACCAAGAGACCTTGTACTGTCCCTAACTACTCCTGCAGAACTTTGAGGTAAATATTCCACAACCGGGGAATAACCAGAGCATGGGCCGCCTGTGCTGTTGCTCGACTGTCTGACCATGTTCAGTTCCTATTAATGAGGGATCTCCCAACACTCCTGCCTCTCCTGAGGGTTGACTGCATGGCATCGGTGAAAACCCCAACTAGGTTAACCTCTAGTTCACGATAATTGGGCGAGAGGTGTCGTGCCGAGCACAAGAGTGTGAATGTGCTGTCAATGTTCGCCATGGATGCGGCTCCCCGGGCCAACAACCTCCTTCTTTCCAGTCGCAGGGAAACATTATTTCCCTTAAACAGATGTATGTTGAGTGATTTGTGAAAAAACAGAACTAATAAGGTGGCAAGAACTTCACTTAACCTGCAAATCGCAATCTAGTCGTTACAAGTAGGAGTGAGATATATAAGGGAGGCGAACAGGTGTGGTAATTGACTTTAAGGCTTAGATGTCACAGTTGATTCACCTTTTTGTAGCTATATATCCAGATCATTACAAAGTGCATCTAGTTATTTTTCAAGTCTTAGTAGTAGTATTAGTGCTTCCTAGTTACAGAGCCAAGCTCACCAGTTGTGTATTGAGAACTCTTTGGCATTTGTCAAATTATTAAGGACTATTTTAACACCCACAAGGAAGAAAAATTCCATGAGTAATTGTAAGGAAATGCCTCTTTTTGCCTGATCACCCCCAAAGTTTTACAATGATGCTGCTGGTTTCTTGACTCTAAAGGTGCTCTTAGGCCTGGTAACCAGGCCTTAGTGCCAGTGATTTGCATCTCAAAAGGGTTATGTCTGATTGGTTTACCCACATTTGGCATAAGTTAACTTACTTATAAGTCACTAGTATATGGTACCAGGGGTACCCAGGGCATTTAAGTTAAAGTAATCCTCTTAGACTGAAGCCCTGCTTGTGCCACCACCCGAGTGTGACAAAGTAAAATGTGGCTCCCAGGCTGCCATTGCTGGCTGGTGGAGCGTTTTTGTAATTGCTAACTTGACTTTGTCATTCAAAATAGTGACAAAGTCCAGACCTTCCTTTTAAATATATGCCACCCCAAGGTCGGCCTATTAAGCCCTAAGATAGGGTGCTTTATATTATACAGTGGAACATGTGTTCTACATGTTCTTACAGCAAAAAACCCCAAAGGCTGGTATTTCCATTGACAAGTACAGGGTTACACGCTGACAACTCAGTTGTGCTAATGTTTGAAAGAGACTACTAAAGTTGGTACTTCACGGTATCAAAAGAATTGTTACATTAAACCTGACTTGATGCCAGTTGAATTTAATGTTACTTTTGAGTATATGGCTACTTTAGAAAGTTGACACTCTGTTGCCTAAAATTTTGCTGTGACCATTTACAGTTGCTTGCCACAAGACAGCCTTCTGCTCTCCTAGTGGGAGGTGTGAACGTCTTCCAGGAAAAACACAAAGGGTCTGCTGTTAAAAGAGGTGTACCCTCTCCCTGGTGGGAAGTTCCAACAGAGTGACAATAGAAAAGGTGAGTTTCAAAGGGGAAGCCACCTTTGAACAGCAAATGGTGGCCATGCACGAAAGGAGTGGCTCTTTTTTTCTAGTAGACAAGTTGGCAACAGGGAACATGGAGGGGGAAACAGTTGCCAAACCAATTTGCCCTGGGGCATATTAACCCCTTAGGGAGCCACAGCTCTAAGATGTGCTACTAAGCTCTGCACACAAAGAGAGGGAGCCTGCCATTTTGGGAGTAGGAAGAATATTAAATTTCGGGAAAGGTACATGATTCACATTGCAGTAAGTCATCATCAGGTGAGAGGGAACCTGGCAGCCCATTGGCATCGCCCAAGGACAGGTTCTGGGCATAGAAATGGTACTTCTGGTGCCCAGACCTCAGATCACGTCTGTACTGAACATTGTACTGAAGAAGGACTGCCCTGCTGTTTCCTGGACCCAGCAAAGAGAGGCTGCACCAAGGAAGGCTGCACCTGCTGCTCCATGGGCTAGCAAAGAGTATTCTTGTGGTGCCCTGCCCAAAGAAAAGTCACCCGAAGCCTCAGACAGAAGTCAGTTTGCTTATGTTCTGTTACAGCTACAGTGCCAAAAAAGCTGATGAAGCCTGCCTTGGTGAGTTGGTAGCCAAGATTGCCTGACCGCCGCTGACTGCCAAAGAGCACCATGGGAGTCCAAACCATCAAAAGTTGCATTAGAGTTTGCTAGACCCAGGAAAATCATCAGAGTGCAATTTGATCCCTAAGTCAGGAGTTATCAACATTTAAAAGGGAACCTCTGGTAACCAGCAACCAGTAGACTAGTGCCAACTTTTGTTTGGCTGGACCTCAAAAAGACTTCGAGGGACTTTGACTCCTCTGGCCAAAATTGATCCACCATGACTGTGGATAAATGAGTAGCCTCAGGAAGACCCCAGTCACCCGATCAGCATTCTGAGCATCCTTCAGGCTCATCAGCAACCTATACCCCTTGCACCAGTACCACTCCATTGAAGTCTGTGGCTATTCGCCCATAGAACCTGGAACTGGACTGGAGACTACTTTGACTGGGAGGTACCTACCGAAGTAAGCCTCCTTGGCCACTGTGACTAGCTCCTTGTTGGAATTGGTAAACCCAATGAGGACCAGATTAGTAGTTTATATTTTTCAAAAGTTTTATAAGTAACTGACAGCCATGGTAGTTGTCAATGCTTGTTTGTGATTTGAATTAAAATAAGTGATTTATTATTTGCTTACTAATTTATATCTTCGCACCTTTCTGATGGATTTTGTTCCTTTTGTTATATAACAATTCAAATAAACAAGAGCTATTTTTGAAAATTGGTGTTAGGTTTCCTCTGTGCTGTCTTTCTTTTCTTATTCAACTGTTTTGGTACCTCTAAATGCTGAGAACTTGTTCCTTTGACAAAGCTTGACTGCTCGAAGCCACAGCTCAACCCAAGGTGCATTTGTGAGTTTATTACACAGTGTGGTCACACAACTACAGCATATAATAAACCACATTTCTAACAGTGACAGTTTATTGTGTGTTAACTGTAATGGTGTTTGGGCAGAGTTTATACATAAGCATGCTCTCATAGAGCCAGAATCTAAAGAAGACTATAACATATTTTTATGTAATCATGCATATATTCCTAAATCAGTTTACATTAAAACATCATGTGATGGAGATCACACCTTTCTGTTTAGCAGTATCAGCAGGAGTCTAGCTTGACTCGGAACAGTGTATGTAGTTAGGAGGACATGCAGAATGATCTGCCAATAATCTGGTTTAGGCCAGAGCTAGAAATTTTCATACTGGGGACCATTGCTCTTCAGTTAAGGATCTCCTGTTTGAGGGATCACATTCCATTTCCCATTTGCTCTGTCTTTTTCTATTTTATTGTTACATTTTTAAGTCGAAGAGTTTATACATTTTACACACCTCGTGCCATTGTATATAATGTTAAAGCAGAAGATGAGACAACTCGAGTTTTAGAAGGCCCCTTAGTTTTAATAATTAACTTCACGAATTCATATAAGTAAAGTATAGACCCACATTTTAAATATAGGGGCCTATTAGGATGGCGGACGGATCTGCGTCTGTCCGCCACCCCAGAGGTGGAGGGACCGTCCACAGGGGCAGCGGCGGTCCCTCCAGTGCAATTAGGATGTGACCGCCACCCTGGCGGTCACATCCCGTATCTTTTACCTTGCGGCGGGTGCTGCTTGAAGCAGCACCCGCCGCAAGGTTAAAAATGTATGCTTTACATTTACATGCACAAAGCGGCAGGCACCGCTCGGTGCCTGCCGCTTTGTGCATGTAAATGGTGGGGGGTACCATAGGTACCCCCCATGTGCACCCCCCACCCCCCGACACCCTGGGGACCCGCAACGGGCCCCCAAACACAAAAGACCACATGCTTTTCCACGGCGGAAAAGTCACCATGGAAAAGCATGTTTCCGCCTGCATCCTAATATGGCTGGCTGTGCAATGCAGACACCGCCAGCATACACCGCGGATCAGAGTCGGACGGACTTGCCGTCCGCCGCTGATCCCACCACCATCCTAATGTGGCGGTGGGTGTTTCCAATGTCCGCGGCGGTGAATCCGCATCCTCCAGGCCGGCGGTGGCTTCCGCCGACCCGGAGGATGCAGATTCACCGCCATCCTAATCGGATAGTTTGTAATTCCAGGTATGCCCTAGGTGCTCCTTGCTAGCTCAAATCATATATTATAGCTGTTTCAACATTAAACCTGCTATTTCAAGTTTGTCAAAGTGACAAGAAATTAAAGATAAAGTTTATGTTTTTATGTTTACATTTTTTATTTAGTGGCGGTAAAACTTGAGCTGTGTCTTGAAGTATGAAGCAAGATTATTGTTTTTATCTATCCATAAATTTATCAGTTGGAAAGTAACAATGTGATACGGTTCCAGTAGGTCTCCCATCACGAGAGGCTAGCTAACACGAGTGAAACCAAAGAGCTCCCAGTCTTACTAGATATGATGTTAGGTATTAATAAATATTAGCCAGATTTACCCTTCTCTGTGATTGCTGAAGTTTAATTTATTTAAATTATTCTTATTTCTTGCCAACTCTATGTTTTTCAAACAATCAGTGGACAGACGCATTGGGGCCATAGTAGACAGCTAACTATTTGGAAAACCTTAATTTATATAGTTTCAAGTATGCCACACCAGGAAACTTATGTAGAAGATCAGAAGCTCAATAGGTACTCTTTCCTGGCCAACAGAATCTTTTCATTATATATGGCTGCTACTTCTTGAATGTCATTGTTCGAACAGATCCCTAAATGTTTCCCAGACGATGATTGATACCTCAGCCTTGTTCTAGAGAATGTCTGGTGTATAAGAGGGGGCACACTTCAGTCTTGTCCTTATTAAGTGCATATCCTGAAACTATTGCATAATCTTTGAGAATCTTGTGTAGTTCTGGAATTAGGATAGTGTCTTTTCCCATAAATATTAGCAGGTCCTGCCTATGCTGCTGCTTTGTGCGTCCGGTTACTTGACTTGGGGCCATATGTATCAAGGCCAAATGGGTTCGCAAATGCCGAAATTCGCAAAATTCCGGCGTTTGCGAACCCATTTTTGCTAAATGGTATGTATGAAACAATTTTGGTGCAAAATAAGGAATCGCAAAATTTGCCATTCCTTATTTTGCGATTGCATTTAAGGAATTACAAATTTTGCGATTCCTTAAATGCAATGTATCAAGGAATAAAAAATTCCAAAATGCCCTTAAGGAATCGCAAATTACCACCAACTTCTAGTTGGTGGTAAGTTGCGAATTCTTTTAAAAAAGCATTTTTTTTAAAGTCAAAAGGTGCCATGTGACGCTCATACGTGCCCTTAGGGCATGTTTGTGCGCCATATGCGCACACATGTCATTTTCAGGGGTGCAGCAGGGTGTCCTTTGGACACCCCTGCACCCTTGAAAATATTCTCAATTTGCGATTAGCAAATTGCTAATCGCACATTTCCCCTTCATTCCTATGGGCCTCCTGGCCCATAGATATGAATGGGAAATTATTCCTTAATTGCGATTAGCAATTTGCTAATCGCAATTAAGGAATTTTAAGGAATCGCTAAAAAGAAGCGATTTTCTACATACATACCATTTTGCGATTTCTAAATAGCGATTCCTTAAAAATCGCTATTTAGGAATCGCAAAACGGAATGTTGATACATATGGCCCTTGATTCCCACTAGGTAATTATCTGTTGTAATGGAGGCCAAGAGTGGTTTCACGGCTAATAGAAATGGATTGGATATAATGGAAATCCTTGTTTCAGTCCCTGCCTCAAATTGTAGCCATCTGATAGAATTCCATTTTTCCTCATCATGGCTAAGCGACATTGTGTTCGCTATCACTATACTTCCAAAACATTCGCTGAATTGGAATTTCCATACTACTGAACGAATACGAAAAGACATCACACAATACCATACTTTATGACTTTTCCACATCTAGTGGTGTCGCACTAAGGCGAGATAACATGTTTTGACTTTTTAGTAATGAGCCAGAATAACAGAATTTTATTGCTAGAGTAACTAGCCCTAATAAAGCCACTCTGTGATGTATGAATAATATCGGTAATCATTTTTGTAACCAACAGGCACGCATCTTGGCATACATTTTGCAGGCTACATTTATCAGAGATTGTGGCCAGAAATATTTAGGGAGAAGTGACTCCTTGTCATCTTTATGGATCACTACAATTATAGCATCAACTGCAATTCTCAGTAGAAGAAAAGGTTTGGAAGAGTTCAAACAGAGCTACTGCATTGCCCTCATGAAGTATTTATAAAAGAGACCACGGAAGTCACCAAGCCCTGGTGCCTTGCTTTTGGGCATGGAAAATATGGCCTTTTAAATTTCTTCGGGTTTTATCAGTTCGTTTAATTTATAATTCGGCACTTCTGATATTAATGTAAAGTCAATTTTTTCCAGAGATGTTATGCATTATAGTAGGGTGAATAGGTATATTTTAGAAATACATGGAAAAATAATGATGGTAAAAATCCACAAGTGCTTTGTCATGCTGCCTCAGATTTACAAGGCTGAGGCAGCGCCAGAAACTAACGCCAGGGAATACCTTGTCTTAGTACGGCAATACGAAGAGAAATAATACATTTTTCCTCATATTTTGCTCTTTCCCTGTGTATTGTATTCTGCTGCACACTTAGAAAGAGCAAATTGCCATGAATGATTGTATATGTGCAGGAAGGTGTCCCTTCCTGCACATAAACAATCGCCCCTGCAGCGCGGGCCCCATTGCAACATGGTAGCAGGGTGAATGCGCTGGTGGTAGGCAGATTTTTTAGCACCTGGGGAAACACAGGGGTAATTTTACCAGCTTTGTTCAGTCTACATAGTTTTCTGAATTTCTGATTATGTAGTGAAACACATTGCCTAAGGATTCTATTATACTGTTAGTTAAGATTACACATATTGTTTACTATTTCCTTACATTTTGATATAATATAACAGGTTTCTAGTTATTTGATTGCTCTTCCCAGCCAATCCAATGTTATATTATTGGACATCTTCGTGTTTGCCATGATACGTATCATAATGCTACTTAGTGTTGCTTCAAACATGTCCCAAAGCACCTATAGAGGAAAGCAAGAAACTCTATTATCATAACTGAAAGAATCAATGGACTTCTTAATGCTTTGGAGTGAGTTGAAGACAGATAATAAATCTTCACTCATCCTCCAGATACAGGATTTGGATGAGGTTTGAATGAGCAAATGAGGTGTCGGAGGAAAGTTGAAAATACTTGCACGCCTACTGAAGTCTGCACAAGTTTATCTTACCAAACAAGTAAAGTGCAATATTGTTATGTAAAGCTGCAGCATGTGCCCTCTATATCAATAAGCATCTCGTGCTATCCCCTCCCTAGTTTGCATAACTTTTGATTTCTTTGTGTTTTGCTTCTGTCTCCGACTACACAACGCAGGCATACAAAGAACAGCACTGGTCTGGATCCGATCATTCCTCACTGGAAGAAGCAAAATTATCAGACTCCCACACTTCCTCTCCGACCCCACGGAAATCATCTGTGGAGTCCCACAGGGTTCATCACTGAGCCCCACCCTCTTCAACATCTACATGGCCCCCGCTCGCAGCCATCGTCCGATAACATGGCCTGAACATCGTATCCTACGCCGACGACACCCAGCTCATCCTCTCCCTCACCAAAGACTCCACCACTGCCAAACTCAACTTCCAGAAAGGAATGCAAGACGTTGCAGTCTGGATGATCAACAGCTGCCTGAAGCTCAACACCGAGAAAACAGAAGTCATCATCCTCAGAACCACCCCTTCTGCATGGGACAGCACCTGGTGGCCAACCGCCCTCGAAAGCCCACCTACACCCTCAGACCATGCCAAGAACCGCAGCATCGTACTCGACTCATCACTCACCATAAACCGACAGGTCAATGCCGTCACCTCCAGCTGCTTCAACACCCTCCACATCCTCCGCAAGACTTTCAAGTGGTTTCCTCCTGAGTCAAGGAAGACAGTCACCCATGCACTCATCACCAGCAGACTGGACTATGGGAATGCACTCTACACCGGCATCAAGAAATCCCTCCTCGGCAACGTCCAGACAGTACAGAACAACGCCGCCAGACTCGTCCTTGGCATCCCCGAAATGAACACATCAGTCAACACGTACGAAGTCTCCACTGGCTCCCCGTGGAGAAAAGAGTCACTTTCAAAATCCTCACTCACACCTACAAATGCCTACACAACAACAGACCCAAATACCTCAACGACAGAATCAACTTCCACATACCCAAAAGAAACCTCCGATCTTCTAACCTCGCACTGGCCAAAACCCCGCAGATCCACAAACCCAGAGCAGGTGGAATATCCTTCTCTCACATTGCAGCCAAGACCTGGAATGAGCCAACGGCAGAGATCAGACGCACCCCCTCCCTGAACACCTTCAGGAAGACCCTCAAGACCTGGCTCTTCAGCTAAACAGATCTGCGGACCTCCCCTCAGCACCTTGAGACCCTCACGGGTGAGTAGCGTGCTTACAATTTCCTGATTGAGAGATCTTAAATATTTCAAATGCATTTATTTAATCAAATTAACTTGCTGATAAATGAAATTGTTTAATTCTTTTTTAACTGTAAATAATACTGTTTTTATGTTCTTTGTATGATTTTATCAAATCGAATAAAGTTAATTTGACTGACTGACTGACTGACTGATTGAGAGAAACAAAAACTCAGATTAACAGATGCAATGTTTTCTTGTGAGAAAAATGAAAAGAGACCTTGAAAGAGATACAAGAAATGTGAACTTCCAGAAGCTGAGCTAATCATTTGATAAAGCTCCCTCAGACGTGGCAAGCATGAGAGCGAGGCTGAAAACTTCAGAAGTGAGAGCACAGGGCAGGCTAAGTAAAACATGGGTAAAAATTAAATGCGAAAAGCAACGTCTTAGTAACACTAATTTGGCGTCAGGTATAACAATGATTTCTGAGCAGCTCTCATGCAACCCCACAGTATGATCTGCCTTGATCATCAGTTCAGTTTCTGCCTATTCAATCAGTGTTTGCCATCCACAAGAATGTAAGCAGCAGACCTGCCTCTTCGACTGACCCACAGCGCCTTTGACGGATCAGCAGCCTCTCCCTCCCCCCACCAGCGCCTTGAGACCCTTACAGGTGAGTAGTTGTGCTTTACAAGACACTTGATTGATGTATTGATTGATTGATTGATTGAAACAGTCTTAGACTGTCTTTGGTGTAGAATGGGTCTTTGAAGAATTTTGGGCATGATATACTAAGCATTTTTCTGGCTGTAAAGCTTGTGATTTGAACAAATCACAGATTTTAGACATTAAAAAGTCATGTCGCAATTGACAATGGCTACATGGAAGCTGAAAATGTATTTTTGGCTTGGAAAATGGCCTTTGCAACCTATTACGATTCAGTGGGAGAAGGGACATGTAGTGGCCCCTCCCTCCTCCTACCAAATCACAATGGAATGCATTTATACTTCCTGATCAAAATTTCTGATGCAAACCATGGATATGAAATTGACTCTGTATATGGGATGGTATCCCATTTGCACAGTGGAAACTGCCCGCTGCTTCTGCAAGGTAAATATGCATGCTTAGCATCGGGTGTGGGAGGTGGTTAGGCAGTGACCAATGGGTGGCTTTTAAAAAGTGAGCATTCAGTGAATGTGTAAGCGACTTCAGAACTTCTGTGCAAGCACTCATTTGCTTGCATCTGTATGGTGGCAACGACTGCTCCATGACGTCCCAGACTACACACTGACACCTGTTATAGGTATCCTAGATGCCACAGCACTTCTCATCAGGAGGCTGAAGAAATATCATCACATCTCCCCCATCAAAACAGAACTCCATTGGATTCCCTTGCCAGGTTGCACCATCTTAAAAAACAGCACATCATTTACACACCACAGCCAGTACCCCTGATTATCTTGCAGACAACCTGCTCTGGTGGATCTCGGCCACTCTCAGCCAGGACATCATCAGATTGCAGATTAAGATTTGTGAAAAATTTTAAATAAGGCAGCAGGTCTTATCCATTAGGCACCCAGGATCTGGAACAACATCCTCATCCAGCAGGATTGCCCCAACACTGCTCCAATTTAGGAAAGAGTTGAAGACTCACCTCTTTAAAGAACGATATGTCACAAAGCATTAACCCTCTAGGGCCCAGCCACCTCTCCTATTACTTGTTGACTTTATGTTTGTCTACGACACTGTATAGTGCTTCGCAGCCTTCTGGTTAGGTTTGTGAAATAGAAATTCCATATACACAGCTGCGGCCTGTGCAGGTAACAGCGTCGAGGCCCTGTGAAGGGGGGGGGGGGGGGGGGGGTGGGGGGGGGAATTTCGACAGTCAATGGCAAGGGAAGATTAATTATTTATTTAATTTTTCATCGTCATCGTCTGACGAAATCTCCTCCACCGGGCCCCACCGCTCTTACCTGCACGGGCCATGGCTGCATATACATACATACATACAGGAAGTGATGTCTGCTGTCTCTTGCAGGTTTCCATCCCTGCATTTGCTGCCTTCACAGGGATTCGCGAAGGACTTCTTCCTCATAAATATTTTGCGAAGGACTTCTTCCTCATAAATATTAACGAGTCAGGAGTTTTGACGGCTCCCTGTAAATAGCCATTTGTGATTTGACAGTCATCGTGCAAAATAAAGGTGGGATTGCAAAGCAGTCACTATACTCATAATAAAGACTGCTTTGAAACACAATCTTAGTACATCAGGCTCTTTTTGTGTCCATATTTTTTCTTCAGAAAATGTAATTCAAAGCTACTTAATATTAATGGACCAACCTTTACTCTCATATATTTCTTTATTCTCAATTAGGCAAAATATGCTCCATTTTTATGACTTGCATTGTTTTTAACATTCCACGTATTCTCAGTGTATAAAACACTGATTGCAATAAAATATTAAACACGTTTTTGTAATAATATAAAATTATTATAAAAGCTGCATAAAAGTAGAAAACTTGTGTAAGATAGTACATGGTGTAATTTCATACATGTGACAAAATTGTAAACACTGTTCAATAACCAGGCAATACATTGTTGGGACGAAAGTGACTGTCCATCTAAAAATAAATCCTAGATTGTGGTTTAATTTACAGAAATTATGAGGGCACAATACTGAACGATTATGAACGCTAAAAAAGCTAAAACAACAATATATTTCAATATATGCAATGAATATCTTTACAAATTACAGCGAATTTAATTGTTCACAATTCTTATTCAATCACTGTTTTCCTTATGCAAAACTGTATTGTACGATTACTTTATGTTAAGTGATTCAATAAAAGATAGCTTTCTAATTGCATTTTTAAAAATATTTGTGACGAACTCTAAAAGCATTTAAGAATAAATTACATAATCTAAAATTAGTTTTTCAGCACTCATGTTTATACAAGGGTTTACAGAATATATTCTTCTTTAGACATATGTTCTCAGAGTGTCAGGTACCAAGGCATGTTCACTTTCAATGAGTTCATTGTTTACAGTTCCTTTAGGCTTCTTTTTATGAACGACTTCATAGCAGGATAATATTGCAGTTGCTATAGCCCCCAGACTACCTCCGACTGCCATCCACAGAGAGTAACCATATTCAAAGCTTGGAAACCCTGGGATTTTGAGAGATACCTGTAAAATACAAGACACGTCACACTTAATTATCTAAAATATATTATTGCTACATGTAAATCATTCAATAGATTCCGTATTCTAGTGTACAGTGAAAGAATGGAGAATCAGAGATATGTAACTGTGATTAACAAGGATGTTTTACACCATGGGGCTGTGAGTGACATCAAATAGAGGGGCGTGAAGCTGGTGTTGTCCAGAATTCCAAGGCGAAAAAACGTTCCCTCTATTCACTGTTATAAATGTATAATTTAATGTTATGGACCATGCCTTTATCTCTCCCCCTCTTGGTAACTGTGCAGAGGTGGAAGGAATCATGTGGGATCCATACTAAATATGCCCTCACCTGCCTCTGAATTTTACACCATATTATTCCTGGAATCCTGTCACCATCCCAACCACTCGCTGGTCATCTCTCATGTTCCACATTAAAAATTAAAAATCACATACCTGGAAATGCTGCCACCCACTCTCCCGCCCTCAGCATTAGTCTTCCCTCTCCATCCAAGTATTAAAAGAAAATGATGTCCTGCCACATAACCTCTCCGTTTTCTGCATTTACCCTCCCCTTCCTTCAACAATTAAAAAGAGACAGATGTTGTCCTGTCACTCTCCATCAACCCCCACCTCTTCAATTCTGCCCTCTAACACAAATATGAGAAAAATACCTGACTCTTACCACCCACTCCTAACAACATCTGTGCCTTCACATTCCATCCTGGCACAAACCATGCTCTCTGCTCCCCATGAAGCATAGAGTTGGTACTGTACAGACAGGCTATCTGAGACCTGTGTCCGTCCATCCTTTGTTCCATTTTCCATTGTCGTCCTACATGGGAAGGGTATGCCCAGATGTGGCTCCCGCGCTTGCTGTGCCACTGGATTCAAACTAGCCTGGCTGATGAGTGGTAAAACCCTGAAATCGGTCCCAGGGTGCTTGTTTCCAGTCCAGGGAAGACCTGACCTGGCAGTTCGGCCTCGTCTGTTCCCATGAAGAACAGGGTCAAGACTGATTTGCATATGGGCTGGTCCAAACTGGGGTGGCGTGGTGATGATGGAGAAGGGGAAATGCAAACATTTTTGGTACCCCTTCGAAGTCAATTACCTCATAACTTTAATAATATTAATTCTGTGAAGCATGTAAACTAATCAACAAATGCACCTTTTACATTTAGACACTACACGTGGGAAACTAACTGCTATTTGCGAAAATCTAATTAATGAGTCGAACTAACATAGGTTTGTGATTACGTAAAAATAAAAAGTAAATTGCATGTATTCGTGTATGTGGTATAATTGTATTGTGGCACAGAATGCAGATAGTAAGTAAAATTGCTTTAAATGTTGCTTCTGCTCGGTAATTTCTAACACGGGTAATTAGAATGGTGGACGGTAAACAGAAAGGCTTATATTCTATATCTAATATCTGTTGTGTTTACTTTCGTATTAGTTCCCATTTGGGCTTCGACGGCCTTGTCTGGATGTGGCTGATTTTAAATGCGATGGTGCATAGATGGCCCGAGCGTGAATAAAAATGGATGCTCAGTCACAAGTGTATGGCCTATGCCCGGAGTGAGAGATGTCAAGGCCAGCCTGGCCTGCAACGGGAGTTGTGCCAAAGAAATCATTTCAAAAGCATGGGAACGGATGAAGGAACTGAGTTTCAGAGGATAAAAATGACTAGACTGCAAGAGAAAGATACAAATAGTGTAATAAAGTATAAATGTGAACATTCGATGAAATCATGTGAACCCCTCGTATGAGTAAGGATTTTTACGAACTGGTTTGAGCAAGGAGGGCATGAGGTGATCATCACCACCCCTCCTTTAGACCAATCAGGATTGGATGTAGCCCCTAAATGTTTCAATGTTGGGAATAGAAAGTTAGTGAAGGGTATAAAGAGTGCTGGTGCTTATGATAAAAACATTCTAAAATTCTATTCTTTGCATGCTTCTTTTCCGCACCTTTGCTCAGCACGACATGCTGTTGGATGAGACAAACTTTCTTCTTATGGGGCAAGAGACTTTGACATTTTTGGACTTTAAACTTTGATGAGGGAATGAACACAACCAGCGCTGAAATTGTATTTCCGGAGGGAGATGTCTGAGTAGATTAGAGGGACAGACAGATAGCTTGGAAACCTATCCTGTGTCCTGCAGTTCATGGTCTGGTGAACCATTTTTCATCATCGCCTTATGGCCAAGGGGTAACGAGTATTTGCCGTTTTCTAATTTCCTATGCTTATAAAGTGTTGAAATAATGCTTAGATTGTAATTGTTTAATAAACTTTATGCAATTTAGAATTCTCTTTAAATGAATCTAGAGAAAATATTATGAAATATACATTTGAGTCTGTGGTTATTAGATTAAAAGTCATGACAAATAAATTGTTGAAGGTTTTAAACTGTGATTGGGCTGGTTGTAATCGCCATCAACTGATACCTACTAGTTGGTCCATCAACCAAATAGCGGAGTACCTCGATGTCTTGTTTGGAACTGACAGCTAAGGAAGTTTAATCTATAAGATATATATAGTTCTTGTATAGATTAATAAGGTACCCCGCATGTCTTGCAGCTCGTCTAACTTATCACTGATTCAGGAAACTGTGTGAATGTGAGTGTGACTCTCGGTGTTATGGGCCCCAACGATGAGTAAATAATAAGAGTCTTCATCCTGTATTAGTGATATAGAGTTTTATGTTAGCCCCGCTGCATCAGTGAGCAACAGAACAATGGATTAAACCCGGTCGTTTGTGCATGGGGGTGAATGCTTGCATTGTTCAGCCTTTCATCCATCATTTTTTCCGTTTGCCGAATAGCTGTCAGTGTGGGTCTGCAGGGACTACAAATTGAACGAGAATGCGAGGATAGTGTTTGCAAAGTGCTGTGCTTGTTTCCCCGCCTTACCTGAGTATCTGGATACCCAAGAGATGCTCTATAAGGCAAGTGAAACAATGAACAGAAATTCTTCTGGTGTCTACAGACCCATATGAAGCATGGAAACACTGAGGAAGAAATACTTTCCCATGTGATACCATAGCACTGGAAAGCAACTATTGCTTCAGCATTGTCATGATGCAGACTCAGTGCATAACTTGATTTGCGGTATGGCAGTACATAGCGATAATATGTTGTATACGTATCCACCCTACTCAATCATCAGCATCATGTGGTTTCATAATTGGGTTTAGTCTATAGTTCTTAAGCGATAACCAGATTCAAAAACACAGTTCGAAAAGTACTGACTAAGGTCTCTACCTGCACATAAGTTTCCTACTTTCTGCCCTCGGAGTACACCTAGAAAGCTGTACCAGGCGACAGTTTCTAGCTGTACTTTTGGGAAGATCGTGTTATATTCCTAGTGGATTTTATTCCTGCTAAGTGGAGTTCTCCTTAGTGGAGATCTCTGCACAGGTGCAATAGGACCATCTATAAGAACACTCATGTTTTTGTTTTACTTTTTATCCATGAAGAATCCCATTCTCCCATAGCCCTCCAAATCTAAGAGTGATCTATTCCCCTTGTTTCACTGGAAAGGGATTTACATTAGCCCATGGCTAGAGTTAAAACTTGATCCTTTCCAAGGAAGGAAGGGAAATCAGAGGAGTTTGTGAATGCCGACAATCGTTATGTATGAAGGAGTTCACAAATTTTCAAGGCTAGCCAGGCCTTGAAATATATCCACTTTTCCACCATTTGGTGTGTGTGTGTGTATATATGTGTGTGGGGTGTGTGATTTATAGGTGCATAGAACTCCACACTTGTGGTGATCTCCGTACACATTAATGTGCTTAACCCAGCAAGGAATTCCTTTATGTGGTGCAAGGAAAGTAAATTTGGTTGTAACGTTTAAAAATATAAGAATAGTGTTCTAGAAGTGATTACAAATAAAATTCAGCATAATATCAAACAATTTGATATTTTCCCATTTGAAAAAGAGTAATAAATACTATAATATGGTTTTAAAGATAAAGAATTACCTTACCTCGTACTGGTGAACATGGTAAACATACACACAGTATCTAACAATGCCAGCACATGATGAAATACCTGAAAGAAAATGTTGGAATAATTTCACAATGTCAACATTTTCAATAATATGATATATATAAGTACAAAAGATATTTTAAGAAATAATGATAACTATGTTTTAAAGAATGTAGACTTGCATCCATTCACTTAAACACACAAAATGTTGCTAAAAAAAGATCTACATTATTTCACCAAAAATGTCATTGAATGCATTATTTGAAGAGCACAACAAAATCTCAAAATTTAATATGTAATAGTGTGTTACAGTACTCATAATTGGAGTCAAGGGAGTATGCTAAAATAAAATATTGCACAGTTGTGTTTTAGTTCGTCAGAACACATATGTAATCATTTTCGGTCCTCCTCTAGAGTGGGGGATGGCTGTAGTATTATATTTGCATTTAGATTGCAAGCTATGGATTGTATGCCTGTTGTCCAAGTGACCCAATTTTTTTCCTGACTGGTATTGCTGGTGTTTGAACTCTGTGCACTCAGGCTTTGCTGTCCAGGCCCCACGGTGTGTGCTCAGACTACCATAAACATTGTTACATCAGCTAATCACCAATTTTAATTTGTTGTACTTGCCAGTAAGACCATATACTGTCCTGGAAAATTCACCAATGGCATGGGAAGTTAAACGTCACTAATGGACTGCAGCACATACGTCATCCACAAGGCTGACAAAGGAATCATCTGTGTAGATTGACTACTGAACTTTTAAACGCTGAGGCAAACTAGTCAGATAACCTATTTTGATAGACAAGAGCCCACTATTAAACAATAGGTATGTCACCCCCATGTAGGACTTGTGGTTCTAAAAGTAGGGTTGCCTAGTATTTAATAGAGGTTCATGCAAGAATTTAGCGTCGTTATAGGCCCACAGTGACTGGCCCCCAAAAGCTATTTTACTGTGAGGGGCTGTAGCTGTCCTATGAGCAAAACTAAGCTTCAGAATAAAAATATTAGGTAAAGTAACCCTTTAAAAAATTAGACCTTGCCTGCCCGAACCTCCAGTAGGCTGAGTACCATTAGGCTGCCACCAGCTTGCCCCTGTCAGTGCTTCCCCTTAATGAGGTGTGAAAACTGCCCCCAGAGAAGAAGCAATGGCTTAGGCCTTTTGGACTGAAGACCTGGGTGTGAGGTATGTGACTTCTCTCAGCTCAGGAAGGGTAGCTGTGGAGGGTTCAGGAATTTTGTTAGCTTGAAAGGGGCCAGGGTGAGTGAGGCCAGCCCACTCATAGTTAAGTGGAAAGGGAGATTTGGGAAGGAGAAGTCTTTGTTCCCTGGCACATCTGTACCCAGCTTGGGACCAGCCCAGTGGGAGGGGGAGCTGGTTCCACAACCTGTTTGATGGGGGTGATGAGTGGGGCGATTCAGGTCATTCGCAAAACACACTCTTGGCTAGGACACCTGAAATCTCCAAGGGGAGAAGGGATTATACTCAGAATAGTGCCCTCTGGGATAGTTTGCAGTAATGCAACAAGGATGTGCTGCACAAGTGGAAAGGTTTGCCCCTGGGACTGTCCACGAGTCATCCCCATACACTGGCAAGAAGATCCTGCAAAAGTGGCATCTCACCTACAGCTCTTCAGACACATCAGGGTCTGCAGAAGAACTGAAGAGGAATGGATCTACTGTCTATGAACTGGGTGGAGACTTGAAAGGCTGGACCTCTAACTAATACCCAGGGTGACAAGTGGACTCCAGGGATCAGGTGGCTGACCTCCTGTGTGTCGACAGAGACACAAAATCTGTTAGTGGCTTTTTGCCTGGAGTGACTAGCTGGCCAGTAGCACATGGACCTGGACTGGACCCTGCTGATGGTCTTTGCAAAAGTGAGTTATGGTCGGCTCCTAAGTGCTGCCCTTGAGGTCATGGGTGCCTTAGAAGTGACCAAGAGGAACTGCTCCAGAAAGTCTGAAAAGGTGGGACTTAAATAATGTTTGGACTTCCAAAACCTCTGGAGCTTAAGTAGGACCTTGTGGGAAAAACGTGGATTTTGAGAAGACTTTCAGGCTTGCTCCACTAGAAGCTTTTTAACACCAAAAAAAGAGATCAAGTCCGAAAGTAGAAACATTGACCAGGCAAAGTTGAGAAAAGTATCCACTCAACAAGAGGACTTCGGAGACGGAGAAGTTTGAATTAATTGCTTAATTGGGACCTCATCCGATGGTTATTATTTTTTATTGAACCTGTGTGTTGGACCTAACATAAGTTGGGACTTATTACTTGGGAAGGACTCACTCACAACTTCCCCAACTAGTCATCCATTTTCTTACACATAACATAGCTCCTGCTGTCCACCATATTTTGGGCTTGATTCACATGCTTTTGTTTTGCACCCATCAGCAAATTAGTATACTGAGCTTAGGCGGCTTGAATACATTGTGGATCAGCTTCCCTTTTTGTATCAGTTGCCCTTCCAATACTTTGTGACTGCCACTGAGGAGACAAACTATTGATATTTTCTTTGCAACTCTCGAAGATGAAGGAAATGCCTCTATCCTGCCCTCTACTGTTTACAATTTGGAAAAGGGTCGCACACCCCCTTTCTTGCCCACAAAAAAACTTAAGCACACATGAGCATCAATGTATACATCCAATACTATTTCACTATGGAATCAAAGAAAACAACTTTACTAGACTAGAAGAAAATTACAAGTCAAGGAACTTCTGGATATATTTTATGTTGGTGATAGAATGACAATTTTTCAGAATATTTATATAAGTTTTTTGAACCTCTGTACATAATAGTATTGAACTTAATTTCGTAGATGACAATTGACTAAGAAACATTTCAGAGCATTGATGCAATTTTCTTGCCACTGAAGTCTATCAAATGTAAAATTACATTTCTATAGCTGGCCCGCTGAAAAACTAGGAATAAGTCTTCTTTCATGTGGTTCATGGACACGAACTGACGCAATGTCCCTCATTCAAAATGCCAGAATTTCAATCATTAATCCTTTTAGGTATTTAACATTACTTTGATAAAAAGATCTGTAGTTATGGAATGTTATTAGAACTGTAACATATAAAAACATACCAACAAGGAAATAAAAGGCAGCAGACAGTTGAAGATATTGTTGCTTCGTCAGCGAGTCATGGCATACGCTGAAATGTTTGAATCCCAAAAGCAGGAAGACGAACGCCATCACACTAACTATGCTTGATGTGATTATCAGAGATCTGGTTAGAATTATTGAGCCTGGAATGAAGACAAAAACATACATTAAGATCATTTTTTGAGCATGCATATGTAAACCCGACAGGATAACCTTGTAAAAATGCCGGAACAACGCAAAATTCATTATATTTATGTGAGCTATTAAAATTTCCCAAATGTTTCCTACTATTGAATCTTTCTAATGAAATAAGCATTTGAATAAACACTTGATAAAAAATTCGATTTTATCTTTTTTTTATGGAAATGTTGCTGTTTTGTCATGCAGGAAAACATCACCATACACAAACTAGGTATGGCAGTTACAACTGTCAAAACGGCATGTTATGACAAAGTACATTTTATCTTTTCATTGAGGCTATCTTCACATGCACTTGCAAGATCTAACCTTCATTCCTGGCCAGAATGAAAGTAGATCACTTTAGCAGACAGTTCATTTATACGTATGCAAATTTTCTAAATAAAAATGAATTACTAATTTCATGAATAAAACTGGAATTAAAGTCAAACTGTAGTTTGGAGATCAGTATTACTTGAGAATGCTCAAAAAGTTTCAGGATTCTTCCACAGTCTTGCGCAATGACTAGGAAGGATAGTGAGCCCCACTTCAACTGTTCCCAAACATGCTCATTGTCCATGGAACAGGACAGCCCTGACCCTAGTCTTACCCTGCAAGGCTGAAACACATTATCTCCAGCCTTGTCTAACCCATGGATTGAGCTTCTGTGAGAAAGACACCAATTCCCTTGAACCATCATTGGACCATCGTTACAATGCTCCCACGCTTTGACACAGCCTAAATCAGCCCACCCCGGCCTACTGGTAGGGCTGCGATATGCGGACATGTGCTTGGTGTTTGGTACATATACAAATCAATCATACTTCTTAGAAGTGATTCTACTGATCAATACTGGGGGTGTGGTGCCAGATTAATATTAACAGAATATCGACAGGCATAAATATATTTTCATAACTATTGTGTAAAAACTCTACACCCAGTGGGACTATACTTTTCTTAACGATATTTAGGACACAATATTTCTGTATAAATATCTGAAGAATAAAATATGGAAATATATTATAAATCATTGCACAAAAATCTAAATACTGTTTTTGAACTATGTGGGGGAAAAGGAAGCTAGAAATAGTCCTTTAGTGCACTCTGAGGGTCCCTCAGTAACAGTACTGCTTGTGTTGTATTAATCTCGCACATTATCACTTATTTATATATTTGTTCAGAGTTCACTGTTAGCAGAAAGTTGATCTAAAAAAAGACTTATTTAGATTTAATGGGGACTAACCCAGTGTGGAATGAATGCTCACATCATGTACAACTGAGTTTGTTCCCATGCAGGAGAATTTCCTCTTCCCTTCCCCCTGTCTACAGGTTGCAAAGCACGACACTGGAAGGAGGCAGTTCAAATGTAGGCATGTTTGAAACTGCAATCTTTTTCAGAATAAGTCATGAAGGGCCAGATGTATCAAAGTGTTTTACCCATTCTGTGTCTAGGGGAAAACGTGTTCGTACAAATGGCCCGAAGTCTTCGGAAAAGTATGAAACATTATACAAACTGAGATATGCACAATTGCAAATGAAAATTACAGTCGTGGAAATACCTTATTTAAAAGGGTCAAATGAGATACTGGTAAAACACTACCAGAAAACGTTCGTTAATCAACACATTTTCTGCATGAACCAATCTCCCGTGGCTGAAAATGATACTTAAGTGCATGATGCAAAATTTCAAAAAATGTCACTTGCGTAATTAGATTTTTACTGAGCCTGTTTATATTCTGAGAGCCACATACAAATTACCACCCCAAGTCAGGGCTATAGATTTCTCTATAATCAAGAAGAAAAGAAGAATAAATGTTGTATTGGATGAATTACCTGGGTGTGGATTCAAGTAAGAGCTGAACACATCACAAGTCCAAATCTTCACGAATTTGTCCCAGACGCACTCACGCCAAAGTCCTTTGCATCGGGTACTCAGCACTACAGACCCTTTGCTGTTAATCTAATAAAAACGTATAAGATACAAATAATGCATAACATTAATTTTAACAGCATCTATCCTTTTAGAAACATACATAAAGTGCAGTTATGGTTATGAAACGAAACCTTGAAAGAAATATACAAATTGTGTTTAGTTACTCAAATGTAATTTAGGACCCTGTCATGAAACCCATAACTCTTCTATCAAAATCACTCCTCATTACCACACACAGGATATGTTAGATGATGGTTGGCATGTTATTAATAATTGTATAAAGCATGGCGATTATCCCATTGGGGCAGCATGGTCCTAAATTGGGAAGGCTGAATTTACAGCAAAATACAAAGGAAAAGGAACTCACTACTTTAAAAGGAAGGTTTCCGGTTTCTTCCTCAAAGTAGATGGCAAGAGATTATTATGAGGAACCAGAATCAGTTTGGAAGAGAAAGAGGGAAGACATCAAGAGACGGGATAAAGCCGAAATTAGGTCTTCAGATAGCTAGGACCAGACTTGCAGACTGTTCTACGGACCAGGCAAAAACCATTAAATTCGCTATACTGTTTAATGGGAATTCAAAGAAGCTCTCAAAGGCGACAGCTCATAGGAGCACAACTTAGTATATTTAAAATAAGCCTTGCTCCAGAGGTTTCACTTATCAGACTATGATATAAGAGAAAGTCAAGAGGCCCCAGATAGATGGAGCTGCCGTAATCTTTAGAGGATGTCACAGGTAAATATACAACTGTTTGGCCTAAGGGGAGAAGAGAGCCGCAGCGTGAGGGTGAGAGGGGGCTGTGATATCGGAGCAGCAAAAAGGACCGGACATTTGTGGGGAGAAGTCTTGGGGCTTGTAGGAGTCGTGCAAGTCAATCAAGGCGGACTCCAAGCCCCAGGAGCCTCGAGCAGCACCACCTGGCCCGGGAGCAAGCCGCGCCCCACCTCCCAGCTGTAAAACGGACCTCGCCGCTCCCGCTCCGCGGGAGCCGCAGCGTGAGGGTGAGAGGGGGCTGTGATATCGGAGCAGCAAAAAGGACCGGACATTTGTGGGGAGAAGTCTTGGGGCTTGTAGGAGTCGTGCAAGTCAATCAAGGCGGACTCCAAGCCCCAGGAGCCTCGAGCAGCACCACCTGGCCCGGGAGCAAGCCGCGCCCACACCTCTCTCTCTATAAGACCGCACCCGCCTCTCCGCGACGCGGGAGCGCGCGGGAGGCGCCAGGGAGAAGCCCGGGACAAGGGCGGGCCCTCTGTGGCCCTCAGTGGTCGGAAGAGGACGGGACGGGCCACGGACTCTGGCTCTTTGATCACAGAGCCTTAAAGCCCACACGTAAGACATTGATCGGTGTACTTTACTTCTTATTAACACTGTTGGGTAACTGCTGATTGCGAGTGGGTTAATACAACTTCTCAGCCTCCTGTTAACATGCCTGCAACTATCGTGGACCCAGCGGCATCGGGTCTGCGCACCATAGATAATTTTATGGTAAAAAAAGTAAAGCAAATCAATAAAGAGCGCAGGGTCTCATTGGGTAGTAAAAGTCTTCCCCCTGTTTTGGACTCTGTATCTAATGAAACGATAGAAGTCCCCGAGGGCACTGTAGAAAATGCCGCACTCAGTACAGAGGGCCATATCACAGTGGCACAGGCACAGGTGCACCCTGAGAAGTGCGTGGACATGCTTGTTACAACGGAGGAAGACTCCTCAGCAGAAGAGTCACTGGAGGCCCATTCCTCTCAAAGACCTGTGCGGAAGTGCAGAAAGACTCAGGGGTGTCGTAGGGGAAAGTCTATAAAAACTAAAACTCACACTAAACAACCAAATAATTCCAAAGCCACTATTATTAATAGTGTAATAAACCAGGCTCTGGACGAACCTAATAATGTGGCTAGTAATACCGAAGGTAGTGTGATTCTGTCTGACACTAACCTAGAAGCACTAATAAATACATTAGTGTGTAAACTGGAGGCCAAAATTGTAGATTTAATTACCCCAATTATGGCCAAATTGGAAAAAGTAGCGTCCGAAGTAGAAAGATTGGGCACTTTAGTGATGGGACATATGACCCTTGCTCCAGGTGTAACAATCACTAAAACTACCGCTGCTGGGAGAGGGAAGGAGACTGAAGCCAGGAGCCAGAGCGTGCAACAGAATCGGCACTTAAACTCTGTAAATAGGGTAGGCTCTGTGGCGGAGGTTCGCACAGCCCCATCAAACCAGACTATTCAGCAGGCCCCTGCCTCTTTAGGCAATCGTGTACCGGTCCCACAGAGGGCCAGACTCAGGAATGTGAATCTCCCTCCTGAGTGTGTCCCATATGTGGTGGTACTAACCAATGTTCCGCCCCATGAGGAAGTATCAGCTCAATCTCATGGAGAACCCCAAGACTCCCTAAAAAATAAAACGGTGGGATGGCTAAACAAAAACTGTGGTTACCCATCTCATTTTTACGATCAAATTATATCCACTGAAAGAGTAAATTGGGTCGGTCCTTCAAGGAAATCAACTACGGGGGACTGCGTGATAGTCAACTTTCAGCACCCCCAACATGTCGCCACAGTCTTGCTACGTGCATCTTCACTTGTCTATAATGCAAATAGTGTCTGTGTGCGTCCTGTGGGATACTTTTATGCACCCGATCAGAACCTACCTAAAAAACCTCTTAATAACCCCCATCGGTTCAGACCTTTATCACAAGTTCAGATTCCAAGTCCAGTAACACCATACATGTATAATCACAACACTAGCGGGCTGAATGGGTGGCAAACACCGGCATTAAATGTTGACAGCTGGCAGATACCAACAGGAAACTTTAATGCCGATAAGCAGAACAACAAAAGTTATAATGTTCCCCTACATAACCGTTTTAACTTGCTCTCAGGGCTGGAAGCCTGCGATTGACTGAGGGACCCGGAAGGTCAGAGTACCGTTCAGTCGCCTGCAGTTCAACAGTTAGAGGTGATTTTACCTACTACACCAAATAATAATGTTATATGCTGGAATGTGGCGGGCTTAGAAAACAAAATGCAGGATGAAAGCTGGTTAGCTTATATTAGGGGCTTTCAAATTATCTGCTTACAAGAAACTTGGTCTGTAAAATGTGATATGTATATTGAAGGCTATAAGGCATATTTTGTACCTGCTGTACCTGCAATTCGGGGGAGATCAAAGGGGGGTATGGTAATGTTTATATCGGTAGCATTGAGATGTACAATTGCTAGCAGGCCCTCTAGTAACCTTGACATTCAAGGTCTAGTTTTATCTGCGGGCAACTGTAAGGTTGGTCTGATCAATTTTTATAATTCTATTAATAATGCTACAAGTCTTGGCAATTTAGAAACCTTAAGTGAGTATATTGACACGTCAATGAGGGACTGTTCTCACAATTTGCTGATAATGGGTGATTTTAACATTCACCCTTGTGGTGACCTTCCAGGGAAAAATCTCATGGAATTGTATTCTCCCAGAATAAATGGACTACACCTGGAACACACCGTTGAGGGGGGAATTTTTAATAATTTACTTAATGAACATGGTCTCACCATTGCAATGGCATTATGTGATCCCTCAAAGCGCTTTCTTACACCAACCTTTAAAGGGCACGGGAAGGGAACAATTATTGATTACATGTTGTTAACTGTCCCCATGCAGGAGTTCGTGCGTTCCTTTTCCATTGACACTAATCCTCTCAGTGACCATAACCCTTTGACCATTCACCTAAGGGGGCCCTGGGTGGCTACAGAAAGACGAAATCTAGGTAAGGGTAGGCTCACAGTAACTGATGGTAGACGCCGCTTAAAATGGTCCATGTGCACTCCGGCCCTTATATACCAGAATATCCAAACTAACTGTAGTGATATTATCACTAGATGTACTGAGGCTGACCCTGACCCACTTCAGGTCCTATCTGATTTTAACAGCCTAACTGATAAAATAGCTATATCGCTGACAGAACCCGTAACACGCAAAGGGACCGATGGCCCGAGGTGGTTTAGCAAGGAATGCTCTAAAGCGGCTCGTGATCTTAGAACAGCCTTGATGTTAAAACCTCGTAACAAGGAATTAGTTCAGAGATCACGTAAGGAGTATAAATCAGTTATTGCAACAAGAAAGGAGGCACTGAAGAATGAGGCCTGGGCTGAGATTCTGGAACCAGAAACACTGAAAAATAGTGCTAGGTTTTGGGCGATGCTCAAGAAACCTTTTCTGGTGAAAGACTCAGGGGAAGGGCTAGAATGTGTCATCACTAAAGAGGAATGGGTTGCACACTTAGAACAACTGTATGGGAGAAGTGAAACTAATGTGGTACCCTATGGTCGTACTTCCGGGGGTACATGTTTGAATGTTAGTATAGGAGAGGTCCTGGTGGGAATAGAGGGGCTCACAGCGGGCAAATCACCAGGCCCGGATGGGATACCCCCGGACCTTTTTAAATCAGATCCCAATTTCTGGGCACCGATTATTGCAGCGGTCATCAACGCAGCTGCAAAGGTGGGAGCCCGCCTTCATGGGGGCTCTCAACCATTGTGCCCATATTTAAAAAGGGCGATAGGGATAGTCCCCTTTGTTACAGGCCTATTTCCCTGATTAATTCTATGGCAAAACTTGTGGGGAGAATAGTACTGCGGCGACTTACCGATTGGACAAGGGACAATGATATTCTGTCCACTGCCCAATATGGTTTTTGTAACGGCCGCTCGACCACAACTCAGTGCTTGAACCTCTTCCTAATATTAAGTAAATTTACTAAAGTTCAAAAGGGTACAGTCCACTTGGCCTTCATGGACCTATCCTCAGCTTTCGATTGTGTTAACAGGGGGAAGCTGTGGGGGTCCATGAGGGCCAAAGGAGTGGACAATGATATCATAAACTTTCTGGCTGACCTCCATAATAACACCAGCGCAAATATTAGGTATTCCCAAGACTTATCCGTAACTGATGATTTTAGAACAGGGAAGGGGGTACGGCAAGGCTGTATTTTAGCCCCCTTCCTTTTTAATTTTTATATAAATGAGTTGGATGGCGTTCTAAGGGAGGTGAAATCTGATAGCCCAAGAGTGGGGAATAGAAGCATCCCTGTTCTGCTATATGCAGATGATGCTGTGCTGTTAGCAAGAACAGAAAAAGGCCTTCAATTGCTTCTTAATGCTTTTAAAAAGTTTATGGAAGATAGAGATTTGTTAGTAAATAACTCCAAATCTTTCATTATGCAGGTGGGGAAACAGCCAAGGAGACAATACACCTTCAAACTAGACAAGGCAGTTATACCATTCTCTAGTACATTCTCTTATTTAGGAGTACTCTTTGACTCTAAGCTATCTTGGGCCCCGCAAATTGCTAAAAAGAAATGCGATGTGTCTAAGGTCAAAGCCTCCATTTTTTACTTTGCGTCAAAGCTCGGTAAAAAAACGACGGCTGCTATGATTAAATTATATGATGCAAAATCTGTAGCAACGGCTGCATATGGGAGTGAGCTCTGGGGCTATATGGCTGGGGAACAACTTCAAACCACAGAAAATTTGTTCTATAAACGGCTCTTATGTGTTTCGGCCAGCACTTCTAATTTTATGGTACATGAGAAACTAGGAGTGGGCTATTTGAGCGATATCCTGTCCCTACGACCTCTGTTATGTTGGCTGAAAATGTGGTTATGTAAGGAAATCCCCCTGACACATTTGATAGTTAATGATTTTTTGGCTCTTGAAAACGCTCTATGCACTCCCTGGCTTAAGTATTTAAAAACATGTTTTACTGAGTTGGGCCGCCCTGAATTGTTTGAATACCCGTCAGGAATTGGGAAGGCAGACATTGATCAAGTCAAGCAGTTGTTCCATCAACATAAGAAGGCAGAGAGGGAGGGTGCTGAGTTAAAAAAAAGTAAGTGTGAGGAAATTTATCATGGTTAAGACATGTCTGACAACAGAGCCTTATTTACTCGGCACTTTCAGCACTCACGATAAGTTCCTGCTTACAAGATTTAGATTCAATCAGTTCCAACATCTGCTTATCAGACCTAAAAAGGAGAGCTTCTGTAAAATTCCCTCGTCCTGTGGCTGCGACGGAAAGTCTCCACAGGACATGATGCATTTCACGTTTTTATGTAAATACTATGAATTCCCACGCAAACGCTTTTTAATCTCTCTTTTAAAAAAAATGAATTTTAACCAGATACGACCAGCCTTTTTATACTTACAATTGTTACACAGTAATGGTGTCCTTCAAGTTCTTGAATTTTTAAACTTGGTTCTTAAATTAAGATTATGTTTGGATCAATGAAAGAACTATTGTATGCAATGTACATAGCCCTCTCACTTTCTGGATTTAAAATGTAATTTGATGTATGTATTGTATGTATTTTATTGTACTTTTATGGTTGAAATACACCGAATAAAGTTTACTTTGATTTGATTTGAAGAGGTACAATCATCCTCTGCATTCTAAGGAGCTTGAAACACGTCTTGGCAACATGACTAACCTGAAGGGTTAATGAAAGATTATGGTCAACAATGATGGCAAGATTTTTGGCAGATAAAATAGAGTCTGATGGGTGGACTACTTCAGAAGGACACCATAAAGAGGACCAGTCAGGGCGCTGGTTGACAAATAAGAGGAGTTAGGTCTTATCCCTGTTAACTTTGAGACAGTTGTGTTGCATCCAGGTCTAAGAGCAATGGTTTGATGGAACCAGATCATGGTTATTTGAAATAGAGATAATGACCTGGTTATGATATAGTTTCCAGTCTGAAAGGCCTAATAAGATTAACCAGAGGGGATAGGTAAATATTAAAGAGAGTGGGGCTCGAAGACGATAGAACAGCAGTGAGGAATCAAATCTACCGCAAGAAAGAAAAATAGATCAGGTACTATTTTAGGGGAAGGAGTTAATCAACCTAAGAGGTCAAAGTCAAAATTGAGCTTTATTCGGTTAAAATTGAAAACCATCAAAGCACAGGACAAAATTTCATGGTATCAATAACACATTACAAATAAACAACAATTCGGATAATTCATAAACCAAATATATCATATTCCTCCATCACGAAAAAAAAACACTTGGCGTGCAAATAAATAAATTTAAAAAGTTTGTCACATAATAATTTTTCCAATAAAAAGATCAATATTTCATAAACTAGATTGTCACACCACAGGTTTTCTGGTTCACAAATCACTGTTTCATAACATGATTAAAAAGGGAGAGGACAGTCATCGCTATAACTTTGCTTTGTTCCTTCGCCTGACGGCCCCTGGGATATAAATAGCTACCCCAAAACACACAGCTGAGGACCCAAGCGTTTGCAAGTAGGCTAGAGCCGGCCTAACTTGCTCAAAGTTACAGACCCTCAACAATGGCAAAATAAATTTCTTACGTAGAGAAACATAAATGACGCAGAAAAAGACCATGTGGAGGGTGTCCTGGTCAGAGAAATTGTCACAAGGACAGGGTCCCAAAGACTCCTCCTTAGAGAAACATTTTGGGAACGACAATAGCCATGGGAGCATATTATACTTAAACCTTATTAACAAGAACAGATGGTATGGTTTGTTTATATAAGTCAGGTATGGCTGAATTTCTCTACCTAAGCTCAGCATTACAAAACACCTGACTGAAGGTTTTGCCAGTTCCCCTTCTTCCCTCATCAGCATGACCCTACTCAAGAACTGAGACTTCACGGCTTTAATAGCCGTCTTGCCAAGCACTCTGGGGTTCAGAAACAAATCAGGTCTGCCCAGTGAGTCCATTTGGGTCTTAATATAGCGGATCCACGGAATATCGAGGGCTCTGTCTAAAGACATACAGTCCTGAATGATCAATTGGTTTAGGTTGGGTGGCTGCTGTGCCCAAGTTCTTAACCAACATAGTAGTGGGGCCACAGCAATCTGATCTGAAATAAAACCAGCACCAATGTCCTCGTGAATATTAAAAGTTGCAGCAGAGGCTGGGAGCGACAACAACTTACGAAGAAAAAAAACATTTTCTAATGTTTGAATTGTAGTGTAGTTCCTATTATCCCAATAGGCTCTGCGCATTGGAATAATATCTTCAATAGTATAGACCTAGGGCAGAGGTTAACTAGGTCTTCTACCGACGATATTAGACTTAAAGTTTTGTGTTTGCCAGCTAGCTCAGAGTTCACTAGAAACTTTCTCGAATAGGCGAGGAGGATTTTAACCTCCCTGGATAGACAAGAAGGGATTTAGTTTCTGACAACCATAGAACATGACAACTTTGCTCTCCCCTAATCAAGAGTGTATCTCTAGAGTCGTGTGAAAACAAAAGACAACTTATTTTACTCAGTCAGTTCAGTGCATTCTTAGTTTCACCAGATTGTAGAGAAAAGGAAGAGACGGGCGTGTTCAATAAAAGATGTTATTTATTGATCAGTCTCTTTTCTCGTACAAGAGAAATGGATCGCTATTATTGCAATACTTATAGTTAAGTAAAGTGCATACAGTAAAGACAGAATTATAAAATAATACTGTAAAAGCATTGATATGGTTTCTGAGCCATATGGTACTTTAAAATGGATAAAATAGATACATACATATATACATTTGACTAATCGTACTCAACTGGTGCTTCTAACCACGCCTACCCCAGTGTACCTGACCTAAGCCTAATACGTGGGCGGGAGTAGATAAGTAGCAGTTTAAGTTAAGTTTGTTTTGCCAAGGGACTGACTCAAGAATTCTCTGCAAGGGGTTATTCAGTTCTGTACCTGGGATCTAGAAGGTTGGAGGGCTGGTATCTCTTATCCCAGGTCTTGATATTCCAGCTGCCTGCGAGGGCGGCTTGGAAGCGCCGGAGCTGGATTTCTCGGCAGGAGAAAAGACAGCGTTTCCTTCTCAGCGCGTCAGAAAGGCGGGGCAGCGTCTGTGGGCTTCGCTCTCAGCTGGGCTCCTCGGCAAGTCTCGCTGCTCCGATCTCGTCACCACCGCGTGTGTTTGCTTAAGGCAATGTCGGTAATATTTATACCTGAAAGGTGCCGAGATTGACGTAAGGATGGACATAAATACGTCAATAAGGATGTCATACGAACGGGTTCGTTCGCACATTCTTTACTGAAGTTCTCGATGAAATCAAAACAATGACTGCGGGGATTTTCCCAGGTCGCTGTAGGTTTGATTTGTTTTGAGAACTCCGTATGCCTATCAGGGGGCTGGAGGAATATTGCTTGCCTAATTAGATGGCATGCGTTATGACTTAATCAGATAACACGCTTCTGTGCCGTGGTGTGGCTTAATCAGATAACAGGTTTTTGCGCCGTTAGATGGCTGCTAGTTAATTATTAACCAAACCAGGGTCAGGAATAGGGGGATCGATACAGTACCCATAGAAATACATCACACCCACTCCACGTAGACTATGTCCATATTTACAAATCTAGGCATAGTAAAAAACTAGTAGTGCATGTGTATACTGTACCACCCCAAAATACATTCATATGCATTCTGAAAACTGTAAATATGAAATATACGAAAGATAATTATATGTGCTATATGCGCTCAAGCAGTATAATAATGTTAAATCTATAACGCATATTTTAAACTCAGCATGAATAAAATGCGAAAACTACACATGAAATGGCTCTTAATACAGAAGAAAAGTGCGAGACCATTTCATCACAACATAAAATTTGTATGAACATGCTAGAGGGTAGCTAATGTCTCTAGAGTACCTAAAATAGAAATTCAGTTCTCTAAGAATAGTTTCTACTTTAAGCAGAAGATAAGTGTCCCAAAAAAATTGTAAATATTTTTGGATTGGGGACAAAGGTTCCCGCTGTCTGAAAAACTGATGAGAAAAAATTCCCATATCGCTTTTTAAAAGTTGAAGGCCAAATTCAGGATGTAGGGAACTCCGTGTGCTAGCTTGCTCAAAGTCATTCTTTCAGCTCGGGTGAAAACATCATATCATTCAGACTGTTGAAAAAACTGTCAACAGCTTCTTGCGAAAGTTCCACTAACTCGGAAAAAGTTGTTATCATGCATTCATGAGCATGATTGCCTCCATTGATGTTTTGATCAGCATAGCTGACTGAAGGTCGTACCTGATCGATGCTGCTTTCATCTCGTACTTCACTACCCCTCAATCGCAGTGGTGAAGTCTCCACGAATGCCGTCATCAGGATAGGTAGCCGCTGGGGACAGCACAATGCATGAGCCGTTACCGGACCCAACAAGGTTTCTGCGTCCATTGGCACATCCGATTGTAGTGTCAGACAGGTGTCCAACACGCATTCTTCGCCACATAGCAAGCACCTTAATACAGGCATAACACAACGTTGCCACATCGGTCTAAATGAAAGAAACCAAGTCATGTTCAGGTCCCGAAGCCGTGCTAGTCCAAGGACTTCAGTTATGCGGTCCCGGTAGCCAATGGCTAGGATCGTTTCTTCCCTTGTCGCAGGTGTTTTGTCTGTGACATGGTTTGCCATAGCGAAATAACAGGATCAAAAATAGGATGCCTGCCACTAGTGCCAAAAGGAGAGGAAGTCCGCCAAAAATGGAATGGATAAAGTCTGGAAAAATACCCAGGATGGCTTTGAATGGTGTTAAAGCTCCTGAAAACACTGTCTTAAATACACTTGAGACACCACTGGTATCAGAAATATTTAAGATTTCGTTCAGTATTTCTGCGAAATGTATGGGGGAATTAGTTGATAACAATGAATGAATCTTTGCCGTTGGCCTTGCAACTTGGAGATCATACGTTTCTTTTGATGACGTTAGCCTGGTCGGCGTCTGTAGGAGCACTGTCTTCATTCTGCTTAAAGTATCAATTCGAATAGAAGCAATTTTTAAGTTGGGCCATAACCTTGCCTCCCTGTCTGGAGAATCGTTTGGGAACAATACTCGTTCACAGCACATGACCTTCCTAGTCACGGTTATGAGATAAGGTTTTCCGGGCAGCAAACTACAACATCTGCGATCTACTATTAGAATGTAACTCCCGTTCGAGAGCCTCCTAAAGAATGGTTCTGTTTGTGTTGCAGGTGTGCCTAGCTGGTAACATGAAAGGTTATTTGAAGTCCCTTCACAGGCTCCATGCAAGCTAATACCATGACAGAGAAGTGTACCGCTTAGTGACCTTGCACAATTATTGCCACTAAGAAACACACTCTGGCCTTTACTACTGACACATGCGTGTGTATAGGGCAAGTTCCATGTTGACTTAATGTACCCTTTACCCAACCTTTCATACTGGCCTGCCTGTATATATTTTTGGCAGTATTGAAACTGGAAAGTAGTTATCGGAATATTTATTATCCCATGTATTATCCATTCAATGACAGGTCGTTCTGACATTGTCAATGGTAATCTCTCAAGTTTTTCAATGCTCAGAATTGTATAGTCAGCACCCTTCTGTGCCAAACTGATTTGTTTATCAGTAAGGTTAAAGATATTAAATAATGACGTTGTGTTGATTAAACGCCAAGGCACATAGCCTGAACGCAGATTTTGTAACGTCCAGCCAAGCTGTACAATAGAACGCAATTGGGACTGACCGTGTTGTAACAACAGTAAGTCTTGCGATATTATATCGATTGCTGAAGACACAATGCTGTCCAGAGAATATATTCTGGAGGACAGAGTCATTAACCCATTGTCCACCACAGAAAGTGATTTTTCCAAATTAATATGGTCAATTCCCCGTATTTTCTCTGCTGTCTCAATTTGAGTTTCTTTCCAGGCTTCGTTATATGCTGCATATATAGAGGCCGCTATGAAACGTTTTTGACGCTGTTTGCGTGGTCCCATAATGAAATCACGCAAGTCAGCACCTTCTGTAAGTAAAGTTAGGTGTTGCTTAATTTCTGCCAGTGTGGATGTTTGTAGCCATTGAAGGCAGAGCTTGCCCACACTGTAGGTGGTTACTATCCCTGGATGTTGTCTTTGGGAATATCTAGGGTCTGGCCTGGTCAATGTGAACCCCTGTATTTTGTTCAGGAATCTGTCTTGACAGTTATTTGTATCTGTGGGCCAGATCAACCATTTTTTCCATTCAGGATGTGTTCTGTTTTGGTTTAATATATGGTTTACGTCTATCTCAACATCAATAGAGCTATTACTGTTCACTGTTGGCTTTGGAATAGACGGTTTGTTTAAATCTTTGATTTTGGCTAAGCCAAGACAGGTAGTTTGTTGAATAGTGTCATTCAAAAATATAATTTGTTCTGGGATCATGCAGGCTCTAAACAATGATTCTAGACCTTGTACTTGCCAATCTCTTGTACCCCAAACAGTTTTTGCTTCAATATTATTGTTCCAGAAATCAAAACCAAATGTATTCATTTGCTCAAAAAATGAATCTGAATATATCAATTTTGTGTTTGTAAGCATGGTCTTCATACCTGTCTTATTTGACAATTTGAAATAAAATGTTTCTGCTTTACTTGTGTTAAACCCTGAAAAGTATGAATATTTATCATAAAATGTTTTCGAGCTACCTTTTGGAGGAGTAGCACAATGTTCCCATTGGTTATAATTTAAAACATTTCTAGGTTGTGCAGATTTATGTAGATAATGGTTACCATAGTGGTTGTAGCAGAACATCTGATCATAATTAGACGAACCCTGCAAATAATCATGTTCTGTAAATTTAGCAGACATCACTAGGTCAGACATCATATCATTAATACTTTCAAAGTCCCAATCATCAGCAAATGTGCTTGGTTTAACAAAGTCACTCAATGAGATCTTGAATTGGTGTGGATACTTCAGGATTTCAACCGGACCATAGATTTCATAATCAGTTTTGTCCCATGCTACACCGCCTGGTATAGGATTGGCTGTGAAGTTGACTGAAGAAAGTTCTCTTTTCTCGACGTGTGAAGATGTGTGTGGTTTAAGGACCAAGTTGATTTTCTGGCTTGCTGTGTCCATTGTTGCATATTTTCCCTCAATGAAATGTCCCAAGCATAGTACCATGATGAGCCACAGTATGAGGATAAATGCACCTAAGGCCAACCAAAATTCAATCCATGGAGAAATCAGATAGGTTTCTTTCAGTTGTTGAAAAAGTTCCTTAGCTTTATCTTTAAAAGTTTTTGTTGATGGCTGTTTCTTAGATTCACTCAGTTCTTCAGATGAATCATCGAAGTTGATGAAGTAGCCGGATGCTGTTCTGTCAATTGTTCCAATTGCTTCTGGATTACTTTTTGTTCTAGAAGTTTCCTTTGTTTCATCAGCATAGTCATATGTTACTTCATTGTAGGTTGGTGTGTCTCGACTAAATGTTTTTATTTGGGTTTTTAGAGGCTTAAGTTCCATTGCTTTATTGCATAGTCCTTGTTGATGTTCTGTAGGCATTTCGAATGTGATTAGCCTCTTAGTTTGAACCTCTGGATTTGTAGCAAACATTGGTGTTCTACTACTTCTTGGGAGTCCACTTGGCCTACTGTTTGTTATCGGCCACATGATTGTGGTTTTACCAGGTCGATTGATACAACTCTGTTCTCCTTTTTACCAGCAAGGGGCGGTAGTACTACTGATCTTGTCCTGTTGACAGACAAGACAGGAACTGCTTTTCTGTAAGAAGGCCCAAATTCCTTCTTTACCGCGATCTTTTCTCTGACTAGATCCTCGACTTTGGAATCCAGACAGGCCTTGCTGGGACAGGTGGTTTCTCTTCAGTGGTTGTTTCAACTTTATGTTGCTCAGGTCTTTCCTTGTTTCATTTAAGTCCTGTAAAATAGCCAAACGATCTTTGATATCAAAGCATTTATCTTTAACCACTGAAGTCTGACTATCAAGATCTTGGATCATCATTCTAGTCCCGAACAATAGTTCATACGGACTGAATCCTTTCAGAGAATTTCTTGGCAGGTCATTTAGACTACGTTGGACACTTATTAAATGTTTGACCCACCCAGCTCCCGAACCTAATACCTTTTCCATTATAGATAGCTTTATGCCTTGGTTTTTTCTTTACACCATCCCGTATCCCTCAGGAAGGAAGTGAGAAGAGTCCCGCTATGCAATGCTCATTTGGCCATGCTTCCCCATAAGCTTGAGGGCTAAAGGGAAAATATTAGTCAAAACGTAGCATGCTCCTAGCGTATATGCCATTATAGACTCGCAAATCTTTTTATAACAGTCCAGACGTCAGCCGAGCGCTGGGGTCTACATTATAAGTGAAAATTAGTCTTTTTATGTTAATATGACGTTTTTTTTTTTTTTTTATGACGGGTACTTTCTTATTGTTGTTGTTTATCTGGAGCGAAATGCCATGGCAATAGTCCTCCTCGCTCGCCACTGCGATCTCTGTTACAGCCTAGGCAGTTTTTTGCAAAAATGTGATGATGCAGACTCATGCCTGGCCACCAGTACACTGATTGTAATTCTTCTAGGGAATCTTTTAGCTTGAGGTGTCTAAGACCCTCACCCATATGTGCGTCTGCGATTAACAAGCTTCTCCTGTCCATGTTTGGAATTACTCTGTCCCCCACTCCAGGGATACGAAAAACTGATGAGAAAAAATTCCCATATCGCTTTTTAAAAGTTGAAGGCCAAATTCAGGATGTAGGGAACTCCGTGTGCTAGCTTGCTCAAAGTCATTCTTTCAGCTCGGGTGAAAACATCATATCATTCAGACTGTTGAAAAAACTGTCAACAGCTTCTTGCGAAAGTTCCACTAACTCGGAAAAAGTTGTTATCATGCATTCATGAGCATGATTGCCTCCATTGATGTTTTGATCAGCATAGCTGACTGAAGGTCGTACCTGATCGATGCTGCTTTCATCTCGTACTTCACTACCCCTCAATCGCAGTGGTGAAGTCTCCACGAATGCCGTCATCAGGATAGGTAGCCGCTGGGGACAGCACAATGCATGAGCCGTTACCGGACCCAACAAGGTTTCTGCGTCCATTGGCACATCCGATTGTAGTGTCAGACAGGTGTCCAACACGCATTCTTCGCCACATAGCAAGCACCTTAATACAGGCATAACACAACATTGCCACATCGGTCTAAATGAAAGAAACCAAGTCATGTTCAGGTCCCGAAGCCGTGCTAGTCCAAGGACTTCAGTTATGCGGTCCCGGTAGCCAATGGCTAGGATCGTTTCTTCCCTTGTCGCAGGTGTTTTGTCTGTGACATGGTTTGCCATAGCGAAATAACAGGATCAAAAATAGGATGCCTGCCACTAGTCCCAAAAGGAGAGGAAGTCCGCCAAAAATGGAATGGACAAAGTCTGGAAAAATACCCAGGATGGCTTTGAATGGTGTTAAAGCTCCTGAAAACACTGTCTTAAATACACTTGAGACACCACTGGTATCAGAAATATTTAAGATTTCGTTCAGTATTTCTGCGAAATGTATGGGGGAATTAGTTGATAACAATGAATGAAATTAAATGTTTGACCCACCCAGCTCCCGAACCTAATACCTTTTCCATTATAGATAGCTTTATGCCTTGGTTTTTTCTTTACACCATCCTGTATCCCTCAGGAAGGAAGTGAGAAGAGTCCCGCTATGCAATGCTCATTTGGCCATGCTTCCCCATAAGCTTGAGGGCTAAAGGGAAAATATTAGTCAAAACGTAGCATGCTCCTAGCGTATATGCCATTATAGACTCGCAAATCTTTTTATAACAGTCCAGACGTCAGCCGAGCGCTGGGGTCTACATTATAAGTGAAAATTAGTCTTTTTATGTTAATATGACGCTTTTTTTTTTTATGACGGGTACTTTCTTATTGTTGTTGTTTATCTGGAGCGAAATGCCATGGCAATAGTCCTCCTCGCTCGCCACTGCGATCTCTGTTACAGCCTAGGCAGTTTTTTGCAAAAATGTGATGATGCAGACTCATGCCTGGCCACCAGTACACTGATTGTAATTCTTCTAGGGAATCTTTTAGCTTGAGGTGTCTAAGACCCTCACCCATATGTGCGTCTGCGATTAACAAGCTTCTCCTGTCCATGTTTGGAATTACTCTGTCCCCCACTCCAGGGATACGAGTAAAAGGAACGGAGTTTGCATCGATTATGTATGTATAGTTGAGTGGGTAATTGATCGGTAGTGCTGAGCAGTCGCCTTTTGATGACGTTCTCACCGCCAGCACTGTTTCACCGTCAATGTATTTTACTGTACGCTTTTTTGTAGCTACGGAAGCCGATTTAGTTGCAACCGCTGGGGCTGTCTCAGCCAATGAATTCCCTGCAACGTGAACGCCATCACGCCGATGACTCACTGAATGTATCACGTGAGTTTTTGGTAGTTCTTTCTTTAAAAGAACTACTTGTTCCCAAAGCGCTTTCTGCTTTATTGTGGCACCTGTGTCATCTTTGTAACCATTCTGAATCCATTTCTGTAAATCGTTATTGTATGAGTTGACGCAGTAATGCGAATCGCACACTATAAGTGTCGGGAATTCGCGATCGGCATTATCTAGCGCCATTTTTAACGCTATAATTTCAGTTTGTTGTTCTGAATTATTCTCCACTGAGTGTGTTTTTGTCAATAGAGGTCTTAGTTTACCTCCGCGCCACACTTCTTTTGTAACTTCACATGTGGCGTTGTATGCTTGCTCTCCCCAAACTGAGGGTTGAGCATGTCCGTCTGTATAGATTACACAGGCGTATTGTCGTAAGGGCAGAATGTCGATTGGCAGAGGATATTCTCTTTCATATTCTAGATATTTTATTTCCTTCAATTCCGGATCAAAATCTTATTTTACTTTGTCTGTAGCAAGAGAATTTACCCATTGTATCCACTCTGGATTCAATGCCGTTGTCGGTAAATTACATGGGGTTGTTAATGCCTCAAAAGCTGATTCTGCTGTTCTGACTGTAATACGTCTACCGTCAGCTTGGTCTTTTTCTCTTGCTACAGCCGTTTGAACCGCATGAACAATGTTTTCTTTAATGCTGAACGTTTTTTCAGCTTCTGTGTACAAGTGTGATTTGTATGCAATTGGTACCTTTTCTCCCTCATTAGAGGTCAGGTATGTGAATCCGCATCTTTCTGGGATGACTCGAATCACAAGGTTGCGTGTGTTATTACGTGTTTGTAATTTTGTTTTAACTAACATGTCTGTTTGTAAAGATCTCAAAATTTCTGTGTGTTTTTGAGTCCAATTGATTCTTTTAAAATCTGGTTTTATTAGATCATAGAGAGGTTTAACTCTCTCTGCATAATTTATAATGTAAGTTCTTCCGAAATTTAGGAAGCCTAGAATTGATTGTAAGTTTTTTAATGTTTTAGGTGCTTGGATTACAGCACATTTCTCTAGGAAATTGTCAGCCAGGCTTTTGCCTTCACTTGATAGTTCATATCCTAAAAACAGGACTGTTAGATGGGCAATTCTTGACTTTTTAAAGTTGAATTTGTAACCCTCTGCTGCGAACCCAAGTATTATGGTGTTCACTCGCTTCAAGTGAGTATCCAAGTCATCATCTGTTAGATAGATGTCGTCGACATAAGATAATGCCTCGTCATCATATGTTTGTAGTAATTCTGTTACTCTTGCTGAGAATAATCCTGGGCTGTTCTTGAACCCCTGGGGCAAACGACAGAATTTTTTTTGCGCGCCATTTATTGAGAACGCCGTCAAATATCTGCTCTCTGGTGATATATTTTGACAAAAGAATCCATTAGAGATGTCTAATGTTGTTTTGTATTTTTTGCGCACTATGTTATTCATTAGTGCAGCACTATGCGAGTTTTGTACTGCAAAGGTTTTGCAACATGAGTTAAGATGTCTGTAATCCAAAACAAGACGATATGAATTGTCTGGTTTGGAGACAGGAAACAAAGGATTATTCATTTGTGAGGTGCACGTTTCAATCACCCCCTGGTAGTCAAGTTGATCTAGGATCTCTTTTACCTGTTTTTGGGTACTGCCTCTGTGCAGTAGGTTGTGATTTTAACTGGATTTTGTGAGGAGGAGAGTCCTCATCCCATCCCACATGATTTTTATATAAGGCAGGGGCTTGAGCTACTGCCCACTTTCTTGCAAGTGTATATTTTTTATGAATTGGAATATGATTTGAGAAGGCAGGCATAATTATTTCTTCGCCATGTGGGCACTCCCTGATAAACTCGGGTGGCCAGTCTCTTTCAGCTAGAAGGATGTCATAGCCCTTGGAGAGATTATCCCAAAATAGACCCCTTAGTTTTCTAGTCTTATCCCCCTCTATACGCAATGTTATTTCATATATTTTATGAGGTTTGCTAACTCTGGTATCTGCAGTTTACACTTGAATGTATTCATTTGTATCCACTGTCTCCAGATGATTCATAAGGACTTTGCGAGCTATGCTTACTTCTGCTGCGCTGTCTAGCATTGTCTGAGCCCATTCTCCGTTTTTCAGCTGTGTCCTCAGTATTCTCGGCATGATTTATTACTTTAATACTGGCTACCTTCTTCTTTGGAAATTGTAATTTTTTATTTTGATGAGCAGGTTCCTTGTCTTTGGACTTGACGTGCTCTTCCCTGTGTTCTGATCGTCCTCTTCTTTCCGATTTCTGCGAGGAAGTCTGAAAAGATTGAGAGGGACGTGTATCAATATCTTGATATCTATCAGTTTTTTTTATATTATCCCTATTTCTTAGGTTGTATTTTTTCACAGAGGCCTCCCTTTGGGGAGACTTGCGTCCTTGGTCCGGAGATCTTTCTCTCCGCCGAGGAGACCTTCCTCTGGACTGGAATCTTTTTTCTTTTGGATTGGATTGTTTATTTCCATCCCAGCTCTTTTTTTGAGTGTTTAGATTATTTTTAATAAGTACCTTTTCAGGACTTTCAATTAGTTGGGGTTTCACTGGTATTCCACCCAAACTATCTCTTCCTAGTTCTTCATAGGATTTTTCTATAATTCTGGCAATTTCAGATGGTTGGTCTGCTATATTTGTCTCTTTTAACCTCTGGCGGATCGCCACATTTGCTGCTTCTCCCTTTATGTTGGCTAATAATATTGCCGAGACCTGCTTGAAGTCTTTCAGTAATTTCATACCGAGAGTTAAAGCGGGTTCTGGACCGTATTCGTCTTGAATTTGTTTTAGCACATCTGGTATTACTGACATGGATGGTAACCCATGTGTTTTTGTGTAAATGGAAGCAAAGACTGTACCCCAAGTGTCACAGTCCTCCACATGTGGTGCGATTCCCATTGGAAGACAGATAGTCAGAATCCTATGTTTCTCAACAGGGGTGGTATCTGGAAACACCGCCTCTATTTGAGTGATTTTTTGTGCTAGCCAGAAAGGAATTTGTTCCCGTTTTGCGGGTACTTTACCTAGACAGGACTGTATGTTCTGTGGTGTAATTTTATTTGTGTTCCCCTGATGAGGGGTCAGCTGTGGAATTTTTATTGCTGGTTGGACTGTTGAAGTCCGCATTACATATTGGACTAATTGTCTATGTATTTTAATTAGCTGTTTTAGCTGTGCTAAAAGGTCTGCTGCAGGCATTTCTTCAATGTCTGGATGTGGTGTGTATCCGGCTAGGACCGGCCACGTCGCTCCTGGTCTACCTAGTGGACCGAGCCTGGTGATGTGATTATTATGTTTTAGGGCGCCATTAAACAAGAGCAGGTGCTCTTGGAATTTGAGTGGTATTTCCACCTCCTCGAAAGGAGTGTACTCATTAGGAGGTTCCTCTATTTTGTAATAGTGGAAGTCCTTTGTTACAGCGTTTGCTGCTGGAAAGTTTATCCATGAATAGAATACCTCTGTCTGCCGATATTCGTGTGCCTCAATTACGAATATGACTGTACCACCTCTCGATGTCAGTCCATTTTCTATAAGTTTTAAAGTTATAGATTTCCTTATGTTGACCGGGATGAGTATTTCACTGTCCGACATGTTACTGTTAGAAAGGTTATTTTGTTTGTTTGCAGATCAGGTTTCCACGGAAACAAAGATTAGATGCACAATATTTTGGAACAGTGTATCCTTCAACGTTGAATAAACCAAGAACCATACATAGGAGTCTCCTCCTGCGAGGTTTGGCGGATATTAACCTTTTACCCACTCCAGACGTCTTTGGAGTATTATGGGAAAAAAGGGGCTCTGTGTGAAAAAGCACGACTGAGTTACTCTAATGTCTTGCGTTAGTTTTATCGCCTATCCAAACGGTTGGGCGCCATGTAGTGTAGTTCCTATTATCCCAATAGGCTCTGCGCATTGGAATAATATCTTCAATAGTATAGACCTAGGGCAGAGGTTAACTAGGTCTTCTACCGACGATATTAGACTTAAAGTTTTGTGTTTGCCAGCTAGCTCAGAGTTCACTAGAAACTTTCTCGAATAGGCGAGGAGGATTTTAACCTCCCTGGATAGACAAGAAGGGATTTAGTTTCTGACAACCATAGAACATGACAACTTTGCTCTCCCCTAATCAAGAGTGTATCTCTAGAGTCGTGTGAAAACAAAAGACAACTTATTTTACTCAGTCAGTTCAGTGCATTCTTAGTTTCACCAGATTGTAGAGAAAAGGAAGAGAAGGGCGTGTTCAATAAAAGATGTTATTTATTGATCAGTCTCTTTTCTCGTACAAGAGAAATGGATCGCTATTATTGCAATACTTATAGTTAAGTAAAGTGCATACAGTAAAGACAGAATTATAAAATAATACTGTAAAAGCATTGATATGGTTTCTGAGCCATATGATACTTTAAAATGGATAAAATAGATACATACATATATACATTTGACTAATCGTACTCAACTGGTGCTTCTAACCACGCCTACCCCAGTGTACCTGACCTAAGCCTAATACATGGGCGGGAGTAGATAAGTAGCAGTTTAAGTTAAGTTTGTTTTGCCAAGGGACTGACTCAAGAATTCTCTGCAAGGGGTTATTCAGTTCTGTACCTGGGATCTAGAAGGTTGGAGGGCTGGTATCTCTTATCCCAGGTCTTGATATTCCAGCTGCCTGCGAGGGCGGCTTGGAAGCGCCGGAGCTGGATTTCTCGGCAGGAGAAAAGACAGCGTTTCCTTCTCAGCGCATCAGAAAGGCGGGGCAGCGTCTGTGGGCTTCGCTCTCAGCTGGGCTCCTCGGCAAGTCTTGCTGCTCCGATCTCGTCACCACCGCGTGTGTTTGCTTAAGGCAATGTCGGTAATATTTATACCTGAAAGGTGCCGAGATTGACGTAAGGATGGACATAAATACGTCAATAAGTATGTCATACGAACGGGTTCGTTCGCACATTCTTTACTGAAGTTCTCGATGAAATCAAAACAATGGCTGCGGGGATTTTCCCAGGTCGCTGTAGGTTTGATTTGTTTTGAGAACTCCGTATGCCTATCAGGGGGCTGGAGGAATATCGCTTGCCTAATTAGATGGCATGCGTTATGACTTAATCAGATAACGCGCTTCTGTGCCGTGGTGTGGCTTAATCAGATAACAGGTTTTTGCGCCGTTAGATGGCTGCTAGTTAATTATTAACCAAACCAGGGTCAGGAATAGGGGGATCGATACAGTACCCATAGAAATACATCACAGAATGTCATTAACGTCTGTGTAGCTCCATACCTCACTCCCATATAACACCATTGGGACACACTTGGCGTTATACATTTTCATGAGGGCTGGGAGTGGCTTAGAACCTAACCATCTTGCGAAGCCTAACAAAGCTCCAGGCGCCCTGGCAAGAGTATTCTTTTTATGCGCACGCTGCGTGACCCATGATCTTCTTTCGTCAAAAAGAACCCCTAGGTATGAGAAGGCCGGGACTTTCGAGAGCACCTTTACAATAAAACTTTGCCTTTTTGGCCCGTCCCCCACCTATTGACATGGAGTGTGACTTTTTCAAATTAGTTATTAAATCAAGAGAGTCCATAAAATCAATAAAACAATCTAAAAGAGATTGTAGCCCTCGTGCTGTCCTTGCCACCAAGCCTGCATTATCTGCATACAATAATGCAGGGATCATTTTTGAGCCAGCTCTTGGGACGTCCTTACAAGATGAAATTAAAGCGTCTCCCAAGTTGTTAATATAAAGTGTAAACAGCAGGGGGCAAGAATGCAGCCCTGTCGCACCCCTCGCTTGACTGTCCATGCTTCTGTTAGGCTACCATTCTCATTATAACAGACCGCTGCCGAAGTATTTTCATGGATAGCTGCCAGGAAAGATATCAGAGCAAGTTCCAGTCCAATACTGTAAAGGGAAGCCCAGAGCTTTTGCCTATTTACAAGGTCGAAGGCAGTGGACAAATCCATAAAAGCTAGATGGATGTCCCCCTGCTTAGCGACCGTGTACTTCCCTATAACAAGATGTAGGTTGAGACATTGGCCCGTCGTGCCCTTTCCCTGTCTGAGGGTCCGAGACAATGCAGTTCTTGTCCAGCCAGTCTGTAAGGCGGGCTAGGACGGCCTTCCCCATAATCTTGGCAGCAGAGTCCAAGAGTGAAATTGGCCTATAACAGGCCGGATCCTCTCTTGAGCCCTTTTTAAATATTGGAATTATGACTGCTTTAGCCCAAGACATTGGAAAACCAGCTGTAACTGCAGCATTAAAAACAAAGGTTAGAATCCTCGCCCATACAGCGGGGTCTGCCCTATAAAAATCAGCCGGCACACCATCAGGGCCTGGTGCTTTCCCCTTTGATGTAGACACAATCGCCTCCATTACTTCCTCCTCTGTAAATATAATTTTTGGGGCCTGAATGTTTTCCCCATGAGGAGTAGGCGACGAGTGGCTAACCTCGGTGTATAGACCACTAAAGTGTTCCACCCACCTTTCTGGGGGGATGAGAGAGTCTTTAACAGTATTGTCCAACTCATCAAATAATGGGCTGTTGATCACTCTCCTAAATTGGGTGCTACTTGTCAAGACACTCGCTTGGCTGAGTTCGTCCCAGGCCATCTCTTTTAACTGGTTCTTCCTTGTTTTGATTGCATTTTTATAGGACCCTCTGGCCTCTGCAATCATATTAGTGTCCCTTATAGGCTCCTTCAACACCCCCAGGAGTGCAGTGTGGGCGGCTATACAAGCTTGGTCAAACCAGTTTTTATATTTCTTAGACCTTGGTTTACTATGACAAGCCAAATTGGTCGCTACCTGTTTTGTTATGCTGTCAAAAGCACATAGGGTTACCATAGGCTCAGAGTCTGTGCTTAAACATAACCTCAAATCCTCTGATTGGCTGCTGTATAATTTATCAAGAAAGTCAACTGGAGTAATTACCTCCCATCTTAGCCTTCGGCCCTGATCTTTAGTGGCTATGTTGGAGTTAGAGATAAGTGCAAATGGTGTCACGTTTACAAGGGCCGGGATTTTAATATCCATGAGAAGGGGATTATGATCACTCAGACCACTCGGGGTAACACAAAAGGAGCCTATTAGATCCATCAAGGGGCATGAAACTAAAATATAATCAATGGTGCTGTAAATACCATCCTTGCTAAGGATGCCGGTCAAGCAGGAATGAGACATGGGGGCCGATTCTGATCCTGGATTTTTATTTTCCATACAAATAGGATTTGTATTTTTTTCCATACAAATTGTAAAAGTCCCTTCCAACCCGTGTAGTACGATTTGTACGGGAAAAATACATACAGATCGGCCCGATCCTTACAAATCGGATCGGGAAAAGCTGTACGACACGGACTTGTAAAAAAGACCATACAATTTGTAAAAAGGCTGTCCAACCCGTCAAGTACGATTCGTACCGGGTTGTCAGAATACGATTTGTATGGAAAATGGCCTGTATACGGGGAATGACTCGTACCGGGCAACGAAGCGAACCCCTATACGCCTCGTACCCTGGTATGACTCGTTCTGGGGGTAAGACTCATACCGGGGTACGGGTCGTATAGGGGTATGAGGCATACAGGGGTCCCCCCACATGCGAGGCGTGTGTATGGTGCGTACCCCAACATCGCGCATGTACGCACCGTACGTACGTGATTTTGGGGTACGGTGCGTACATACGCGATTTTGGGGTACATACGCGATTTTGGGGTACGGTGCGTACATACGCGATTTTGGGGTACGTACGCGATTTTGGAGTACGGTGCTTGTACGGTGCGCACACGACCAGTACCCCTTCATCGCGTATGTACGCACCGTACCCCACTTTCCGTGTCATCCGTACGCACCGTACATACGCACCGTACCCCTGTATTCATGGGGTGTACGACGCGTACATGAGGGGGTCTGTCTCATACTGTTTTCGGGGCGTACAAGGTTTTTCCGGCACTTTTTGGCTCTTGTAAAAAAGAGCCGTACCGAGTGCCGTGTGTACGATTCGTACTTGCCGGGTTGTAAACTGCTGCCGGGTATACATGAGAACGTCGCGTACAGAGCAATCCGAATCGGAATCGCTTGTATATACGAGTTGTATGGTCTTTTTTACAATTTGTATGGAGTGCGTCTATTTGTAAGGATCGTACTTCCTAGGTTGTAGGGGCCTCCTTGCAAGTACGAGTTGTATGGGGAAAACGCTCCATACCACGATTTGTACAGCGTTTTTCCAGGATCGGAATCGGCCCCATGGTGTCTAAAGCTGCCAATAGGTCTAATAAAATCAAGGCAGCAGAGTGTCCTTGGTCATGAACAATTCTGAGGTCGCCAATTCCTGACACTGAGTCTGTTTCTGTACTATGTAATTGTCAGACAAATGACTGTGAGTAGTGCAATTTGTCATTATCCTCTAGGTTGCATGATACTTGCATATTGATGACTCTTTCAAGAAACTTGGCAGGCAAAAGGAGGTAGGTCAGTAATTGCTTAGGATCTCAGGGTCTGCAAAGGCTTTCTTAAGGAGGGGAGCCACCTGACCCCACTTTCAAATATGCAGTACCAAAGCTGACAAAATGGAAAGGTTGCATATATGAGTGAGAGCTGGCACAAACAAAGCAAGGGGTGGCTAATGAAGTGTGGCACTGGTCCAGAGGGCAACTAATTTAGTAGACTTTAGTAGCATGAGGTCCTCGTGATTGGACACAATGTGAAAGTTTGAGACTAGGCTATCACCAGAAACAGGGTTCTTGTTTAGGGTCGCAGGCACTGATTTCAGGGACGGTTAGCAAGGAGAACCAGTCAGAATAGTGAACATTTTGTAAGAGAAGAAGGACAATAGATCAAGACAAGGCTGTTGTGAAGGTGTGATAGCAGTATTGCATGTTTTGGGAGACAGGAGGTCTTTAAGGTAAATATTTCAAGGAAAGAATCGGGGGAAGGTTCAATTTTGTGAGAATAGTAAGAGGAGCTGGCTGCTTAAATCATATATTGGTATTTTATATTTCCATTCTTTAGGCTGCTTCAGTGCAGGGGTTGTATGAATGACAGCATTGTCTTTCTAAGACTTTACAGTGGTACTTTGCGATCTTGAATCATTTTTAATTCAAATTTGCATAAGGTGCCAAATGGTGTGAGATAATGTGTTTATATGGCGCTGTGTTGTCTAGGCCTCTATACGAACATTCCACAACGTGAGACATTGAGGGTCCTTGAATCCTTACTTTTCGAAAGAGACTGGCCATACCAAACCCCATGGGCCTTCATTTTACATCTGGCCGAAATAGCCCTCACTAAAAACTTTTTTGAATTTGAGGGGGTACAATATCTCCAAACCCATGGCACTTCCATGGTGGGTGTTTTTACCCCCAGCCTTGCCGGACTTTATGTTGGGGCTTTTGAAGAACTTACAGTGCTGAACACCAGTGGGCCATGGACGAACAACTTGAGGTTGTGGAGACGTTATATTGATGAAGTCTTAGTGATATGGAGGGGTGAGAGAACATCGGTTGATCTTTTTCTCGACTGGCTTAATGCCCAGAATCCGTTCCTCCATGTCACTTCGACCATCACTAAGACCAACCTCCCTTTCCTGGACCTAGTGATTGAACCTAGTGGAGGCACCCTGAAAACTAAGGTCTTCCATAAACCCAAGGACAAGAACGCCCTATTGGCTTTCGAGAGCTTCCATCCGCGCTCCTTACGGGAGAATTTACCAGTTGGACAATTCTTCCGGATTCGGCGCAATTGTACCGATAAAGATGATTTCACTGAGGAAGCAAAAAATCTTACCACGAGATTACAACAGAGGGGGTACCCTACCCGAGTCATCAAAAGAGCACGGAAAAGAGCGTTCAATGGCAACCGTGAGGCACTATTGTCCAAAAACATGAGACCCCAAACCAAAAAACCATTTTTTGTATCCACCTTTATTACGGCATCACATCAGATCAAAAAGTTGGTCTTAAGGAATTGGAAGATACTCAACACAGGGGGCATGAAAGTCGAGATACCCCTGTTCTCTTATAGACGCAGTCAGAACTTGAGGGATCTTCTTATACATACTAGACCCAGGGACCTGGGACTAGCAAGAGAGAACACCGCTGCAACAGGTCTACCGAAATTAATCGGACACACACGCTGTGGTGCATGCAGTGTCTGCCACTTGACGAACAACTCCACTTCAATTGATTTAGGGCTCCACACTCCCTGGGAACAGAGATCTCACACCAATTGTAATTTCCAGGGAGTGATTTATCTGCTAACCTGTCCCTGCCAAAAAATGTATGTAGGAATGACCAGTAGAAAGATAAGAACCAGAATCACGGAACACCGGAGTACTATAAGATGTGGCAAAACAAACACGAAACTCACGGCCCAGTTTTTTTGATAAAGGACACAGTATAGAAGATCTAAGATGGACCGTGATAGAGAAGGTTAAACCCAGCAGACACCAAATAGATGATCAAAGGGTGTTACTGCAGCGAGAACAACGATGGGTTTACCGTTTGAGAAGCCATAAAGTGGGATTAAATAATGATATCCCCTGGCAGACACTGGGAAGACAATTATAATTAAATAGATCAATTCATCCATTATGGCCATGGTCATTTCTGATCACCCTTTCAGCAATGATGTCTATTCATATTATCCACTCATTACATCTGGTGGTCGCCCCTAAGAAACTAACATACTTTTGACGACACATAGGATACATTTATATGATGGGTAGGAATTCTGGTTGGGATTTGGGGGTCACTCATTACCTTAAACTAGGGGGTCACCTTAGCCATCACTACCCCCTCAATGGGGATGGTTGTTCTGCCCTGGTGAAGCATTATGAAGGATGTACCTTAAATCATGGGGTCACCTTAGCCACTACTACCCCCTTATTGGGGATGGATGTTCCGCCCCGGTGAAGTATTATGATGGATGTATACCATACATTACTCTCTTACAACATACCCGGGACCATTGATACCTTATAATAGTGTTCTTACAACACCCTTATTTTTGCAATTTCTTGCACTACTACTCCGATTGCGGACGTGGATGTTTGGGATCGGGGGCAGTGACTGTCAACTGTTGCTGATAGGCCCGTCCAACATTTATTCGTGTATCGCCTGTTGGTAGGAAACATGCCTTCCCGCCGTATCACACTGGAGTGGGATCGTTTTTAGAATATCAGTTTGGTTTTGTTGACGTCTGTTGCGCATGTAAACCCCCGTAACCTGTGGGTAATGCTGCACTTAGACGAGCGACCCGGTCGACACTACACCTCCCGACTGTCCCGTTGTTTCGCTACACCCGACGCCATGACGCTATGACGCTCGTGACGTCGTACGGAGGGGGCGGAACAGGCAATGATGTACCGGTAAATACACGAAGGGAAACCACGCCTTCTATCTACGCGGTGCCTAAAGGTACAGGATTACTTTGGGCAGGGCTAGCCTAACTGAACGGTAAGGAGAACGGGTGAGGGTTGAAAAGTCCGACGCCCTTGCTCGTGATTTGAACGACGCCCTATCGGCAGAAGGGATGATGCTAAATACCCTGTACGCTCTATTCCTTTTAGATTGTGTTCACGGGCAGACCCCCCTGACGGACACCAGTTCGAGTTTGTGTAGTTCATAAACTCGGTAAGTCTTGTTTAGTTGTAGTTTTGAAACCTCAGTTGATGATATTTAACTACGTGCCTAAGTTATGAATGGTTCTTTGGTGGAGTGTGTGTGGGCTCATGGGGGTCCCAGGCTTGGCTTGGGGCACGTGAGTGTGTTGCTTGGTTCATGACCATATCGTCTAGCAAACACTTTTTATTCAAGATCAGTGATCAAAGATAGTCTCCTGGAATGTTTAGCAAGACATCTAGGCTGAAATAATATACGATTGAGTCCGATTGTGGAACGTTGTTGAAGCACAGCTCCTTGAGTTTGAGAAATACCCGAGTTAGAAAAACAGAAATGTTAGGGAGGAATTGAGTATAAAAATGGGGGGCTAGCACCCGCACCCTTCTCATTATTCTTTACTCTTTTCCAGTGAATGCTCTCCCCTTAACTTTGGGGTCTTTTTCTCCACTGAATGATTGGAAGACCCGGAAGAGTACGGATTCACGAGACCTACTCCATTCGGGAAACCCAGTGACCGAAATACGGCATGGGAATTAAGTGGATTTGACTGCGACAGTCCTGAGGAAGACCGAAGTGACCTCTCGGGGCACAACTGAAGCGGTCGAAACATGTTGGCTTTAGCAGTGGTAGGAGGGAAGTCTTGAGGAACCTCATTTTCTCAAAAAGACATTTTCCCATCCTCTTTCATTATTTTTAATCCTGATAAGGGTATCAAAATTGGGTTTAATAAAGTAATTCTTTCTACTGGCACCCTTAATCAGTTTTAAACACATCCTTACTGCACTTCTTTCGTCGCACTAACAGCAGATCCACGAGGTGTTCACTTGCACGTTCTATCACTCATGTATGTTATTCGTTGTACGTATTGACTGATTGTGTTGTACGTCTTGTAACGTGGAATTTATTATTTTTTCCCCTTCCCTAATGCTCTGCCCTGGATGTGGCTACACCAGGGCATTTGTAGCAGGCCCTATGATGAAGCATGTCACATACTTCGGTATGTGAGTGAGGGCAGTTTTTCCAAATTGGAGAATTTTCCTTTGTTGTAGTTGTGCACTCTATATACCCCTTGTGTGTGATCATTTGGTTTACCTTAGAGGGCCTGGGGTATCGGAGTTTAAACTATTTTGGCCCTCTCCCCTTTCAGGTGTAGAATAGGCTTCTATCTCCACAGATGAAGAGATGTTTGCTGTGAATGAGAAAATTGACCTTTTCAGTGCCTGGGTACGATTTAAATTGTTAACTTTGTCCCATGGCCTGTAGAGATGGTGCTGATGTTTCGAGTGAGGAAACAAATTATTTCCAGAAAGAGGAATTACTAACTGAACCGCTAAATGGTCAAACCAAATTTGAGGGAGGGGAGTAGAGGTACCAATTTTGTTGTTATTAGGTACCAATTTTGTTGTTATTAGTGGAAACGGGATTTAGCCGCCAGGGGCTAGATCTATGAGTAGGAAGATGCAGGATTGGTGATTCAACCAGGGCAATAGTGTCCTTTCTAGCAAGATCATCTAAATTAAAATTGAGATCACCCATAATCATAAAGTTGGCGGATATTAAAATGAAAGGTGCTAAAAAAGTCAGCAATTGCTTAAAGAAATTGGGTTTTAGGCTATGGAGGCAAATAAAGAAGAGTTCCTAAATAACTGGTAGAAGAATTAAAGTGAAGCATGATAACCAGAATTTTGCCCTGAGGAACATTTGGAGCATCCAAAATTGTACAAGGGTGACGGGTAGATAGATAATTGCAGCACCTACCCCTCCCCCTCATTTGGAATGGAGTGGAGTAAGGTAGAATAGAGTGGATTGGGTTAGAGTGGAGTGGGGTAGATTGGAATGGGTTGGGGTAGACTGGAGTGGGGTGGAGTCCTGCCAAGTGGGGTAGAGGGGGGTTAAGTAGATTGGAATGTGTTGGGATAGACTGGAGTGGGGTGGAGTCCTGCCAAGTGGGGTAGAGGGGGGTTAAGTAGATTGAAGTGGAGTAGATTGGGCTAGACTGTAGTGGGGTGGATTGGGGTGGACAGGGTTACATTGGAGTGGAGTGTGGTTGATTGGAGTGGGAGAGATTGGAGCGAAGTAGGGCAGATTGGGAAGAGTGGATTGTGGTAGATTGGGATAGATTGGAGTGGAGTTGTCTACATTGGAGTGGGTTAGAGTGGGGTAAATTGGGTGGATTAGACTAGGGTAGAGTGAAGTAGGGTAGAATGGAGTGGAGTAGGTGGGTAGAGTGAAGTGGAGTGGAGTTGTATAGAGTAGAGTGGAGTGGAGATTGGTGTGTAGTAGATTGGTGTGGAGTGCAGTAGTGGCAGATTGGTTGGATTGGAGTGAGGTAGATTGTGGTAGATTGGAGTGGGTAGATTGGAGTGAAGTTGGACAAATTAGAGTGGTGATTAGAGTGGAGGGGTAGATTAGGGTGAAGTGGGGTACTTTGGAGAAGAGTTGATTGGGTGTATTAGAGAAGGGTAGATTGGAATGGAGTGGGAGTAGACTGAGGTTGATTGGCATGGGATAGATTCGAGTTGGGTAGATTGGACTGGAGTGGGGTAGACTGGACTGAATTGGGGTATATTGGAATGGGGTGGAGTGGATTAGAGTGGGTTTGGATAGATTGAGTTGAGGTGTGGTAGATTGGAGTGTGGTAGAATGTAGTAGTGTAGATTGAAGTTGATTTGGATAGAGTGACGTGGGGTAGATTGTAGTGGAATGAGGTAGATTGCATCAGATAGATTAGGGTGGGGTAGATTTGAATGGAGTAGATTAGAGTGGAGTAGAGTGGGTGGAGTGGAGTGGTTTCAGGTAGACTGTAGTGAAGTTGAGTGGGGTATATTGGAATGGATTGGGGTAGATTGTAGTAGAGTTGGGGTAGATTGGAGTGAAGTGGCATAAGTTTTGTGGAGTGGTGGGCATAGAGTGGAGGGGCATGGAATGGAGTGGCAAGATGTGTCGTAGAGTGTCTTACAGTGGAGTGTCTAAGAGTAGAGTTGAGTGCATGGCATAGATTATAAGGGCATATAGTGGAGCAGAGTGTTGCCGAGTGAAGTGGTGTAGAGTGGAGTAGTGTAAAGTGGAGTGGCATGGTGTGGTGTATGCATGGTATGGTGGTGCATTTCCAATGCAGACAGCACATTTTCAATTAAAATGGCCATTACATTTACACAGACATACAGTTTTACTGCACACCAATGATAATGTGTGGAAACATCATCACCTAGTGTATTGATGTGCTTTGATCATAATAAAATATTTGGTTCCACCACACTTAAGAATTACAAATGAAATGAGCTTCCTTTGTACTTTTCTCATTGTGATGTATTCTGAAATATCAGCACATTTTTGCTGCTTGCTACAAATAATAATATCCTACTGCCTGTCCTCTCACCTAGGCATTCAGCAGGATGGATTGTCACATTAATTCTCTCACTTTGATGTCAGATAAAGAAAAGTAAACACCAAGCTCCCTCAATATTTACAAAAGAACAAGAGCACCCCGTATGTCTATGTGAACAGGTCAATCAAGGCAACCTTAGCAAGAGTTCACAGGGAACTTACTTATAGAAACACACTTATGTTCACAGACTTTTCAGTGCCGAATGACTCTTTTAAACAGCTTTCGAAATTACATCAATACTACTCTTGAATAGAGAAAAGAAGATTCCAGAGCAGCCAGTATTTTTAAACAACTACGGTTAAGCTGCACCAAGTTTATTTGAAAAAGGAAGCAATTTCCTACGAACGATTGGTTGGGGTGAGAATCCCCTAATATGTCCCTTAATTGGAGAGGAGCATCTTTAATGAGCTTGACAAATAGAAATTAATTATTTATTTATTTTCCCCTCGTGATCGTCTGTCGAATCCCTCCCCAACCCCGCCCCACCGCTCTTACCTGCTCGGCCCGCTCCATGAAAAGGCCCTTAGTTTCTTGTTTCTCAGAGTTGTTGTTGGTGAGCGCCTTTCACCACAACCCATGATTATAAAGTTTAAACCCCTTTAGACTATCCAGCTGAATATGTCCTACTCCAACCATTGCCCACAAACCAGGGTAGTTTTTGTCAGAAATCCCTCCAGGATTTGTACTTTGTTGGGTATGTTGATGGAGATTACCATGTCTGCTCTAAATTGGGCTCTCATCTTCTCTTGGGCATTGTACCCTTGGATTTTATAATGTTTCCAAAAGGCTTTCTGGAGGTGGGATGAAACTGGGCATGAGTATCCAGATGGTTTTATTGATGCAGTAATTTGGTTATTTGACACAATATCAATGACCAAAATATTGATTTACTCCCATATCACCCAAAAAATTACCTTTACAAAAACATCATCACCATATACATAAGCAAGAAATACAAAAATATAGATAGCAAAAATAATGCCATTAAGAATATCTAAAGTACCATAATATTGAATACAAAAATATAGTAAAACAGAATATTATTAAAACATTATCTATAATATATTACAAAACGAAAACAATATTGAAGTCAGCAATATTAACTACAAAAATATTATTTAAATAAATTACAAACAATTAAACCAAATCATTTTAAACAAATATTTATTGTTAAAAGCCCTTAAATTAGCTCAGTATTTGAAACACTACACTAATCAAATAAACACAAAATCAAATATTAAAACCATGCTTACTGTACACACATATTTTAACCAATTTAACATATAAAAATAATATTGAAGTAGTAAACTGAAAAATATTCCAAAACAATAATATATAATGATTTAATCTTAAAATAAATAATTTTCATACATAACAAAATATATGTCACAGAAAAACATAATCCTTAATTAGCGTCCAACAAATGAGGCAAATTCCTGGGATCCCAAAATAAAAAAGATTATTAGTATAACCCAAAACGGCATCAGGAGAAATCACTACTGCTCCCAGAACATACCAAGACATAGCATCCCTAACATCCCTCAAAATCTAAATCACTACTCATACTAAAGAACCCTTCTCCCTATACATTAAAAATGCTAAAAGAATATTAGTATATGCAACATAGAAATTCTTCCTCAGACTAAGCCAATCCCTAACAAGGGTGATGGATGGCACTTTTAAGTAATGCCCTTCATCATTCACACTGTACCTCACCAAACATGGGGGCCCATTAGGATGGCGGGTGGATTGCCTCCGCCAGGCTGGCGGTAGCCACCGCCGGCCTGGCGGGGGCTATCCGCCCGCCATCTGCACAGAAATGACCCCCACCACATTAGGATGGCTGGGGGGTCCGCGGCAGACGGAAAGACCGCCCGCCGCTTTCCCGCCTCAGTCGTCTTGTGACCGGGGCGGAAAAGGTCTAATATGGTGGCGGTGTCTATCAGACACCACCAGCCATATTAGGATGGACGGAGACTAACTGCGGGGGCCTGTTGGGGCCCCTGGGACTCCAGGGGGTGGGGGGTGCACATGGGGGGTACCTATGGTACCCCCCCGCATTTCAAAGTGCAACATGGCAAGCACTGTGCAGTGCCTGTCATGTTGTGCTTTTTAACGCACAACATGCTTTTTTAGCATTGCGGCGGGCGGTGCTTTTAGTACCGCCCGCCTCAATGCTAAAAATGCAGGATGCACCCGCCACTGTGGCGGGTGCATCCTAATTCCAAGGACGGGACCCCCGCCCTTATGGCGGGCGGTCCCGTTGTCCGACAGGATGGCGGGCGGACATAGTCCGCCCGTCATCCTAATAGGCCCCATGGTGAATAACAATAACATGCCTCTAGTTTATACTCTGTTTCCCAACATGAAAAATGCTGCATACTATGAACTACTAAGCCAAATAAAAATAAGAACCAACACCTACTGCCCCCCAAAAAATCATAATAGACTTCAAGCGAGTAATGACTCAAGCATCATACAAGGTTGCTATTACCATTACAACCATAGCATTTGGAGACATCTACAAAAATCTGCATTACATGTAGAATATGCAATAAACAACCAATTAAAATAAATAATAGCCCTAGCAAATGTACCTGTCACAGAAGTAGCTAACCACTACAACTTCCTAATAAAATCATCTCACTGCCAAACCCACAAACAAAACACTAAGGGCCAGATGTACAACCATTCCAAATTTCTGCTCGCAATTTGCGCTCAATTGCAAGTCGCAAATTGTGACTCACAATTTGGAATGTACAGCAGTGTCAGAGACGCTGATTGCAAATCCCAATGGGGTCGCAACATGCGAAGCTCATGAATATTAATGAGCCACTCGCAATTTGCGACCCCATTGGGAATGGCTGGCCCTCCCATGTCTGGGGCTGCTTGTCAATAAAGTTTTTTTTTTCTTTTTTTAAACGCAAAGCGTTTTCCTTACAGAAAAATGGGATGCATTTTTTAAAAGAAGAAACGTTTTTGTTTAATTTTTTAAAGGCAGATAGTGGTCATTGTGACCACTGCCAACCTTTAAAAAATATTTTTAAGCCAGTCACAAAGGGATAGGGGTCCCCTGGTGACCCCTTCCCCTTTGCGACTCCATTACCACCCTCTTGAAGAGGGCCGTAAATTGCGAGTGTTTTGCGGTGAATTGTGGTTGCAAAACATTCATACATGGCTAGAGAGTCGCTATTGGGAAGTGAACACTACTTCCTAATAGCGAGTCGCAATTTTTTGCGAGTCGCAAAATAGTGTTTGTACATGGCCATGTAGGTTTTTTCATGTGCAAACGGGTCGCAAACCCGTATGCGCACGCAAAAACAAGTCGTACATCTGGCCTTAAGTCCCCTAATGGACTATTTTCATGACACTGGAATTGGCAGAATGCACCGTTCAAGCCAAAGGCGCCAACACATGTTTCCAATCTCATGGTGGAATGTCTACAACGCCAGCAAAGCCCAATAAGCAAAAACAGACAATGCAATGGAAGGGTTGTACAATGTGTTCCAAACCACTTTAGGCTGAAGTCCTCATGCCAATTCTTAGAAATCCTTAAAAAAGAACAAAGCGGGGCGTGTCCAAGATGGCGACGGAGTAGGACGCTTTTCCAGGTCCCTCCGGCGCCACGGAGAAATAGCATTGACCAGCGTCCTCCCCGAGAGCACAGCTTGCCGTCGGACTGGCCAGGGAGCCCCGTGAGGTGATCTGGACCCGTGCAACACTCTTCCGGTGTCTCTAGCTGCCCGGAGTGCGGAGGTGCCGGGAGCGGCGGCTTTGGACCCCTATGCGCGGAGGCCCTTGGCGGGCGGAAGAGAGAGGCGTCGGGGGCTCCGCCGCCGGGATCCGCGACCCTTGCCCCGTGGTGCGCTGAAGGACCTGCAGGCCACTGCGAAGACTGGCAGAAGGTTAGCGCTAGCTCCGGGACCCCTGCGGCAGGGACGGTCTGGGGAGCACGGACGGCTGCGAGAGGTGGGTCCCGGCTAGCTAATTCACCCGAGGCCGGGGATTTGCGGCCTGGTCGCAGCGGGGCCCGCCCCAGGGGACGCTGAAGGATTTGCTGCACGGTAGCGGGGGACGACGGTGCCGGGGCGCTGCTGCCGACACTCCCGCGACCATGGCGATTTGAGTGGCACGGCTGGCGGCGCACGGCAGGACTGATCGCCGGATTCACTCGAGGCCAGGGATTTGAGGCCTAGTCGACGCGAGGTCTGCCCCACGAGGCATTTTGGCGCACTAGCGGTTGGAGGGGGTACCCGCACGCCAGCACCCAGCACACCCTACAGAGTGCATCGACAACTTTGGAGCGCGCCCCGAGCCCTGCACGCGCCAAGAGCGACCTGGGGCTCCTGCAGCGGTCTCCCCCTGGGCCTGGTTGGGAGCTGAATTGATAAGGAGGAACGTGACTTTGGCAAAGCGGGGCCCCGCACTCGTGGCCTTCAACTTCGAGCTGGGACCTGCAGGGCTCGCTTGGGGTGAGGGAATTCGCAACGCCATAGAGCTCTGTCCCCGCTTGCCCCCCCCCCCTACGACCTGCTACAGCCCAGTGGCTTGGCTTCCGGCCACGGTGACCGGTGGGACTGCCTATCCAGAGCCCCTCACCTGCAGGAGTCGCGTGGAGAGGCGCTAGGGGTCTCTTCGTGGAGGTGGCCCTGTCGGAGGCTGCGTATTGGCAGGCAGGTTCCGCAAGGAGGACTTACATCTCGCGCAGGGGCCGGAGGCTGAGCTGTGAAGGTGAGAGGTCTGGCCGTTGGAGACAGGCCCGGTGAGGCCGCAGCTGTAATCGCAGAGAGGTCGATCCCTGGGCTGGGGCTCTGCCGGCCCTTTATCCGCTGCAGCAGCGACGGTATTTACAAGGAGACCCGTGGGGTACCGTTCCGGCGCTCCGGGGCCCTCTTTCACCGCTGGGGGTCGGAGGTCCGGCGGCACCACAATGTCTGCATCACAGCGTAAAGGGAAGCCTGGTAAGGATGCTCCTCAGAAGGGGACCCAGCAACCGGCGTCTCCTGGGCCCAGCGTATCACCTAAGCCACAGGACGGTGAGGCTCCTGCAACTAAGGCCTTTATGACGGAACTTTTCGCTTCCATTAAAGAGGATATCTCTGAACTCCGCTCTTAGCTGGCTTCGGACCTTCGCGAGGTGCGGAGAGATGTGGATGGCATAGGAGAGCGGGTAGCTACTCTGGAGTATCATGACCTGAGCGTGGCGAACGATGTGCACCAACTGCAACAAGATGTGATCCGACTCACGGAACAGAATCTGGACCTCCAGGCGCATGCGGAGGACTTGGAGAACCGTTCCCGCCGGAACAACATCCGCATCCGAGCTGTGCCATGGGACGGGGAAGCTGGTGATCTAAGGGAATATGTAGGAGGCCTCTTCCTGCAGATCCTAAATGACGAGGATGGGAGGGACATCAGGATGGACAGGGTCCACAGGGTCGGCCTGCCTAGACGCGGTGGGGGCCCCCCCCCGATATTTTAGTCTGCGTCCACAACTTCCAACTGAAGGAGCGCATTCTCCGGAAAGCACTGGAGACCCCCTCTCTGCAATTTCGAGACCACCGCCCCCAGCTGTTCCAGGACTTGGCGGCTTCGACGCTCCAAAAGAGACGCGAGTTTCACCCTGTAACCACCTTTTTACGAGAACAGAATGTGTCCTACTCCTGGGGCCACCCCTTTCGTCTCATCTTTAGGTGGCAGAACAGATTGGTACAGGTCCGATCTCTTCAGGCGGCGAGGGATCTCCTGGGCCTTGATGATGTGGCCCCCTCTCCCAGTGCCGGGAGCTCCCCGTCGCAGCGGAGGCGCGGGCCCCGTCCTGGCATAGAGTTGGGCGGGAGACGGACCTGAGGAGGCCTGATCGTACGACCAGCTTGCTGGAGAGGGGGGCAGCGGTTGCATCTGTCACATCTGTCACTGTGCCATCCTCACAGGCTAGCTCCGGGGCAGCTTGAGCCTTGCATCGGGACTTGCATGGCGCCGGAGGGGCCCTTCTCCATCAGGTACTGTGGGTAATTTTGTTCTTTTAGGAAGACACCCCGGTCCGGCCCTCGGAGGGCACACCTACTGGTGCCCTTTCCCCCGCCCCTTAGGGGTGACTACGAATGTCCACATAAGGGGACAGTTATGTTTGCTGTTACTGTTTGTTTTACTTTTTTTCATTGCTTACGACTTGATAGGGATCCTTGCAGCTTTTTGGGAGGGGTGGGATCCGGAATGGTATGTCGAGGGAGTGGGGTGGGGGGGACATGGGGAAGGTGGTGGGGCTGCATTAGGGGGTGGTGGTGACCGGAATGCGTGGTTTGATGTGACTGTTACTTCTGAATTTGTGCCATGTATGCGTTCTATTGGCTTGGACCTCGGCCGTGGTGTTGCCTCTGCTCCTAATTCTGATGGTGCCGATCTGGTGCTACTGTTGGCAGGACCTCCGGTGAAGCCTGGGGATTGGATCTGGAGGTTGCTCAGGAGGGGGATGTGGCATGCTAGCAGGAAGGGATTTGGGGATGGGGAGCAGTGGGGGGTTCGATCAAGGGAGGTGGGAGGGACGCTGGGGCCTATTGACAAGGTGGGGGTCGCGAGAGTGGAATCCATGTGTAGCAATGCCACTTAGTATTGGTACTTGGAATGTGAAAGGTCTGAACTCTCTGAAAAAGCGCCAGAAAATTTGGAAATACTTGCATGATCATCAACTTGATGTGGTGGGCCTCCAGGAGACCCATCTGGCGCGCAAGGATGAGCTTCGCCTCCGGCATAGTCATTTCCCCCTCATTTACAGATCCTCTGCCTCCACTAAACACAGGGGGGTAGCCCTCTTATTCCGAGCTTCCCTTCACTTTCAGCCTATAGGGATGAGTTGCGATAAGGAAGGCCGCTGGTTGATGGTCAAGGTGATGCCGCATGGTAGGCTGTGCACTTTTGTGGTGGTGTACGTCCCCAATACGGGGCAAAATAGCTTTCTCCAGGACCTGATACGTAGAGTTGGGGACTTTGTTGAGGGGCACTTGTTTCTTCTGGGAGACTTTAATTTGATTTGGGACAGGGACCTGGACAGCTCTCGTACTCAGAGATCTGATGCCGGTCTGTTCTCTACCGAAACGCAGCGACTGGTGGGTGAGTTGGGCTTGATTGATGGCTGGCGCTCTCTGCACCCCCAATCCCGGGATTACACCTTCTTTTCTCATGTCCACCATTCCTATTCCCGCCTAGACCACATTTTTTTGAGCCAAGCCCTCAGGGGAGATGTCCGCGACTCCAGTATTTTCCTGCTCCTGTGTCTGACCATAGCTTGCTAGTCCTCGGATTACACTGGTCGGCGAAAGGTGACGGACTGCGCAAATGGTACTTTCCGGCCGCGCTAGTCCGAGACGACGCTTCCTGTAGGGAACTGCGGAAGACAATTCGGGAATTCTTGTCCCTCAATCCCGTTTCGGATACGTCCGTATTCACTACCTGGGACGCATGCAAAGCCGCACTGCGGGGCACCTGCCTAGCTCTCAACGCTAACCTTAACAAACTGAGGAGGAGGGAACGGGAGGGGTTGGAAGCGGAGCTTGCCACTTTGGAACAAGCGCACAAATTGAACCCGTCTAGACTGACCCTTCGCCCGCTAACAGCAGTCAGGGGAAAACTGAAGGCCCACTACAATAACCGGGCAGAATTCACCCTGCTACGGCTACGGCGTCTCTCGTACTCTCAGGGGAACAAAGTGGGAAGGCACTTGGCCTGCCAACTTCGGGACAAGAGAGAGAGGGATTACATCGGGGGTATGCGGGACTCGGCTGGAGATCTGCAACACAGGGATGAGGATAAAGCGGCCCTTTTAGGCCGCTTTTATGCCACTCTTTACGCAGGAGATACCCTCGATCATGATGCTCAGAAGAGTTATCTGGCAGATCTTCCCATACCCCAGGTTTCTAAGGAACGGAATGATCTCTTGGCTGCCCCTATCTCCAGAACAGAAGTGCTGGATGCTATCAAAGCCCTGAAACTCCATAAAGCACCGGGACCAGATGGCTATACCGCCCTTTTCTACCAGACGTTCGCGGCAGAGGTATGTGACTATTTAGTCTCCCTCTTTCATGCAATGGCAGAGACTGGTAGAACTTCGGGATCTATGGCTGAGGCGGTGATCTCCGTTATTCCTAAATCGGGGAAGGACCCGTCCCAATGCTCTTCATATCGCCCGATAGCCCTCCTCAATATTGATGCCAAATTATACTCTTCTATCATTGCGCGTAGGCTCCAGGACTTGATGCCGGTCCTGGTTCATCCGGACCAATCCGGCTTCATCAAGGGACGACAGACCCACGATAACCTGAGACGTGTGATCCACCTAATAGAAAAGGCCGATAGGTTTCGCATACCAGCAGTGCTAGTGGGCCTTGACGCGGAAAAGGCCTTTGACCGCGTGGATTGGGGATTTCTGTTCCACACCCTAGTCGCCTTTGGCTTTTCGGATAAATTTATCACAATGATACGGGCAAACTATAGCGATCCCCGCTCTAGAGTGATGATTAATGGACACCTGTCCACCTTTTTCTCACACTCCCGCGGTACCAGACAGGGATGTCCCCTCTCCCCCCTGCTCTTCGCGCTGAGCATTGAGCCACTGGCGCTGGCAGTGAGGGGGCATGAGGAGATCCGGGGTCTCCCATTTACCGGTGAGCAGCACAAAATCTCCCTGTTTGCGGATGATGTTTTGTTATCCATTGGAGACCCAGCTCACTCACTCCCGCACATCCAAACAGTCCTGTCTCACTTTGAGAGGGTGGCCGGTTTCAAAGTCAACTTTGATAAATCTTACATCTGCTGAAGTGGAACGTGTGCGACTCCTAACACCTCTATCTTGGGCGACCGCCTCTATCTTGTATCTAGGAGTTCAGCTGACGCCTTCCATAGGGAAACTGTTCTCCGCGAACTACCCCCCGTTGCTGGCATCGGTTCGGGCGGACTTGGAGCGTTGGAAACCAAAGTGTATCTCGTGGCTGGGTAGAATTCATGCTCTAAAGATGGTCCTCCTCCCCAAATTTTTATACCTCTTCCAAGCTCTTCCTATTCCGATAGATCTGGACTTCTTCCGGCGCCTTAAGTCCTTGATGCTGCGCTTCATCTGGCAGGGGGGGCGAGCGCGGTTTTCCTTCACTACTCTACGACGACTGCGGAAGGAGGGGGGGGTGGGCTTCCCCGATATGCACCTGTACTATAAAGCTGCGCAACTACGGGTTCTGGTGGAATGGTCCCAGCAACTCTCGGAAAAACACTGGCTGCACATGGACAGGAGTGTTGCAGGGAGGTCCGTATGGGACCTGGCTTGGAAACCTAAGGTGGATAGGCCCAAAAACACTTACATCAGTACACCCACTGGCACTGTCCTGAAAGTCTGGGACACAGTCTCTGGTGACGATCGGTGGACTACGTTTCCTTCCCCCTTTACACCGATACACTTCAACCCGGCCTTTCCGCCAGCGATGCAGGACGGCCCCTTTCAACTGTGGAGAGAGGGGGGCTGTAGGGCCCTAACACACTTATTCCACGGTTCTGCGCCGCTCACTTTTGCCAACTGTATGAGAGACTATGGGGTCCCGGCCTCTAAGCGGTTTCACCACATCCAGCTCCTCCACTGGGCTACCTCACCCGGGGTTGGCACCGCAGCCACGAGACCTCCATCCCCATTTGAGGCCTTCATCCTGCGAACCAACACTATGAAAGGGGCTATTTCCTTCCTTTATAATCTGCTGCTTACCACTGCTGTGGCACCTCGTCCCCGCTATATGGGGCACTGGGAGGAAAATCTCGGAAGGGACATTACCGATGAGGAATGATCGGGCCTCTGGCGAGACATAGCGGCACACAACCACTCAGTAGACTTGCGGGAGGCCCATCTTAAGACCCTCATGGACTGGTACTTGTACCCATCCAAGTTACATCGCATATTCCCGGCCTCCTCGGACCGCTGTTGGAGGGGCTGTGTCTGTTAGGAGATTTCCGCCACATCTGGTGGGACTGAAGGGTTACATTTAATATTTATGTTCCAATCTAAACCACTTTGGGTAATGGGTTGGAAGCTGCAGGAGTCAAACCTACTATTCCCACTCCAATCTAATTTAATATTCCTAAACATTTTATAGACGGTTTAACTTATTGAAGGCATCATATTAACTATTTTATCAGAAAATAACTACAATTTCTATAATTATAAAACCATAAAAGTATTACATATATTATTCACATTTTAAAAAATACATGCTAAAAAAGTACCTACACATTTTTCTAAATATATACAATTTGAAAAAAATACAAATTAAATTTACATTTATAAAAAAATAATTGTAATAGTAATCATTTCTTTATGAAAAATCACTTAAATGTGTTATAATATTTACATTTGTTTGTACATAATATTATTTTTAATATATTTAAAATATACATTTGGGGCGGCATGGCCATCCAAAATGGCCGCACAGATGTGATAATGAGTTCCACTACCTTTCTTTTTCAAATTGAGATAATGGCACCCTAGTGTGTCCTTTCACCTCCCCAACTCACACGGACAACAAGGAGAAGGGGGAGTGACGAGATGGAGGCAAAGTGTCACCCTTGAGCGCACCATGGAATACTTGTATGGACGCTGACTGCAGGTGAGCCACAGGCTACTCCAGGACTTGTGCAGGGGTGGTGACGTGCCATGCACCACTACAGAGACTACTGAGGCGCACCATCTGGGCCACAGATGACAGGGACAGCCTCGTGGCTGGATACTCCCAGGCAAAGGCAGCACCCTCTCATTGAGCGCAACCACTACAGCACCGGAGCCCGCAACACCGGGGACTCAATGCGCACCCGTTGTGGGGCCCGGCTGTGACAGGGTGGCCTGATGGGACCTGGGGAGTTCACCCTACCCGAAACCCTTCAAAGAGCATGCTGGAGCCAGTAACCAGTTAATGCTTTGGTGAGTGCCAAGCTTCTCCCCACCGTCCCCTTTGCCTCCACTACATATAACGCCGTGAGGGTCTAGACCCAGCCATGACCAATGTACCCCGATGCGTGCATGCCCACTGGGGGGGCTCAGATGTACAAGGCAGCCTACCAAGCCAAGCCCTTAAGCAGCTGCCCTCTCTGATGAGCCTGTAACCACAGAAAGTAACCGAAGAGCATAAATTGCCGTAGTGAGTGCTCAGCTGCCATCTTTTAGCCCCTCATCAACATGTGCCACTGAGCGCTGTGAGCAATACCTGGACTGTGACATGAGTGTCACAGCCTCTGGTTAGAGTAGAGGGTTGTGTGATTTCACACTCCTCACTTGAATTGCCCCCACCTCTTGAAGAGACTGGGGAAGGGATTGACTGTCCCCCAGGACTCCCGCTGGGAGCTTAATGAGACCCCAGAAGACTGGTGCACACGTGCTCCTGCAAACTGGCGGCCATGCCATGAGGCCATCAGGCCGGGGTTCACGTCACTCTAATACCGCCACATGCCACTCCCAGGTCCATGGCCAGTACCTGGTTATATCACTCCCTGGCTCCTGGAAAATGCTCCAAGTGGATGATGAGCAGTATATATCAGCTTCTTCATTGGAATAGCTTCATTCCATAAACTGATAGCTCATCACATTTACTTTTACTGCCCTAAAGCACTGCTGGGAGCTCCCAAGCCACTTGTTTGGTCCTTGGCTCAGGCTGCACACTACTCCTACCTGTAACATCGGGGCATACTGGGAGCACAACTTGGCAAATGCTGGAGGTCTTCTAGCCTATTGGTCTTGGGGAAACCACATGACCCAATGGACTCATGCCCCAACACCCTGTATATGGTGCACTCCTTGGGCATTATACTTTGCCATTTTTTACCTATTGCAGAGACCATTGCTTGACGCTTCTCTTTTGGACCAGTCCCCCGCCTTGCAATCAGCAGAGGGTACTGTATTGAACTACTAGCCTTCTTACTAGTTTTTGGGATACACGGCTGAACCATGAGAACTCTAGGGTCTTGCTTGCACTACCATGAGACATTTAAATAGACCTGGTGACATTGCGCACTCACCCTTGCATACCGCTCGGCGGCCCCATCTTAAATGGCTCCCAAAAGATCCCAAACAGGGTCTTGAGTTATTTCGAGCCAGTCAAGTCACGGAGCTCCTGCCACTCCTTCAATAGAGAAGACAACAAGGCCTAGACTAAGAAGGACCTCCTGTCCTCTCTTCTCTGCTTCAAAAAGGAACTGCGTGAAGAACTTAAGGCTGATCTGAATACTTCTTTAGAAGCCCTCTGATCCGAAGTTACCTCCAAATTCACTACTCTCCAACAGGATGTGGACTTCATCGGCACATGGACACTTGACCTAGACACTACCTGCTAAACCCTGACACAGCAGGTGGCCCTCCTGACAAACTCTATTGGACACCATAAAACACATCGTCATACAATGCTTCTGAAATGCAAAGACCTTGAAAATCACTTGATGCGATAACATCAGGCAGCGAGGCCTAGAGGAGGGAGAGGAGGGACCAGATTTGGACGCCTTTGTGGTAGGTCTGTTTTTAGAGCTATTGGGAACAGGGCCTACTAAACCATGGTGAGGGGAAACGGCCCAGGTATGTCCTTTTAAATTAACCTGAAACCAAAATTAACAAAAGTATTACATTATAATTATTTATATATAATACTTAAACACCCAAATACAATACAAAATATAGAAATAAAATTAGAAATAAATATTATCTAAATAAATTAATAAACAAACCAATATATTACATATTAAATTAATTAATTAATTATTATTAAGTATATTACTTTTAGTTCAAACTTCAATACATATGTATTTAGAAATGTCCCCACCTTTTCCCCCAATAAACCTACCATTCCTCTACTAAATAATATAATTAAGAATCGAAAATTCCATAAAAAGTTTAAAATATATATTATACAAAAATAAACATTACATATTTAATTGCACTATTCGATTTAATAAAACAAACCAAAAGAATAAACAACACATCAAAAATATTAAACAAAAAATAACACTAACATCACAAAAATATTTTTTAAATGATATTACAACAATGTTTTTAGTCAATGATATTAAAAACAACACAAAGATGTATATTATGTCCTTTGGATATTTTCTACATCACTGAGTTTTTGTGCGATATTCTTGTGTCACAATATTAAAAACTCGATATTTTGTCCAAATACCTGTTATCTAGCACTAGGAATTGTAAATGTTATTCTAGGCTGTGGAAGTACAAGATCATTAAAAGTGAGACAGTCACAAATGGGGAGTGCCTAGAGAAGATGGCTTTTCAGCCCAGATTTCTGTGAATGTTCACTACTTTTGGCCCATTTTGCACCCAGAGTTTACAGCAGGTTATTGCATCTGAAATATCTGGTCTGGGGAGGTGGAGAGGGACATCGGTGATGAAGTGTTTTTGCATCACTGATAATCCTGATGTGAGTGGTAGTCATGTACATGGCAGCAGAGGCAGCAGAGGCACAACCAACATACTCTGATGAGGACAGTAGTGTTTGCCGCAAGCATGCTTTTTTAGATATCAAAAAGTTAGGGGCAGAATTTGAGGCACATTTGATTTGCATGTGAAACTGCACTTGACTTTCCTCGCCTTTCTATGCTATATTATAGATATATAGCTATTGATATATATCTAAAACTGTTCGCTCTCCTCACCAGGAATGAACACTGATGGCCACAAGTGATATAGTTTAGTTTTCTTTTATTATTTATGGCAAAAATGGACCAAATGGATTTCAGCTCATAACCTCGAGCCTTGCTCATGGATGAGTGTGGTTTTACATCATACAGTTTTAAAAAGAGAAAGTGCATGTGACAAAATAAAAACCTATTACATATCCTTCTGAGCATGGCTTTCTCTTGTATGTAACCAAGGGCAGGGTCCCTGCCACAAAAGAAATGTAATATATATATATAAATATATGTATATGTATGAATGTATATATATATGTGTGTGTGTGTGTGTGTGTGTGTGTGTGTGTGTGCGTGTGTGTGCGTGTGTGTGTGTATATATATATAAAAATATCTTACACTGTTGTGCATTTAAATTCACATCTCACACTGGGGTGAAGATGTAATAATTGATTACTGATCATGTTAAACTTCTTTTCAAGCACGTTCTATTTCTTGCTTTGCAAATAATATATATCAAAGTACATTGTTAAATTTCCATGATTGGGGCCGTAGTGGGCAGAATCTCAATTCATGCATAACTTAATATTAGATTATTGTGAAGGCATAAAATATAATCTGTGTCCTTATAGGAAAAGATGTAACACAATTGTGGGTTTTGAAACAAAGTTTAACACTGGGGGAGGAATTGTCCAAAGAACTATTCCTTTTGTTAGACATCTTTTCTAAATCATCTCTTGTCTCGCACAAAATAACCAAATTGCATCATAAATTTAATTGGTTGAAGCCCTAGTGGGCAGAGATACTCATTTTTAAATATTAAAAAAGAACATCTTAATGCTAAAGTGTTATAACACTTATAAGAATGAGTACAGATAAGCAATATTCCCAGAAAGAAAATATATAAAGTACATTACGATACAAATTTCAAAAGAAATGCATTAAAGCTGCTCGTCAGCCTATGCTAGGGGTTCGTAGCCGGGAGACAAACACTGAAGAGAATGCATCCGCTATACATCTATGTGTATAGCTAGCTCTTCACTAATGCTCAGCCCTATTGGTTCAACCATTTCCAAATTGATAATATACTCGGATTCCAATATGCATAGTCTGCGACACTCATCGCCCTCTCTTATGTTTCCTTACTTTGTCTATACCAAACCTTCATATGTTTTACTTGAAAATGTTGAGCCACTGGATACTTGGGATCATTGCGATTGCTCTCATTTTCACTTGAAAAATTATGCTACCTTTTTGGGCACGGACACTCAGTGTAATATATCACGTGGTCTGTTTTACATGTGGTATGTTTCCTAATCTTATAGGGTTTCTTTTGGAAAGGGACTGACTATGTGGTTTTGATGCAGCTCTGTTTGCATGCTTTGCATTGAGTACATGGTTAGAAGCCCATGAGTTCCCCTCCTTGCCAAGTTATTGGTGTCTTTATTTGGAAGTGGCTGCAGACTAGCATGTCCCTGATGTCTAATCTTGTGATATGTGATATTTGCTCTATTTCCTATGTAGCTCTCTATGGTGTGTAACTTTTTCAGAATGGATTGTTCTCATTAATCATTTACAGTAGTCATCCACCGCTTTCCTTTTCCCACCTCAATTCCTAAATACATTGTCTATGTATCACTGCCATTTTATGACATTCTCCAGATATTTTTACAGGTTGGCATCCATGGACACCTGTTCCTCCCACCAGCATATCACCATATTGGTGTAGCTGGGGGTGAAACAGGTGCCCATGGCCGTTCCCTGGGTTTGCTTGTTCATGACATTGTTGAACAGGAAGATGTTTTCCTCTAAACAGAATTTGGTCACCTCTGTGAGCATTTTGTGGTGCTGAAAAGAATATAAGGGTCTGGCTCCTAATAATTGATCCACTGCAACTATCGTATCCCTATGCCTGTTGCTTGTATATAATGACTGTATAGGCAGGAAACTCATCCCACTCGCTGGGAGCATATCTTTAATCTGTTTACAGCGGGCAGGAAAACAGATGAGAAAATTGCTCCTACACGCAGGGAGTAGTTTATTTGGCTGCTCCTTGCATGTGGGAGCAATGCTGTCTCACTCTGAATATGGGAAGCTGGCAGGGACCATGGTGGCATTGGGGGTCCCGCCACTGTCCCCAACAGTGTTCAGTCGGTGCCATGAGTGGGCACCAGGGCACCCAGTCTTTTATTGCCGAGCCTGGGAAATGGGGTCCCTGGAGCCAAAATCTTGTGGCCCCCTTCCCTTCTAATATTTGGCCAGTCTATGAGGGATGTGGTCCCCTGGGCATATATTGGCCTGGGGATGGGGCTGGGCAGCTCCACTCCCCTTCTAATAATTGACTGGATGATGTCATCAGTGATGTCACTATTCATGCCATGAGTGATGTAATATGTGAGGTCATAAGCAGTGCATTGTGGGGCGTAAGTTATTGTCAGCTCAGGTAATCAAAACTGCTGAATTTTACTGGTTTTGAGCAAGTGAAATCTGAGCCTAACTATAATGTCCCTGTAACCTTTGTATTTTCAGTGAATATATATGAATATATATATATATATATATATATATAAATAACTTTGATAGAAGAACAAACATTTGAGGTGAGCAGATCTAGAGTGTCGCTGGTGTTGAGAGTGTTCTAACAGGAGCTGCTTTCCACCTAAACTGGAGAACTACCCTGAGTTCTCTCCTTCTTTTTTGCATAATTTATGCGTCACTCTATGCCTGAAAGGGGTTTGTTTTTACTTATACTGGGTGCTTCCTTGTGTCTGGACAAAGCTATACCTCTCTGAAGAGTTCTAATTAGAGCGAAACACTGTGTCAGGGGTTGCTTTTACTCATTTCAGGTTGTCTTGAGTTGGTATTTTACCAACTCAAAGCTGTAATACTGTGCCTGGAGAGATAAATGGCTTTTGTCATTTTACAGCTCGGCAAGGACAGCACTGTGCTAGTCCTATGCTAAACTACATGCGCACTGCGGGTTTTCCCGCTGTGCGCTGACATTTGCGAAAACCCGCGTATCATGACGAGCTCAGCTCGTCATGAGCGTACGACAGGCGTAACTCATGACGAGCTGAGCTCGTCATGAGCGTCGAAGGGGTTAAAGACTTTGCTGTAGAAATGGCAAAAGACTTTGTCCTTTTCTATATCTGCGTGGCTGGCACTGTGCTAATCCTATGCTTAAAAACTTTGATAGCAAAACAGACATTTGAGGTGAGTGTCACTGGTGTTGAGAGTGCTCTAACAGGAGTTGCTTTCCACCTAAACTGGAGAACTACCCTTCTTACAGGAGGGTGAACCTTGGAGCAGTGATATTTGGCGGCGGCCCTGCTGCCGAGAAGCACCACCATGCAAGTGAGGGACGGCATGGGGTGGTATCGACCAGACCTCATTAGGAGACATCAGTAAGCGGATTTAACAAAAATAATCTGAACCTCATCTTTACCAGTCACATTGATAATGAAACAATTGAATTCCTTGACCTCCTAGTGAAAATCAAGAAAACAAATTAACTATTTATTTGTTCAGAAAAAAGACAGCAGGAAATAGCCTGCTTCACGCACACAGCTGTCAGCCAGAAAGTCTCATCAAAAGTATCCCCATGGGTGAGTTTTTGTTAGCCAAACACAACTGCAGCTCAGAGGAGGATTACAAAATAGAGAGTGAAGTTATGTGTAAAAGATTCAAAGACAGAGGCTATAACCTGAAGTGTATCAAAGAAGCCCTTTCTAAAGTGGCACTTAGAGAAAGGACTGACCTGATCAAAGAGAAAGACACATCCAACACTATAAGAAAAAAGGACACTGTACGGTTTATAACAAATTTTAACTGGTAGTCATGGAGTGTCGGAGAAGCCTTGAAGAAATTCTGGGGGGTCCTTAAGACCCACAGAGATCTCACGGGTTCCTTAGACGAATTCCCACAGATCACGTACCGTAAAGCTAAATCTCTGAAAGATTCACTTTGCAGAGCAGTCACTCCGTCCAACATCAAAAAGAGTAACATACAGGGTTTTTTTACCTGTGGGAAATGTAAGGCCTGCAAATACAGTGCAAACGTCAAGCAAGTTGAACTGTCACAACACTGCAAACCTTTTAAAATCTTAAAACATACTCATGCAACATGGAATTTGTAGTGTATGCCCTGAGGTGTCCCTGTGAAAAGTATTACATAGGCAGTACACTACACAAGGCCAAGAAGAGAGTCTTCGAACACCTTGGGGTGATATAGAATAACGACAGGCAATACCCAGTTGCAAGACATTTTGCTTCTCATCACAACCGCAACAATGCACTTTTCACATTTTGTGGACTTGATAACATTCCACCCAGAATAAGAGGGGGTAACAGGTTGCAGGAACTCAGGAGATTAGAACCCAAAATTATCATAAAATACCACACTATGCAACCCGAGGATTAGCAACTCACTTGGGCTAGCAAAGAGTCCTCAAAGTGCCAATCAATACCACAACATAATTTTGCTAGGGCAGGGGCGTAACACAGGCCCACGCAGCCCCCGCGGTGTGGGGGGACCTCAGCTCCAAGGGGCCCCCTTAGCACTGCACTGTGGCCGGAGAGCTTCTGATTGAGCCCGGAGGGGGCCCCTCTAAGTACCGTGCAGGGAGGCCCCCTCACTTTTCGTTACGCCAGTGTGCTAGGGGCTATTTCTTGTATGACATCTTTTAAATGTTTCTTAACCTTGTTCCTTTTGTAAATAATCATTAGTGTATGTAAATAAGTGATTTTTATTGTAATTTGGATGTTTCACTCTGTATTATATTGTTTCACATTTACAGATCAGCGGCAAGGTAGAAAAGGAGAGTGGAATGCAAGATTGACAAGAATATTTAATTTTTTTTACGTGAATGAATCAAGGAATGAACGGATGTAAGAGCACTTTTTCACTAGAGCATGAACGCTATTGGAGCACCCACTTGGGTTGGACTATTAGTAGATCTGAGCCATAAGCAAGAATATTCAAACGAGTCCATACCGGCAGTAACAAATATGTGATCGCACCAGCCCACTTGGGCTAAACTGTCATTTTTGTAAAACACACAATATTGGATTAAGTGGTCACACGGGGTGCACAGGTATCAAATAGCATATTTTTTACAGGACAGCAGCAACCCCGCTTCATTCCTGAGCAAAGGCTGCTTTTTTTAAATTTTTCTCCTCACCATGGGGGCATTGAAAGAGCAGTATGCCCACACGGGCTAGACCTATGTTCACAATGTGAACAGTAAAGTTATGTTGAACTTCATCACTCCTGTTTGCACGAGCAGAGACAAAGAATGTCGAGAGTAATACATATATACAGAAATAAAAATATTAATAATTTAGTTACAAAATCTATTAATTCATTTAGCCAACATATAAAAAAAAGATTCTAAATATACATTTACTAAAAATACTATAAAATGTATTTAACCGGTATTAGCAAAAGTAGTGGAGTCTGGGAATATTAGCAATAATATTCCCACTCCAGATTATTCAACAGTAGGGAAGTTTTGGACTTTAGGGAGGCTAAATTTACTATTTCTTCTTCAGTTCAGGAAAAGCGTTAAACTTTAGAGGGGTTAGGTTTACTATTCCCACTCCAGTCAGTGCAACAGTAGGGAGAGTGTTGTACTTTGGAGGGGTTAAATTTACTCTTCCCAATCCAAACAGCGTAACAGTAGGGAAAGTGTTGGACTTCGGAGGGGTTAGGTTTACTATTTCTACTCTTTGATAGCCTACATGGAAAAAAGAGACTGTGAATGAGGAGAAGATCGCACTAGATTATGGTTTAGAAGAAACAGAGCAGACACTGCATCTAATGAAGAGGGAGTAAGTGTCTGGCCCTGATGGCGTCCCTGGAGATTTATATTTGTCACAACCTCAAATCTGGGTTCCATACCTGAACACCCTGGGAAATACCTTTATAAGAGGGGGGACACTGTAGAGGTGCCTTTATTGTACCCATCAACAAGAAGGGAGGACAGGGTGCCCCTTCCAACTACAGGCTGATCAGTTTAATCAACAATAGTCAGAGGATCTTCTGTAGACAGGTAGTATTGACAGTTCTGTAAAGGATGACAGATCACCGCGTCCTATCAGATAGTCAAGCAGGCTTTGGATGTAAAGTCAGCACTTTGGACCAGGTGTTCCATTTCAGGAAAATATGTTGAAAATATGTTGTCTTGAAGCCGGACCATTTATATGTGACCTTTATGGATCTGGGGGCTGCTTTTGATCTGATGCCCAGGGATTTTCTTTGATGGATGATAGAAGAATATGGCATCCTGTATTATCTCCTCAGAACTTTAAAAATATAGCACCGTGAGACCTTTTCACAGGTTAGGTGGAATTTGGGTGGGGATCAGACTGATAGGATATCTATTAAATGTGGAGTAAGATAAGGGTGTATGCTTACTGCCACGCTATTCAGGTTATATATTAACGGAGCAGTAAAGTGGTTGGCAAACTGCAACCATGATGCGCCAAAATATGCTGGAATTAGCACTCCAATTCTCATATTTATGGATGATACCCTCTATTTTTCTAGAACCCCACTAGGTCTTCAATCCCTTTTGAACCACTTTATTTCTTTTTGCACTGCAAGGGGTATCATGGCACTGAATCCCTATTGATCCTTTAGAGATAGGATGCTGGCAAAGGGGGTACCCTTGGAACAAGTGAAAGGTTTTGGTTTTCTGGGCATAAAATGGGTCGATAATCACTCCTGTGCTCCCCAGATAGAAAAAGCAGAGCTATCCTACTAGAAAGGGTGTCAGCCAAAGCAAGGAAATACAAGGACACTTTGAGTGGAGCTGTACCACCAGTCCTCAAGGTATATATAGTCATTCCATTGGCAGGGGCCACATATGGAGCGGAGGTCTGGGCCTGTGCAACATGTCCTCACCTACTCAAATCGAAATAAATGTATTAGGTCACTGTTTAGCCTGCCCCCAAGTTTTCATCTTACACCTCTACGCTTTGATCTGACACTAAATAAGATAGACCTTGTGGTGCTTCTAAAGTATTTACTTTACTGGGACGACACCTTAATTGGTGACTTTCAGAGATGCTCTAGTGGAGCAAATTCAATTGATAAAATCATATGTACCCCATGGCTCAAGAAGGTAAAACATCTCTGTGAAATCATCAAAATGGAGGAAGTGTGGCTTTACCCAATTACAATGAAGAAAGCTATAGCCACCAAGTTGAAGCAAGCTTTTTGGGAAGCCTTGCTGCTGCAAGCTTGGAATGACCAAAAAGTGGGGTGTATTACTGAAAAAGTCTTCCAACAAATATGCACCCCTAACTTTGAGCCATATCTGGACAGGATTAGGCCACCACAAGCTAAAAGACTGAACATAAAGTTTAGGGTTGACTATTTACCGTTAAGATCCTTTACATGCAAATAGGATGAAACAAGATCTTCATTATCTCTGTGCCCTTTTTGCCCTCACCTTCAGGAAACAGAGGAACATTTCCACTTCTTCTGTCCAGGCTGTGACTTGCCACGAAGAAGAAGGAGGGTTCCAGCTTGCAACCTCATGGATATCGTTCATTTCTAGGAAGTTTATAGACTCCTCAGATGTGGCACTAAGGAATTAATTGTGTTTGCTGTTTCCAGATTCCACCTTTGCCTATGGAGAACTAGAATGAGCAAAATGGCTAAGGAGTCCTAAGGATGAGATTGGGCTGTTGTGTTTTTTGTGTGCTTGATGTCATAATTTTACTGCAGTGGTTTTGCTGCTTCTCAAAATTACACTTTTATGTCACCTTTTACAGATGTTTTATTAATCTGAATTGTTTTGTGTGACAGAATGTTTTAAATGTATTTATCTCTGTGCTACTTTTATGATGCCGAAATTAAATATTATAGGTTAATTTATATTTTTCCCACCCCAAACAATGCAACAGTGCAACAGTAGGGAAAGTGTTGGACTTCGAAGAGGTTAAATTTACTATTCCTTTTCCAGGCAGTGCATCAGTTAAACAGCAGGGAAAGCATTGGACTTTGAAGAGAGTTATATTTACTATTCCTGCTCCACTCAGGGCACCAGCAGGGAAAGAATTTGACTTTGGAAAGGTTACATTTACTGTTCTCACTCCAGTCTAAAAAACAGTAGGGAAAGTATTTCACTGTAAATGCATTCAATATATGGATAACCATATTAATGTGAAAAGAATATCAAACTCTTAGGGCCCTGTAGAATTGTGTGAGGTAGTCTAGTGGTTGGGGGCGGAGTTATGGGAGGAGCAGGAACAGGAGGAGCCGGGGGGACAGGAACCGGACAGTTAGAGTAGGGATAGGAAAGGTGTTGGAAGCATAGAATAAAGCTCCAGTTATACCACCAGCAGTGTCTGTGTTTTACTTGTAGCACGATGCTACAACTGGCGACGAGGGTGGGATGTTGAATCCCCTGCCTGCAGCCCCTAAGTAAACACCTGTCCCTAGGCAGCGTCGAAGAAAACGCCGCCGAGTGAAGCCCAGCTGAGAAGAGGAGCCGATCGCGCATCTCACGCTGGAAGTGTGTGCCCTGGGTGAGTGGCGCGATTGCAGAGATCGGGAGCCCACTCCGACCCTGTGTGGCGCTCAAAAAACTGAGCAAGAAGTGCCCCAGAACAGCGAACGTCGTCTGGGAGGCGCCGCTGTCAAGCGCTGTTGAGAGCGCCGAGATCGGGGCTTGTGCATTTCCCGACGGCGGAAAACCTCACGCCCGATGCGTGAGTTTTTGCAGGTGGTCGGAAAGAAGCGCGAAAACCTGCAGAGCAAGGCGGGAGCCCACCCCAACCTCACCTGATGACTGCTGTGGCCGAAGAAGAGTGAATCCTGGTGTCGACTGCCCCCACGAAGGTCTGCTGCCACGCGCTGCTGAGCGCGGTGAAATTGGAGCCCGTGTGAGTTCCGACGTCGGAAAACCTCACGCCGGATGCGTGAGTTTTGGCACGCCGCCGCCGAAGGACCCTGCAAAGTAAGGCAGGAGCCCACCCCAACCTCAACTGACTGTAGCAGTGACCAGAGGGAGCCGAATCTGGAGGGTGCTGCTCCTGAAAACGACTGCCGGTGAGTCCTGTGTTAAGAAACGGGGTGCGAATGAAGAGAGAGAAAGTAGTGCCTGCAGATAACCACGGCGGCCATCTTTGAGTCAGGCAACTTTTGGGACACCTTCCCTGTGCAAACTGTAGGCGGCCATCTTGAAGTCAGGCATAAAGAAATAAACAAGCATTGGAAAGAAGAAATAAACAAGCACTGGCGAGCATAATTAAACAAGCATTGCTAAGAGTAACTAAACAAGCATTGGCAAGAAGGAGTAAACAAGCATTGACGAGAGCAAATAAACAAGCATTGGCGAGAAGAGACAAACAAGCATTGACACGAGCAAATAAGCAAGCATTGGCAAGAAGGAACAAACAAGCAATGGCGAGAGCAAATAAACAAGCATTGGCGAGAAGAGACACACAAGCATTGACGAGAGCAAATAAACAAGCATTGGCAAGAAGGAACAAACAAACATTGGCGAGAGAAAATAAACAATCTTTGGCGAGAAGAAACAAACAAGCTTTGATAAGAGCAAATAAACAAGCATTGACGAAACACGAGCGAGTGCAAGAGGTGCAACAAGGAAACAAGCACGAGTGAACGAAAGAGACTGACACCGAGCAAGCACGAACACCTGCATGAGGTGCAGTAAGCAAACAAGCGTAGGCAAATACGAGCAATAGGTAAAGGTGATCGTGAACACACACCGAAAAGACAAAGGGAGAAGAGCTGCAGGACAGAATTGCATGAGATTTAGAAGAGGGCAAGACTGCGAAGGACAGCCCCAGAAATAAGCACAATACACACTGAAGTGACTGGGGACTTGCACCAGGATAAGGGGAACGCCCGAACGAACAAAGATGTCAAATGCGCCCAGCCTCACCGCGGAAGAGTCGGTAACCATCTGCCACTAGCATGCGACTCGAAAGAGAAGGAGCCCTGTGTCTAGCACAGTGCAGCTGGCTGGTGGACATTTCAGAACGCAGGAAATCCAAGTTCTAGTCACTGGCGCATACGGTGGTGTTTGCAAGGATTAGTAACGCCCCAGCAGATGACCAGACCGAAGGCCTCGACTAAAGAGGATCAACTAAAACGACGAGAAGCCGAATACAATCAATCAGAATCCTCCTCTCATGGCGAGGGAAGAAGTAGCACAACGACGCAACCCTTGCATCAAAGCACCACCCCAAGGAATGCAGTATGATACTTGGAGTCTGTGTCTCGAACGGAACCAATGGCTGGCGACATTGGGTGACTTCCTGGACGCCAATGGTGAACAAAGAGAGAGAAAATGCCTGATGCTACTCCTCCATCTGGTGGGTCATGAAGGCCGATGCCCAATCAGAACATTCTCCAAAGAAGACACAGAAATCTATGAAAGACTCCTAGAGAAGCTATGTGCCCGTCTCTCCGCACAAGCAGAGGTGGATCACGATCGCATCGTTTTCAACACAGCTCGGCAGGAACCAGGTGAACCATTGCCAACTTTCATCATTCGGTTGCAAAACCTGGTACAAGGCTGCCATTTCAACACCTTTACGAATGAAGACGCAGTTCGACTCCGGATAATTGAAGGCTGCGCAAACCCCGACACAAAGCTCAAGATCTTGCGAGGAAATTGGTCGTTAGAAGAAATCATTAGGAAGGCTGAAATTGGAACACACGTCAAGACAAGAGACAAATCAAAGGACCTACCTCTGAAGGCAAAATATCAAGACGCCTGGACTGATGAAACTCGGAAAATACACAAAACAAAAAGGAGAGAGAGGGAAGGCAGACCAGTGAAAAGACAACGGGAGAGACACAGTAACAAGGAGCACTCCGAGTTAATCAGTCAAAGGACAACCTCAAGGAGTTTGTCACCCTCAAGGTGTCATTCAAAGTCCGACGAGGAGGGAGCGTCAAGTGGGACAGATCGCACCCCTGGACAAGATGGCAACCTACACAACAAGAGAGTAAGGAAGACAAACTATAGGAATTCGGCGCAGGAACACTCTTCGTCAAGTCGTGAAGATGAGTCTGAGGAAACACCCAGACACTCTTCGTCAAGTCGTGAAGATGAGTCTGAGGGAACATCCAGCAGGAGAACACATCACACCCATATCATGGGTGTCCGAGCACCAAACAAGTGGGAAGAAGAAATAGGTTGCATAAGACGAACTGGTCCTCCCCAACAACGAACAGGAGAAGACCAACGCATCAATGGCACCCAGGACAATGAAGAAACTGAGAAGAAGTCGTTGATATGTGAGAAAGGCAAAGATGGAAAACCCCAAGACCAAACACAAAGAACGAGCACGTGGTTATTGAACAACTTCTCAAATAAAACAACGTCAAAGACAAGTCAACGAAGGCGCTCGGAGAAGCGTCTTAAAGACAACCCTGAGTCAAGGAACAACGTGTCACGGCCTACCCATTGCAGAAGTCCATTACCTGATACCCTCTCTAAGGAACGCTTTAAAAAGGACATGGCCCGGAACTCCTCTGGTTCGGAGAGCGCGTCTGTCCGATCCTTTAAAAGGGGTATGGCCAGGAACTCCTCTGATTCAGAGAGCGCCTCTGTCCGATCCTGGAAGTCGACAAGAGACTTCCCTGAACCAGAAAGCACGCCTGTTCAATCCCGTGAGTTGACCGAGTCTGGTTCGGGGAGCGCGTCTGTCCGATCCTTTAAAAGGGGTATGGCCAGGAACTCCTCTGATTCAGAGAGCGCCTCTGTCCGATCCTGGAAGTCGACAAGAGACTCCTCTGAACCAGAAAGCACGCCTGTTCAATCCCGTGAGTCGACCGAGTCATGGTCCCGACAACAGACATGGTGTCAACCACCCGAACGCACCACGGAACCAAAAGACATCCTTCCCGTCAAGAGCAACATGTCACACACAAAGGTCTCTGGATACTCAGTCACTCCACAGGACAACCTGTCATGTCAGTCACAAGTATATCCAGACACAGATCAGACACCGTCACCCCTGAAGGGGTCCGCGAGGCTGACTCAAAGGACCTACAAAAGGAAAACAGAGACAGTGGACCTTAGTCACCGAATGGAAAGGGTGGGAAGGGACCAGCCAGTCCCTCCGCAAGGAAAGCCGGACGTGTTAGTAGAGAGAGATTATCAGATGAGAGAGAAACATGCCTATGCACAGATAGCTCACGAGTTCGCCAGACAACCCGAGGCTGTGAATGAGTTATCGAACCAAACCAAGACAGTCTCATCAGATAACACCGTACTGTCTGGCATACATGACCCTGAATTGGAGAGCAGTGTTGCTCTCGACCGGACTAGACAAAAGGAAATAAAAGTAGATGCGGCGAATGAGTTACCGAACCAAGCCAAGACAGTCTCATCAGATAGCACTGTACTGTCTGGTATACATGACCCTGAATTGGAGGGCAGTGTTGCCCTCGGCCGTACAGGACAAAAGGAAGTAAGAGTAGATGCGGGTGCTCGGAAGAGGACCAGAACATTATCCACTCATGAAAGAGATCGAGCATCTGAACCAACCGTAGTTACACCACCGGAAGGAACATGAGGACTGCAGACTGTGAGAGTAAACAGTTTACACGCAACGTGGTCAAGAATGCCCTGATCAAGACAACGGAAAGATTGACCAAAGCCAAGCTCACCACTGATTCGACACTACTGAGGCTTGAAGAACAGGCTGTCCGCCAACCCGTGTGGTGGATTGAAGAACTGCGAACACTGAGGACATTAAGCTCACTTTGTTAAGAAAGGGGGAGATGTAGAATTGTGTGATGTAGTCTAGTGGTTGGGGGCGGAGTTATGGGAGGAGCAGTGTTCTGCTCGATTTTTGGGCTCTATTTATGAGTGATGGTGACTTTAAGCTTGCTACCATCCTGAATCTCTATTCTTGCCTTGTGTTGGTCCTTTTAAGGCCTTTTTGCCATACCTAGAAGCATAAACTAGAGGATAGCTGCTTAATATGATGATAGATCCCTTATTGTTGACTCTAATCCATCTATTGCCTATTGGCTTTGACATAATTCTGTGTCCTTTTATGATTCTACCTATAGTAGAGGGTGGATCCTGTTGTCTTGACTTCATATTACATATTGGTATGGTTTGTGTAGGTACTCTGATAGAGCTAAGTGTTATTTCATCCTTCTCAGGCCTACAAGGCCCAGAACTAGAGAGACTCCATTTTGCTTTCTGTCCCTGCAGACTGAGATGCTTGCAGGGTAAAGGTAATGTTTTAGTTATGAGGTGTTGTTCGCTTGGAGAGAACCGGTTCAGGCCGGCCCTTGTCGAAGGATTGTATTTCTCTTCGTGCTGAAGACACAACATCGGGCCGGCCGGCTGGGGATGTGTCCTTGGTACGGGGAGGTGCAAGAATTTGGAGGGCGGCAGGCTGATGCCTGGAACTTTCCATGAGGAGACAGCATTCCATATTAGTGAAGTGCAGAGGCGGAGTCAGGGAGAAGGACTTTGGGTTGGAAGGAGTCCAGTCGTGGATTGGAACGGAGAGCGTTAGAGTGCAGAAGGAGAGGAGATGGAGCAGGGGAGAAAAGACAGTGGATGCTTGGAACAGAGGGAAGACAGACAGCCAGTGAGCTGGAACCAGAGAGAGAGAAACTAGAAGCAGTTGTGAGTAGATGGTGTTCTGAACAGAGAGAGATGAAGCAATGTTTGGAGCTGAAGACAGCAGTTAGAAGTAGTTACTTATCCGGAGGAGTTGTGATCAGCTGGAGTCTGAGGTGGTGCCTTTTGGAAGAGACTGAAGTTATACTAATCTGTGAGAGCAGCTGGAGTGAATTGGACATTTGAACAGAGATAATCAGACAGAATGAAGAAGCTAGTGGAGCGAACGGTTATCAGAGCGGCAGAAACAATTAGACTGAAGCTGGAAGGCGGAGACAGTTCGTGGGGGAGAGGTCTCCAGTGCAGAGTGATCAGCGCAGATGCATGTCCAAGAGTGCAGAGGAGAATCACAGACGAGGGAGGAATCCAGATGACAGCTAGAACAAGACTCCATACTAATCAGGTGATTTCTGTCCTGTTATGTTAGTGCCCATGAAACATTATTACTAATCCTTTTCCTTTCAGCGGTGTGCAGTCTATTTACAGTTCCTGTTAGTTAGATGTGGATGTGGTCTTCACAGAGACCCTGCAGATCTGTGTATGTGTCTATTATGTGTTGCTAATGTTGTTTATTGTAATGAGAAATAAAGATACCCCAGTTCTTAGTGAACCATTGTGCAGAAATTGTTATTCTTAGTGAGGCTAACCTTTCTTCTAGTCAGGTGCAGGTGAACGGATGCATCTCCCGTCCATGTGGGTCTGAGCAAGGGGGTAGAGGAGAGCTTATATTTGATAATAACCTTTGCATAGTGAACTAGTGTGCTTCTTATTCTTATATGAAAAGGTAACCTGTTCTTCTAGTCAGATATTACTGTGAACAGATGCTACCCCTGATCAGGTAAGTGATAACTGAATAAGGGAGAAGGGAGCTCTTGGATTGAAGGATAAGGTGTACATCACCTAATTTGGCAACTATTGTGTGATCCAGAATATTGTAGTACTATACCCCTGATGAATAGTGAGACTGATCCCTTTATGTAATGGTAATCATGGGATATGCTGCCGTCTGGGTAGGTTGTCTGGGTCTGTATGAGACCGCGAGATCGCCGCTGATGCTGCCGTCTGGGTAGGTTGTCTGGGTCTGTATGAGACCGCGAGATCGCCACTGATGCTGCCGTCTGGGTAGGTTGTCTGGGTCTGTATGAGACCGCGAGATCGCCGCTGATGCTGCCGTCTGGGTAGGTTGTCTGGGTCTGTATGAGACCGCGAGATCGCCGCTGATGCTGCAGTCTGGGTAGGTTGTCTGGGTTCGTCTGGGACCGCGAGATCGCCGATATTGATATTATAAGAGGTCTGGGTATGTATCTTAGGAATTCCCTGTCCTTAGGTGGTAGATATATGTTGTTACCTATTGTAAATAGGCCCTAGGGAGGGGGAGGTGGTAACGTTCTGGCTGAGTTAGTGATGCTCTGATGAGCTGGTCCTATCTAATCTGAAAAACCAGGCAGAACATTTGGCGTAGTCGGGCAGTTTTCGCACAAGATGCGGGGAGTGACCCCTGTTATGTAGTTGGACTTAAAACCCTTTCAAATTTGACTTCTGTGAACGGTCTGTGAATTGCATGGTGAGGTGTGGTCCCTGACCTATTGGCTTGAACAGTTCGAGTGTAAGGAGATTGCAGTACATCATGGCATCTGACTTATGCAGTGTAGGAGAAATGCTTTTCATCTTGGTGTTTGAACTGTCAGGCTGGTAGGGTGACTGTGTGTGAGGGAGCCAATTACATTTTGGTGTTGATGAGATTGTACATTTGTGTATGAAAAAGGCTTGTACATTGCTTATCACATTGCTTGCTGCATTTACTTATGCTGTGAAGTGTGAAATGTATTCTGTGATATAACTTGCTGAAAATCTTGTAAATAGCGCCTTGTGATTGAGGCTTTTGAATCTTGTAAATGTGGTCTGTAGCGCCTTGTAAATATGGTCTGTAGTGCCTTGTATATTTGGCCTGTGAATAGCGTGTTATCATTGTGTTTCTTGTGAATAGCGCCTTGTGCTTAACATGTATGAGTGGCTTCTTAAGACCATGTGCATAGCGCTTTGTGCTTCAGATTTGTGAATAGCTTGTTGAATCCATGTGCATAGCTCTTTGTGAGTGACTAGTTGAATTATTTGTGAATAGCGCTTTGTGCTTCAAATTTGTGAGTAGCTTGTAGTTGCTTGTGGATAGCGCCTTCTGAATATGGTTTATGAATGACTTGTTCCATTGAGCAGGGAAGGGTTGGATCCTTTCTGTCTGTTGGGGGAGAAAATGTGTTTTTGAAAGGAGCTCGACTGTTATGTGAGAACGTGAGAGATTAGTCCTGGGACTTTCCCTTGTGTCTGCAGCGCTCGGGGAAGGCTTAGGTTTCAGCTGCCAAAGGGTTAATATCTTGAATTGAGACAGCAGTGTTCATTTTTACGTACTGTTTGGAATGCATCCACGGGTTTCTGTGTGTCTTCCCTTTGTACACATGATTTAATGAGTTTGACTCGGAGGTGTACATCAACCTGTCGGAATGCGAGGGGGTGTTTTGGTGGATTTCAGCTGTGCACAGATGGTGCAATCTTCGGTTGTGGAAATGAAATTATTTCAATGTAGAATGTGCTTTAATTGGTGAAATGCAACCGTGTGCTTTTAAATGAAATGATGAATCTGGCCCTTTTTATAGGTAGAATGGAAAAGTTTGCACACTTAATTATGAATTCTTGGTTATGCAATGCAAAATTATATGTTGCCCCTTGTTTAATTTGATGGTGTTTCACATGTTATAAAAAATGAAATGTGTCTGCATGCATTGTTGTTCTAATATTTTTTCCCTTTCAGCAAATAGTGAACAGTTATGACAAACTTATTTTGCCTATGTGATTATGTTTCTGAAACATTTTGATGTTCGTGTATACAGTCAAGGGTGGATATGAGGTTCTATTTTGATTTTGACTTTAATACACTCACATCCCTTACATCAGTTTAAAATTGCTTTAGTGCAGAATGCCGTCTTTTGAATGTTGGTTAACTTTTCACATGGCTATAGAAAAATAAAATGCCAGCTGCAGGGAGTTTCATTTAAAAATGTGTGAGAAACTCCACAAAGCAGAAATTGTTGTTGTAACCTTGAACGAGATAACTCAGGCCCGTCCTCAGACCAGATGGTGGGGGCCTTATGCGAGTGAAGGCTCCCTTTGGCCATTACCCAATTTTAGGGAAGCAGAGGAGAGAGAGCTGTCTCCTATTTTGTTATGATTGGAATTGAGCCAGCCCCTGAGCGCGGATGGCTCTGAAGGGAGGGGCTGTTTCTCAAAGGAGTGAGGAGCGACTAGGCCCCAGCCCTTCTGACTTGTGTAAAAAAAAAATTTGGGATTTTGCCCAAACAAATTTAAAGAATAGAGTTCTTTTCAGGAATTAGGAGGGTTTTCTTCTTACAGAAATGAAAAGCACTTGGGGTGCTTTTTTGAATGGAAAATCTGTTTTTGCAAGATTGATGATACGTGTTTTTCGTTCCAGATTGCTGATCTATGGGGGCCCTGTATGAGTGTGACTTTCTTATTTTGGAGTGATGGGCTTTGTTATTTTCGGATGAGTGTCGCCCTTCCCAACCCCCCCCCCCCCCCGAGGCTGAATCCAGGATTAGAAGCAGACGTACCAGGCTGACCAGACTGGAGGGTGTGCTTCCTTGGCACCGGATACAGATGAAGATGGAGAATTATGGCCTACAAGAATGAACTGTTTTCCTAAGGAGAAACCAACGATGGATTCCTACAGAAGAGAACTTGTACATTAACTGAACTTTTGATAATCATGTTTGGATTCCCCCCTAAAAAATTTTTTCGGGTGACAAAGCCAATAGTAAAGTGATGATCTAAAAAAAAAAACCCCATTGGTATTTGGTTATAATGATGTTCCTTTATGAAAGGAGTCTATAATGTAATTCCTTGGCCTGCATTCTTGAGTCTTGCATTTTTTCCCATGTTTCTATTTCAGATGGACATGATGCCACTTTTTGCAGTTACCACAAACAGGCCCCAATGATAATGTTAAATTTGCAGTCCTGTTTATGCTTTTGATTTTTCAGTTTGAAAGATGCAGTGCCACATTCATAATTTGGCCTTTGGTTTAATGATTATGCAAATGATTTTGTTTGAAAGTCATAGGGTGCAGTATATAATTAGTGAGCTGCTTTAGTAATCTGATGCCCTGTGATACATGATATTTTGATCTTAGTATGCTATGCTATTACAGATTGACTTTACACTTGTTTATCTTTCACCTATTGGATAGTTTTCCTGTTTTCTGTAAAACAGTTTTGCCAATGAAGGGAAAGTAGTGTTCTGCATGATGGTGCACACATGTGTTCCACAGATTGATGCAGAGGGATTAGGTGCACACTGTTTCCTGAGTTAGATGACTTATGACCTTTGCCTATTGACTTTGGCATGGTCTCCTATCACTTAGTTTTTCAAGTTTAAGTTTCTGATTCAGCTATTTTAGCTATAGGGATTTCTGGACAGACTATGTCTGAATTATCTTTTAGAAGAGTATATGCACCACAACTAGATCACTGTTTCTGATTTCTTGCTTGATATGCATAGTGCTACACCAGCTATTTTGTAGGAATGGGGTTATCCTTGTTTTCCTGTTATTACACTTTTACTTTGATCCATCAACTTTTAATTGGAGCAGTGGGATTAGTTCCAAGGGTGGTCACCCTAGACTTTAAGTTGTCCCGGGAGGTGTGTCATTTAGTTAGGTCATGTCCTAGATTTACTAGTAATAGTTGCCCAGACATTGAGGACCCTTTGTTATGTTTATTTGTCAAGATTTTACCAAATCCTTTCTTAAGTTGACCGAAGTAGGTAGGCCTCGTTTAGGCCCTTTGTTGTTTTTACTTCACGGACATGTCACTACATCAATAGACTTCATGAGTTATTACTAGAAGTTGAGGCACATTTAGTTCAAGGGTGCTTAGGTTAGTTTCTTAAGTTGACCGAAGTAGGTAGGCCTCATTTAGACCCTTTGTTATTTTTACTTCACAGACATGTCCCTACATTAATAGATTTCATGAGTTAGTACTAGAAGTTGAGACATATTTAGTTCAAGGGTGCTTAGGTTAGTTTCTGTGGTTATCAGATATTTTGATTTGTTCCCTATATCAAGCTTTAGGTGGTATTTCCTTGGTTGTCATTCATTTTAGGGAGTCTTTTTGTTTTTGATTTTGTTGATAGATCATGTCGATGTTTGTTTATTTGGTTGTTGTTGTTTATAGATGTTAGCAAGTTAAAGTCAAGGGTGCAATGTTCTGCTCGATTTTTGGGCTCTATTTATGAGTGATGGTGACTTTAAGCTTGCTACCATCCTGAATCTCTATTCTTGCCTTGTGTTGGTCCTTTTAAGGCCTTTTTGCCATACCTAGAAGCATAAACTAGAGGATAGCTGCTTAATATGATGATAGATCCCTTATTGTTGACTCTAATCCATCTATTGCCTATTGGCTTTGACATAATTCTGTGTCCTTTTATGATTCTACCTATAGTAGAGGGTGGATCCTGTTGTCTTGACTTCATATTACATATTGGTATGGTTTGTGTAGGTACCCTGATAGAGCTAAGTGTTATTTCATCCTTCTCAGGCCTACAAGGCCCAGAACTAGAGAGACTCCATTTTGCTTTCTGTCCCTGCAGACTGAGATGCTTGCAGGGTAAAGGTAATGTTTTAGTTATGAGGTGTTGTTCGCTTGGAGAGAACCGGTTCAGGCCGGCCCTTGTCGAAGGATTGTATTTCTCTTCGTGCTGAAGACACAACATCGGGCCGGCCGGCTGGGGATGTGTCCTTGGTACGGGGAGGTGCAAGAATTTGGAGGGCGGCAGGCTGATGCCTGGAACTTTCCATGAGGAGACAGCATTCCATATTAGTGAAGTGCAGAGGCGGAGTCAGGGAGAAGGACTTTGGGTTGGAAGGAGTGCAGTCGTGGATTGGAACGGAGAGCGTTAGAGTGCAGAAGGAGAGGAGATGGAGCAGGGGAGAAGAGACAGTGGATGCTTGGAATAGAGGGAAGACAGACAGCCAGTGAGCTGGAACCAGAGAGAGAGAAACTAGAAGCAGTTGTGAGTAGATGGTGTTCTGAACAGAGAGAGATGAAGCAATGTTTGGAGCTGAAGACAGCAGTTAGAAGTAGTTACTTATCCGGAGGAGTTGTGATCAGCTGGAGTCTGAGGTGGTGCCTTTTGGAAGAGACTGAAGTTATACTAATCTGTGAGAGCAGCTGGAGTGAATTGGACATTTGAACAGAGATAATCAGACAGAATGAAGAAGCTAGTGGAGCGAACGGTTATCAGAGCGGCAGAAACAATTAGACTGAAGCTGGAAGGCGGAGACAGTTCGTGGGGGAGAGGTGTCCAGTGCAGAGTGATCAGCGCAGATGCATGTCCAAGAGTGCAGAGGAGAATCACAGACGAGGGAGGAATCCAGATGACAGCTAGAACAAGACTCCATACTAATCAGGTGATTTCTGTCCTGTTATGTTAGTGCCCATGAAACATTATTACTAATCCTTTTCCTTTCAGCGGTGTGCAGTCTATTTACAGTTCCTGTTAGTTAGATGTGGATGTGGTCTTCACAGAGACCCTGCAGATCTGTGTATGTGTCTATTATGTGTTGCTAATGTTGTTTATTGTAATGAGAAATAAAGATACCCCAGTTCTTAGTGAACCATTGTGCAGAAAGTGTTATTCTTAGTGAGGCTAACCTTTCTTCTAGTCAGGTGCAGGTGAACGGATGCATCTCCCGTCCATGTGGGTCTGAGCAAGGGGGTAGAGGAGAGCTTATATTTGATAATAACCTTTGCATAGTGAACTAGTGTGCTTCTTATTCTTGTATGAAAAGGTAACCTGTTCTTCTAGTCAGATGTTACTGTGAACAGATGCTACCCCTGATCAGGTAAGTGATAACTGAATAAGGGAGAGAGGAGCTCTTGGATTGAAGGATAAGGTGTACATCACCTAATTTGGCAACTATTGTGTGATCCAGAATATTGTAGTACTATACCCCTGATGAATAGTGAGACTGATCCCTTTATGTAATGGTAATCATAGGATATGCTGCCGTCTGGGTAGGTTGTCTGGGTCTGTATGAGACCGCGAGATCGCCGCTGATGCTGCCGTCTGGGTAGGTTGTCTGGGTCTGTATGAGACCGCGAGATCGCCGCTTATGCTGCCGTCTGGGTAGGTTGTCTGGGTCTGTATGAGACCGCGAGATCGCCGCTGATGCTGCCGTCTGGGTAGGTTGTCTGGGTTCGCCTGGGACCGCGAGATCGCCGATATTGATATTATAAGAGGTCTGGGTATGTATCTTAGGAATTCCCTGTCCTTAGGTGGTAGATATATGTTGTTACCTATTGTAAATAGGCCCTAGGGAGGGGGAGGTGGTAACGTTCTGGCTGAGTTAGTGATGCTCTGATGAGCTGGTCCTATCTAATCTGAAAAACCAGGCAGAACAAGCAGGAACAGGAGGAGCCGGGGGGACAGGAACCGGACAGTTAGCGTAGGGATAGGAAAGGTGTTGGAAGCATAGAATAAAGCTCCAGTTATACCACCAGCAGTGTCTGTGTTTAACTTGTAGCACGATGCTACAGGCCCCATTAAAATGTCAAGTAGAAGGCCATCCGACAGCTCGTCGTGGCGTTTCGCCCGACATCTGAGGCAGCAGTCCGACCGCCGTGTTATGATACGGGCGGTCTGACTGATGCCTGTGGGAGGAATCCGCTCCACCTCGGACTGGCTCAAGGAGTCCGTCTGGGTGGTTTGGTGATTGTAATCACCAAATTGGAGGCGGTGTCTGCTCAGGCACCGCTATAGGGATTATGATGCGCATTTCCAACAGCCTTTCTATGGTGGGCTGACTGCCATAGAAAGGCAGTCAGACACGGCTTTTAAGGGCCCCTAGAAAGGCCCCCGTCCTCCCGCGGCCTCCACTGTGGTGCCCCCGCAAACTTCCATGCATGGATGTTTAAAAAGTGTAATTTTACTATTGCAGAATGTGCTGCAGCTTGCAGCACAAGCCGCAATAGAAAATATGCATTTCCCGACCACCATCAAGGCAGTCGCATCCTAATTCGGGAAGCAGGACCGCCGACTCCTTGTAAGACAGTCCCGTTTCCGACACGATGCTGATCGGACGCTCGTCCAACCGGCATCGTAATGGGGTCCTTAATAAAAACATTCTTAATTGACAGTAAAAAACATATATATGTATACAAAAATAACAACAATAAATATATAAATAAAAAAGAAAGAAAGGAAAAAACAAATTACATATAATAAATTCAACTTCCCTAACTACCAAAAATAAAATAGAATAATTGGTAATAGATTTAATTCCAATTCATACATAAAAGACAATTTAAAAAAACAAATATCATAGACAAACAAATTTCACAAACACTTGTCAAAAAATAAATTAAAAATGTGTCAAATATGACACATTTTAATAAAATGTACATAATGAATTGCCACTGAATAAAATACATATAAATATCAATTATTATAAAACATATGTATTTATTTTTTGCCACCCTAGTCATTCAAAACAAGTAAAAAACTAAAATGTGTACGTGCATCTGAAATACACAGATACAAACTAAAATCCATAGAATACATAAAAAACAGTAGAACAATTACACAATTATTAAATACTAAAATAAATAAGTGTTAAACAATTTACATAAGTCACAATAAAGTAAATAATTAAGTTATTAATGAATTGATAATTATTTATTACTTAAAAAATTTCCCCCTATACCCCTGCAAACCCAGCAGCCCACACATAAAAAGTAACAAAAATAAATCAGTATTAAACAAATTGCTTAATTAATCATCAATTACATAATTAACTAACAATTTGTAATTAATTAGTAATTAATTATTACTTGTTAGAAATGGGGGTCTCTAGTTGACAATGGCTTGCACCCTTGTCCAAGTAGGGACCCTTCTTCCTAGTCAGGGTAAGGGGGATACACTTCTTAAATAACCCCTGCTCATCCCCTTGGTAGCTTAGCATGAGCAAACAGGTTTATCTCAAAGGTAGTGTGTAAACCATTTGTGCACACACACAGTAATACAGTGAAAACACTACAAATGGACACCACACCAGTTTAGAAAAATATGTCAACTTTATCTAAACCAAACAAGACCAAAACGACAAAAATCCCCAGTATAGTATTCAAAATGTACTTCTTAGAAGGTAAGAACAGTTCTGTCCATAGCAAACTATAGATGCAACACTTTCAACACAAAGTACCTCGGATGTGTCACAATCATAAACAAAAACAGCAGCAGGGAAGGTGATGTGTTGGGTACTTACGCCCAGGGAAGGTGATGCGTCCGTTTCTTACTTCTGGGCAGGTGATGCGTCCGTTCCTTACTGCCACGCAGGGGAGGTGATGCGTTGATTCTTTACTGAAGGGGAGGTGATACGTCGGTTTCTTACTGTGCGGGGAGTTGATGCGTCAGTTCCTTACTGCGGCCCAGGCATTCTTACCCAGGCATTCTTGTGAACTTGGTGCTGGTTCTCTATGTGGCGGCAACGGCGCTACATTGGTCTCCCCAGCCGCGGTCCCACAAAGAATTGGTGTGGTGATCTCGGACTTCATAGATCGGTGCACGCATTTCAGTGTGCAGCGATTTCTCCAGCCGCGGGCAGGCACTGCTTCACTCACTTCAGCGGCACGATGGCGGGCAGTACTTCTCCTTCAGCTTTCCCAGCCCTTCTCCTTGGCAGAGGTTCCTCTTGAGTCCAGAAGTATTCTAAAGTTCTGGGGTCTGGGCCCCAATATTTATGTAGGAGAGTAAGATCTGCTTCCTATGGTTACCCCCCCTTTTTTCTGTGTTTCACTGATTTATCTACTTTAGTCTGGCTGGGGCCCTCCTAACCAGGACTCCAGCCTAGCTGTTCCCTCTCTAAATTGACTGCATGTACATAAGGTGCACTCCTGATTGGTTATTGAGTTACCCTTGTGAGTCCCTAGTATATAACACCTTAGGTACCAAGGGCAAAGGTACCCCAGAGGCCTACCAGGGGCTGAAGCATGTATTATGCCACCCCTGGGAAGCCTTCCAAAAGGGCACCACAGGTCTGCTATGGCAGTCTGGGTTTGGTGGTACTTGTACCTCTTACTAAGATATAGTATACCTATATCTACCTATATATACAGACACATATAAACCTATAAGTCACTCCTATGGCAGGCCTTGACAATCCTAAAGGCAGAGTTCTTAGTTTTGTGTGAGAGGGTGCCCAAGCATGAGATGAGCCCCTCTGCAGCTTTCGGAATCCCTTCCATATAGCTGTTCTGTGATACAGCCATACCATATACTGTTAGGTGCATTATAACCTCGTGGTTAATGCCAACTTTGGAATGGCTGCATCTAAACATGTTGTGTTTGGTGCCAAACACTTTGGAATACTACCCTCTGCCAGTTCTGGTGGTGGGGGTAGTATTCCACCCTTCTAGAGGGAGAAGACATGTACACACTGGTCTAACGGGTAAAAGTTAAGCAGAGCCCCAGCATCACAAAATGGATGCTGCTGCCACAGATACGCGTCTAACCTCCTGCTGCTGGATGAAACTCCAGCAGGGGAAGCCTGGACAATAGGTTTCCTGCCCAGGGAGGTGTAACCAACTCCCCAGACAGGCTTTAGTGTACTAGGGCGGGTGCATTCAGTGAATGGTTTTCAGACAGTGCCTGGGGCACACAAGGTGTCCCTGTGCATACCTCAGTTCAAACCGGTTGCTGGGGCACTCAGCTCCAGCTCTGGTGCAAAACTGGACAAAGGGGAAGGGGTGTAACCAACCCCTCCACAGGTCATCCCATAGATGGGACCTTAGAGTTAGTCCAACCCCTAAACTTAGTATAAGTATAGGAACCCAGTCCCTAGAATTTTAGATTACCCTGGACGAAACTCTGCAACATATATCTTGGACCTTCGACATTCTATATCGACTAGAAGCTGGAAGAAATCTCCCTTGGGGTCAAGGAGTGACTCCCCTGTTCAATCAGGCACCAAAGAAGCATCTTGCTGGTTTGCATTTTCGAGGCTCCCGCCGTATCCCGGAGAATCTGCAACACAGAACACAGACTTCCAGACATCTCCGAGGCCGAAACGAGATCTCAGCAGAGCTGAGACCTCTAGCCATCACGAGAGACATGGGACCGGAACTCCTGGACATACAGCACATTTGCTAGTGCATCGACTTCTCAAGCTTTCCCAAAGTTGTACCATGGGTTACGTGTAGTCCAAGCCCTGAGCACCTTTTGCATTGACGCTTGTGGGCCTACACTCCACGAGTGTTCCATGGGCCCGCTTCTGGCATTTCTGCTCGAGGCCCGTTTGAGATCCCTGGTGCGTCGACTGGTGAGTGCCCAAGAAGGAAACTTTTGTTTCTTGGGCTTCCCCGGTTGCTCCAGATGTGCCTGACTCCCCTCCAAAGGGTGAGTCCCTCAGACCTTGCCGGTCTGCACTGAAGCCAATCTTTGCATCTTGAGAGGGTAGCTGTTGTCAAGGCTTGTTGGGTCCAATCCGGATACCGATGCTTCAGCACTCGACATCTGACTTTGGACAGCTTCAATCCAGCTCCTGGTTGTTGTCAACGCCTCCTGGACCTCGTGGCTGAAGAGTGAAGCTTCACCTCCATCACCTGAAATCACCCGACATCGGCTGGCATCTTCTTGTCACCTTCCTGGTCACTGGCTAGTGACCCAGACTCTGTCCCCTTTGCTTTCAGGTTCTTCAGATCTTCGATCCACCCTTGGATTCACCCAGACACTTTTCATCTGGTCGCCTGCAGCACGTCTTTGCAGCTATCAATAGGAAACGACGACGAAACCAGACACGAAAAGACACCTATACACCCGGCTTCCCTGGGTGAGGTAACACGAGTACTTCGGTGCTCTCATGGGTCTTGACTCTCAAACTGTCCAGTACTGAAGGAGTTTGTTCCTAGTCCACTCCTAAGTGTCCTTAATTTTTAAAACTCTAACCGCAACTTTCTCCATAGAAGTCAATGGTGATTTGCGGCTGTGTTTAGACACTGCACGTGTCCCCTGTGGGTCTCCTGTGTCCCTACCTTGGGTGGTTCCTAGTTGCCCCAGCGGTTCTACAGGCCCTAGGCCTTGTCTCTATGTTCACAGCGGTTCTTATACCACTTTCTTAGTATATGGTTTGTGAGGCCACTAGGGCAAAACGTATACTGTGCTAATTTACTGTGTGCTACTTAAGTTTTCTGTAAGTACTTTTGCCTCTAGCCTCATAAAGAGACTAGAGGGGTGTGTTTATAATAAATAAATATATTTTATATATATATATATATACCTGGTGTGGTTCTCTTTTCATTTGGTCAATCACAAGATTATAGACTGATAAAACAAGCTGCTTCACATTCCTTCAAGACTTAGCCTGAAGGCTGCTCTCCACAGCTACCACTAGGATAGCTTTCTATAAAGGTTGTCTTAAACCTACCATTAATAAGGGTCATTTGGACTGGTGCAAGGTGCCCACTAGAATAGTGGACAGCATATGCCAGGCCAACTTCTCACAAATCATATTCCATTTCTCTTTGTTCTCTTGTGGCAGAGAGGCTCAGTGCTCAGTCAAAACCAGTTCTGTCCTCTCTAGTCCAGCTTCCCGGCAGGAGGTGGAGACAGCATTGTGTAAGGCAGACCAGGCCCATTCAGGTGAAAGGAAATCTCCAGTCCAGCCCTGACTCATCCATCCAGTGGCTGTCTACGGTGAATGCACATGCCCATCCCCTGTCACTCCAAAGCCAGACAGTCAATCCACAACCCTGCAGAGTCACACAGGGTAGCTAAGCACGAAAATCCCCACTTTCTAAAAGTGGTATGTTCAAACACAGAAAGTAAAAATCATCCTTACTAAAAGATGCATCTTTATATTCTAAGTTCAGGCATACTAACCTTTATCTTCCTATCGTGTTCCATTGGGAAGTTATATTTATAATCTCCCATTCTATCCTATGGGACAGATAGCCTTTCAATAGTGAAAAACAAAATTCACTGTAGTCCACTAACAGAACACGTTACACACATCAGGAGGACATGTCCCACCTTTCACATACACTGCATCCTGACCACAGGGGTACCTTGGGCCTACCTTAGGGGTGACTCACATGTAAGAAAGGACAAAGTTAGGGCCTGACAAATGGGTGCACTTGGCAGGTCAACATGGCAGTAGATACTGCACACAGCCACTGCAGTGGCAGGTCTGAGAACCCTTTGAAAGGCTGCTTGTGTGGGTGGCACAATCAGTTCTGCACGCCCACTAGCAGCATTTTAATTACAGGCTCTGGGCACACAAAGTGCACTGTACTACAGACTTAGTAGTAAGTCAAACGAGCCAATCAGAGAAACACCAATTCATATTCAGAATTCATAGAGGGAGCACTTGCACTTTGGCACTGATCAGCAGCGGCAAAGTGCCAGATGCCTGTGTTGGTGGATTCCGGCACCCCCATAATATGGATGCTGTTCCTCCGCCCACGAGCTTCTAAGTCCTAGTTCTTAATGGCCACTGACTTAAGGAGCTTCTCCACCATTTCAAGCTACTTAGTTGTCTGGGCTGCGCTGTCCTCCAGATTTGAGATTCGACCATCTGTTACTGTAAGAAGACCCTCCTACGCATCCAGCCTGGCCCCCATGGATTCCACCCTCCTGTCAAGGGCATCGAATCTAGTGTCCAGGGCTCTGAACCCAGCCCTCAGTTCCACCAGCAAGTTGTCGGGCCCCGCTGGGTCAACCATGGGCATCTCACCACCATGCCCCATGGAGGGTTGCTGTGCAGAAGTGCCAGGACCAGGTGGCTTGAAAGGCAGGGTGCTTTGCTTGGGGCCCTTGCGCCCCATTCCCCTCACCGTTGATGTACCGCAAACTCAGGTGTGGCAGGGGCCGCCACGACTGACACCCAGTACTCGGAGTGGATTGGCTCCCCAAGTGGTGGATTAGTCGCGCAGCAGCCTAGTACCATGCAAGGCCGCAGGACATATATTTCCGCTAGGGTCACAAGGAAGAAAGATGCTGCGGTTGTGCCCCAATAGCTGGAAAGTCCTCAGCCACAACCATGCCCAACAATTGTCTCACACGTAGTTAGGGGCCGAGGCTAAATATCATTGATGCGTGGTGGCTGGCAGGGGCCAGAGGGGCTCAGTCGCTCACATCGGGTTGGTCGCCGCCGGCGGGCACCGCCGCCGTGGGGTCAGGATTGAGGGCAACAGCCCACAGTGCAGCTGGTATGTGGAATGACCCCCAAGCTGTGAGCGCCGCCTGGCCACTGCTCCAAGTGGCCCCGCTCCCCAGCAAGGCCCAGTCTGACATACAGGGAGAAAGGGGCCAGCTGTGAAAAGAAAAGGCCTCGGCACTGTAATGCCAATGCGGGCTGGGGACCAGACAGATACGGTGTGGCTGCAGGGGGGAGGGCTACTGCAGGCGGCACTGTACGCAGCCAGGTGACCGATCCCCAAGCCTGCCTATGGCCCCTGTTGCCGTGGGGCTTCTGGGGAGTGCCAGCGGCCCCGTCACCGATGGAGTCAGCATCCAAGCCCCCCCCACTGCAACCGCTTACCACAACTTGTCCTCTGTCCGGCAGCTGCTCTCAGCAGTCCATAATCCCACACTCCCGCTCCAGCCAGCATGCCACTCGAGGCCTCGGCTTTCCTCGTGGCAGCAGGCCACACCGCAGCAATCCAGGACCATCGTCGCCAATCCGCACCACGAGCCGCGATCAACCTGGCTTCCCCACTATACACCGCATCAATGCCACCCACACCTCTCACGGTATCGGAGGAGTCAAGAAGCATGATCATGCCACCACGACAGGTCCAACAAAGGGAAACAGTGGCAGAGTTCCAAGCCTACATGGCCATCACGGTCAGCAGCTTGACCACGCCCCAAAGAGGAACCTCAGATCTTTGTGTTCATACTCCGTTACTCCTTCCAGGTTCAAGAAAGCTACATTGGAAGGTAGTTACTTCCAAGTAGGAGCGTCTAAACTCTGGAACACACTTCCACTACACATTAGATCTGCACACTCTTTGCTGACTTTTAGAAAGCTCCTCAAGACCTGGCTTTTTAACCTGTAATCTCTCAGCATATTCTGTTACTTTGCCCTCTATTAGCGCCAAGACACCCTCAGGTAAATGCTGCATGGTATAAATCTACGTAACATACCTTAGAATCATCAACATCATGCGTTTAAGTCTACTTAGTTTAACTGAAGCCAACAGACCCTTCAACATTAAATGCATTAAAGTGTGTGGTGTTGGCTCCCCTGGCTAGGTTTCGGGGCTCCCAGGGAGCCACGGCGCACAGTTTGGGAACCACTGCACTAGAGGATTACTGCAACCACTTCAGAAGTAGTGGGGGGCATGCTACTACCTCTACTCTAATCCGCTGCACTATATGTGCTGAATAAGAGTACACTCAGACCTCTCTTCGCTTCATTTGTTTCGAAGACGTGCATCTGATCCAACTGTACCAGAAAAGGATAATAAATGGCATGGAAGTTAGGAAGTTTAGCAATAGAAGTAGCAGGGACTATTTCTGCCCATGCTTAATATAGGTTTCGCTAAATTATGATTGCACCATTCATGGCAAATTATTAAATTATGCAAATATAGAGGTGTGAATGGTGATCCCCTCGTACTTTTCAGCCCACATTTGCCAACAGTTGGTTGATGGAAACTGTCAGTCAATGGAAGAGCAATTGTATGAGTACTATCTGCAGATTATTCCCTGGAGATCCTTAATATGCAATAATGTGCTACTTGTGCACAGCACATGGTATTCTACTCTTTTTTGTTTTACGTTATTCTCCCTCATCTTGTTATGGAACCTTTTAATCAATTGTAGCATGTATTATAAATTATTTGGTTATTTTTTTGGGAGCCTTGAAAAAGTTGAAACACATATTGCCTGCATGGTGTTTTGAGCTTCAACATGGGAATGAACGGAATATTAAATAGACAGAAACTCATCCTGTGGCAGGAATTTATACTTTCTAACAGTCATACTACAATACCATTATTTTGATAGTGCACTGCCACAACTCATTGTTCAATCTATTGGCCTTCTGTTTCAATCCTCGTAGGAGAGGCTCAGAGGACTATCAAGGCACCTTTAGCAGCAGACTTTCAGTGTACCACCATACAGTTAGACCTATATAATATAGTAAGATTTTTAGTGAGTGTGCACTAATACAGTGTCAATGCTGTTTTTTCTTAATTGATGTATAGATGCGATAGGCACATTCTTATTTTCTTATTGTTCTGTGCATATATTGTTGATGACAGATGAGGACACATGGACTCCTCACTAGCATGGGCACAGTGCTTGACATCTTATCTTTGGCACACCTAGGCATTCAGCTGGAGTGGCTGTGGGTCCATGACATGATCACAGTCAAAATGCATCTTCAGAGCCATATCATGGTCACTTTCTATTCCTGTCTACAGGTGCAAATGGGGCTATGAACCTGTTTTCAAAGAAATCTAACTCTAAAGCATATCCAATAACTCAATAGCCCTACGTGTTATTGCTTGAGATGAACACAACTCTGCTTTGAAACACAAAACAGTGGAAGTAGCTCATAGTTTCTGAGCTGCACGCTGTCCGCACTCTGCAGGCTGGTAATGGGTAACACCAGTGTTTGCGTGCTCTATCATCACAAAGGGATCACTGACATAATATCGAATAGAAAAATATAGAATTACCAAAATATCAATGTAAAAATATAAAATGCAAAAATATCGAATTCTTATCTACAAACAGGAAAGTACAAAAATATTGAATCAAAAATCTCGTTTTAAAAACTATAGTTAGTCAACATATCGAATTTTTTAAAATGTTTTAAAAGTAATTTAAAATTAATGAAATAATAAATATCATTAACTAAAACATACTTAAAAATACTTAAATAATCTTAAAATTAATAAATAAATAATTTAAGTTATAAAAATATATATATATTTTTTAAAACATATATATATATATATATATATATTTACATGTGAACAAGCCCACCTGTTGGGCGAAACGTGTCATGCCACCATGCCGAAGCGTCTGTTTTAAGGAACAATAAAGAGAGAAAGCATGCACCTAATTAAAGTCTGTGTCCCTCTCTTGATCACGATTACAGAGCAAGTTTTGGGAACTGTTTGTATTTTTTCATATATACATATATATATATATATATATATATATATATATATATATATATATATATATATATATATATATATATATATATATATATATATATATATATATATATATATATATATATATATATATATATATATTGGGTAGTCCTGGCGTGTTTCGTTGACGGCTGTCAACTTGCTCAGAGGTCAGCCCAGCAAAAGGAAAATCTATATATATATTAACGTAATATTAATAAAAAATATACAATATTTTTACCGTAGGATAGCGGGGGGGTAAAAGTTACTATTACCACCTAGTGAGTGCAAGAGTAGGGAAAACGTTGGATAGCGTAGGGGTAAAAAGTACTATTCCCACTCCAGTGAGTGCAACAGTAGGGAAAGCGTTGGACAGCATAGGGGTAAAAATTACTATTCCCACTCCAGTGAGTGCAACAGTAGGGAAAGCGTTGGATAGCGGGAGGGTAAAAATTACTATTCCCACTCCAGTAAGTGCAACAGTAGGGAAAGCGTTGGATAGCGGGAGGGTAAAAATTACTACTCCCACGCCAGTGAGTGCAACAGTAGGGAAAGCGTTGGATAGCGGGAGGGTAAAAATTACTATTCCCACTCCACTGAGTGCAACAGTAGGGTAAGCGTTGGATTGCGGGAGAGTAAAAATTACTATTCCCACTCCAGAGAGTGCAACAGTAGGGAAAACGTTGGATAGTGGGAGGGTAAAAATTACTATTCCCACTCCAGAGAGTGCAACAGTAGGGAAAGCGTTGCATAGCCTAGGGGTAAAAATTACTATTCCAACTCCAGAGAGTGCACCAGTAGGGAAAGTAATGATTTAATATATTAATAAAACTTATTTAAATATGAATACCAATAAAAAATTAATTAAAAGTAATTACCAATTTAATATTATGTAATAATTAATCAATTAAAAATACAAATAAATATTAGTTATTAAAATTAACTACCTATTCGCAATTAATTAACAACTAATTAATTTTCAATAACAAAAACGAATTAATAATAAAAATTAATATCAATTAATGATTAGTTAACAGTAAATTAATTATCAATACACAAAAAGTATTTTTAATATGTAATTAATTACAATTAAATTACTCCCCATCCTATTCCCCTATAAACCCACAATCGACTACAGAAAATAAATTAATACAATTATCGTCATTATCAATTAATGAAGTAATACAAATAAATAACAATTAATAAAAAGTAATTACCAATTTATAATTAATTAACAATAAATTAAAAATCAATACCCATAAATAAATAAAGAAATATTTACTTAATTACAATTAAATTACTTCCCACTCTATTCCCCTATAAACCCACAACCTGCTACAGAAAATAAATTAATACAAGTAACATAATTATCAATTAATCAATTAATAAAAAGTAATTACCAATTAGAAATTAATTAACAATTAATTCAAAATGAATACCAATAAATAAATAAAAATATTTAATTACAATTAAATTACTTCCCACCCTAGTCCCCTATAAACCCACAACCCGCTACAGAAATAAATAATGCAAAAATAAATAACATAAAATTCATTTCTTAAAATAAATTACAAAAATGATATACAATTTTCACACATATACTAACATGCAAAACACTTTAAAAATGTTGATATTATTAAAAATTCTATATATTTTAATACCTATATTATACACTTCGATATTTTGACTTTCTATATTTTAAAAATCGAGATTATATTACTTACCTTCAATTTGATATTTTGCACCACTATATTCTGTCCATTCGATATTTTGTCCATTCTATATTTTGACTTTGATATTATGGCTATTCTATATTTTGAATTCGATATTATGTCTATTTACCACCACAAAGATTTTGACTATTGTAGGGCCACTCTAACCGATAAACACATGTACATACATACACACACACACAAAATCATGATGATCATTACTGCCTGAGGACATTGGTGATCATTAATATCTCTGGCTTTTGGACCTTATTATTTTTTGGCACCATTAAGCTTTTTTGTTGCCTAGAGCTATTAATGTACATGACAGCCTTTGGCCAATACTGATACTTGTTGTAGCCAGGGACAAGTGAGGCTCTTTGCTGCTTAAAACCATTGATGCTTGGTGCCTTCTGCGGTCAAAGATGGTCATTACTAACTCAGGCCATTGAGTCTTGAGGACGCCCTTTGCCACAATCAACTCGGCGCTGCTGCTACTTACAAGGAGTAAGGTTCAAAAACCCACGCCCTGCGGTACCCGCTCCGCGGGTCCCGCTTCGTTTGTACTCGCCTGACTTTCCTGACCTTTTTGCACCAGCTGTTCCTGTGGGGCGTGCTTGTGGCTGCAGGGCTGCGAGCGTGAACCGGGACTCGCCTTCCCAGGAGTCCCGGTGTCAGTGGCCGAGTCACCTGGCCCCGCTCTCCCTGACCGCCCCGCCCCACCTCCACTCATTGAAAAGGCCAAGGATTCTGTTGCTGCGTGGGACGCCCTTTGCCACAATCAACTCGGCGCTGCTGCTACTTACAAGGAGTAAGGTTCAAAAACCCACGCCTCGCGGGACCCGCTCCGCGGGTCCCGCTTCGTTTGTACTCGCCTGACTTTCCTGACCTTTTTGCACCAGCTGTTCCTGTGGGGCGTGCTTGTGGCTGCAGGGCTGCGAGCGTGAACCGGGACTCGCCTTCCCAGGAGTCCCGGTGTCAGTGGCCGAGTCACCTGGCCCCGCTCTCCCTGACCGCCCCGCCCCACCTCCACTCATTGAAAAGGCCAAGGATTCTGTTGCTGCGTGGGACGCCCTTTGCCACAATCAACTCGGCGCTGCTGCTACTTACAAGGAGTAAGGTTCAAAAACCCACGCCTCGCGGTACCCGCTCCTCGGGTCCTGCTTCGTTTGTACTCGCCTGACTTTCCTGACCTTTTTGCACCAGCTGTTCCTGTGGGGCGTGCTTGTGGCTGCAGGGCTGCGAGCGTGAACCGGGACTCGCCTTCCCAGGAGTCCCGGTGTCAGTGGCCGAGTCACCTGGCCCCGCTCTCCCTGACCGCCCCGCCCCACCTCCACCTCCACGCTCGTGGTCCCATGGCCCCTAGCCTATAAGTATTAGAGTTCCACACTGCGCGGGAGCGCGCGGGAGCGCCCGGGGCTAAGCCCGGGCAAAGGGCGGGCCCTCTGTGGCCCTCAGAGGCCTGAGGAGACCGGACTGGGCATATCCCTATGAACATTTTTATATCAATGCGTAAGTTGTCACCAAGTTTATTCTGAGTATTCTATCATTGTTGATTATTTAATACCAATGTCACTTTTACCCTCAAGTGTAGATATAGATATGTCTGACAAGATAGGGGGGACGTCCAATGGCACCTTGGATAATTACTTCATTAAACCAGTGGGGGATGACCCAAAGGAGATTACTTTAGCAGAACGACGAGCAGAACGCCGTCGTTCTGTAGAAAGTATGAAAATCAGGCCGGTATCACAGTCATCTGCATCCATCGTCCATATGGACAGAGGGAGCCCAAACAGCAATGAAACTCAATTACAAACGGATGACTTGCCTGTAGTATTCAGAGACCGTATTTCCACTCCTGTTACTCCTACCAATTCAGACCTAATTGTCCTTTCCCCAACACAACCTATAAGTAAGTCTGTAATAATGAAGGCCCAGATTACTCCCGCACCTCCACCTTGTACTATTCAACGGAACAAGGCAAAAACTAAAATTCCGTTATCTAGAAATTATGGTCCACCTCCGACAAAAAAAAGGCGGAAAAGGGGGGAACTCTCGCAACCAAAATTAAGCCATTCAGACTTTGGTAAAAAGACAAAAATCACTCCTGGGTGTGACAAGGCTGCAACAGGTATTTCACAGTCCCTAAACACAATATCCAAGCCTAAGGGGGACCTGCACATTTCTAACTGTCCAGACATTACCACGCCCCAAATAGCCCAAACCCCTGTAACTTTCGAAAGCATTGAAATTCTAATAAAAAATTATTCTTCAGCGATTTTAGGAAGATTGGACAAGGTTGAAGAACGTCTTGGGAATCTGGAAAAGGAACTAGGGAAGAGGGGCGTTCCCACCTTACCACCTCAAAATACGGTTATCCAAACCATTCCACTGCCTGTCCAACTTAATACCCTTGTCCCTAGTTCTGCATCATCTAAGGCCCCAACTACAACGAAAACCGCAGACAACAAAGGTGGGAGATCTCAGCCAACCCTGCCAAAGCCACAATCTGCCCCGACCTTGGCCACTACCACGCTTAAACCTTCAATTGGGACAGGAGGAACGTTGCCGAAAAAACCACCACAGGAAACTGAGGGTTATAGGCATAAGCAGGGAAGATCACACAGGGCCCCTCCACCAGAACTACCCCCGGAAGCAGTTCCCTTTGTAGTTGTCTTAACAGGGGTCCCAGTACTAGAGGAAAACAAGCGGGAAGGCTATGCCCAATTAAAAAATAATATCATTCATTCGCTCAGGCTAAATCGCCCACTTCCAAGCGGTGTAGATGGAGACATTATAAACGTTCGTCGATCACACTGGTTGGGTGGAAAACACAAGGATCTTACGGGCGACGTGGTGGTGGTGAACTTTAGGGACCCCAATGCAGTCCACTTTATACTAAACTGGCAGGCAGGTAACAACACCAATATTATTCCCAGACCCCTAACATACTTCTATCCTAGACCAGCGGCCCTATTGCCCCAGTACCATCCTTCTCTACCCATGCAAACACAAGTTTATCCCTCAACTACTCATGATGGAAGGATGAATCGTTATCCATCGTACCCCCTGCTGGCCCCAGACCCTTATGGCTGGAACCAAGTACCAAACAGGACAACCTTTTCCTATAATAGGAGAATGGATCATCTACACCCATTTACGCCCTTGGAGATTACTAACAGATATGACATCTTCAATGGAATTGATGAGTGTGATTGACGCTTTATGAACAGTGGGAATTATGGAAGAGGCACCAGTTCCACCAGAGTAGACAGCAAACAGGTTGGAATAGAAGGGATGGTGAGCGTAGGGGCCAATTGTTGTTCAACATCAGCAATATTTACCAACTCGGCTGTAGCTGTGGCTACACCAGCCTTGACCCCGTGTTATAACACTCTGCAATTAGACGGACACAATTTTGACCCCCAATCCCATATAAGTATACCGAGGGATGGCCGTCTTGAAAGGAATTTAAATGCAGTACATCCTACAGGGGAAGTGGACGAATCGTGCCCCATGGGAAATACCCAAGGTATAGATGTTGGGGCTGTTCCGGGTTGTTTGAATGTTTTGCCCAGACCTATATTAAATGTATCTCTGACGGATGGAAATGTCGGGGAGGAGGTTGGAATGGGACATGATGCATCGGGTGCCGTGGAAGAAGTAATGTTGAGACGCCGATCAATGCTCGAGGAGTGCACCATGGTAGGGCAACCTATGATCTTGGCCAATGTGCAAGAGCCCTTAAGGTTGATCTCCTGGAACATAGCCGGTGTCTCAAAACATCTGAGGGATCCAGAATGGGCAGGATTTATTGATGCTAACGATTATTGCTTGTTACAAGAAACTTGGGCTGTGGTAACACCACATAGAATAGGGTATAAAACATTTGGAATAGGTGCCACCCCATCTAGGAGTGGAAGGCCGTCGGGGGGTCTCTTAACTTGGGTAAAAGTTGATTTAAAGGTTCAAATCGAGGTGGTAGATGTAAACTCACCCGACATACTAGCGCTTAAGATTACTACTCGTGAAGGGAAAACAATATATTTAATAAATGTCTATAATAGACCTTCACCCTTATCAAAAGTTTCGCTAACTTTAGCCAAATTAGACACTTTTTTAAGCGGGTTAGACAGAAAAGATGAACATGTCATTTTGGCGGGTGATCTAAACTACAATTATGAACCAGCAATGGGACTTAGTGATATTTTCGAAGATGAGGATAATGCAAATAAAATTCCCGCACTAGAGAATGCCAAACCAATCAAATGCTCAACTTTGGCCGTTCAGATAATGAATATATGTGCGGCTCATTCTCTTAGGGCCTGTAATGGACGTTTTTCGTCCGATATCCTGAAAAAACCAACTTTCAGTAGAAATAACTGCAGGAGTAATCTTGACTTTATAATAGTATCTATTTCTACTTGGCCCTATATCCAAGACTTCGAGGTCCAGGATAGAACAGAAAGTGACCACTTTCCATTGAGTCTATCAATAGAACCATTACTGCAGGGTGATGTGGGTTCTTTGCCAGCAGATAATGTTGGTAACACAGAGAACATGTTAGCAACAACAGACAAGCCCTCAAATGGCCATTTATATTGGACCATGGTGAGATTCTGGCACAGATATATATACTCCTTGCAGGGGCTTTAGATTCCCTTGTAGGTTTCACCAATATAGAAGGTAATCCCACTCATTTTATTTCTTTGCACAAAAACTTTTTTAACGAACTAAAAATGCTTGTCACCAAAATGCCCAAAAAAGCCCAACAAAAAATACAGAATCTATCCCATAGTAAACCATGGTATGACGGAAACTGTAGGGAATCCAAAAAAGTTCTTATCTCAGCCATAAAATCAAATATTTTACTTGAGATAAAAAATGCTAGGAATAATTATAAGCAAGTACAAAAGGCCTCCAAAAAAGCCTGGGAAGAAGAATTATGGGCCGACATGCTGTTGGCTGTTAAAAACAATGACAATGTTGGCTTCTGGAGGTTGGTTGCCAATAGGAATCACGTAGGGAGAGTGGTCAAAGACGTCCATTTGGACGAATTAACTTGGGTTAGCCACTTTACTAACCTATAGAAAAAATATGAGGGCACCGGAACAGATGTGGATGTTCCATGTCTTGAATACCCTACAGAGTGTATGGGTTTTACAATAGCCGAAACAGAATCGGCAATCAAATTAGTAAAACCAGGTAAAGCACCAGGTTTGGACAAGATCCCTGGTGACCTGTACAAACATGACATAATTACCTGGGCACCGTATATAAATTACTTGTGTAATGCGCTATCCCTTTGCTTAGAATTCCCGGAAAGTTGGCGCGGGGCAGAAATCGTTTTAATCCATAAAAAAGGGGATCGGAAGAATCCCTCTAACTACCGGCCAATCAGCTTGCTGGACATCCTTCAGAAAATGTATTCACGGCACATATTAACTCGTGTCTGTGACTGGATGGACGAGAATACAATTTTAACAAAATTCCAAGCTGGGTTCCGTAGTAAAGTAAGCACAATTGACCAGATATTCAGATTTTGTTGTCTCTACTGGAAATATGTTCACATCAAAAAGGGTCATCTATACATTGCTTTCGTTGATTTGAGAGCAGCGTTTGATCTAGTGCCTCACAATCTTTTATGGAAAACACTGCATGATATGGGATTGCCAAATAACCTCCTGGTACAAATAAAAGAATTACACGAAAGGAAGTTCGCGAAAATCCGATGGGGCCCAAATGGGGAATTAACCCAAAATATCCCTATCGAGCGCGGAGTCCGCCAAGGTTGCGTTTTGGCCCCCACCCTTTTTTCACTCTTTGTGAATGATATTCCAAAATTTTTAGAAGGATGCACAAATGATTCACCTAAATTAAATGGCGAAAGGGTGACATCATTGTTGTTTGCCGACGACACTATTTTGATTTCCCAAACAAAAAGAGGCCTCCAAGCTTTACTGAATTCTTTCAGCAGCTATTGCAGGAAGAAAGGCCTGGAGATAAATGGGAATAAGACCAAATGTATGTCCCTTAACCCACAAAAAACAGCTAAAGGATGTCTAACCTTGGAAGGATATAAACTAGAATCGGTTTCGCACTTTATGTATTTGGGTGTTACTTTGGATTCAAAGTTTACCTGGAATGCTCAAAGGGAAAAAAGTAAGCTAGTGTTTACTCAGAACGCTAAGCCAATCCTAGCAAAACAAAGCTTGAGTACTAGTAAAGCGGTCTCCCCAGTAATGGAACTATTTAAATTTAAGGTTCAACCATCAGCGCTTTATGGCGCAGAAATCTGGGGGCCTGGGTCGAGAGACTCCTTTCGTCTTTTGGACAATAACTTTATGAGGAGCTTGGTAAGAGTCCCAAGAGGAACTCCATTAGTACCTCTTGAACTGGACCTGAATATCAAAAGAACCGACCATTATACCATAATCCGCCCGTTGATGCTATGGGTCAGATTATGGAGAGTGCCCGAACTACAGGATTACAGGGATGGATTAAAAGAAATTATGGAATAATGCAACTCCTTAACTATCCCATGGATAAAGCATGTTAAGACTTGGCTTACTGATATAGGTCTAATTCATTTCTGGGAAAACCCGGAACTTTTACCGCCCAATGCAAAATTAATCTTAAAAAGGGCATTCTGGAATTGTATGGTGAGCAGGGCAACAAATGCTTCAGTTGCTGGATCTCTGGTAACAAAATTCTTGAGCTTCAAGGATGAGCCTCTCTTCGAGACCTTTCTCGATGAGATTGAACCACCCCTAGCCAAGACCCTCTTTCTAAAATTTAGGTATGGCAACCTGCTAATTAAAAGCAGAACAGCAACATGGTCTAGGAGGATAATTGATCCTTCCCTTGAAGCTGATGATCTATGTACCATGTGCGAATGTAAACATCCTGAAACCGAGGCCCACATGCTTTTTATTTGTCCTGCTTACGCGATAGCCAGGAAAAGATGGATTAAACCATTATGCTTACTGCTAGGGCTAAATTCATGTAACCAGGCATTAAGAATAATAAAAACAAACTCTAACCAAGTAATAATATTTAGTGTTAGCCGTTTTCTACATTCGATATTCTTTTTAAGGAGAAGAAAGGGACAACAGTTATAAATGATTAATGTATATTTCCAAAAATGAACCAACAGATAACAATCTCATATTGAGGGACATTTGTAATATTTCAAAGGATGTGCTTAATATTTCTCCTTTTTCTTTTTTTTCTTTTTCTTCCTTGTAAGAATTGTATAATTGTCTAAAAATGTTTTATAATTGTAATGTTTTTGTGCTTGATTCTTTTATGGCATTGTTTGCCGAAATAAAGATTTAAACTTTAAACTGAGTCTCAATACTGCTAGGTGCTACTGATGTTCATGACTGCCTAAAGCAGATATCTCCAACTAGTAGCTCTCAAGGTACCTGTGAGAAGCTCTCCAGGGTGCATCCAGCCTTTTATTACATAAGCTTTTGTCTGGTTGAATTATTATATGTATACTAAAAGTACAAAAGCATGCATTTGAGACAAAAATGTGTGTATTTTCATAACTCATAAGCCGTTTGGAGAAAAATTGTTGAATTTTTAAAATTTATTCAATGCTATTATTTGAGATGGAGAGATGTATTACTCATATTATTACGATGGTGCCAGGGGGATCGCAGCTCTGGCTTTTATGCATTACCCATATATGGGCATTCCAAATTGATAATCTCCTTTTACTTTAATGATGGCAGTCCTGCCTAATGCACTGATGTTATCACGGCTGACAATCTTAGAAGGGGTGGTCACCATTACATCACTACTATTACTAGCTTGGGATGATTTTGATTGAACAAAAGTAGATCTCATTATAGAAATGGTTGGGTACCCATGGCCTAAAGTTACTGAGGCTTACGATTAGTTGGGAGCAATGAGGTTCATTAATGCCTCAGCAATCGGTGCTCATTTCTATATGTCATAGTTTTTGATTATTACTGCCTGGGGCCATTGTGTGTTCTTAATGCTTGTGACCACTGACGTTCATTGGAACCTGAGCCATTGGTGCTCAGTGCTCCATTGAGCCTTTGATTTTCATTAGCTGCCTGGATTATTCATGCTCATTACTGCCTATGTCTATTGATATAAAAAGAGTGGTCCAAGACCTATTGGAATTAATTATTGATTCAAGAAATTTCTTAAACCAAATTACTTGTGAAAACACTATTGTTTATTCAGATAGTGTAAATACGTTTTCCACTGTATTTTTTCATTTTTAGGGTGTATATACATATAAATAATTAATTAATACACATCTTAACAGTGCCCACTGTAAAGGAAGGGGGGGTGCAGTGTTAGGAAAGTGTGGGTGGGTTCAAGTGACAATCCAATTGTAAATTGCTTCCAACAATTGAGAATGGCTTCCCAGGGGAGCCTGACCAGAATTAATCAAAAAATCAAATACAATATAACATTAGTATAGCATCATGAATAACAGGTGTACAGATTCACACTCCGATCAAGTGCTACGGCTGATGGGTGTCGACGTTTCGACCCTCATTGTAGAGATACTACCCCTTACATGGCAGATCTTCTTCAGGACAGTGAGAGGGGGGTTGACGGGGTGGGCAATTCCTTATGTACAGATCATTAACCGGACAGTCATTAGATGAATCTCTTGATTTGACAGGGTCATTCCTGATAGAGAGGCAGAATATCTACAGTTGCTTGCTTCTATGTGTGGATTGGTTTATAGGGTTAATCCTATGACCGGGGCTCCTCATGGGTAGGCAATCTGTAAATTTAGCGCACCGATCATTGCACGGGTACTAATCCTCCTGACTCGGTCGCTAAAGGAGCGGGTCAGGCTGCTTCGTTCCCGACATCCTGCAACTCCCATAACATTGACTCTTACAATGGCCGTATGGGTGCGTGGGTGTAAGTGGCAGTGAAGTCCTAGAAGGTGTATTAAAAAATGGCTGGAGGGAGAGTGATTCATTTTTATTAAGGTGATCCCTCTGTCATTATTAAAACAAAGTGTATGCTGCTGCTTTAAGGGGTATTATGTCCCTTGGTAGCTGGGTAACTAAATGAAGGAAGCAGAACTTCCCTTAGTAGGTAGGGTAAGATCCCATGAGATCAGTGAGGGTCACCTATGTGCCTCTCGTTGTCTCTGGTGGCGGAGGCAGCGAGAGGCACACAAGCGACACAGCCCAGATACACCGAGAGAACCCTCTCAAGTGACCCTTACTGATCTCATGGGATCTTACCCTACCTGCTAAGGGAATTTCTACTCCTTCAATTATCCAGGGGCACTGAAATTTTTGGCCCACTGTAGATAGAACTTTCTCACTCTGGCCTGGATCTCCCCCTGAAACCATTAAAGCACGAAACATGTTGACCAGAACAAATGCCCACTAGGGACATATAGTTACCCAGCTACCAAGGGACATAATACGCCTTCAACCAGCACCATACACTTTGTTTAAATAATGAAGTAGGGATCACCTTAATAAAAATGTATCACTCTCCCTCCAGCCATTTTTTAATACACCTTCCAGGACTTCACTGCCACTTACACCCACGCACCCATTTGGCTTCATCAAACAATCTCCGAAAAAGAGACCCTTCGGGGGACCCGTAGGGTATTGCAGAGCCGGCCCGACGAGGAGCAAAAGCCCAATGATGAAGCATGACATCCTTCGGGGTGTGGGAGGGCATCAAGATGAGGACCCACTGCCCCCCACAATTAGAGTAGCATACAACAAGGGTACCTCTTACTTCCCTTCTCTCTCAACTTAGGAACGGTGACTCTCTTTTGGAATAAGTATGATATGAATTATACTTTTATGGTTTTTAATTGTGAAAAACTGAATAAAGTTTATTTTGATTGATTGATATGAATTAAACATAGGCATTGAGTGATACATGAAGTACAGGTGCATTCATCTAAAGACAGATTGACTTGTCTTTGAAGGTATCGCTTATAAATTTGGTCTAGACATCCCTGTCCCCTTGTTTGAGGGGTTACCCTCAGTCGGTTTTTGATATCTGACAAAATATGGGCCACCAAAGAGGGAGGAGGGAGAATTCGATGCCTTTATGGCATAAAAGGCTGAATTCGAATGAAGATGAATTTAAAAGTAAATGAAGATTGGTTTCGTTGTACTTCATGTGACCCAGTGGCCAGCCAGATCCACCTCATCTCCCAAGTCACCTGGTGCTCCAAGGCTTCAAAGCCAGAACAATTAATTAAGAGGCAGGCCCAAGAGGATGCTAAGGAAGCTTCTGTGTGGGGAAGGGGGCATTGGACATGGGGTATGAGGACACCTGCTCGGGGTAGTTGTCCTCACGCTGGAGTCAAGAAGCCGCTCCAGGGCCACTTTCTGAGCAATAGCGTTGCATTTAGGAACTTTCACCAATTCAGCAGATTGCATTCTATTGATTTTTAATTTATATATTAGCTATATATATTTGCGGTGTGAGAAGTGTTTATACTCGATCAAGTCTTGTGATGTGAAGCTGATTGGAACCGCAAACCAGCAATATTTCCCTGCGAGTGCTACTTGACTCTGAACATGGATATTTTGTTTTCTTCTCCAGTTAACTTTAAAAGTGATTTCCATGCTAGTTTAAAATTAGATTCGTGTAATGACCATTTATGCTTTCAAAATAATTTAAAAGGGGTGTGAACGTACAGATTTTAAATGTAAATCCCCGTGCAGCAGACTACGATTTGTAATTATAGAATTCTCGATAATTACCAATAATTATTTGCAAAGGAAAAAAGTTTGGAATTCAATACAGTGCAATTATACAATTAACACAAGTCCATATAACACTGCACAATGCATGAAATATAAGATGTAATATATAACATGTAGTTCGAACATATAATATAAATATGTTAATATATTGATATCATTGTTTCAGGGTACAATACATGATTGCATCCTGTTTCATTCGTTTTTATATAATGAGCTTCCTAAAGTGTTAAATGAAATTTCCTTTGAGATGAAGAGGTTATCAAGTGATTGTCATTAACCTTCCACGTTTCAGCCATTTTATTCGTGCAATAGAAGACTTGCTGTATATACAACACTCGACCCCTAGGGTTACGCGAAATTATGACCCCCCATCCCCCCCCCCCACCCCCCGCCACTGCAGAATGTGACGAGGGGCCCTTGAAACTAGCATATCTCACTGTATTTGGGCTAAAGGGACACCTGAAGTTTTAGGGGGCCCTTGAAGTATTGGCCCCCCTGCACCGCAGGGGCCAGCGTTACGCCCCTTCACACAGCCACTTGTATTTACCAAACCCAGGGTTAGCCAACACTGTCATTCACACTCCAGTTTGTCGGCTACTCGTACCGAGCCGCCTTTACTTCAACATTCAGTATAGTTATAGGCAAATACGTTGTATTATCATTTATAGTTCTCAAATAAACGACTCCGCAAAATGTCGATTTTGATTGAAAAATTCGGTGCATACGTTATATTTAAGCTGATGCTTGCCGTATTGCCCCCCCCCCCCCCTCCCCCAACACACACACGCATTCTGCAGGAGCAGTTCACCTGCTGAATCGCAATTACTATTAATTTACTCATTTCTTATATCTCTTTGTCCCTTTAGTTTTGCACGCAAAACGCCTCCATTTTGCAGGACACGATGTCTCCGTTCTTCGCACATTTAGGCTTTTGAGTTCATTCAACTAATCCCAAATCACTTTTGTAACCGGAGCATACAACACGCAGCCTGAGACACTTACGCGAGATTATTTGCACAATAACTCTACGATATAAGTATATCTTACATTATAACTTGGTATGAGTTTACAAGTGTAGTTCTGTGACGCGCCAAAACATAGACATTCTACGTAACATGGCATAGAAGTGCGCCTTACCTGCCAGCAGTCCGTCCAGAGAGACGCTACAGTGCCCGCCATTGCAAACGCGCCGCAGAGGATGGAAAACAGGTGCAGTTCGCTGCCCATTTGACAGAAGCGAAGACAAGATTTAGAACTTTGAATTTTCAGAGGTCTGTTGTTGAATACAGTAGCCCTAAAACACAGGACCTATGCAAACTCCCGAGAAAGCGCGTGGCTTTTGAAATGTTTGAACGCAAAGTCCGGTGGTACTGCTGTTAGGGCCTCATTCTGACCAAAACATGGGTTTACTCCGAGAAGTTTCAGTGATGAATTTTTTTGCCATTGTTGATTTGGGCTGTTGAGCTTCTGTGTGTATTTACAAGCTACAAACTGAATGCATGCAGACCTGGGTCAATCACATCTCTGTGACTAACTTGCATCACATATTTCACTTTCAAATGTCGTGCGGAACAAATGCGGAAAACGAGGGGCTATAGAGTCTGCCTAATCTGATGGAAACCGGTCCCACTGCGAGCAAATCACTCCTTTGGAATGAAAAAAACACGTTATTTAATTTAAGAACTATTTCTAGCTTGCATTAATTTTTTGGCTTTTGTGAAACAAAATTTTTTTTTTTTTTGTTGTCCATAAATCCAAAACTTGCTTCCGAATACAATGAGATTTTAATGCATTTTCATTATGTTCTGATCGTCCTTAATTTATCCAATACCTATATTCACCAACTGCAAAATATATCCTCTGTAAGAAAAACAGGTCGGTATTTACATATACAAGAAAGGTGATGAATACTCCTGAGTCCTTAGAATCACAGACTTTTAGTCACAAAAATGCCAAGACTTATGAAAGTGATATCAAACACCCTTTGACCTCAATGGCATCAGAGGAAGTGACCTGCTCTGGATTGCGACCCTGAATTCTATGAATTGAAGCCACGTGACCTTGATCCTGATGGCATCACAGTAAGTAATGTCAGTTCAAAGAGAAAATATATTGATAAATCATAGGGAAAATCACAAAAAAGTGATCCAAAGAAACAATAGTGACAGTGGCGGCTTCTCCACTATGGCAGAGGAGCGTCGCCGCACTGCTTTTAACGCCTTAACCGCAGCGGTTTTTCCGCCGCGGTGCGGGAATTCTAAAGGGTGGGTGGGGCTGCGTCGGCCGTTGGCCGACGGCAGCACTAGGGAGGTAGTGCTTCCAACGGCCAACGGCAGCATGGAACGGGCTAAGCTGTGTAAATAAAAGATAAAGAAAAAAATGATAATAACTGAACGATATTATCATTGTATTTGTTCCTGCGGCCGGGGAGGGTGGGGCTGCTCTGCTCTCGGAGCAGGGCAGGCGAGGGGTGGTTTGCCCACTCCTAAGTGCAAATGCCTGTTTGGCCAGCCAAACAGTCATCCCCACTTTCCCTGTTCTCCACGCAGGCTGCATTAGAGCCTGTGTGGAGAACATGCCCAGGCTCCCTGTTCCTGGCTGAGCTTCAAACCACAATGCTCAGGCCAATCACAACGCAGCATTGCAGCATTGTGATTGGTCAAGGGAGCCAGGTTGCTTACCAATCACAATGCCGCATTGCAGCATTGTGATTGGTCAGAGGAGCCTGGCTGCTTCCTGGCTCCTGAGTCTTCATTATTATTTTATGGATCCAAGTTATTTAGAAATTCAATAATTAGAACAATTTACCATAATACAGGGAAAACACACTTACAGATTGCACAACGTGGAACAAAACACACAGACTCTGTACATTATAAAAAATCATAGTGCATCAAAAATCTTTACTCCTGGTTCTGTACAATTTAAATAATTTTGAAATACCACAATGTTTAGGAGGACTTTTAGAATGTAGGCATTTTTTTGTTTAACCATTCTGTGTGCCTCTGCCTGGGAGTGGATTGACTGTCTGGTTTTTGGAGTGACAGGGGCTGGGGAGGTGCATTCACTGTAGACGGACACTGAGGAGGTTAAGGTGTGCCTCGCCCGTCCTGGATGACTCAGCGCTAAGTTGAATGGGGCTTGGCTGAATTTAGAGTGGTGGGAGGAGATCTGCTTGCACCTGAATAAGGCCTGTCTCCCTTGCACAATGCTATCTCCACCGCGTGTGGTCATACTGCAGCAGTGAGGACAGAGCTGGTTTGGACTGGGCTCAGAGACCCTTGTACAAAGAGAACAAAAACAAAATGGGGTACATGTAGTAGACCCTAAACCCCAGAACTTTAGATCACTTCTATACTCAAGAGGAACCTTTGCCAAGGAGTAGAGCTGAAGAGGTGTGAGGAGGGGTGCTGCTCCTTTGCTGTGTGTTGTGTGGGGTTGGCCTGCAGTTGCTGTTTCTGCCAAGGAAAGGACAAAGACTGGAAATTTGCTGCGAACCTGCGTGAAGAAGAATCTCCAAGGGCCTGTGTGTGCTGGCCTCCTATTCTGTAGTCTTAGGGACGAATATGCAATGTTACATCGAGGAATTCACACCGTGATACCATTACCTCGCAGTCATTACAACGCAAGTTTTTACAACGACTTGTGCTGGAGGGCGCTGGACTTAGGAATAGTATGATTTACTATTCCAAATTCAGCCTATGTTACAGTAGAGAAAGTGTTGGAATACTAAATCATACTATTCCTTCGCTTAGAGAGCCATCCAGTGCAAGTCATTGTAATGACTTGCGTTGTAATGCCCGCTTTGTAAAGGTATTGCGGTATGAACACCGCAATGAAACCGATCCCCTTAGGGACACAAAGACTTCACCCTCAGCTCCCCTGAACTCTGCCGCTGAGAGTTCTAACCTGCCAGGAGGTGCCTTTTCCAGTTCTGGGCCTCTGGAGGTTGTTCCTGCTGTTGGGAGCTGGAAGAAACCTGAAGAACTAAGAAAATCGATGCATCACTCTTCTTTTGGCTGTATTTCTGGACGCTGCACTGCCGTGCAAGTAGAATCTCTACGCATTGCTGCACTGCTGCCGAAACGATGCAGCACCTGTCATGGCAGGGCTTGCCATCGCTGCATCGATCACCGCCACATCCCGGATTTCCATGCACCGCACCTCTGCGGCAAGTTTCCCCGATGCATCACCTGCAGACCAGAATCGTCTTGGAGTTGACGCATCACTTCCCACTACCGTCCAGATTCGACATAACACTTCTCCTGCATGCAGCAGAACTGTCGCATCACCTCCCAAAGGACTCAGGAAATGAAGCATCTCTTTGTTTCTTGACGCTTCCCATCTCTGCGGCTGTCTGGCCTTGTGAATTTTGACGCATCCTCAGGTACTTTGTGTATAATCGCACATCCATAGTTTTCTATGGACCTAATTGCTTGAAACATTTGAAAAGTCATATTCTTATTACATGTATGTTAGATTTTTATTGTTTTGGTCTTGTTGAGTTTAGATAAAGATACTTTCTTTTCCTAAACTGGTGTGGTGCCCATTTGTGGTGTCATCACTGTAGTGAGTACAAATGCTTTTCACATTGCCTATGGGATAAGTCTGTCTGTTTGCGCCAAGTTGCCCAGGGGGTGAGCAGGGGTTATCTAAAGTGTGTATCCCCCTTATCCTGACTAGAAGCGAGGGTCCCAATTTGGACAAAAGTACCTACCTCTGCCAACTAGAGACCCTCAGTTCTATCAATTTTAAGTTAAACTTGTTAATGCAAGCATATTCTGCAAGATTCCTGCCTGGGTTGATTGATAAAAAATCCTGTTTTGAGCCACTGTTGTATGTACAGCCTTTGGCATTGATATTCATTGCCATCTGAGGCCACTGTGGTTCATTACAGCCTAGGGCCACTGTGTGCCACTACTGTTGGACGCCATCGAGGCATATTACTGCCTAGAGACTCTCAGGTTCATTATGTCTTCACTATTGATGCTTATTAATGCCTAGATGCCTAGGACTAGTGAGGGTTGTTATTACCTTGGGCAACAGAGGCTCATTCATTATCACCTGGACACAGTGTGCCTGGGTATCTGTAGGTGTGTGTGCAAGGGTGTCTGTTTATCATCTGATCTGTGTGTGTGAGTTTGAACTTGTGTTTTCTATGTCTGAATGGATATCTGTGGGTATATTGCTGTGTTTGCTTGTTTACACGAATGTGTGATTCTCATCAGTATGTTCCTAGATATTATCTGTGTGTCTGTGCATGCACATTGTACAAAAGGCAAACATATTGGCTTTGGCAATGCTTGCTCTATAAATGCAAAACAGAAATGCATTAAGGTAGATTTGCAAAACAAATGTATGCCACAACCTAAAAACAAGCAGTAGATGGTATAGGCACAGTACTTAGGCTATATAAGTAAGGTGGTAAGGAGCCCATCAGGATCACTTGGATCTGCCTGCTTTTGGTGAATCTTTCTTCAGGCAAAAGAGGAAGGAACAGCCCAGATGACAATCAAGAACACATTTTCTTTCTTTTTATTCTGTGGCATATCTTTGCAATCATGAAAAAAATAATCTCACCAAATGGCCAAGGCCAGACCTATCGGCTTTGCCATAGCTTGTTTTTCATATACTCTCCATAATGAATCATGGAGACAAACTTAAAAATATGTATTGTTTTATTTATTTATTTTTAATGTGTATTCTAAAGAGAGGTGAACTTCTGAGTTATTTTTGTTTTACCAAATGAAATGTGTAATGTCCTTGTGAGAGCTGCAGAAAGTAAACTGTGCGCATAAGGGCTCAATTCACCTTCAGCTCCTGACGCCGCTTTTCTCACCTCTGAAGCCAAGGGTTGCAACGGGAAGAAAGGGGGTTATATCTCCGACCCCTAGTGACCCATAAATACCTAACAAGATCAGCCTGCCAAAAAACACTATTGAATCTAAAGGGTCATGCACAGGCCAGGCATATGTTGGGTAGAAGGTGCAGGGTGGCTGTCACACATCATATCGGAGTACTCAAGCACAATAGCAGCGTCCTGTGATGTTGCAGAGCAGCACACTGTCAGGGAAGGAATCAAGAGTTGCACAGTTTTTTTAATCCTAAAATATTGTAAATTTTACAATTTATACTTGTGGAAAGGTTGTGAAGTTCTGCATTTCTTTTCCTTAACCCAGCTATAGTTCTGTGTCCCTAGAGAAGTGCTTAATTTGAGCCTGTGGTTTCCCGGTGCTCAGCACCGGCACTTAATTGTGAACACTTGCACTTATGACAGTGTGCCACATGGTGGCGCTGTTTGCCTTATTTAAAGATGAGCATAAAACAGTTGTTTATTAATTCATCAGCAGTTGTTTATTAATTCAATATACATTATAATGATAAGTACCAGCAGCCATAGCCATTCGCAAGGATTTGTATATTCAGAATGTTCACACTTGTAGGAGGACAATGGCTAGTAGTTGTGCTGGTACTGTCACTGGCAGTGCTGACAGGAGCAATGGATGGTGCAAGCTGCAGTGGCCTCCTGACAAGGGCCCTGACACTTTATTTTTCACAAATTAAGCTCTGCCCTAGAGACAGCTTTCACACTAGTATTACCCAGCAAAGCCAAACTTGACCCAACAAGTTGGATTTATACAACTTACATTTGTCACACTTTATTCTATATTGGGCAATGCATGCAGAAGCTGTAGATCATGTTCATGCACAAGGTAGTTACAGAGGAAAGAATTCACATTTTTGCAAAGTATGATTCAGATGTACTAAATGATTTAGGGCCATATGTATCAAGCAAATTCGCATTTGCAAAGGCCGAAATGGTATGTATAAAGCAAAATCTGGTGCAAAACAAGGAATCACAAAATTTGGGATTCCTTATTTTGCAATTGCATTTAAGGAATTGCAAATTTTGCGATTCCTTAAATGCAATGTATGAAGCAAAAAAATTAGTAAAATGTCCTTAAGGAATCGCAAATTACCACCAACTTCTAGTTGGTGGTAAGTTGCGAATTCCTTGAAAAATTCAAATTTTTGCATTTTTCAAAGTGCCATGTGACGCACATACATGCCCCCAGGGCATGTATGTGCACCACATGTGCACCCATACATATTTCAGGGGTACAACAGGGTGTCCTTTGGACACCCCTGCACCCTTGAAGTTATTCTCAATTTGCGATTAGCCAACCAAGCTGAGGTGGTAACTTGTTTGCAAAAGGAAGGGGGTCACCTTTAGATCCTTTTCCCTTCCCAGGGACTACTGCCTGCTATCACTGAAGATTTGCAAAAAAAACAAAACCTGCCAGAGTTCCTGGGAACTGGGACCGCTGTAAAACAAAAGAATTTACGTTTTGAAATGCCCTAGCAGGCCACTATCCCTGTGATTGCAACCAATGACGGGGGGTCACAAATTGCATCATACCTAATGAACATTGATTATGCATTTTATTCTGTTTGTGTAGAAAGGACCTACGGATTTTCTATCTTTTCCCACCATATTTCTTTGGTTGGAAATCCCTAAATATTGTCTTTTTTTTATAATGGTTTGTCCAAACCACAGTTTCTGCTACAAGTCTCTCTCTTTATCCCATGCAAGTTGGACATAGTATTCTCCCTCTTGGTAAGAAACATTGCATTAAAATCATCACCTTTGATTTGATTTGCAAAGACCTGGGCGTATCCATTTGTTTATTTTTTTTATACGTGTGATAATATTTTCTCCAACGTCATCAACCTTTTGATTTGGATGATTACCATTGGGTTGGCCTTGGGGGAAAATATGGACCTATCTCTCTACGTTCTTCTAGCCCTTTTTAAACTTTACATCTCCTTAAATATTTCGATTTTTGTATTCACATCTGGTGAAGGTTCCTATCACATCTGATGTCTCATTCTTCTAAATATTCCCATGCAAACTTAAATTTGGTGAAGGTTCTGTTTATATGTAATCCACCCTTAAATTCTTTATCTTCTCTTTGAAATAAACATTGAGAATTAATTTGAAAGGCCAAGGACGATTGTTATGTATTTTAAAGTACACATTTTTGTTTCAATTGTGGCTTTCCTGATGAAGGCGCTTGGGTCGCCAAAACGCATGTAGACTCGATCCCATGAAGATTTATCAATAATCTAAGTCACCTACTTTTCATCTCAAATTTAGATGTACAGTGAAATATTTGATGTAATCCTATATGATATAGTTGAATTGTTTAATGTGCAATTATCTGCAAATACTGCCAAGGAAATAAAATGTTCCTCTGTATAAAGTTCTAGTTTAAATCCAGTCTTGTTTTGAATTAAAATAAGATTTATGTGCTAATATCTCCAGGATTGTTAAATGCTGATGGTACATTGAGGTATGAATGCTTAGATGAATAAAAGATGTGAATTTTTCATGTTTTGGTTTTTAACAATATTGTAAAAGTCGTGTAGGCCTATGTTTTTGGTTTTAGACACAGATTGCGATAATAAAGCAGACACCACCCATCTAATTTCAAAGTCACTCCAGGGTCTCCAGCAACTTTTAAATGATTTTATCCATTTTTGTAACAATAGGGGTTTATTTTTAAATGAGGGAAAAACTAAGTATATAATTTTTAATAAAATGGGAAGGAAAGTATCAAGTAGACCAATATGTGCTGGCAATACCAGACTAGAACAAGTAGATGTTTTTGACTACTTGGGTATTCGAGTGTCCCCATCAGTACACTGGGATGCTCGTATGGAGAAGGCAAAACTAAACCAAATTGTCCAGTGTAACCCACATTAGCAAGATTCATAGAAAAACAGTCTCACGCCAAATTGCTCTAGTACTTGAGATTTCCAACACTAAGGTATTGGGGTGCATAATGTATTGTGAGTAGTTGTGGGGGACTGGAAATATAGCGCCGCTAATTGTTGTTGAAAATCATTTTTTAAGATCATTAGTGGATTTACCTCAAAGTTCCCCAATGAAACCTTTATATATGGATCTGGCACATAGAGAATTGATACACAAGGCGAATTATGGAAGACAACCTTTACAACGCAACTTTTACTACGCAGTGCCATTACGACGCAACTTTTACAACGCAAACCATTACAATGTATTGCGCTGGGGGGCGCTCTAGGATAGGGAATAGGTTTAATTTACTATCCAACACCTCCCTACTATCCACTGGGACTGGAGTTGGAATAGTAAATTAAACAATTCACTATCCAGCGCCCCAAAGCACTATGCGTTGTAAAGGCATGCATTGTGAAAACCGCGTTGTAAAGGCATGCGTTGTGAAAGCATGCGTTGTGATGTCATACATCCCGAATTATAGATTGCTAATGTTCTGGTTTAGACTATGGACTGTGGATGAGCTTGAACATATCAAGAGACTCTGCTAGATCTCCTGAAATCCCCCAAAGCATTGAAAATCAACTGGTTCATTGCCATACAGAAAATCCTGGGGAAGCTGGGCATGGATGCTTGTTGGTCAAACCCAGGAAGTATGAGCCTAATCTCAAGAGCAAGAATGAAAGAAGTGTTCTGGGAAACTACCTTAGCAGAGGATGCTTTACTTTCGGAATCTAGCCTCACTAAAGACTTTTTTACATTTAACTGCTTTTTATCCTTCAAACCAAGCATTGATGAAATTGTTCCTTCTTTTGCACGGAAGCTTTTCTTGCAATTCCGTTATAAAACACTTCCTACCAAACTATTTTGTTCGAAATGGTTGAGCAGTATTACCTTTGATGATCTCTGTCCGACATGCCGAGGAAGTTCGGAATCTTTTGTCCATTTACTTTTCTTTTGCCTGTCCTACTGGTTACTGAGGAAAAAATGGATTGTTCCGTTATGTACTCTAGTAGAACGAGGTCATTACTTAGAGGTGTTAAAAACTCTGTGCACTGATACTAGACAACCCCTTGTGTTTGGCCTTTCTAAATTTTGACATGCGCTCTGGATCAAGCTAAGGGAATTATGTTCTTAAAGCTTTTTGTTGCCCATAAGGAATGTCTTATCCCGATCCCTTTTGTAATTGTTTAAGATCTTGTATCTGTTGGTTCTGTAACCCAGAACATTAAGCACTTTAATTCTGTTCAAACAGACTTGTTATTGGCTGCTATTGCATATTGCACTTTTTTCCCATGGAGTTTTTTTTTTTAAATGTGTAAATTGTGTAATGGTTTTAGAAACTTTTTATATTGTCTATTTTATCATTGCTGCACGTTCTGTTCTCTGTTATGCTGTATACTTTTCAGGATCCTTGTGATCGTAATAAAAGTTACTGACTGACTGATACTAAAGCATGTTTAATTTTTCTCTGGGTTACTAGGCCTTAATATATGTATATTATAATTTTTGAAGTAAAAAAATTGGTGCCTAGGGATTTTCTTATACAAATGGGAACACGTTGTAAACTGCATGAAGCTGCACATTTTTCAATAGGCCTTTATAAACTGCAACAAACAATGTTACAAATGTGCCCACCTAACAGAAATGCAATCCATTGCTTGGTGATGGGACTAGAATTTCTTTACCTGCTGGGAGGGTGTTATGTGGGCATCTTAGATGCAAATGATATAGCACCTCCTTTGTGGTTTTTATTCTTCACCTTACACTTAGAACTTTGTTTGCCAGACTCTTACTACTTAATGGGAACAGGAATCGGGACAATTAGGTTTTCTTAATTTGTAAAATTGAAAGAATGCCCCCTTTAGTTAATGGCAATCATCATTACACTGACACTTTAATCCTATTTCAGGGCTTACATTTTGAAGTGAGCTCCAAATCAACATGTAAATGATTAGATGGGAAAGAGTATAAGGAGACGATAATTTTAGGGAAATGCACCTACAGTTCCTTAGTTCCTTCACATAAATCGTTATTTTGTTTGTGGCCCAGACTCATTGAGTGGTGTCTGAAACATAACTTCTGTATGTTTAACAAGATATACCAACAGCTTAGGGGTGTGGCCATAGGGGCTTGCTTCTCCCCCAGTTACGCATGTCTTCAAGTCGGCTGGTGGGAGGAGCGGGTCCTCCGGGTCACAAAATCGGAAGATTGGTCCTCTGTTGGATGCGCTATATAGATGACGTATTTGTAGTTTGGAATGGCTCTATGGACAGTGTTAAATCATTCATCAATGCGATCAATTGTAATGATTATAATTTGGAGATTAATGCAACCATGAGCACTGAATCAGTGGCGTTTCTAGACGTAAAAGTAAATGTCTCTGATAACACACTACAGTCCACCATTCACAGGAAAACCACAGAAGGTAACTTCACCCTTCACGGCACCAGCTTCCACCCAAAACATTTAAAGCAAGCATTCCTTATGGGGAAATACTGTGCTTGCGCAGAATCTGCAGCAACACCACAGACTTAATCAGGTGTCAAAAAGAGTCTCACATGAGATTCAAAGTCAGAGACTACACTGAAAAGACCATTATTGCAGCCATCACCAAAGCCAATTCTTTCCCCAGAGAGCAGCTATTACTAGGAACATCCACCGACAGAATCAACGATAGGGGACACTCAACCAGAACTGACGACAGAAAGCTGGATGACCACGCGCCTCATTATCACACATAGCACCGAAGCACGGGCACTGAAGTCTATCTTTAACAAACACTGGGGTATCATTAAAACGGATTCTACGCTAGGACCCATGGAAGCTCCTAGGCCTGATATCACCTACAGGAGAGCCAGCTCTACACACAATGCAGTAGTCAGAAACAACCCTGAAATCACCAATGTAACCAAAAGTCTATCAGATGTCAAAGGGTTTTTCAAATGCAGTAGCTGTAGGGCGTATAGGTTTGGACGTAACACCACCCAAATCAAGGCGAAATTCAGGAACAAACCCATAGTCATTCGGAAAAGGCTCACTTGCAGAACTGATTTTGCAGTTTACATGCTTACCTGTAGCTGCGGGCTCAGATATGTAGGGAGTACTAAGCTCCAAGCGCACCCACGAATCTTGCAACATATCAGAGCAATTGTCAACAGTGACCCGACATATCCTGTCACCAGGCACTTTAGAGATACAAACCAGAATAATTTGGACCAACTCAAATACTGTGTAATTGACTGCATCTCACCGCTCAGGCAAGGGGGAAACAGGGAGAAATTGTTAAGACAACTGGAATCTAGATATATAATTGAACTCAACACTAAGGCCCCGGCAGGACTACATGTTAGTGAAGACTTATACAACTTTCTTTAATATATATATATATCGCGCTCAGTCTCCACCTCCTTACGGTGCACTCTCAGGCGGGTGCCGGTCGCGGTAGTGGAAAAACCAAAATATAAACACGCTCAAATTCTTTGTATTCCCAAAAAGAATTACCGCACTCACGGGGGGCGTGATATAGATATATATATATATATATATATCACCCAAAGTTGCACCAGCAAGAACAAAGCCGCATTCCAACTGCAGGTAAGGAGACATCCTTTATTTTATGATAGCAAGCAGCTTCTCATTCCGTTACTCGTGTCCCCTGGCTTTACCTGTTTCGAGGAGTCGGTCCTCTTCATCAGAAGCCTTTGAAGTGAATCGGTACGTTCTGTGCATGTCCCATGTTACCCTGCGTGCTCTTTATTTTGAAATCACGGCCTCAGGTGTGCCTTTAGTATTTATCCTTCCAATTGCATGCTGGTAATTGTGGTCCTTTTTCCGCACTCTTTGCGCCCTCCAGTGGGCCTGAAACAAAACAAATACTTTAGGGACCATTAACAACCCACATTGGGCTCACGAATAGGACTCTGCTCACTAAATTAAAAGTCCCTGCAGCGCCATAACATGAGGAGAAGGTTCGCCCCACATGGCCCATTTTGATGTTGCAGTGGGGGGTGCGTCGCTTTCACGGCCTGGAGCGCGCCGTGTTTATAAATCACCCAAAGTTGCACCAGCAAGAACAAAGCTGCACTCCAACTGCAGGTAAGGAGACATCCTTTATTTTATGGTAGCAAGCAGCTTCTCATTCCGTTACTCATGTCCCCTGGCTTTAGGGACCATTAACAACCCACATGGGGCTCACGAATAGGACTCTGCTCACTAAATTAAAAGTTCCTGCAGCTCCATAACATGAGGATTTTTACATTCTGTGTTTGAAAATACCACTTTTAGAAAGTAGGTGTTTTCTTGTAGTAATCATTCTGTGTGCCTCTGCCTGTTTGTGTATTGACTGTCTGGTTTTGGAGTGACAGGGGCTGGGGAGGTGCATTCTCTCAGACAGCCATGAGGGATTGATGTGTGTCCTGCCTTTCCTAAATGAGTCAGGGCTGGACTGAATAGACCTGGGCTGCATTCAGAATAGTGGGAGGAGTTCTCACTAGCACCTGAATAGGCCCAGTCTGCATTTAGAGTGGTGGTAGGAGATTTCCCTTGCATCTGAATAGGGCCTGTCTGCCTTACACAATGCTGTTTCCACCTCTTGCCAGGCAGCTGCACCAGAGAGGCCAGAACTGGTTTGGACTGGGCTCAGAGACCCTTGCACAAAGAGAACAAAGACATTTTGGGGTATAAGTATTAGACCTAAAACCCTTGAACTTTAGACTACTTCTGGAATCAATATGAACCTTTGCCAAGGAGAAGAGCTGGAGAAACTGAGGACAAGTACTGCCCTTGCTGTGTGTCCAGGGTTGGCCTGCAGTTGCTGATTTCTGCCAGGAAAGGAGAAGGGCTTTTCAGTGTGCTGTGTCCCCTGTTTGACGAAAGTCGCTGAGGGCTTGAGTAGAGCTTGCCTCCCATTTTGAAGTCTCTGGAACACAAAGACTTCACCCCCAGCTTCACTGGACTTCCTTGCTGGGAGTTCTGACCTGCCAAGAGCTACCTGTGACTGTCTTGCGTTTCTAGAGTTTTTTTCTGCTGCGGGGAGCTGGAAAAGCAAAGCAATGACCAGGGAATCAACGCATCGCTCTTCTTGCGACAGTTTTTCCAACGCAACGGCGCAGTACAAAAAGAATCCACCCGCAGTGCCAAAACCAATGCAGCGCTTGTTGCCTCGGCAAGAATTGACGCATCGAGGGATCATGGTCGAAAAGGTTGATGCAGCAGCACTCGCCGATGCCGCATCGCTCGGCGACACATCCCGGATTTCCACACATTGTCCCTGTACGGCAAGTTTTCTCCACGCATCACCCGTGGATTGGAGTCGTCTCAGAATCGACGCATCGATTCCCCCTGCAGACCAGACCTAATGCATCGCTCCCATGTGTACAGCGGAACCATCGCATCGCACCACAAAGGTCTCAGGAATGATGCATCTCTTTGTTTTTCTACACTTCTCATCGCTGCAGCTGTTTGGCTTGGTGAATGTTGTCGCAACAACAGGTACTTTGCAAGAAATTATGCATCCATAGTTTTCTATTGACTCAGTTGCTAAAACCTTTTGAAAGTCATTTTTCTTAATACTTGTATTTTGGATTTTTTGTCGTTCTGGTCTTGTTAAGTTTAGATAAAGATACTCTATTTGTCTAAACTGGTGTTGTGTCCATTTCTGGTGTTACCACTGTGTTACTGTGAGTGTTGGTACAAATACTTTACACATTGCCTTTGGGATAAGCCTGTCTGCTCATGCTAAGCTGCCAAGGAGGTGAGCAGGGGCTATCTAGAGTGTGTATTCCCCTTGCCCTGACTAGAACCAAAGGTCCCTATTTGAACCTCTGCCAACTAGAGACCCCCAAGACTAACATCGATCAAGTCAGTCTGTAACTTATGAGTCAAAATGGATCAAAGCTGATCTCTTGACAGTTAAGGTGCAAATGCTGTATATATAAGTTAATTGTGCTGGTCGTTGATCACCACCTTGGTGTACCAATTGTCAGTGTTCTTTGTTACGGCGTGTCTCGCTTGTGGTAATCCCAACTACTTGGTTGTGAACGAGTTTTTTACCATTCAAAGTTAATACAAGCCACATCAGCCCACCTATTAACTGGCCTTTCTAAATAAGATCATAGCTCATCCACTCGTCATATGGTACACTAGATCCCTACTTATAAACTTGTAACATTTAAAGCAAAAGACTATAGTTCATAGAGTAGTTTAACAGAATCCCTTGGTTTACAGCTTTCTAATTTCATTGGCTCTCTCCTGGTCACCTACTACTGTCTGCCAATTTGACACTTCTAGTTGTACCAAACGCCAAACATATTAGATCTGGTTATAATGCTTAGCTGTAGCAGGAGCCAAAGCATGGAACTTTCTTCCCTAATCTGAGAATAGAAGGCTCTCTCACAAAGTTCACAAACCTCTTGAAGACTCACCTTTGTATGCTATTGTTCCTTTATTTTTTATTTATTTCTCTCTTCTATCTAGCAGTTATGTGGTTCCAATCCTACAGGCTCATGAACACTGTATAAATAATCCTATCGCAGTGTAGCATAACTGTTGGCCTGATGCTGTGGACATCTGCACTGAAATAAAAGGCCACTGTTTCAGGAAAGAAGTCACAGCACACCTTTACTGGCAGTCATATGCAGCAAGTTCTTCAATCGAAACGCACTTTGAGGTGATGGTGTTTGCAGAGCAGTGCAATATATATGTGTCACCACTCTTTCATTCACTAGGAACAATTAGCACTACAATATGGGCCTCCTACTCCAAATACCAACAGGTGTATATTTAACTGTCAGACACTCCAGACAGGTGTCAACAATATTTTCACAGAATGTTCAAACCTATCTGAAGTCTTATTCTGTCATTAAACTTTACTAAAGTCGTTGCATTCTGTCGTTGGGTGTTGGTTCCCAGAGAACTAATGCATACATTCCAGGGATTTCCGCTTGACCCGTAGTTACAGGTTAAAATCTTGCCTGATACATGTAGCGGTCTAGTTGCTGCAAAGTCATGCAGCACCCCCGGACCTTTAGCCCGGATGGGCTTCCACACTATGTATCACTCTCTGGCCAGGCGTGGCCAGAGAATATAAAATAAAAGGGCGGAAGTTGCTCAAGACTTCCCCCGCCCAGACCTGTATAGAGTGTGTCTTATCCTATGTCCACGCAAAGCGCTTGGCCCAGTGGGCACCCCCGACATGTTTACCCTCCCCACTACACTACACTCAAACTCTAGTCCTTCACAGATTAAAAAATGACTACCAATAAGTTAGTTACAATAAAGCCCTGAGAATAAGTGGCAACGGGAAAACACTTGCTTTAGAAGCACTCATGCATTCGTCGTCTGTGGATCTATGTGCGTCATTTGCATAAAATTGTTAGGAAAGTTCTTGGTTCTTCAAGCATTAGCCATGTGGTCTCGGTTAGATATTAAATTATAGGGCAGTGCTGCAAAACCTGGCCTTCACTAGGATGTCTCAAAACCCTTTTCGTTATTAAATGAGTGTTTTTTGTATACAAAATATTCAGGGTTCGGAGCTTTGTAAACAACTCATTAGATATAAATCTACATAAACCATTCAGATATCCCAACTATGTGGACAAGCTTTTGGAATGCCCATTTAAAACACAAACCCGCAGCACTTGTCAATGCTACCAACTCTCCCTATATTTTCATATACATATCAATTTCTTTACAGCACTTATCCCTAAGTGCTGTACGTAGCAAGGTGGTACAAAAATGAACACATGAAAAGGGGTTACAAAAAAGTTCACAAGTTTTTGGGGAAACTGGAATCTGCTGTATCAAACTAAGGGGCATATTTACAAGCCCCTATCACCCCAGGGATGTCACTTTTTCTGATATTCATGTGTCAATAGGGGCTTCGCCTTATTCACAAGCTGTGTTAAGGCCCCCTTTTATGCTGCACTTAGCGTGAAAGGGGTGGGCAATGGGTGTTGTGATGGGCTTTCCACTGCAAAACCCATTGATTTGGATGTTGCCCCATATTTACAAGGGTGGTGTAAATATGGGGCAGCACCAAAATTAAGACCAGGGAAAGCCTGCTAATGGCAAAACGAGCAGAAATGCTGTATTTCTCCTCATTTTCTTTCTGTTTCGATGTGTGCTGCATATGATTCCTTATCTCTATATGCGTGTGTGATGTAAAGTGCTCCAACTCCCTATGCTGGGGAGAAAGGCGCTATCACTGGAGTAATGATAGCCTCCCCATCGCCTGCGGTGCGAGGAGGGAAAGCTCCAGGGGGCCCCCTCAGCACAGTTAACTTTGTAAGCGTGGTGAACTCCTGTCTGGGTCTGGGGGCCCTCGATGTACAGTGCAAGGGGTACCCTCTCAACTTTTGTTATGCCACTGCCAGTGGTGGGGGACAGAAACCAAAAAAGAAGATATTGTTGGGCTTGGTCATCTCTGCAAGGTCACTTCCAAACATTTTGCTTTCTCCCCTCCTGTTTTGCTGAATTTATTTTTGTCAGCATTAGGACTCTACATACTTTACCACTGTTTACCAAGTGCTTGTGCTGTCTCCTCTAAACATGGCATACTTGGCTTACATCCCATTGGCACATTTCATTTACTTAGAAGTCCTTAGTAAAGTGGTCCTACATGTACCCAGGGCCTGTAAATTAAATGCTACTAGAGGGCCCGGAGCACTTATTGTGCCAACCACTCCAGTAGCCCTTTAAAACATATCTCAGGCCTGCCATTCCATCTTCTGAGCAATTCTAAACTATCAATTTGACTTGGCAAAATTAACCTTTTGCCTGGCCTAAACCTTTCTTTTAAATAACTGAAAGTAACCCCTAAGCTAGGCCCTATACAGCTGACAGGGTAGGGTGCAAAAGGTTGGACATGTACTGGTATTGAAAAACTCTTAAATTCATTTTTCACTACTGCAAGGCCTCCCTCTCCCTTAGGAAAACATAGGGTTGCCTTATTACATATAGTAAGTGTTCACGTTCGATTCTTAAGAGGTAGAAAAGTCAAGTTTGGTCTCAAAAGAATTGTAATTTAAAATCCTCTTTCATGGTAAAGTCGGATTATAAATCACAATCCTGAAAGTATGTAAATGAAGCAATAGATTGTGAACTCAAATGTATTCAGTTAATCCTGGTTTGGATTGATTAACCGATCAGCGTGCCACGCTGTTGAAATGCTTGCCTAGCATATGATCAGATAAATGTGAAGTGGCCAAGTCCCCTAGGCAACGTGGACTCTAACGTGCAATGCTATATTGGATGTACTTTAAAATAAACTTTATATTACAATTCTTTTCAAATTCTTTCAAGAATTTTTACTTTTGCATTTTCAACATTTCATATTAAAATAATCCAAATTATTGAACATTGCACAGAAACATAAATGTTTTTTACATGTAATAATACAATCAATTCATGGTGTCAGCAAATTCAGAAGAACAGCGCCCATTGCATTTCGGGACAATCTGTCCCTTCGTCAGGGGAAAACAGGTTAATTGAAAGGAAAACTTATCAGCTGATGTGCAAATAAATGATACATAAAAATCTCAATGTGAGAACTCAATTTCGAAAAAGAGTGTGATCACGTAGTACCAAAAACCTATAACCATGTGTTATGCCACAATAGCATCAGAGTGATGCCCCCGACGAGTCAAAAAACAAGAACACGCTTACATCCGTCCAGACAATAGATTGAGTGTCCTGGACAAATCTCCAGGTGACCTCTAAACATAATAACCCAACACTGTATCCTGTCGTATATTCACCCTTAGATTCAAGTTCAAGTGTTGTAAATGTTTGGGTAACCACATACCTTAAAATAACCAAGTAAAACCTCAGGATCACCTATGTCAATAGTCCTGTGGTATTTCGCCACTTTGATGCTGCAACCAAATGATGAAAAAACTTTACTACAACTCCCACCAACTTAGCCACCATGTTGAGTTTTCCCATCAACCCATTAATACCTTCGTACCTTACAAAACCGCGTCAATCCTCTTGTTTGTAATGCCAACAATGCTGTAGTAAGTTTGATCAATTTTGATGCTGAAATAACATTCAAACATCCCGCCATTATTTCTCTAAATCATTAGCCCTGGACATTCAATCTACAGTTTCATTTACCCCAAGGTGCTTGTGTATCACATACCTCGTAGTAGCCACGTAATCCCTGTTTGTCAACGGACATAAGCACCATGGAAAATAACCACTTCAAAATGCTAGTAAGATGGCCCCTGTCGGAGTTCGCAGAGCATTGTATGTTGATTTCAACATATAATTGTGGGATGTGTAAATGGTATTTCAGCAACAAAATCGATCAAATTTTCTACGCCGTTGTTGGCATTATGTACAAGAGGATTGACCCGGTTTTGTAAGGTAAGAAGTTATTAACTGTTTGATGGGAACACTCAACATGGGGGCTAAGTTCGTGGGAGTTGTAGTAAAGTTTTTCATCATTTGGTTTCAACATCAAAGTGGCGAAATACCACAGGGCTATTGACCTAGGTGATCCTGAGTTTTCACTTGGTTATTTAAGGTATGTGGTTACCCAAACATTTACAACAGTTGAACTTGAATCTACGAGTGAATATATGACAGGATACAGTGTTGGATTATTGTGTTTACAGGTCACCTAGAGGTTTGTCCAGGACACTCGGTCTATTGTCCGGACGAATGTAAGTGTGTTTTTGTCTTTTGACACGCAGGGGGTATCACTTGGGTTCTCACATTGAGATTTTTATGTTTCATTTCTTTGCACATCAGCTGATGAGTTTTCCTTTCAATAAACAGGTTTTCCCCTGATGAAGGGACAGATTGTCCCGAAATGCATTGGGCGCAGTTCTTCTGAATTTGCGGACAGCATGAATTGATTATATTATTACATGTAAAAAACATTTATGTTTCTGTACAATGTTCAATATTATGGATTGTTTTGATATGAAATGTTGAAAATTCAAAAGTAAAAATTCTTGAAAGAATTTAAAAAGAATTGTAATATACAGTTTATGTTGAAGTATATCAAATATAGCAGTGCACGCTAGAGTCCAAGTTGCCTAGGGGACTTGACCACTTCACAACAATCCTGAAAATGCCACTTTTAGAAAGTTGAAAACACACCGAAAGTACCCAACATGTGATCTGGCTTGGTGGTGTGCAGGCATAAACAGCTGACCAGGCAGAGCCCCTTGCACGCTGGAGCTGTAGGCAGCAAACTAACGGCAGCATGAACGTTGTCTAAAAAAAACAGCTATGCGTTCCTGAAACCAAACTTATGTAAGTAAGCTCAACATTGTAATTCACGGCTAATTCGTCATGACAGAAAAAAACGTTTCCTCCCATCTCTGCTTTCGATATTAACAGAACGCTTTTCAGTGAGAAGGTATTAAACACGAAGACTCTTGAAAACACCCCCCAGTTTTTCTATAAAAAACTGGATTTCATTCGTGATACCGTTCTTTAAAATAAATGCGGAGGCGCTCTAAGTCATGCAGATAACAGAATCCTTCCAGTCTTAGCCCTGAAAAGAATCCTAGAAACCAAAGGGGGATTCGAAACGCGTCAGCACTTCTTCTCCATTGGGGAAAGAGTTGTTTTATGAAATAAGATTAGCAACAAAGGGAACTGAGTTTTTTCAATGTTTAAACCCAGTGTTGCACTAAAATGTTTGTCCCCTCTGGCCAGTAACCCCAATGTATTCTATTAACACTTTATGAAATGAAATGCAGGTTACTGTTTTGATACTGACTGAAAAATTTCTAATCATTTGTATTCATTGTTTGTAAAGTCGCATATTATTTGTATTAATTGTTTGAGATTTTGTGTTAGACTGTTGTGTTAGTTTGAATGTTCAAAAAAACAAAGTGTTGTCTATATCTGTCATTTGTGAATTGAACAAAACGATTCAATGAGATATTTGTTTTAAGATTTGATTTATTAAAATATGTAGACCAAATCATTCTAGAGTTTGGTCTTAGTCTGTTTAAATAAATAACAGCACTAAAAACGGCCAGCTGGATTTTCTGAGTTTTCAGTATTTACCGGCCCATTCTAGCTGAGTGCAATAAGACCGCACCCCTCTCTGTAGCCAAAACTTTTAGAAAGTTGGCACTTTCTTGTCCTATTGTTTAAATGGGAGGAGGGGCACACCTAGATATATAAACGTTTATCAATTTTAAACATATGTTCATCAAAGCGTGCTGCCTAGGTAGACACAATGTCCCTATTGTGTGGGAACAAATTCTCGACAAAATCAAGTGAAACCACTTGGCCTAAGCACACTGTTGCTAACCACCATGTGGTGACAAAATTTATCAAATATTACATATACATGAAATAATTCACATTGCATTTAAACAACAACACTAACTCTAATGTAACGTGTTAAACCACCATCTGATTGTTTTTACTCATTTCATATTATACACAAAACATAATTCTCAAATACAAATTCATCTGTGACATATTAAATTCCATATGGTGTTTGAAGGACTGCCCTATGTATTTCGGGCCGTGAGGCTCTTCGAACCGGGCTCAATCTGTAAAATAAAAAATAAATCAAATGTAACTGCAGAGTTACATAAACCTCTCAATATCCAAGAAGCAGATAAATACATGTACCAACGCATTAACGTATGCTGCATTATGACACAAATCTTATGATGTAGCACTTTGTATGTAATCATAAAACATAAACATTGACATCACGAACAGTATTGACAGATATCACACAAAAACAAAAGGTAGAAAAAATTAAGTGCACATTTAAAATCAAAATAGAAACAAAAAATAGAAAAAACGGTGCATCTGTGATTTGCTCATATAACTAGGTGTAGATGGCAGCTGGCCTTTCTGTATTCCTCCCAGACAGTATCACAACGGCGGCCTGGGTAATGGCAGAACGGGTCATTCAGACCTAATGGGAGAGACGAAGTTGTCACCTGCCACACTTGTACTTCAAAGGAGATGCCTCAGAACACACACAAACAAGTTCATCAAAGCTTTTTCTGACTTCAGACATCCAGGGTCCACGGCTGGGATGGAAGGATATTCCAGAACTAGATGGGGAGTGGGGCTATAGCAGTTTCTTCCACTTCAAAGTACCCGGTATAGACATTGTACCCCCAGACAACCTCTTTAGTACACTCCTGGATATATAGATACTACTGAAGGACTGTCCTGTTGCCAGAGGACTGTCCTGCTACCTGAGGCCTGCCCTGCTGTCTGAGATTGAAGTCTGGACCTGCTCTCTTCACCCCAAGCTACCCGAGGTGACTCTAAGGGTCAGCTGACTGACCTCCTTGTTCAGAGCTACAGGGACATAACAAGCTCCAGAGGCCTCGCTGCAAATGTCCAGCTGACATGCTGCACTAGACCTCCCTGGACCTGGAACTGGACCTGCATAAGCCCTGCTGGCCTCTGCTGAAGTGAGCTCCTGATCCCCAAGAGGTGCCTCCAGGTCATGTGCCCTTGGTTGATATCAGAGTGCCTTCCTCTGAAGAAAATGGAGAAATTCTGAGGTTTTGGGCTTTTCGTGACAGTGATAGGGGCCCTTTCATGCCAAGATCTTGCAGTCTACAAAGACTGCCAAAGCGAAGCTCCGGTTAACCCGACTCTTCATACTGCAGCAAAGAAGGAAAATGTGAGATCTGCATTTCGCACTACAGCATCGACAGCCTGCGCTGACAGCTAACATTATACTCCAGTAAAAACCTAGGGGCCGATTATGATGGCGGACGGACCTGAGTCCGTCCGCCACCATAGAGTAGGAGGGACCGTCCGCAGGGGCTGCGGCGGTCCCTCCGTGCAGATTAGGATGTGACCGCCACCCTGGCGGTCACATCCTCAATCTTTAACATTGCGGCGGGTGCATCTTCAAGCTGCACCCACCGCAATGTTAAAAATGCATGCACGGCATTTGCGTGCACAAAGCAGCAGGCACCGCGCGGTGCCTGCCGCTTTGTCCACGCAAATGCAGGGGGGTACCATAGGTACCCCCATGTGCACCCCCACCCCCCCTTCACCAAGGGGCCCGCAACGCCCCCCCGAAGTCAATGTCCGTATGCTTTTCCATGGCGGAAAAGCCGCCGTGGAAAAGCATATGATTTCCGCAATCCTAATATGGCTGGCGGTGTCTGATAGACACCGCCAGCCATGTTAGAGCTTTTCCGCCGCGGTCGGAAGGCGACCGCGGCAGAAAAGCTGCGGACGGATTTTAAGACCCACCGCCATCCTAATTTGGCGGTGGGTCTTTTGTGCCTCCGCAGCGGTTTTCCTGCATCCTGCTGGCTTCCGCCGGCCCGGAGGATGTGGGAAAACCGCGATCCTAATCGAGCCCCAAGTGCGAAGCCCAATAGGATCTTTGGACTACAACAACAACCATCCACAACACTCGCCTGCACCGCAAACTGCACTTTTCATGCCAGACTACAAAAACATACCTTTCTTAGCATGGCTAACCTGATCCCTTTGTCCCACCCACACTGACCTGAGCTTGTGGCTTTCACCCAGTCTTGCACGACCATATAACTATGAGTGGCGCTTTGTGCTTTTAGGCGATATACTTACCCAAAATCTTTTAAATTGTACCTATCACGTATTACTATTTGGATTTTTGTTGTTTTGGTGTCAAATGATTTATTAAATGTTATTATATTTTTTTGTAGCTTCACTTTATTGCTGTTTAACCCCTTCAGTGCTGCGAACGTCCAACGGTCGTCACGAGCACTACCTCCCCAGTGCTGCGTGCGACCGCTGGACGTCCAGTTCAGCACTGGATAATGGACAGCGCAGCACTGGGGAGGTTTGTTTACGAAGCTCCTAAGGTGTTAAGGGCTTCATAAATACTTCACACATTGGTTCTAGTTATGTCTGAATGCTTCTGCGCAAAGCTATCAGAAGGTTAAGTACAGGTTAATTTAGTGACTTTCATGGTTCACCCTGGTAAGGACTGTGTCTTTTGCTTAAGAATGGTTCACACCCCCTACAACCAAAAAAACAATTTCTCACAAATATGGAGTTGTTTTCTCCCCCTTATAACACAGTCAGTGCAGCAACTTTAGTTTCAGCTCTACAGTACTCTAAATCTTAGTACATTTGTTCATTTATTTCTAATGATATAAGGGAAGAGATTGGAAGAATGGAAGAAGGAAGGGAAGATTTTCTAGTAGTTATGTGCTAACACAGAAGAGAACTTGAACGGGAGGGCATAAAGAGGAAAGTGCTGGATAAACTGAAATTTCAGTGATGAACTAGTAGATGGAAGAAAGCAAATGTCAACTGAGTGAGGATCAACCCAGTGGCAGAGCTAGGTGAAGGGGCAATTTAGCTGTTGCTTTCTCTGGCTTCCTTTTGTTGGCTTAATGTGCGTGTACACCAGCTCCGGCCACTTGTAGTGATCTTTTTAAGTGGCATCACTAGACTGGTGCTGTGCCTGGATCACCACTCACAATCACAACATGACTGGTAAGCCCTGAAATTGGCAGATCATCTTGCAGCTAATGCATGGTATTGGAAAGTTTGCAAGTCGTGCATTGTCTATCACACAGATTGTGTGAGCACAATGAATGTAGCTGCCAAGTTTCCCCGAACCATTAATGGAGATCTGATCCATTAAAAAATGTTTTTCCCGTTCCGTAGTGCCATATGAAGATATGCTGCATTCTCTGTTTTCTACATTGCATATTTCTTACAATACTATGCGCCTGATTATGACTTTGATGGTGCGGTGCTGGGTACGCCATGCCAACACACCGCCAATGCCGTGGTCAGGCCGCCCACCAGATTAGGAGTTTCCTCCTGTCTTGCTAGCTTTTTTTGGCATTCCCACGGCCGTGCCTCTAACCACAGTGACCCAGCCAAGCATATTGCGAGATAACGGTGGTCAGACTGTCCTAATCGTAATAGGCGCCCTGGGGACCGCACCGTCCCGCCCCCACGAGTCTCTACCAGACTCATAATAGAGCCCTAAATTTGCATACGAAAGTTTCCGCTGCTTTGCCTCTGATGGAATGTGTTGTAACCCATATTTGAAGCTCAAAGGAAGTCCTCAGCACACGTCTGTAGTGTATCTAAATGTTTATCTGCACATTGTATGCATAAATATTAACACAGTATTTTGAGTTTCTTGTTTTTCTTTCTCTATTCTTATAGTTTCTCTTCAGCCGACACGTGTTTTGTCTGTTTGCTTTGAGATATAATAAGTAATTCACCTGACAATCCTCATATTTTGTGAGATGTCTCTTCGTATTGAAACCACTCACTAGAAACAGTTAAGAAGATGAGTAGCCTTAGTTTTACTCATCCCAGAATGCAGAGAACAACCTGGACTGGAGCAGCTAGTCCCCATTGAGCTGGAAAACAGGAGTTGTACCAGAATAAGGCAATACGTCCAGTTGCTGGATAACGAGTGAGTGGAGGAGAAGGGCAGCTCCTAATTTGTAAAACAGTATGAGCCATAGCCCAAACATTTCATTTGAAGTCCACCATTAGTGCTGCTAAATGTCGTGACTGCCAAATACCAGGGCTGTCTAATATTGATTCAGCCCCGTCCTTATTTAATGCATGACCATACAGTCTCTCTCTCTTTATCTCACTCCTTCAGGTTCTTTTTCTTTCCTTTATCACTTTCATTGCTGTGGTGGAGCCTGGGGAACACTGGTTGTCTTGTATCTATGAGCTTGAGTGCCTATACTTGGACATCTGTGACTGCATTTGTGGAGAGTGTGTCCCTGTGTTTTATGTCTATTTATGTCAGTCAGAGAGATGGTAGATATGCTCTTTTTGCTGCACCTGCAATATTGTTGTCAGTGCTGTCTGTGATATCGCTTGCTTGGTGGGAGGCCACCACTGACTTAATTCTGGTAATTTCAGGGCTATTGTGAGCATCCACTGCACTGTGGCGCCCACTCTTGATATAATGGTATAATGCTTGCAGGGCATAATGGGGGTAATCCAGGGCATATTGTTGTCATCACTAATATGATTTCACCACCTTCCCGGCATAATGCCTCCTGTAGCATAATGGTGGTAATTATTAGTACATTGCGGTTAGTCAAGAGGTGATGGTGTGCATCACCCCATCCATTGTAATGCCAAACATGCCATATTGTGGGTATAAAAGACATGGTGGAGTGAATGCCCCTATCCAGTATAATGCCGACCATAGCATAACTGTGGTAATTCTTGGCAGATTGTGGTCATCCATGGCCTGATGGTGCCCAGCCTTGATATTTTAGAGATGGAACTCTGTTGCATATGATGGACACTTCAGATGAGAGGTACTGGTATCTCTGCTTGTAAGGTAGCTCCTGTCAATATAGGAAACATTATGTTTGGGACCAAACATGCATTTACAAAAAAGAACAAAAAGATTTTGTACAGATTTATTTTCATGGTAATGAGATGTTTCTGTTTTGGAAAATGTGACTGTATTTATCTTAAATTATAATTAGTATTCGATAGCAATTTTTGTATGAGGACAAAATACCTGCATTTACCAAATGTATTTAAACAGAGTTTCTGAGACTTTATGCAGATGCTTCAGTCATTGGTTACAGAAGGCACATGCTTCCAGACCCTGCAGCCAATCTGCCACAGACAGAATAACAACTGTGCTCTCTTGACTTTGGTACTAAATATTCTTTCAATGTAGTTCTTGATTTTCTTATTGAAGGCTAAAAATAGTCTGTAGGTAAATAGGGAGCCTTTGTGGTTTTCAATTTGGGTCCACAAATAGTCTTTGAAGCCTGGCTTGCAAACTGTTCGCAATCTATAGGTCAAGATATGTCTAAAATGTTATTGTTTAAAGTCTCTTCAAAACATTTTTGTAGTGATAATTTCTCAAAGTTAATGAACAGATTTACAAGAAATAAATCAAAGGCAAGCCCATCTGTAAAGTTAATGCCGAGTTTGGTGTACTCCATTTAGTGTTTTTGCTGTAGCACATAGCAGAGCTTCCTATGGGAGTTAAAATGAGAAACCATCTTCTTTTGTGCACCTCTTTACTTCCCTCTTCTTTGATGAATCTACACACATAACACCTAATAATGTGCCCAAAACAATTAAAAAAGTTAAGTGGGTGGTTAGCCCCTTCCATGCTCATGACGAGCTCAGCTTGTCATGGCATATACCTCTCAGGTGCTCATGACGAGCTGAGCTCGTCATGACCACACCCGTTTTTATTGCTCCCCAGCACAGCAGGGGAAACTCTCTAGCAGCGATGCTGCTCTTTGTCTTCCTTTCAGGGGTAGTAAAAAAAATTGCTTTCACCATTACAGGGCTGTTCTTAGAGCACATTAATCAGCATTAATCCTTGATGCTTTTCCTCAGCAACCACGACCACACGAGCAAGACTGGAAAAATGTACGCACCAGAGTAGGATCGCCCTAAAGGCTGCCAATGAAGACAATCAAACTCTGGAACCAATCATATAAAATCCAGGGGAAGAAGGCAGCCAGGCCCCCAACCAGCACTGAGGCACTTACCCCTCTTCATCCGCCCAATCAAGACTGCACCATTTTATGTACTTTAATTGAGGCACCTTGGTAAACGACCCGATAAGCAAACTGTTTTTACCGACTACTGAGGGCTGCCGGTTGATTGAGCGGGCCTCGGGAGTGGGGGGAGCGTCACATTGCCCAAACACAATCTGAAGTTTTTACTAGTTTTAGTCTTGTTGACTGTTTTTTACTGTAAAGAGTTTAATTAATTGTACAGTTAATAAAAAAATACAAATACAAATAATGCAAACATCTACCAAGGAACCTTCCCAGTCTGTGAAGGTAAATGTTGGAAGTGCAGAACCCTGTCAGCAAAAAGTTACACAGTCTCACATTGCACTTCATCTTCTCTGTTTATAGGTGTCGGGTTAAACCTACCCTGTACTTGCAAGGTACCATAAAAGAAGAACACATTTTAGAATGCTTGTTTTTAATTTCCTTACAATGAACTTTGCAATTAAAATGTGTCCTTAAATACACATTATTGCACAAAACACATTTTAAATATTATTACATTATCCCTTTGAAAAACAAATGTCTTAAACATTGACAGATATATCTGTAGTGTCAGCCAAACAATTAATAATAAATGGATGATCCTTGAATGCTCAAATCTGTCTAAAAAATACTAAACTCAATATGATATGAGAAATACATGATTAGTAATGTGTGCCATGGACTTATCCTACATTGCCACCTCAGGGACAAGTGACATTTAGAACCCACTTGACCTTTGGCCTACTGTTTTATAACCGGTGTGAGGGAACATCAAAAGCACTGTTTTCCATAGGTACAATTTATATATATTCTCTCGCACTCCCTCTCTCTTTCTCCTCGCTCTCTCTCTCTCTCTCTCTCTCTCTATATATATATATATATATATATATTTATATATATATATATATATAAATGTCAACAGTGATGTCATCAGTGATGTCACTGACCATGTCATGCATGATGTAATACGTGAGATCATCGCAAGTTATAGTTAGCTCAGGTAACTATACCTTCTGAATTTCACTGGGTTTGTACGAGTGAAATCTGAGCCTAACTATTGTCATGATTCTGCTACACCTGTCCCTCACGAGTGAAAAAAGGACATAGAACATAGTGTAGGGACCATTACAATAGTAGCGGGTAAACATGTCCACATTAAGGAAAAGCATTAAGTGTGGAGAAGTGTGGCTCAGGGGTTAGAGGCAGCAGACCCGGAAGCTGAGATCGGTCCTGGACCAGGGTTCAATTCCCCGCCTCGGCGGGTCTTGGGCTAAAAATTCCACGGACTCGATAATTCTCGCCCCGGTGCCTCCTCGACTCTCGGGTTCACACTCTGTGACTCTGGGCAATAGCTTGCTTAATCTCCACAACGGCCCCTCGCGGCGGGATGCCTGACTTTCACCTTGTGGATACCTGATATCTCACAGGGGAATACCAGGACGGGTTCCCTAAGCAAGCGCCGGGAAACCCTCTGTGGTAGCTGTGCGCTATATAAGCTCAACTACATTTACATTAAAACCCACACCTGTCCCGTGCATCCTGCACACCATAGCGTATAAGGTATTCATAATTAAAGTAAGGTGCATAATCATGGTGTTCACGCAATACATTAAGTGTTAACAACCTTGTATCAATGTGTGTTATGCTTATGTTTTACGTCTTACTTATGGAGACATTTCTTTCAGGGGTAGTAAAAAAAATTGCTTTCACCATTACAGGGCTGTTCTTAGAGCACATTAATCAGCATTAATCCTTGATGCTTTTCCTCAGCAACCACGACCACACGAGCAAGACTGGGAAAATGTACGCACCAGAGTAGGATCGCCCTAAAGGCTGCCAATGAAGACAATCAAACCCTGGAACCAATCACATAAAACCCAGGGGAAGAAGGCAGCCAGGCCCCCAACCAGCACTGAGGTGCTTACCCCTCTTCATCCGCCCAATCAAGACTGCACCATTTTATGTACTGCAAACTGCAAAGGTCATCCTAGAAAAAAGAAAAGAAAGCTAAGTGAACAATTTCTTTTTTTTTTTTAAAGTCAAAGAATTTTATTGGTTACTTTTTCAAACACAAAATAAATAAAAGACAGTACAAATAATTGAGGTACATCAAGTCATCCATGTCACCATTGCTAGAGGACAGTGAAAGGTGTTTCAGGGGTTACATTGTAGACGGAAAGATGCATGAATATCCATTTAGTGAGGGTACACATTCGATAGTAATCGAACCATAATGTCCAAGTCACCAAGGTATTAGCATGTTTGACACTGGTAGATCCGTGGTAGCCCAGATGAAGAGAAGTTAGTTTGAAAAATGCATTTCTCCAATATGAACCGCTATGTCATATTGTCCTGGGTGTTATCGAAAGTCCATATTCTAGCATGGCTTGAGTCTAGAGAGATATAGAGACAAAAGTAAAAGGGGTAGAGGTGAGAGTAGGTAGGTAGAGAGTAGTAGTGTTACGAAAGAAGTGAGAATAAGAAGAGAGAAGCTAGAGCTCGGGGTCACAGGAAAAGTCTAAACGTGGAGACAGCTACTTTCAAAAGGGAACCTTGATTTAATACCAAAGGGTCGGATTCATAAGTGATGGGGACCATGAGGAGGCGTGATATGGGAGCCTCTGTGGCTGGTAACTCAGGGGGGTCTAACGACTTTAGATGTAGAATCAAGTGCTTTCCACAGTCTCCTATGTCTGGGCTTCCAAGGGGAGGTATTTAAGGCGATATTGTCTGCACCTCTTAAAAAAGCTAGCCAGGTTCCTCCTGTACATTTTCTTCCTTTTCCTCTGTTTGTTTCTCGCGTTTTCCTCTTTCTCTTCTTTCCTTTCCTTCTTTCTCCGCTCGGTGGTCAATGGACTCCAAGGGTCCACCTATTCAAAAGGGAACTCATACATGATTCTACCTCCTTGCTACTAGATTATTTATTGTGGAAGTCTATGCTAATACCCCGTGGTGTATTTCAGGTATCAGAAATGAGGAAGACCATTCGATACCCTGTGATAGATTCCGACGAGATACTCTATGAAACCTCAGACACTCAACAATGAATTCATGAATCAAACAGATTAAAATAGTCTCTCTAAACCACCCAGTAAAAAGGAGGAAAATTATGGACTACATTGGCAAGCAAATAGCGGATATCGTTCTCCTGCAGGGGACAAAACTGGACAATAAATTATCAGACTCTATTGAAAAGCAATCAATACACATAGGTTCTTAGTTCCAGCACGGTGGGGAAGAATAGGGTAATAACTATGATCGCAAAGAACTCTAGACTAGAATTAATTTCTCACACTACTGATAATCAAGGAAGATGGATAATCGCAAAAAAATAGCTTGTTCTGGGAGGACCTAGAAAATAACTTTAGCACGATCCCGGACTCTGCATTCTTCATAGTTTCGGGAGACTTTAACCTGCTGATGGACCTTTGCCTAGACAGGAACACCTCCTGTAAATTTAAAGTAAACAAATCACACAAGGCACTTATTCACCTATGTAAAAGATTCAACTTACTTGATGCTTGGAGATTGCAGAACCCCACTGAGAGGGAGTACACATTTTACTCGTTTCCCACAACTCATACTCACGGATAGATTACTTCTTGATCTCAGGGAACGACATAAGTAGGGTTGATCAATCAAACATTGAGCCAAGAGTAGTTTCCGATGACTCATGTATAACTTTAACCCTTACAGACTCATCCGCACAAAAAAAAGAGTCTCTCTGGAGATTCAATGATGAAGTCCCAGCCTCCCCAGAATACAAAAAAACTATAGAAGACGCTATCACAAATTACCTAACTGACAACAAAGAGAATGACACCTCCCACCTTATTAGATGGGAAGCTCTAAAATCTACTGTAAGAATCTAAAATAAATAAAGAGACAAACTCGGAATTACAGAAACTAGAGGAAGATATATCAAAACTGGAAAAAGCACATATCGTTAATAACGACCCTGAGACGCTGACAGAAATCCTCAATAAAAAATACGGCTACTACAAGATCATTAGCAAGAGAGCGGGTATCTGGATACACAAACAAAAAAGCCTTCGCCTATGTGAAGCAAACAAAGCCGGGAAATCGTGGTATCCTATTTAAAATTCAAAGCCCAGAGATACGCAATCAAGGATGAAAAAGGATCGGTCCACACAAACCCTAATAAAATTGTAGAAACATTTAAGGGATTTTACAAAAATGTATATAGTCGTAACCTTGAGGTGAAATTCCATAAAATACCAGAGTATCTGGATAGGGTAAGATTGAAGTCACTAAGTGTCCAAGAAAGAGACTCCATTAATGGACCAATTATGATGGATGAACTTAAAACGGCAATTAAAAACCTTAAAAAAAAACTGGTAAGGCCCGGGACCTGACGGGTACAAATGCATCTTTTCATAAGTCCTTTGAAGACAGCTCTCTGACCCTCTATTACTCTTCTATCATCAGTTCGCAACCACAGGACAAATAACTGGCACTCCATCGGAAGCTATAATTACCGTTATTCCAAAAGATGGGAAGGACAATACACTGACAAAAAACTACAGGCCAATCTCTTTCATAAACCTAGATTGCAAATTATATGCGATGATTTTATCCTCCAGATTACAAAAACATATTGCTAAACTCATACATTCATCACAAACTGGATTTCTAAAACATAGGCTGTCCAGTGACAACACCAGAATCTTCTGTCACGCATTCGAGAAAGCAAAACTAATGAAGTCCACAACAGTCGCAATAACGCTTGACGCAGAAAAAGCGTTTGACAAAGTCGACTGGTCATTCTTAAGAGCGTCCCTTAGAAAATACAACCCTGGAGAGAATTTGATCACGATGATCATGGCACTATACTATGAACCAAGGGCTAGGGTGAGAGCCGGAGGAGCTCTTTCTGAGTTTTTCCCTTTAAAACAGGGCACCAGGCAGGGTTGCCCATTATCCCGTTTCTATTTCTACTAGCCATTAAAGCTCTGCTCCAACACTTATGGGCCAACAAGGACATTCAGGGAATAGAATTCAGGAAGAATATATTTAAAGTAGCAGCATATGCGGACAACATACTGGTGGTGTCCAAAGAGGCAAACATAGCCATTCCAGCCCTTATGAAATCGATTCACGATTATGCGGAAGTCTCAGGTTACACATTCAACAGGGACAAGACTGAGGTAAAACTACTCAACGGTTGTGGCTCCAAGGAGATCTGAGGCGAGTCAGGACTGTCATGGCAACCGGGCTCAATAAAATACCTGGGCCTAGAATTCAGGAACGATCTCATCTCTACTTTAGAAGAAAATGAAACCATTACATATAAAAAAATCTCTGACCTCCTACAAGGTTGGTCACCCAAATTTTTATTGTGGTGGAGGAGTCGAAACGGTTAAGATGATGATCTCGCCTCTCATAAATTATCCCATTAGCATGCTGCCCATGATGCTCTCGGATAACTTTTTAAAAAAGGTAGATAAAGCTATTGGCAATTTCATATGGCAGTGGAGGAAAGCAAGGATCTCCACAAGTAAGTTGAGGGTAGGAAAAAATAATGCAGGGGTAGGCCCACCTATCTTCAGAATTTATCAAATAGCATATCTTTGCAAACAAGGAACTGCATGGTATATAGATAACCCAAATTACAACCCCAACGGGTGGATGTAGAAATAAACCTCATTAAAGGGATTCCCCTCCAAGCAATCATGACAATGCAGACCACTAAACTGGATCACTCCAAATACATCATAGCAAACACTAAAAATGCATTAACGCGTCTGGATACACTCTCTATAACAAAAATGGGTGCCTCTAATTTACAAGCAATCTGGTACAACCCCGCTGTAAAAATAAATAAAGAAACCATTTTTTGGAAAAAGTGGTCACACAAGGGTATTAACTTCTTCAAGGACTTATATACCAAGACTGCACCTTTACCTTTCTCTATACTTAAAAATTATAAAGGTTTAACTGAATTAGACTTCTATGACTTTCTGAAATTGAAAGTCCAGATCTCAAAGCTTAAATCTATTGTTAACCCCCCCTCACTCCCCTCAAGACTCGCCCAACTAATGAGTACTGGTCACACAGTCTCAAAGATATACAAATTACTGCTCTCCTTACTGGGTAAGCAACATTTGAGTAATGTGACAACGTTGGAGGCAGAACCAAACAGCAAAATAATTTCTTTGGACTGGCAGCGAATACATACAACGCCCTTCAAACACAAAATCTCCCCTACTCTGTCACAAACAAAACTCATGATCATAAACAGGACATACTGGACCCCTGCAAGACTATTTAAACTAAAGCTAACACAATCCCCACTGTACTGGAACTGCAACTCTGATACAGGTGATTTAACACATATGCTTCTGTTATGTCCTATGCTACAAAATTATGGGAATCAGATCTTTAGATTCATCTCAGAGACATTCAACATCACACCAGTTAAAGAGCTATCATATGTATCAGCAGGCTTCTTAGATCCCGACCTGTCAGGGGAGGATGACCTTTTTTTCTTGACTTAATGCTTACACTTGCGTGAACAATTTCTTTTTGATGTTATTTCAGAGATAAGGCATCCATCGCAAGAAAGCATCTCAGAACTAAAGAAAATTCTTAGAACATTTACATTTTAGCAAGAAGTATTGTTAAAAGGAGAAAAGACTGCAACCAAGAAAAATATGTAAACAGAATATACAGAAATCTAGTAGTTGTATAGTTATAACTGTTTAGGATCAAGATTTCATATGTGCATATGTACCTTTAAAATCTTCAAAAAGAGTATGTGATGGAGGAGACAGTCAGTGGAAATTCAAGTAAGTGATTGTTGAACCTTAAGGTGAATGTAAAGAAAACAAGCTGTTTATAGGTATAAGAAATATAGTAACTTATTCATGTTTATTCTAATTACCTCACAGAACTAAACCATCAAAATCGCACATTAACATCCACACACCAATCAACCCGTCCACAACGACTGGTCGCCATCACGAGACTCCAAGGATACTACGCTATGTTCCCTAAATATCGCAGGTAGGAAATATTAAGAAAAAAGATTGTCTTAAAGGTGAACAACACTTGTTGTAGAAACTAGTTTTAGTGCATCACTAGAGATTAAAGAATAGGGTACTAAATGTTGATCTTGTTGCCTCCCAGGTCAACAACAAGGAGACGTCAGTGTCCTGTATCCGGCCCTCCTCCCTAAACCTCACCCTGTAGCCTTAGTGAATTATTGAAAACTCAGGTTATAAGGTAGGGTATTGGGAAGTTGGCTCATAGCGTCTCTGGGAAACTACTAACAAACATCCTACAGGTAAGAGTGCTTGTTTGATCCCTGACAACTATAATGTCCCAGTAACCTTTCATTTTTTCAGTGAATTACAATGGTTTTTGATAATTCTATTTCCTACCTATAATGTCTTTGTAACCTTTGTTTTTTTTTGTGAATTTCCATGTTCTTTTGAAAAACTATTTCCTAACTACAACTTCCTTGTAACCCTTGGGTTTTTAAGTGGATTTCTATGTTTGTTTAGCTACTGGGTGCATTGGTGGAGAAAGAGGGCGGGGCTTCTGATGAGCTCTCAGCAATACTGCTGTGTGGGACTTACTGGAGGTAACAGGAGGGGGTTCTGGCCCCCAAGAACCCTCAGCAGCCAAGGGGACTTTACCCCCAACCAGTAGAGTGCCAGGAGGCACGTTTGCAGAGTGGTGGTGATAAGGGGATGGGGCCTCCCATGAGCTCCCAGCAATCCCACTGTGTGGAACTTACTGTAAGTAACAGGAGGGATTGTTGTCCCCCAGGGATGCTCAGTAGCCAAAGGGACTTCATCCCCCAACCAGTAGTGCACCAGAAGACATGTTTGCAGAGTGGTGGAGAAAGGGGGCGGGTCTCCCACAAGCTCTGAGCTATCCCGCTCTGTGGGATGTACTGGAGGTAACAAGAGGTGTTGTTGACCTGCAATGACCCTCATCAGCCAAGAGGACTTCTTCCCCCAAACAGTAGTGCACCAGGAGGTGCATTTGAAGAGAGGTGGAGAAAGGGGGCAGGCCTCCCACGAGCTCTCAGAAACCCTGTTGTCTGGGGCTTTTTGACTGTAACAGGAAGGGTTGTTGGCCCCCAAGGACCCTCAGCAGCCAAGGGACTTCCCCCAGCAAGGTGTGCAGCAGGAGGCCCCTTTGCAGAGTGTTTCAGAAAAGGGGGCGGGGGGAGCATATTTTTATTATGTTTTTTATTAGGGGAGGGGGACCACTGGACCCCATTCCCCGGGCCGAATATATGACGTTACAACACATGCTTTTACAACACAGTCTTTATATCCCAACTACCATTACATCGCATGATTTTACAATGCATGCAATTACAACACATTTTTAAAAACTACCATCACAATGCATTCCATTACAACGCATACCATTACAACGCATAATACTTTTAGGGCAACAGTAGGGTAAGTGTTGGATAGTGTAGGGGTAAAAATTACCATTCTCACTCCAGTGAGTGCACCAGTTGGGTAAGTGTTGAATAGTGGAGGAGTAAAAATTAGTATTCCCATGTACCCCAAAACCCCACCCTAATACTAAAATAATCTCCAATACGTAACGTTTAATGTGTTATAAAGGCATGCGTTGTAATGGTATGCATTGTAGTGGCATGCGTTGTAGTGACATGCATTGTAATGACATGCATTGTGTTGGCATGCGATGTAAAGGCAGCTGCGTTGTAACAATTGTGTTGTAAAGGTAGGTCATTGTACTGCGTTGTAATGGATGTTTCCCCCCGGGCCTAGCCTTTTTGAAATGGAGGTGGGCGTGTGACTCCCCTTCCAGGCCTATTTTGGACCCTGGGGACCCCAACCCCTGAGGCCCTACCATTCCCTTTTCTTTTTTGTCTATTATTTATAATAGAGAAGAGGGGCCGCGTGACCCCACCCCCAGTCAATTTCAGCCCCGGGGACACTATCCCCTGGGGCCCGAACTACAGTGTGGGTGCCCTGGTCCCACCCATGGCACCCAGTGATGTCCGTTGGGGACCATGGTGGTACCTCCAGGCCTCCGAGGTCCCTGCCGGCTCCCCGCCTCCTGCAGGAGCTGGTATTATTGTCAGAAACAGGGAGCTCCTAAGCATGCAGCTCTTTGTATCTGAAAGTCTTAAAGCAATTTGTCTGTTTCCCTGCCCACTTGACAGCAGGCAGGGAAACTTCCACCAAATGAGATCATTTCTCCTTTCTCCCTTGCTGGAAATGGAGTTTTTTCTGTGACTTGGTGGAAGCAGTAAAGCTCCCACCAAGCCATGGCTAACCACCGTGTCCTGGGGTGGACACTACCAGACATAGCAGGAGCCAGCATTTGAGTGTGACAGTCCCCAGGGCCATGTAGGGCTCCAGGAGGGGGAGCACATAGCCCCCTACTTTGTTGTAGTAGGGCCTGCCCCATGAATATTGTGTCTCTAGGGTCGAGAAAGACCCTGGAGAGGGGCTGTGTGGCCCCCTCCTCTTTACAAACTGCATTTGGCCCTGGGGAGGTAGTGGTCCGAGGGGGTCCATGAGGCCCCATAACAAATAAATTAACCCCAGGGAGGTTGCGGTACCCAGGGAAAAAGGAGGGGTCCCCGTGCACCCCCACCTTACTTTAATTTAAGCCTGATTGCCCCTGGGACTTGGCCCACCCGGGGGCTATAAAATAGAAATGCGCTGGTGCCCACGCTTCTCTTTTTACTTTTCATCAGGAGCCGCAGCCAACGCACGGCTCCCATCAGAATATTGTCTGCACTGGTGGGGTCCCTCTAGGACCCCCCAAGAGGCTTAGAGGGTCAGGATATTCCTACCCTTTCCCCTTCTCATTTTTTAATGTTTTTTGTGAGACTGTTTATATATATATTCATTAAAAAAACAAAGGTTGCAGGGAAATTATAGTTAGGTTCAGATTTTACATAAAACCATAGAAATTCAGCAGTTATAGTTAGAGTTCTCAAAAAACCATAACTCATGCCCAAGGTAATAATGACTCACACCCCCATCATACACAATTTTTTCATCAATAATTTTATTGCAAATGTTGCAGTGATATTATCTATGATGTCATGACTGATGTAATCTGTGGGGTAATTAGCAATGCATGGTCAGTGCACAAGTTACCTTAGGTCACAATTGATAGGTTCTTGAGATAACTATAACTGCTGAATGTCTATGGTTTTGTCTGAACCTAACTATAAAGTCCTTGAAACCTCTGTTTTTTTGGCAAATGTCTAAGGTTTTTTTAAGTCTATTTCCCAACTATAATGTCCGTGCAACCTTTGTTTTTTTAGTGAATTTTGACGTGTTTTAATGCTATTTCCTAACTAAACCATCCTTGTACGTTTGTTTTTTTCAGTGAATTTGAGTTTTTTTTACATGAAGTAATATTTACTAACCATATGTTAATCCAACTGCCACCACACCCACCTGCAGATCCTAGCCTGCAGCCAGGCCCTGCACCAAACTCATCGCATGCAGCCAACCCGTGCAGGCCCTCTCCATGGGCCAATTTTGGCCCTGGGACCCCATCCCCCGGGGCCCAGCACATTTTATGGGATGGGGCATTTGTCCCTCTCCCTATGTTTGCCCCGGGACCCCATCCCCAGGGAATTAGTGTATTTTATTCGGGGAGGGTCTACCTGGCCCCCCCACCCGACTGTTTTGGCTCCGGGTACCCCATACCCCGGTGCTCACCACTGTATTTATGGGGGAGGGGGCGTGCATCCCCCTCCACAGGAATTTCACTGCGGGGCCCAGCACCCTCTGTAAATGAGAGTTGGGCAAGCAACCCTCCTCCTCGGGCCAATTCAGGCTCCAGGGATACCATACACCGGGTTCTGGCCAATTAGTAAATGGAGACTGAGGCATGCAGCCCACCTCCAGGGGACAATTTTGGCCCGGGGAATTCCATCTCCTGGAGCCCAGCGTCTTTTTAATTGGGGAGGGGGCATGGAGCCCCCCAACCAGGTGGATTTTGGCACCAGGGACCCCATTCCCCTGGGGACCTGCCAATCATTAAGGGGGATCAGGCCAGTCATCCCGCCTAACTGGGCCTGTTTTGGCCCAGGGAACATCCCCTGGGGCCAGGCCACTAAGGTACGGTGCCCTGGTGCCCACTCAGGGCACCCAACATGTTCTTGTTGGGATTCATGGGCCCCATTACCATTACTAATCTGGCCTGGCCTTGGGGGATGGGGTCCCAAGTGCCGAATTGGCTCTGGAGGGGTCCGCATGCCCCGTCCCAATTAACTATAAGGCTGGTCCCCAGGGCTGAAATCAGCTTGGGAGGGGGGCCATGGCCCCCTCCCAATAAAATATAAGGCCAGGTCCCCAGGGCCAAAATTGACCAGGAGAGGGGTGCCTGCTCCACCTTCCCTTATGAATTTCGGCTGGGCCCCAGGGGATTGGGTACCCTGGGTCAAGATCAGTCCAGGGAGGGAGGCCACCTACCCCCCCCCCTCCCCCAATTGTACTGCCAACTACCCCACTGGGACATTTCCCACCTAGGCAGCATTAAAAAAAACAAGTGCGGGAGCCTACATTGTTGTTTTTTTATTTTACCATGGATTTTTGGAACCTCTGTGTATTTGTGATAAAAAAACTTTAAACAATGTTTTTGGCCCTAGGTGGGGTCCCTGTAGGACCCCACCACCAGGTTTAGGGGTCTGGGTATTCCTACCCTGCCACCTTCTGTTTTTTTGTTCTGTTTTTTGGGACTCAGGCTGACTGCTGAGTCCCAAGATGACTGCCACCACTTCCTGGTTGAAGTGGTGACAGCCAATCAGATCGCTTTCCTAGATATACATCAATCTTACTTCGTAAATAACTTCAAAACTACTGAGTGGATGTACATCAAAATATTAAAAATGGCTCTTTCGGGACCAAGATCTACCTTTCTGCCAAATTTGGTGTAAAGCTGTTCCTTAGTTCGGGCTGTAGTCATGTGTAAAATCACAATGGAAAATTGCATGGGGAAAAGCATTTTTGGACCCACACTTTTTCGCACCCCCACTTTACGAATGATTCCAAACCTTTCCAGACAGCACCTGAAGTGAGTGGCAAACTTGTTTTGGAAATGTTGTGAAGATTTGTCAAAAAGCACCAAAGTTATTAATAAACACAAAAGCTTTTATTATTGAAAGTAGGTCCTAACTATAACGACCTACTGGTGACCGTCCAGTGATGTCATCAGTGATGTCATTTGAGATGGCCTTAGTGATGTCATCAATTATGTCACTGACCAGGTCATCAGTGACATAATAGGCGAGATCATAAGCAGTTCATTGCGGGGACATAAGCTATAGTTAGCTCAGGAAAATATAACTGCAGAATTTCACTAGTTTTGTACACACAAAATGTGACCTTAACTATAATGTCTCTGTAACCTTTGTTTTTCTCAGTGAATTCTTAAGGATTTTGTTTTAGTTCTATTTCCTAACTCTAACGTCTATTTAACCTTTGGTTTTAGTAGTGAATGTATATATATATATTTATATAAACATATAACTTGCCTATATCTTGGGCGTCATATGACCAATCTTCATGAAAAATTCCCCAAAAAGGTGTCAAAGTAGGTTCTGTGTGTCATGGAAAGTTTGGGTGTGATCTGTGCAGTGGAGACCAAAAATATGGGTGCGAAATAAGGGTGCGTTTGTAATGTTAATTTCCATAGGAACGTGTTGTCAAACCTACAGTACAAATTGCTGAATGGAATTACACCAAATGTGGCAGAAAGATAGATGTTGTTACGCAGATTGTGTTTTTTGTTATTTGGTGCAAATCCATTCAGTAGTTTTTAAAAATTAGAATTAAACAATTCAGCGATATCTCTGGTTTTGGATATTTCGCAGCGGTTTCATAGTGATCGCAGTTAAATTGTGATGATTCTGCATTATATCGCTAATGTGTGCACTAGCGGGAATGCTGCGATTGGCTGGATGCAACCTGAATAGAAAGTTGTGGTCACTATTTTATTGCTCGGAAATGGTTCCTGGGGCTGACAATTTCTTTCAAAGCTAACATAAGGGGTCAGGGTGGAGGTACTCTAATCCCATGTTTGAGAAATGTGGGTGTTAGTGACACAAGTTATGTGTTCAAAATGTACTTTTTTTAATCGTGCCTGATATTTGCGACAATGCTCCGATCGCCAGAGCGCCCCCCTGTGTACCATTGCGGGGACATCACGACTATCAGGGCAACAGTGCAAATATTGGTGGAAATATAAAACAAAAACTATCTAGAGCCATATACACACCTTCGCTTGTCACTGTCACAGACTCATGTATGCACTCTCAAACTCCCTCAGACACTTATACAACCATTCACATACCCATTCACACACTTATACATTCAGTCACATACCCAGGCAGATACTCATGCACCCACTCACATACCCATTCAGGTACTTATGCACCCACTTACAGACTCACTTGGAGAGGGACACACACATTTACAGACCCAATCAGACACCTACTTAGAGACTCACTCATAGACATATGCGCACAGTCTCATACCCACCTAAAGACTCTTACAACCGCTCAGAGACCCACCTGGGCACTCATGCACCCACTCAGATACTCATGCACCCACTTCCAAATTTACTTGGAGAGTCAGGCACCCATTTACAGACACACTTAGAGACCCACACACCAACTTACAGACCCATTCACACACACATATGTACTCACACACCCACTGAGACACTCACACACCCACTGAGACACTCAAAGGTCCACTCAGACACTTATGCACCTACTCACACACCCATACAGACACTCAATCACAGACCCTCTTAGAGACTTATGCACTAAGTCACTCACTCATACGCTGAGAGACTCGCAAATGCACTCAAGGTCTCAGTCAGATATACACATGCCCACTCACTCATCCATTCAAAGACTCATGCATCCACTCACAGACCCACCCAGAGACTCACCCTTTCAGTCACAGACCTACGCATGCACTCATTCACTCACCCACTCAGAGACTTATGCATAACTCCTAGACCCATTGACACAGTCATATACCTACTCACAGATACACTCAGATACTCACATACTTCTACAGACACTCACACACCCACTCACAGACCCACTCAGAGACCTATGCACCCAGTCACTGATACACTAAAGAGACTCATACACCCACTCACAGTCTCACTCAGGGACCTATGCACCCATTCACAGAACCATTCAGACACTCAAGCTTCCAGTTATTGACCAACTGAGCGACTCATGTACTCACTCACAGACCACTAAGACAGTCGTACACCCACTTACTCACCTACTCAGACACCCACTTAGACACTCATGTATCAACTCTCAGAACCAGTCAGACAGACATATACTTACTTTCAAATGCACAAAGGCAGTCATGCACCTACTCATAGATTGACTGAGAGACCCATGCAACTAATCACATACCCATTGAGACACCGATGCACCCAGTCATAGATGCACTGAGACAGCCACGTAGTTTATTACAGAACCACTGATGCACTGTCTCACAGATCCACTGAAATCCTTATACAGTGAATGAGAGACCTACTGATACAGTGATGTATGCAGTCGCATGTTCCACTGAAAAAGTTATACACTGTGTTATAGAGGTTTTAAGGGAGTTATACATTCTATTATAGAGTCTTTTAGAAAGTAATGTGTTTAGTGTGTTGGTTATAATCTATTTTGCAGTCATAAGTTTTGTATGTGGTGGTGGCTATTGAATGTCTGCTGTTGTTTTGTCATTTCGCGACATATTCACAGTGACCTTAATTACTGGCATAATTGTGATGCCCTATGTCACCAAAAAACGAAAAATCAGTTAAAAAGATTGTGTTTCTACAGACTCCCTATAAAAAATATGACTTGAAACAGTGCAGTAATAACCCCCTAATGTCTAAAATAGTATAAAATGTGTGCATATATGTGTTATACACCTCATAAAAAAGGCGCGATTGTTGCACTTATCAAAGTCATAGCGACTATTGGCGTCATTGCGAAGACGGAAAGTAGGGCTCAAACACAGTTTTTTAAAACACTTACTAGAAAAATATGTGTACAAACATGTTTTTAAGCAATAATGAAGTTAGTAATGTGTGTATTGTAATACTAAGAATGAATTTTAATTTTTTTTAATGTGGTGGTAGTTGAATGTCTGCTTTTATTTTGCAATGTGATCACGAACATCGCAACCTCGTCACAAATTTCAGAAATTCTAAAAAAACTATTGTTTAACCCCTTCCATGCTGGTGACAAACCCCAGCCGCCACGCTCCACGGTGCTCGTGTGCTGATGACGGCTGGGGTTCGTCACGGCCCCGCCCTGTTCGTTCGGCGGCCGCACACGGGGGGAATCGCGGCCGCACGGAAGGGGTTAACAAGAAAATAAACAACATTTTGGGCTCTTCTGTGGCTTTGACAAGAACCTTTGTGTTGTGAGTGTATATAAGACAGTTACAGATAAGACTATATGCAGAGTTTCAGGTTGCTTAGAAACACCCTGTTCTCTTCGTCTCTAAAGTGAACTCCATCACTTCCATACATTCCATGCATATTAAAACACAGGTTGTTGTTGTAGATTGAGGCCATGTTATGGTCTCTTATGAAAGCAGAAACAGTTTTATTAACATGGTTCCTGGGTTTTTCAATCAGTGGGCAGAACTGATTAGACCACTCATGTCTGTCTTTGGCATATGTTAGAGTACACCAAGACAGTGTGAGGTAAAAGCATCATCAACTCAGCAAAGGTATCCTTCATTAGGATGTCCAGTCCTACTCCAGTTAATGTGCCTAGGTCATTGCCACCACAGTGCAAAATCATGAGGTCAGGGGCTGGTGTATCCACTATGGTTTTAACCAAAGGCAGCAATTGATGAAACTTTATTCCTCTCTGCTAAATCCAAGTAATGTTAAATCAATATCATACTAAACAGCTAGATTCAAACTTTATGTAAAATATGTCTTCATATGTGTTTTACACTTTGCTAAAAACATGCTGTATTCGCTGTTTTTCCTGGGCAAACGGGACGTTGTCGCAAAAAAACAAAATTCTTGAAATAAGATGATTGATGTACTTTTTAAATTAATAGATGACAAATACAACAAGTGGTAAACCATGCATATGAAATGTCCAATATCTAATTGCATTAAAAAAATATAAGGACGTTGTCGTTATGAAATAGAACAAAAAATCCTTAGAAATGAACTGAAAAAACCAAAGGTTACAGGAACGTTATAGTTAGGAAATAGATTTTGAAAAAACATAGAAATTCACTGAAAAAAACAAAGGTTTTCCCGGATGTTATAGTTAGGAAATGGAATTAAAAAATCCTTAAAAATGAACTGAAGAAAGCAAAGGTTACAGGTACTGTATAGTTAGGATAATATTTCACTCGTACAAAACCAGAGAAATTCAGCAGTTATAGTTAGCTGAGATAGCTATAACTCATGCCCCCGCAATGCACTGCTTATGACCTCACATATTACGTCACTCATAACGTAGTCGGTAACATCATTAATGACATCACTGGTGACATCTCAAATGATATCAATGACGACATCATCCACAGAATCTCTGACTCTCCCACTCACATCCCCATATAATCTTTCATAAACCAGCTCCAACTTCCACACTACCATTAACACACCCATTCACAGACCCATACCAGTACTTACATAACCACTCCCTGATTTGTAGCTTTGTACACACATCCACTCACTCATCCATACAGCCAATCATACACCCATTCCCTCACTAATATAGCCACTGACATATCCACTCATACACCCATACAGCCACTCACACACTGAGTTAGTCACCCATAGAGCTACTCACACACCAAGTCACTCACCCATACAGTCAATTACACAGCCACTTACTCACCCATACAGTTACACACACACCCACATACTTAGTCATGCATATACTAACACTTACTCACTCATCTATATAGTCACTGGAACAAGCACACACTCACCTCTACAGCCATTCTCACATTCACTCCCTCACCCATACAGTCACTTATATACCCCATCACTCACCTAAACTGCCTTTCACATACCCAGGCACTCACTCATATACCACTGACACATCCACTCACTCAATCACACAGCCATACACACACATTGATTCACCCATACAGCCCCTCACACACTCACTAACCCATACAGAAACTGACTTGTCTATTCACAAATTCCTACAGGCCTTCACACATCCCCTCACCCACCCAAACAGACACACAGTCACCCATGCAGGTACTCAGACAACCAATCAATCACTCATACAGCCAATCATGTACCCACTTATACAACCATACAGCCACTTAGACACCAACTGACAGACTGATACTAGCATTCACACAACAAGCCACTCACCCATACATCCACTGAGACACATAATCACTCACTTATATTGTCAGTCACTCACCCACTGAATCATCTATACAGGCACTCATACACCCACTTATTCACCAATACACCTTGGTATATATATATATTTATTTAACAAATGCAAAAGAAACAATTGATGGACGGAATGCTGAACAATACAAACATTCACCCCCAGTCCCAAGGATCTGGGTTTAATCCCTCATTCTTTTGGCTCACCACGCCACCTCAATTAGGACCCAGCCATATGCAAATCAGTCTTGACCCTATTCCTTTTGGAGCAGTACAGCCCAAACTGCCAAGCCAGGTCCTTCCTGGACTGGAAACAAGCATCCTGGGACCGGTTTTGGGGCATCACCCCTCATCAGCCAGGCTAGCTTCAATTCAGTGGTGCAGTGTTCATGGGACCCATGTCCGGGCATACACTTCCTACTTAGAGTGAAAATGCATAAGAAACAATTCTTGGACGCAATGCTGAACAATGCAAACATGCACCCTAAGTCACAAGGATCTGTGTTTAATCCATCACTCTCTTGCTCACCACTTCACCCCAGTTTGGACCCAGCCATTTGCAAATCAGTCTTGACCCTGTTCCTTAGGGGAACAGTCCAGCCTGAACTGCCAAGCCAGGTCCTCCCTGAACCGGAAACAAGCATCCCGGGACCCGGTTCGGGGCCTCAACCCTCATCAGCCAGGCACGTTTTAATCCAGTGGCGCAGTGAGCACAGGGCCCACGTCTGGGTATACCCTTCCTACTTAGGGTGACAAATTAATTAATTAATTAATTAATTGTGGGTTTATATAGCGCTAGAATCAACTCCCGGAGGAGTATCTCCGCGCTTCGACGGCTGGGGAACCCGTTCTGGCTCACCCTGAGAGATGGTCCCTAATGGGTATCTCTAAGGTGCGACCAAGCATCCCCGGCGGTCTGGGGGGCCGTTGTGAAGATGAGGCAAGCTAATGCCCAGAGTTGCCGAGTGTGGTCCCTGACTGGAGTAGGCACCGAGGCGAGAATTATCAAGCCCGCTGACCCTGGTCCACGACCCTGCCGCGTCGGGAATCGAACCCTGGTCCCGGGCCGTCCTCTGCTTACGGGTCTGCCGCCTCTAACCAGTGAGCCACACCACTCCACACTGCAAATGCAAAATAAACAATTGATGGATGGAATGCTGAACAATGCAAATGTTCACCCCCAGTCACAAGGATCTGGGGTTAATCCATCATTCTTTAGCTCACCACTCCACATATATATTTAACACACATCAACATTTTTTGAAACAGTCACTAGATGATGTCATCAGTGATGTCATTTGAGATGACATTAGGGATGTCACTGACCATGTTATGAGTGATGTCATATGTGAGGTCATCAGCAGTGCATTGTTGGGGTATGTGTTAAAGTTAGCTCAGCTAATTATAACTGCGAAATATCTCTGGTTTAGGACGAGTGAAATGTCAGCCTATCTGTAAATTCCCTGTAACCTTTGCTTTTTTCATTGAGTATATATATATATATATATATATATATATATATATATATTTATAGATATCTATATATATATATATATATTCACTGAAAAAACCATAGCCTTCAGGTCATATATAGTTAGGTATTCAGCATTTAAAAAACCATTGAAATTGCTCCTATATAGTTAGTTGGACTAACTATATTTTGCGCACCCGCAATCCACTGCTGATGCTGTCACATATTACATCATTCATGACATGGTCAGTGACATCACTAATGACATCACTGATGACATCTCAAATGACATCACTGATGACATCATCCAGTGACTGTGTGTTTCTGTAAAGTTTAAATAGGTTTTACATATTGAAGAATGAGTGGATGTATGAGTGAGTGATTAAGTGTTTCTTACTGAATGCATGGGTTAGTGACTAAACTGTCTGAATGTGTGCATCAGTATGTCTGTTGTTGTGTAAGCTGCTGCATGTGTTGATCAGTAGCTATATGAGTGGCTATATGGGTCATTGATTGGTTGCCCACGTATTTGTATGTGAGACTGAGTGTGTGTGGGTGACTGGGAAGTGTGTGACTGTACATAGATGTGTGAGCAGTTGATTCACTAGGTGTATGAGTTCAAGAGTGCATATGGAAACAGCTGTATGGGCGGTTTACTGTGTGCATTGGTGTGTTGGTGAGTGAATGTATATCTCAGTGCTACATGTCCACGTAAGTACATATGTAAAACACAGTGCATGTGAGAGTTGGTATATATAAATGACTATACATGGGAGCCAGTGATTATGCAAGTGGCTGTATGGATCAATGTGTACTTGTATCAATGATTGTTTAAGAGAGTAAGTATGTGTTAGTATATGTTTGAATAAGTAAGGTGTTGTGTGTATAACTTTATAGATGAGGAAATGGGAGTGTGATTGATTCTTTGCATGACTGACTAGGTGTATGAGAAACTCCATGGATAAGTGAAAGTGTGTGAGTGTCTCTATAGGTGAATAAGTGCATTTGATAGTATTGTATTGATGATTGACTGTATGTATGAGTGATTGTATGGGTGAATGAGTGGATGTGTGTGTAGACGTAGGAATCAGTGAGTGCATATGTAGTAACTGGTATTGGTGTGTCAATGGTTTCAAGAATGGTAGTTTGTATTTAAGACTGGGTGTATCAAAGGTTAGATTAGAGTGTGAGGAGGTGCATCGTATTATCACATGAATGATGTCATCAGTGATGTCAATTGAGATGTCATCAGTGATGTCATCAGTGATGTCATTTGGGATGTCATCAGTGATGTCATCAGTGATGTCACTGACCATGTCATGAATGATGTAATGTGTGACATCATCAGCAGTGGATTGCGGGTGCGCGAAATATAGTTAGTCCAACTAACTATATAGGAGCAATTTCAATGGTTTTTTAAATGCTAATACCTAACTATATATGACCTGAAACCTATGGTTTTTTTCAGTGAATTTGCACGTTTTTTTAAATGCTAATTCCTAACTATATATGACCTGAAACCTATCGTTTTTTCAGTGAATTTCCAAGGTTTTTTAAATGCTAATACCTAACTATATATGACCTGAAACCTATGTTTTTTTCAGTGAATTTGCAAGGTTTTTTAAATGCTAATACCTAACTATATATGACCTGAAACCTATGTTTTTTTCAGTGAATTTGCAAGGTTTTTTAATTGCTAATACCTAACTATGTAAGGCTTCAAACCTATAGTTTTTTTCAATGAATACATATATTTTTATTTTCAATTTTTTTTTATATAATTACAGGGTCCGCGCACCGTGAGCGCTCCGAAAGCACACTGAAAACGCTCTGAGCCTTTACCCGGACAAATTTTTTAAAATTTCTAAAACATAATATCTACGTTTTTAACGTTGATTTTAAAGGTAGACAATGCTTTAATGTAGAAAATGTTTTTTTAAACTTTTAACAACAGTATATTACTTTTTAAAGTAGTAACAAATCTCGCGAGGGTGCGTCGCACGTGCACGCAACGTAAGAGCTCAGTTTGCGCACTGTGAAAGCTTCGAGCTCTTACCCTCGAAAGTTTTATAAACTTTAAATCATTATAGCTATGTATTCATTGCACAATGTAAAGGTACACATTATCTGGGATAATAAAGAACATGTTAATTTAAACTATTAAAGACAATATATAAATTTATTAAAGCAATTATAAATATCGCGAGGGTGCGTATTACGTAAGCGCATCGTAAGATGACGTAACCACTCCGTAAATAATACGTAAACGCACCGTAAGCTTACGTAAGCTTACGTAAGCGCTCCGTAAATGCTCCGTAAGATTACGTTTAACCATGTGATATGAAAACAAGACATTCTATTGGTTTATAATACTTCCTACTCCAATTGTAGACAGACCCCTCCCATGTTCATCATTCTTCTTTGGCTTTCAGAGAAGCAACATCTACTTTCAACAGCTCCTGGCTTGTTTGGAAATGGCTGAACATGAGGAATCAGAACATTCTTCTTTAGAAGAATTTGTGGAAGGGGACACCCATCCATCTAAAAAAGAGTCCATAGTCTGGAAGTTTTTTTCATTCCCAGAAGGTTTGAAGAAAGTCAATGCACCGCATGTCACATGCAAAATCTGTGACACAGTATTGTCAAGAGGTAATCCAAATAAAAAATACTCTTTTGAAACCTATGGCATGGAACGCCATGTTAAAAATATGCACCCTAACAATTGGGCTAGAGCTGTGGTGCGTAGATCTGAAGAGCAGGGCTCTGCGCCTAGTACTTCAACAGCACCACCAATGCCAGCTTCCACGATTGCCAATATCCAGCCGGAATTGAAAAATCTAATGATGCAGTGCATACAGTGCAATAAATTAGTTGCCTTTGGACAACAGTCCGTAGAAGTTATTTTACAGAAAAACAGGAGCCACAAGTGCACCAAATAATTTTTTTCTTTATTTTTCATGGTTTTTTCATGTTGAACAATTGTTTGGTTATAAAGTCCATTTTTTTACCGCGTTTTTCTAGCAACCAAAAAAAATACAAAAAAAACCAGTTCTTTTTAGAACTACCTCTACTGGTCAAAAAAAGAACTATATTTCTATGTTGGTATGTAAAAGTTTGTTATAGTAAATGTAAAAGTGCAAAACTATAAGGATGTGGTACAGCATAAATCTATAGGGTGTTTACCTATAGTATACTGTAGTACTTCCAAAGCACTGAAATGTAACATATGTATATAAATATGTTACAACTCAATGGGCCACATGTATGTAATCTCCATTTACCTACTCTTAAATACCAAATCATACCTGTTCAACATTTAAGAGTAGGTAAATGGGATGTAGTTAATTTCTCTTTTGAAATTACCAAATCTATATAATTCAGTCATTTTACCGAATCGGTATTTACCGATTCGGTAATTGCCATTGATTCCTATGGGCCTTGAGGCCAATAGGAATCAATAGCAATTACCGAACCAGTAAATACCGATTTGGTAAAATAACTGAATTGTCAAGGGGGACAGGTTATCACTTTGACACCCTGTTGCACCCCTGATTCTAGCTTGTGTGCCATGTCACACACATACATGCTCTTACGGCTTGTATGTGTGCCACATGGCACAAATGTACATGCACAGATGTGCATGTACACAGGAATTCGTTATTAACCACCGAATAGTATTTGGTGGTAACTAACGAATACTTAAGGGCCTGTGGCACTGTTTTCAGTGCCACCTACATCTAGATTTACCAAGGAAGTGCACTGGGGAAAGTGGAGTGCCAATAAATGAAGGCTTACTAACAGGTAAGAAATGGGTAACAGAGTGAAGGAAGTAAAATAAGATCAAACACAAAAAAATAAAGGAAGAGGGACACTGACTGAGGTAAAGAGGAGGAGTGTTAGAAAGAGAAAACATACAAGATTAAGTGTCGGGGAGAGATATGTAGAGAGAGAGAGAGCAAGGGACTGAGAAAGAGTGAGGCAGTTATTCTGTCACAATCACAGAGTGATAACAAACTTATTTTTCTTTCTCATACTTACATTATAAATAATAAAAACGTAGACACTATTGCGAAAAAAGTTTTTTATTTGTTATACTTACCTTCTAAGATATAACAATACAAGAAAGATTAAAAGATGGGAAAGTTAGATGGCACACGCAGAGGGACAGATGCCACAGGTAGAGGGTAAAATGGTGCAGGCAGAGAGTGAGATAGAACAAGTAGAAGGTGAGATGGTGCAAGCAGAAAGTAAGATGACACAGGCACAAGTATATATCGTGCAGACAAAGGGTAAGATGGCACACACAGAGAGAAACATGGAACAGCCAAAGGAAGACATAGCACAGTCAAAAGAGAGATCGCACATGACCGTGAGACAAGGGGACTGAGGACACAGAGGGAGTGAAGGAAACAGTGAGAGAAGGGACTGAGTGAGGGAGCAAAGAAAGACAAGTGATGGAGTGTGGGTGAGTTAAATAGAGTGAGTGTAAGGGAAGGGCAGTGAGACAGTGAAGGGACAGAGGAAGTAAGGCTAACAGAGAGACAGTGAAGAAAGAGAAGTGAGGATGTCAGAGTTCAAAGAGAGTGACAGAAGGAGTAAGTGAAGTGGAGTAAGGTGAGTGAGGAAAGGTTAATGAGTAAGGGAGCAAAAGAAGGAAAGAGGGGTGAAAGGGAGTAAATCAGATGAACTGAGAAAAGGTAAGTGAGGGAAACAAGAAAGCAGAAGGGGAATGAAGGATAGTAATAAAGGGTACTGAGGGAAGCAACCTAACGAAACAAGGGAGAGGTGAGTGAGAGAAGGACAGTGAAGTTGAAGAAAGACAAATGATAGAGGGTGGAAAAGTCGAGTGAGTGTGAGACAATGGGAGTGAGTGATTGACACATTATTTTTAACCTTAGGAGTCCTTGAACGACCCCCTGAGAAGGCATAAGGGGTCAGGGACACTCTACCATACCCCCTTCCCACGTTTTTAAGTTATATTTTTCACTCTTTTCTGAAACCACAAAATGGCGGCGATAGGGTTCGCGCACCGTGCATTTACCGAGCACTGACGGTGCGCGGAGCTAGTGCAATTTAAAAAAAAAAAAAAACTAAATGGAAATGGACATTGTCTCCTCTGTAGATACCGTGTATGTTGTAATGCAAGTTATTGTGGTGTATTGAATCCATACTATAGTCTTTCAGGAAAGCAGAAACAGATTTGTTCACATGATTCCTTCCTTTCTCAATGTGTGGTCAGAATTGGCGTAGGGGATCATGAGTTCCTACTCTGCTGAAACACACTTGCTGTTCTATATACTTACTTATGTTGTAAACTAGTGCATCAGAGACAGTCAGTGACAGAAAGGATACAGGACATGAAGAACACAAAATTGTATCACTTTGCTACTACCTCATAAATTACATTTAAATAAGTATAATTTTCAAACCAATTTTATATTTACTAAATTAAAATTTATTGATCAGAATTTTCAAAATCTAAAAGAACTTGTAGGATTTCTTCATCAGAAATTTCATCCATCAAAGTGTCTGAAAATAATTCATCAAACTCGACAACGTCTACACATTCCATTAATTCCATATCTAGTGTTTCATCAAAAAAATCTGCCATGGTATTTCCTTCATGTTCTTTATGATTTGTTTCATCTATAGGATCAATATACACCTCAGAATAAGTTGCCTCAATAAACGTTGCTGTTATTTCAAAGAAGATGTTGGTAGGCTCCTCATTTTCATTCATCATTTTATGTTAGTGTACTATTAAAAGAAAGAGAAACAGCACTTACTGCATGATTTCCTGCTCTGGTGAGACACACTTGCTGTTCTTTAAACTTACTTATGTTGCAATCTTCTGCATCAGAGACAGACAGTGAGAGAAAGGATGCAGGACATGAAGAAGAGATGTCAAATACACATTTAAGAAAATTTTGGGGAAGAACGGAAGTATTTATGAGTAAACTTACTATGTAACACAAAAAATTATCAGTTTGCTACTACCTCATAAATTACATTTAGTTAAGTATAAATTCTCATTCAATATTTATTTACTAAATTTAAATTTATTGTTGGGAATGATCGTCTAAGATTGCATCATCAGCAATGTCAATATTGAAAATCTCCCAAAAAGAATCCTCAAACTCAATGAACTCCAAAGCTTCCATTAAATCTGAATCCAAGGATTCATCATAGAAATCATCCATGCCATCTCCTCCATCATAAAGCTCTCCTTCAGGATTACTCTCATCAACAGGAACATCCTCAATAACAGTCACAAACATTTCTATAACAATGTCAAATGACTCTTCATTTTCAACCATTATTGATGTAAGTGTACTATTAAAAGAAAGAAAAAGACAGTGAGATGTTGCAGGGTAAGAGTGAGATAGGGCAGAGAAAAACTATTAAATTCTATAAGAAGAGTTACTACTGTGTAAATCTCACACCAGAAATTGAACACCAAAATGTCCACACAAAAGTACCTCAGACACTATAGTCACAAAATGGCCGTGTTTCCCTGGACAATGTATAGTATCAAGCAAGAATTAGAAATATAAAGCACTGCATCTGATGTTGCCCTACTCAATCCATAAGTATAACAGAAAAACATTAAATAGCTAACAGAAAACATGTTTCCTATTAACTTAAAGTGAACATTAGAGTTCTCCTTACAAATTAACAACTCACCTTCTAGAAAACTGGTGTACAGTAAATTCTGTCTCAATCTCACACCTCAGAAGTATACCTCAAACACTAAAATCTCAAAATGGCTGTGTTTCCCTCTCATTTTTCATACATATTCAAATACACAGCCCATCACATTTCATCACACACAAAATCAAAAACCAAAGAAACATTTTAATTGGTTCAAGTTATCAACACATTCAAACTCACATAATCTTCAACCTACCCCCAATTCTCTCTACCAATTACCATACTAACTCTCCACAAAACACCTACCTAAACCCAAAGGTGAAAGAGTCATCACTCAATGTTGCACTCAACCAACATCTAAACACTGAAACTTGTTATTTTAATGTATTTCTTTTTTGTCTTTTTGAGCCGCGGTCCGCGCGCGGTGCGCGGACCCTGCGATTAAAAAAAAAAATTACATTTTTTTCAACCTTCGGGGTCCTTTACAGACACCATGACAAAACCTAGGGAGCTCAGGAATCTCTACCCTGCCTCCTTGTCAACTATTACACTTCTGTTTACAACCACTATCATCTGCCACAAAAACAAGATGGCGGACAACACTTCCTCATTTCGACTGAATGGAATGTTGACAGACGTCCAACAGCCAATCAGAATTCCGTGCGCGCACGCTAAGGTCCGCGCACGTGCAAGGACAGTGCAAGGACGGTGCAAGCCCGTGAGCGCACCGTATCCCGCCTATAGATATATAATTTGAAAAAAGTCGATTTTCACAACAATTACTGGAGGGATTTTCACCAAATATACAAAATAAATTATTGCATATCAGTCTTTACAATATGCCAAGTTTGCAGTAATTCCATTCAGCCGTTCGGGCTGTAGCTGTGTCTAAAGGTCCAATGCAAAATTGCATAGGACTCATTTTCACATTCAATTTTCTCAAAAACTACTGGACGGATTTACACCAAACATACAACAGGCACTGCTCCAAACCAGGCTCTACCATTTTGCCAAGTCTGGTGTAATTCCGTTCAGCCGTTCGATCTGTAGCCTTGTCAGAATGTCCCTATGGAAATAAACATGGGGAAAACACGTTTTGGGACCCCCCTTTTTTCTCGGCCCCCGCTTGACGAATCACCCCCAAACTTGCAGGTTTAAGGAAAATTACAGGCAGATCCCTCAATCGGCGCCAAACTTATTCCCAATAGAATGTTCGCCATTTCCTATGGTAACTAGGTCCTAACTATATATACCTACTGGCGACCGCCAGTAGGTAATATATATATATATATTTTGGAAAATAGCCACACTGCAGACTGCTACTGCATAAATCCAAAATGACGAGGAGTGAACCCAATAGTTGCTGGTGCAAACAAGTGAATTTATTTCATGATTGCCAGCGCTGCCGCCATGACGCGCTTCGCCTCCAAGGAGGCTTGATCACATGACAAACTGCTAGCCTTCAAGCAGACTATTTAAAGTGACAGTGCAGAATAATTAACAATGGACATAGTTAAAATACTGTGCAAGAATCGCGATGGTCGAAACAATGCATAAAACATTACTAAAATATGCTAAAGTTCGTTAAAACCACCTGTAAAATAATAAACTTAAATAAGAAAAATATATATATATCAATACAGCAGCTCCAGTTAGCAGGATCGCGCCAAGCCAGCTCACGGGCGGTCGGAGGTAGGGCCACCGGTCGCCTAAATATATCCAGAAACCACTCTGTTACCGAAAACAGACCTACTCGGACACCTCCAGTTGCTAGTGTGCAAGATAATTTATTAGCAGGAAGCAACACGTTTCACCTTACGGCTAGATCACGTTTCAGCCGTTGTAATGTTATGTGCCCATATTTATCCTACGATTCAGAAAAGGGGGTGGTGATGAACAGAGTGTCTGAATTAAGCAGACCACTCTTACCCAGTCCAAAGATCAGGGTTTGATCCATCACCGTTATTTAGCTCACTGCCCCATCCCAGCTCAGAACCTGGCTATATGCAAATTAGTCTGTCCCTGGCCCAGTGCATCATGGGAACAGGGCAGACCAAACTACCAAGCCAATTCTTCACCAGAAAGGAGACAAGCTTCCGGGGACCGGTTTCTGCCATTTCAGGCGTCGTCGGCCCGGCTTGCTTGAATCCTGATGGAGCAGTAAGCAAGGGACTCATGTCTGAGTATACCCTGCCACACCTATAGTGGCCAAAAACGATTCAGAAAAGGGGGTGGTGATGAACAGAGTGTCTGAATTAAGCAGACCACTCTTACCCAGTCCAAAGATCAGGGCTTGACCCATCACCGTTATTTAGCTCACTGCCCCATCCCAGCTCAGAACCTGGCTATATGCAAATTAGTCTGTCCCTGGCCCAGTGCATCATGGGAACAGGGCAGACCAAACTACCAAGCCAATTCTTCACCAGAAAGGAGACAAGCTTCCGGGGACCGGTTTCTGCCATTTCAGGCGTCGTCGGCCCGGCTTGCTTGAATCCTGATGGAGCAGTGAGCAAGGGACTCATGTCTGAGTATACCCTGCCACACCTATAGTGGCCAAAAACGATTCAGAAAAGGGGGTGGTGATGAACAGAGTGTCTGAATTAAGCAGACCACTCTTACCCAGTCCAAAGATCAGGGCTTGATCCATCACCGTTATTTAGCTCACTGCCCCATCCCAGCTCAGAACCTGGCTATATGCAAATTCGTCTGTCCCTGGCCCAGTGCATCATGGGAACAGGGCAGACCAAACTACCAAGCCAATTCTTCACCAGAAAGGAGACAAGCTTCCGGGGACCGGTTTCTGCCATTTCAGGCGTCGTCGGCCCGGCTTCCTTGAATCCTGATGGAGCCATGAGCAAGGGACTCATGTCTGAGTATACCCTGCCACACCTATAGTGGCCAAAAACGATTCAGAAAAGGGGGTGGTGATGAACAGAGTGTCTGAATTAAGCAGACCACTCTTACCCAGTCCAAAGATCAGGGCTTGATCCATCACCGTTATTTAGCTCACTGCCCCATCCCAGCTCAGAACCTGGCTATATGCAAATTAGTCTGTCCCTGGCCCAGTGCATCATGGGAACAGGGCAGACCAAACTACCAAGCCAATTCTTCACCAGAAAGGAGACAAGCTTCCGGGGACCGGTTTCTGCCATTTCAGGCGTCGTCGGCCCGGCTTGCTTGAATCCTGATGGAGCAGTGAGCAAGGGACTCATGTCTGAGTATACCCTGCCACACCTATAGTGGCCAAAAACGATTCAGAAAAGGGGGTGGTGATGAACAGAGTGTCTGAATTAAGCAGACCACTCTTACCCAGTCCAAAGATCAGGGCTTGATCCATCACCGTTATTTAGCTCACTGCCCCATCCCAGCTCAGAACCTGGCTATATGCAAATTCGTCTGTCCCTGGCCCAGTGCATCATGGGAACAGGGCAGACCAAACTACCAAGCCAATTCTTCACCAGAAAGGAGACAAGCTTCCGGGGACCGGTTTCTGCCATTTCAGGCGTCGTCGGCCCGGCTTGCTTGAATCCTGATGGAGCAGTGAGCAAGGGACTCATGTCTGAGTATACCCTGCCACACCTATAGTGGCCAAAAACGATTCAGAAAAGGGGGTGGTGATGAACAGAGTGTCTGAATTAAGCAGACCACTCTTACCCAGTCCAAAGATCAGGGCTTGATCCATCACCGTTATTTAGCTCACTGCCCCATCCCAGCTCAGAACCTGGCTATATGCAAATTAGTCTGTCCCTGGCCCAGTGCATCATGGGAACAGGGCAGACCAAACTACCAAGCCAATTCTTCACCAGAAAGGAGACAAGCTTCCGGGGACCGGTTTCTGCCATTTCAGGCGTCGTCGGCCCGGCTTGCTTAAATCCTGATGGAGCAGTGAGCAAGGGACTCATGTCTGAGTATACCCTGCCACACCTATAGTGGCCAAAAACGATTTTGGTAGTTTGGTTTGCCCTGTTCCCATCATGCACTGGGACAGGAACAGACTAATTTGCATATAGCCAGGTTCTGAACTGGGATGGTGCAGTGAGCTAAAAAACGGTGTTGGATCTAGCCCTGATCTCTTGACTGGGTGAGAGTATTCTGCTTAATTCAGAAACTCTGTCCATCACCACTCCTTGTTGTTAAATATTTTGTCCACCCTAAGCGTGGAAGGGTATACTCAGATGTGAGTCCCTTGCTCATTGCACCATCAGGATTCAAGCAAGCCGGGCCGACGACGGCTGAAATGCCAGAAACCGGTCCCCGGAAGCTTGTTTCCTTCCCAGTGTAAGAATTGGCTTGGTAGTTTGGTTTGCCCTGTTCCCATCATGCACTGGGACAGGAAGAGACTAATTTGCATATAGCCAGGTTCTGAACTGGGATGGTGCAGTGAGCTAAAAAACGGTGTTGGATCTAGCCCTGATCTCTTGACTGGGTGAGAGTATTCTGCTTAATTCAGAAACTCTGTCCATCATCACCCCTTGTTGTTTAATATTTTGTCCACCCTAAGCGTGGAAGGGTATACTCAGATGTGAGTCCCTTGCTCATTGCACCATCAGGATTCAAGCAAGCCGGGCCGACGACGGCTGAAATGCCAGAAACCGGTCCCCGGAAGCTTGTTTCCTTTCCAGTGTAAGAATTGGCTTGGTAGTTTGGTTTGCCCTGTTCCCATCATGCACTGGGACAGGAACAGACTAATTTGCATATAGCCAGGTTCTGAACTGGGATGGTGCAGTGAGCTAAAAAACGGTGTTGGATCTAGCCCTTATCTCTTGACTGGATGAGAGTATTCTGCTTAATTCAGAAACTCTGTCCATCACCACCCCTTGTTGTTAAATATTTTGTCCACCCTAAGTGTGGATGGGTATACTCAGATGTGAGTCCCTTGCTCATTGCACCGTCAGGATTCAAGCAAGCCGGGCCGACGACGGCTGAAATGCCAGAAACCGGTCCCCGGAAGCTTGTTTCCTTCCCAGTGTAAGAATTGGCTTGGTAGTTTGGTTTGCCCTGTTCCCATCATGCACTGGGACAGGAACAGACTAATTTGCATATAGCCAGGTTCTGAACTGGGATGGTGCAGTGAGCTAAAAAACGGTGTTGGATCTAGCCCTGATCTCTTGACTGGGTGAGAGTATTCTGCTTAATTCAGAAACTCTGTCCATCACCACCCCTTGTTGTTAAATATTTTGTCCACCCTAAGCGTGGAAGGGTATACTCAGATGTGAGTCCCTTGCTCATTGCACCATCAGGATTCAAGCAAGCCGGGCCGACGACGGCTGAAATGCCAGAAACCGGTCCCCGGAAATTGTTTCCTTCCCAGTGTAAGAATTGGCTTGGTAGTTTGGTTTGCCCTGTTCCCATCATGCACTGGGAAAGGAACAGACTAATTTGCATATAGCCAGGTTCTGAACTGGGATGGTGCAGTGAGCTAAAAAACGGTGTTGGATCTAGCCCTGATCTCTTGACTGGGTGAGAGTATTCTGCTTAATTCAGAAACTCTGTCCATCACCACCCCTTGTTGTTAAATATTTTGTCCACCCTAAGCGTGGAAGGGTATACTCAGATGTGAGTCCCTTGCTCATTGCACCATCAGGATTCAAGCAAGCCGGGCCGACGACGGCTGAAATGCCAGAAACCGGTCCCCGGAAGCTTGTTTCCTTCCCAGTGTAAGAATTGGCTTGGTAGTTTGGTTTGCCCTGTTCCCATCATGCACTGGGACAGGAACAGACTAATTTGCATATAGCCAGGTTCTGAACTGGGATGGTGCAGTGAGCTAAAAAACGGTGTTGGATCTAGCCCTGATCTCTTAACTGGGTGAGAGTATTCTGCTTAATTCAGAAACTCTGTCCATCACCACCCCTTGTTGTTAAATATTTTGTCCACCCTAAGCGTGGAAGGGTATACTCAGATGTGAGTCCCTTGCTCATTGCACCATCAGGATTCAAGCAAGCCGGGCCGACGACGGCTGAAATGCCAGAAACCAGTCCCCGGAAGCTTGTTTCCTTCCCAGTGTAAGAATTGGCTTGGTAGTTTGGTTTGCCCTGTTCCCATCATGCACTGGGACAGGAACAGACTAATTTGCATATAGCCAGGTTCTGAACTGGGATGGTGCAGTGAGCTAAAAAACGGTGTTGGATCTAGCCCTGATCTCTTGACTGGGTGAGAGTATTCTGCTTAATTCAGAAACTCTGTCCATCACCACCCCTTGTTGTTAAATATTTTGTCCACCCTAAGCGTGGAAGGGTATACTCAGATGTGAGTCCCTTGCTCATTGCACCATCAGGATTCAAGCAAGCCGGGCCGACGACGGCTGAAATGTCAGAAACCGGTCCCCGGAAGCTCGTTTCCTTCCCAGTGTAAGAATTGGCTTGGTAGTTTGGTTTGCCCTGTTCCCATCATGCACTGGGACAGGAACAGACTAATTTGCATATAGCCAGGTTCTGAACTGGGATGGTGCAGTGAGCTAAAAAACGGTGTTGGATCTAGCCCTGATCTCTTGACTGGGTGAGAGTATTCTGCTTAATTCAGAAACTCTGTCCATCACCACCCCTTGTTGTTAAATATTTTGTCCACCCTAAGCGTGGAAGGGTATACTCAGATGTGAGTCCCTTGCTCATTGCACCATCAGGATTCAAGCAAGCTGGGCCGACGACGGCTGAAATGCCAGAAACCGGTCCCCGGAAGCTTGTTTCCTTCCCAGTGTAAGAATTGGCTTGGTAGTTTGGTTTGCCCTGTTCCCATCATGCACTGGGACAGGAAGAGACTAATTTGCATATAGCCAGGTTCTGAACTGGGATGGTGCAGTGAGCTAAAAAACGGTGTTGGATCTAGCCCTGATCTCTTGACTGGGTGAGAGTATTCTGCTTAATTCAGAAACTCTGTCCATCACCACCCCTTGTTGTTAAATATTTTGTCCACCCTAAGCGTGGAAGGGTATACTCAGATGCGAGTCCCTTGCTCATTGCACCATCAGGATTCAAGCAAGCCGGGCCGACGACGGCTGAAATGCCAGAAACCGGTCCCCGGAAGCTTGTTTCCTTTCCAGTGTAAGAATTGGCTTGGTAGTTTGGTTTGCCCTGTTCCCATCATGCACTGGGACAGGAACAGACTAATTTGCATATAGCCAGGTTCTGAACTGGGATGGTGCAGTGAGCTAAAAAACGGTGTTGGATCTAGCCCTTATCTCTTGACTGGGTGAGAGTATTCTGCTTAATTCAGAAACTCTGTCCATCACCACCCCTTGTTGTTAAATATTTTGTCCACCCTAAGCGTGGAAGGGTATACTCAGATGTGAGTCCCTTGCTCATTGCACCATCAGGATTCAAGCAAGCCGGGCCGACGACGGCTGAAATGCCAGAAACCGGTCCCCGGAAGCTTGTTTCCTTCCCAGTGTAAGAATTGGCTTGGTAGTTTGGTTTGCCCTGTTCCCATCATGCACTGGGACAGGAACAGACTAATTTGCATATAGCCAGGTTCTGAACTGGGATGGTGCAGTAAGCTAAAAAACGGTGTTGGATCTAGCCCTGATCTCTTGACTGGGTGAGAGTATTCTGCTTAATTCAGAAACTCTGTCCATCACCACCCCTTGTTGTTAAATATTTTGTCCACCCTAAGCGTGGAAGGGTATACTCAGATGTGAGTCCCTTGCTCATTGCACCATCAGGATTCAAGAAAGCCGGGCCGACGACGGCTGAAATGCCTGAAACCGGTCCCCGGAAGCTTGTTTCCTTCCCAGTGTAAGAATTGGCTTGGTAGTTTGGTTTGCCCTGTTCCCATCATGCACTGGGACAGGAACAGACTAATTTGCATATAGCCAGGTTCTGAACTGGGATGGTGCAGTGAGCTAAACAATGGTGTTGGATCTAGCCCTGATCTCTTGACTGGGTGAGAGTATTCTGCTTAATTCAGAAACTCTGTCCATCACCACCCCTTGTTGTTAAATATTTTGTCCACCCTAAGCGTGGAAGGGTATACTCAGATGTGAGTCCCTTGCTCATTGCACCATCAGGATTCAAGCAAGCCGGGCCGACGACGGCTGAAATGCCAGAAACCGGTCCCCGGAAGCTTGTTTCCTTCCCAGTGTAAGAATTGGCTTGGTAGTTTGGTTTGCCCTGTTCCCATCATGCACTGGGACAGGAACAGATTAATTTGCATATAGCCAGGTTCTGAACTGGGATGGTGCAGTGAGCTAAAAAACGGTGTTGGATCTAGCCCTGATCTCTTGACTGGGTGAGAGTATTCTGCTTAATTCAGAAACTCTGTCCATCACCACCCCTTGTTGTTAAATATTTTGTCCACCCTAAGCGTGGAAGGGTATACTCAGATGTGAGTCCCTTGCTCATTGCACCATCAGGATTCAAGCAAGCCGGGCCAACGACGGCTGAAATGCCAGAAACCGGTCCCCGGAAGCTTGTTTCCTTCCCAGTGTAAGAATTGGCTTGGTAGTTTGGTTTGCCCTGTTCCCATCATGCACTGGGACAGGAACAGACTAATTTGCATATAGCCAGGTTCTGTACTGGGATGGTGCAGTGAGCTAAAAAACGGTGTTGGATCTAGCCCTGATCTCTTGACTGGGTGAGAGTATTCTGCTTAATTCAGAAACTCTGTCCATCACCACCCCTTGTTGTTAAATATTTTGTCCACCCTAAGCGTGGAAGGGTATACTCAGATGTGAGTCCCTTGCTCATTGCACCATCAAGATTCAAGCAAGCCGGGCCGACGACCGCTGAAATGCCAGAAACCGGTCCCCGGAAGCTTGTTTCCTTCCTAGTGTAAGAATTGGCTTGGTAGTTTGGTTTGCCCTGTTCCCATCATGCACTGGGACAGGAAGAGACTAATTTGCATATAGCCAGGTTCTGAACTGGGATGGTGCAGTGAGCTAAAAAACGGTGTTGGATCTAGCCCTGATCTCTTGACTGGGTGAGAGTATTCTGCTTAATTCAGAAACTCTGTCCATCACCACCCCTTGTTGTTAAATATTTTGTCCACCCTAAGCGTGGAAGGGTATACTCAGATGTGAGTCCCTTGCTCATTGCACCATCAGGATTCAAGCAAGCCGGGCCGACGACGGCTGAAATGCCAGAAACCGGTCCCCGGAAGCTTGTTTCCTTTCCAGTGTAAGAATTGGCTTGGTAGTTTGGTTTGCCCTGTTCCCATCATGCACTGGGACAGGAACAGACTAATTTGCATATAGCCAGGTTCTGAACTGGGATGGTGCAGTGAGCTAAAAAACGGTGTTGGATCTAGCCCTTATCTCTTGACTGGGTGAGAGTATTCTGCTTAATTCAGAAACTCTGTCCATCACCACCCCTTGTTGTTAAATATTTTGTCCACCCTAAGCGTGGAAGGGTATACTCAGATGTGAGTCCCTTGCTCATTGCACCATCAGGATTCAAGCAAGCCGGGCCGACGACGGCTGAAATGCCAGAAACCGGTCCCCGGAAGCTTGTTTCCTTCCCAGTGTAAGAATTGGCTTGGTAGTTTGGTTTGCCCTGTTCCCATCATGCACTGGGACAGGAACAGACAAATTTGCATATAGCCAGGTTCTGAACTGGGATGGTGCAGTGAGCTAAAAAACGGTGTTGGATCTAGCCCTGATCTCTTGACTGGGTGAGAGTATTCTGCTTAATTCAGAAACTCTGTCCATCACCACCCCTTGTTGTTAAATATTTTGTCCACCCTAAGCGTGGAAGGGTATACTCAGATGTGAGTCCCTTGCTCATTGCACCATCAGGATTCAAGCAAGCCGGGCCGACGACGGCTGAAATGCCAGAAACCGGTCCCCGGAAATTGTTTCCTTCCCAGTGTAAGAATTGGCTTGGTAGTTTGGTTTGCCCTGTTCCCATCATGCACTGGGACAGGAACAGACTAATTTGCATATAGCCAGGTTCTGAACTGGGATGGTGCAGTGAGCTAAAAAACGGTGTTGGATCTAGCCCTGATCTCTTGACTGGGTGAGAGTATTCTGCTTAATTCAGAAACTCTGTCCATCACCACCCCTTGTTGTTAAATATTTTGTCCACCCTAAGCGTGGAAGGGTATACTCAGATGTGAGTCCCTTGCTCATTGCACCATCAGGATTCAAGCAAGCCGGGCCGACGACGGCTGAAATGCCAGAAACCGGTCCCCGGAAGCTTGTTTCCTTCCCAGTGTAAGAATTGGCTTGGTAGTTTGGTTTGCCCTGTTCCCATCATGCACTGGGACAGGAACAGACTAATTTGCATATAGCCAGGTTCTGAACTGGGATGGTGCAGTGAGCTAAAAAACGGTGTTGGATCTAGCCCTGATCTCTTGACTGGGTGAGAGTATTCTGCTTAATTCAGAAACTCTGTCCATCACCACCCCTTGTTGTTAAATATTTTGTCCACCCTAAGCGTGGAAGGGTATACTCAGATGTGAGTCCCTTGCTCATTGCACCATCAGGATTCAAGCAAGCCGGGCCGACGACGGCTGAAATGCCAGAAACCGGTCCCCGGAAGCTTGTTTTCTTCCCAGTGTAAGAATTGGCTTGGTAGTTTGGTTTGCCCTGTTCCCATCATGCACTGGGACAGGAACAGACTAATTTGCATATAGCCAGGTTCTGAACTGGGATGGTGCAGTGAGCTAAAAAACGGTGTTGGATCTAGCCCTGATCTCTTGACTGGGTGAGAGTATTCTGCTTAATTCAGAAACTCTGTCCATCACCACCCCTTGTTGTTAAATATTTTGTCCACCCTAAGCGTGGAAGGGTATACTCAGATGTGAGTCCCTTGCTCATTGCACCATCAGGATTCAAGCAAGCCGGGCCGACGACGGCTGAAATGCCAGAAACCGGTCCCCGGAAGCTCGTTTCCTTCCCAGTGTAAGAATTGGCTTGGTAGTTTGGTTTGCCCTGTTCCCATCATGCACTGGGACAGGAACAGACTAATTTGCATATAGCCAGGTTCTGAACTGGGATGGTGCAGTGAGCTAAAAAACGGTGTTGGATCTAGCCCTGATCTCTTGACTGGGTGAGAGTATTCTGCTTAATTCAGAAACTCTGTCCATCACCACCCCTTGTTGTTAAATATTTTGTCCACCCTAAGCGTGGAAGGGTATACTCAGATGTGAGTCCCTTGCTCATTGCACCATCAGGATTCAAGCAAGCCGGGCCGACGACGGCTGAAATGCCAGAAACCGGTCCCCGGAAGCTTGTTTCCTTCCCAGTGTAAGAATTGGCTTGGTAGTTTGGTTTGCCCTGTTCCCATCATGCACTGGGGCAGGAAGAGACTAATTTGCATATAGCCAGGTTCTGAACTGGGATGGTGCAGTGAGCTAAAAAACGGTGTTGGATCTAGCCCTGATCTCTTGACTGGGTGAGAGTATTCTGCTTAATTCAGAAACTCTGTCCATCACCACCCCTTGTTGTTAAATATTTTGTCCACCCTAAGCGTGGAAGGGTATACTCAGATGTGAGTCCCTTGCTCATTGCACCATCAGGATTCAAGCAAGCCGGGCCGACGACGGCTGAAATGCCAGAAACCGGTCCCCGGAAGCTTGTTTCCTTTCCAGTGTAAGAATTGGCTTGGTAGTTTGGTTTGCCCTGTTCCCATCATGCACTGGGACAGGAAGAGACTAATTTGCATATAGCCAGGTTCTGAACTGGGATGGTGCAGTGAGCTAAAAAACGGTGTTGGATCTAGCCCTGATCTCTTGACTGGGTGAGAGTATTCTGCTTAATTCAGAAACTCTGTCCATCACCACCCCTTGTTGTTAAATATTTTGTCCACCCTAAGCGTGGAAGGGTATACTCAGATGTGAGTCCCTTGCTCATTGCACCATCAGGATTCAAGCAAGCCGGGCCGACGACGGCTGAAATGCCAGAAACCGGTCCCCGGAAGCTTGTTTCCTTCCCAGTGTAAGAATTGGCTTGGTAGTTTGGTTTGCCCTGTTCCCATCATGCACTGGACAGGAACAGACTAATTTGCATATAGCCAGGTTCTGAACTGGGATGGTGCAGTGAGCTAAAAAACGGTGTTGGATCTAGCCCTGATCTCTTGACTGGGTGAGAGTATTCTGCTTAATTCAGAAACTCTGTCCATCACCACCCCTTGTTGTTAAATATTTTGTCCACCCTAAGCGTGGAAGGGTATACTCAGATCTGAGTCCCTTGCTCATTACACCATCAGGATTCAAGCAAGCCGGGCCGACGACGGCTGAAATGCCAGAAACCGGTCCCCGGAAGCTTGTTTCCTTCCCAGTGTAAGAATTGGCTTGGTAGTTTGGTTTGCCCTGTTCCCATCATGCACTGGGACAGGAAGAGACTAATTTGCATATAGCCAGGCTCTGAACTGGGATGGTGCAGTGAGCTAAAAAACGGTGTTGGATCTAGCCCTGATCTCTTGACTGGGTGAGAGTATTCTGCTTAATTCAGAAACTCTGTCCATCACCACCCCTTCTTGTTAAATATTTTGTCCACCCTAAGCGTGGAAGGGTATACTCAGATGTGAGTCCCTTGCTCATTGCACCATCAGGATTCAAGCAAGCCGGGCCGACGACGGCTGAAATGCCAGAAACCGGTCCCCGGAAGCTTGTTTCCTTCCCAGTGTAAGAATTGGCTTGGTAGTTTGGTTTGCCCTGTTCCCATCATGCACTGGGACAGGAACAGACTAATTTGCATATAGCCAGGTTCTGAACTGGGATGGTGCAGTGAGCTAAAAAACGGTGTTGGATCTAGCCCAGATCTCTTAACTGGGTGAGAGTATTCTGCTTAATTCAGAAACTCTGTCCATCACCACCCCTTGTTGTTAAATATTTTGTCCACCCTAAGCGTGGAAGGGTATACTCAGATGTGAGTCCCTTGCTCATTGCACCATCAGGATTCAAGCAAGCCGGGCCGACGACGGCTGAAATGCCAGAAACCAGTCCCCGGAAGCTTGTTTCCTTCCCAGTGTAAGAATTGGCTTGGTAGTTTGGTTTGCCCTGTTCCCATCATGCACTGGGACAGGAACAGACTAATTTGCATATAGCCAGGTTCTGAACTGGGATGGTGCAATGAGCTAAAAAACGGTGTTGGATCTAGCCCTGGTCTCTTGACTGGGTGAGAGTATTCTGCTTAATTCAGAAACTCTGTCCATTACCACCCCTTGTTGTTAAATATTTTGTCCACCCAAAGCGTGGAAGGGTATACTCAGATGTGAGTCCCTTGCTCATTGCACCATCAGGATTCAAGCAAGCCGGGCCGACGACGGCTGAAATGCCAGAAACCGGTCCCCGGAAGCTCGTTTCCTTCCCAGTGTAAGAATTGGCTTGGTAGTTTGGTTTGCCCTGTTCCCATCATGCACTGGGACAGGAACAGACTAATTTGCATATAGCCAGGTTCTGAACTGGGATGGTGCAGTGAGCTAAAAAACGGTGTTGGATCTAGCCCTGATCTCTTGACTGGGTGAGAGTATTCTGCTTAATTCAGAAACTCTGTCCATCACCACCCCTTGTTGTTAAATATTTTGTCCACCCTAAGCGTGGAAGGGTATACTCAGATGTGAGTCCCTTGCTCATTGCACCATCAGGATTCAAGCAAGCCGGGCCGACGACGGCTGAAATGCCAGAAACCGGTCCCCGGAAGCTTGTTTCCTTCCCAGTGTAAGAATTGGCTTGGTAGTTTGGTTTGCCCTGTTCCCATCATGCACTGGGACAGGAAGAGACTAATTTGCATATAGCCAGGTTCTGAACTGGGATGGTGCAGTGAGCTAAAAAACGGTGTTGGATCTAGCCCTGATCTCTTGACTGGGTGAGAGTATTCTGCTTAATTCAGAAACACTGTCCATCACCACCCCTTGTTGTTAAATATTTTGTCCACACTAAGCGTGGAAGGGTATACTCAGATGTGAGTCCCTTGCTCATTGCACCATCAGGATTCAAGCAAGCCGGGCCGACGACGGCTGAAATGTCAGAAACCGGTCCCCGGAAGCTTGTTTCTTTTCCAGTGTAAGAATTGGCTTGGTAGTTTGGTTTGCCCTGTTCCCATCATGCAATGGGACAGGAACAGACTAATTTGCATATAGCCAGGTTCTGAACTGTGATGGTGCAGTGAGCTAAAAAACGGTGTTGGATCTAGCCCTTATCTCTTGACTGGGTGAGAGTATTCTGCCTAATTCAGAAACTCTGTCCATCACCACCCCTTGTTGTTAAATATTTTGTCCACCCTAAGCGTGGAAGGGTATACTCAGATGTGAGTCCCTTGCTCATTGCACCATCAGGATTCAAGCAAGCCGGGCCGACGACGGCTGAAATGCCAGAAACCGGTCCCCGGAAGCTTGTTTCCTTCCCAGTGTAAGAATTGGCTTGGTAGTTTGGTTTGCCCTGTTCCCATCATGCACTGGGACAGGAACAGACTAATTTGCATATAGCCAGGTTCTGAACTGGGATGGTGCAGTGAGCTAAAAAACGGTGTTGGATCTAGCCCTGATCTCTTGACTGGGTGAGAGTATTCTGCTTAATTCAGAAACTCTGTCCATCACCACCCCTTGTTGTTAAATATTTTGTCCACCCTAAGCGTGGAAGCGTATACTCAGATGTGAGTCCCTTGCTCATTGCACCATCAGGATTCAAGCAAGCCGGGCCGACGACGGCTGAAATGCCAGAAACCGGTCCCCGGAAGCTTGTTTCCTTCCCAGTGTAAGAATTGGCTTGGTAGTTTGGTTTGCCCTGTTCCCATCATGCACTGGGACAGGAACAGACTAATTTGCATATAGCCAGGTTCTGAACTGGGATGGTGCAGTGAGCTAAACAACGGTGTTGGATCTAGCCCTGATCTCTTGACTGGGTGAGAGTATTCTGCTTAATTCAGAAACTCTGTCCATCACCACCCCTTGTTGTTAAATATTTTGTCCACCCTAAGCGTGGAAGGGTATACTCAGATGTGAGTCCCTTGCTCATTGCACCATCAGGATTCAAGCAAGCCGGGCCGACGACGGCTGAAATGCCAGAAACCGGTCCCCGGAAGCTTGTTTCCTTCCCAGTGTAAGAATTGGCTTGGTAGTTTGGTTTGCCCTGTTCCCATCATGCACTGGGACAGGAACAGATTAATTTGCATATAGCCAGGTTCTGAACTGGGATGGTGCAGTGAGCTAAAAAACGGTGTTGGATCTAGCCCTGATCTCTTGACTGGGTGAGAGTATTCTGCTTAATTCAGAAACTCTGTCCATCACCACCCCTTGTTGTTAAATATTTTGTCCACCCTAAGCGTGGAAGGGTATACTCAGATGTGAGTCCCTTGCTCATTGCACCATCAGGATTCAAGCAAGCCGGGCCGACAACGGCTGAAATGCCAGAAACCGGTCCCCGGAAGCTTGTTTCCTTCCCAGTGTAAGAATTGGCTTGGTAGTTTGGTTTGCCCTGTTCCCATCATGCACTGGGACAGGAACAGACTAATTTGCATATAGCCAGGTTCTGTACTGGGATGGTGCAGTGAGCTAAAAAACGGTGTTGGATCTAGCCCTGATCTCTTGACTGGGTGAGAGTATTCTGCTTAATTCAGAAACTCTGTCCATCACCACCCCTTGTTGTTAAATATTTTGTCCACCCTAAGCGTGGAAGGGTATACTCAGATGTGAGTCCCTTGCTCATTGCACCATCAGGATTCAAGCAAGCCGGGCCGACGACGGCTGAAATGCCAGCAACCGGTCCCCGGAAGCTTGTTTCCTTCCCAGTGTAAGAATTGGCTTGGTAGTTTGGTTTGCCCTGTTCCCATCATGCACTGGGACAGGAACAGACTAATTTGCATATAGCCAGGTTCTGAACTGGGATGGTGCTATGAGCTAAAAAACGGTGTTGGATCTAGCCCTGATCTCTTGACTGGGTGAGAGTATTCTGCTTAATTCAGAAACTCTGTCCATCACCACCCCTTGTTGTTAAATATTTTGTCCACCCTAAGCGTGGAAGGGTATTCTTAGATGTGAGTCCCTTGCTCATTGCACCATCAGGATTCAAGCAAGCCGGGCCGACGACGGCTGAAATGCCAGAAACCGGTCCCCGGAAGCTTGTTTCCTTCCCAGTGTAAGAATTGGCTTGGTAGTTTGGTTTGCCCTGTTCCCATCATGGACTGGGACAGGAACAGACTAATTTGCATATAGCCAGGTTCTGAACTGGGATGGTGCAGTGAGCTAAAAAACGGTGTTGGATCTAGCCCTGATCTCTTGACTGGGTGAGAGTATTCTGCTTAATTCAGAAACTCTGTCCATCACCACCCCTTGTTGTTAAATATTTTGTCCACCCTAAGCGTGGAAGGGTATACTCAGATGTGAGTCCCTTGCTCATTGCACCATCAGGATTCAAGCAAGCCGGGCCGACGACGGCTGAAATGCCAGCAACCGGTCCCCGGAAGCTTGTTTCCTTCCCAGTGTAAGAATTGGCTTGGTAGTTTGGTTTGCCCTGTTCCCATCATGCACTGGGACAGGAACAGACTAATTTGCATATAGCCAGGTTCTGAACTGGGATGGTGCTATGAGCTAAAAAACGGTGTTGGATCTAGCCCTGATCTCTTGACTGGGTGAGAGTATTCTGCTTAATTCAGAAACTCTGTCCATCACCACCCCTTGTTGTTAAATATTTTGTCCACCCTAAGCGTGGAAGGGTATTCTTAGATGTGAGTCCCTTGCTCATTGCACCATCAGGATTCAAGCAAGCCGGGCCGACGACGGCTGAAATGCCAGAAACCGGTCCCCGGAAGCTTGTTTCCTTCCCAGTGTAAGAATTGGCTTGGTAGTTTGGTTTGCCCTGTTCCCATCATGCACTGGGACAGGAACAGACTAATTTGCATATAGCCAGGTTCTGAACTGGGATGGTGCAGTGAGCTAAAAAACGGTGTTGGATCTAGCCCTGATCTCTTGACTGGGTGAGAGTATTCTGCTTAATTCAGAAACTCTGTCCATCACCACCCCTTGGTATTAAATATTTTGTCCACCCTAAGCGTGGAAGGGTATACTCAGATGTGAGTCCCTTGCTCATTGCACCATCAGGATTCAAGCAAGCCGGGCCGACGACGGCTGAAATGCCAGAAACCGGTCCCCGGAAGCTTGTTTCCTTCCCAGTGTAAGAATTGGCTTGGTAGTTTGGTTTGCCCTGTTCCCATCATGCACTGGGACAGGAACAGACTAATTTGCATATAGCCAGGTTCTGAACTGGGATGATGCAGTGAGCTAAAAAACGGTGTTGGATCTAGCCCTGATCTCTTGACTGGGTGAGAGTATTCTGCCTAATTCAGAAACTCTGTCCATCACCACCCCTTGTTGTTAAACATATTTATCCTACATCAGAAATTGACATAGGACTTTCATCCGGATGTATGACGTTACAACGCATACTTTTACAATGCCTACCTTTACATCGCAGTTTTTACAACGCATGCTGTTGAATAGTTTAATTTACTATTCCAACTCCAGTCCCCGTGGATAGTAGGGAAGGTGTTGGATAGTAAATGAAATCTATTCCCTATCCTAGAGCGCCCTCCAGCGCAATGCGTTGTAATGACATGCGTTGTAATAGTTGCGTCGTAAAGGCACTGTGTGCTAAAAGTTGCGTTGTAAAGGATGTTCCCCCTTTCACCCCATACGTGTGGATACAGTCAGTAATCATGGCGGACATTTTACAAAGATCTGATAACCATAAATACATACAGCAATTCTAACTCAATATGAACTAATACATATTGCACATCAATATTATACGTTGTATTGAATTAATTAAAAATATCATCTAATTTGAGTTAGCATATATGCGCAAACTCCACCAGACTTATAAAATTTCATAAGTAATCAAAAGAAGAGTGACCAATACAGGTAAGGTGTATAAAAAGAGGTGGGTGTCGCACGTGAAGTCTGAGGCCAGTTGTTAGTGATCCGATGGTAGGACCAAATTTCAAGAAAAAATGCACTATTTTTTCAGGAAACCCTCACTCACCCTAGTGGTGACATGCTTCATCATCGGGTCCACCGGGAGAGATCGAGTACCTCCCCGGTGTGCTGCGACGCCAGGAGACTGCGGAGCAGGTTTTTGTGAAGATGAAGTGTGAAAAATTATAAGGTTTAAAAATGTCAGAGGTTGTACCAAAAAACTTTATTCACTGGTTAACCTGACATATTAAAAATAAGATATGTGAAGGGAAACTAGCCAATTACTTTATACTGGTGTTTACCCTGTAAAGAAGGTCAACATGTTTCTGCCCATTTATGTGTGTAAATTTACTGGGCTTTCATCAGGACCGGTAAGAGAGTGTGCCAATGACAGGAGGGGCACGCTAAGGCCCGCCCTGCCAATGGTCGTGAAAGTTAAAAATAGCACTATGTGTAAAATTGGTGCACAAAGAAAAAGAAAACAAACTCATAAGTAGTGGGGGTTTACCTCTTTTGTGAGGAACCTAGGAGTTTGTAAAGAAATAGATCCACGCCCCATAGAACACAGGAGGGGGGTGGGAGCGACAATGGCACACCGCCCGCAACGCTCGGCACCCGCTCGGCACCTAGCTTCACCCTCGCTGGATCCGGAGATCCAGCGAGGGTGAAGCTAGGTGCCGAGCGGGTGCCGAGCGTTGCGGGCGGTGTGCCATTGTCGCTCCCACCCCCCTCCTGTGTTCTATGGGGCGTGGATCTATTTCTTTACAAACTCCTAGGTTCCTCACAAAAGAGGTAAACCCCCACTACTTATGAGTTTGTTTTCTTTTTCTTTGTGCACCAATTTTACACATAGTGCTATTTTTAACTTTCACGACCATTGGCAGGGCGGGCCTTAGCGTGCCCCTCCTGTCATTGGCACACTCTCTTACCGGTCCTGATGAAAGCCCAGTAAATTTACACACATAAATGGGCAGAAACATGTTGACCTTCTTTACAGGGTAAACACCAGTATAAAGTAATTGGCTAGTTTCCCTTCACATATCTTATTTTTAATATGTCAGGTTAACCAGTGAATAAAGTTTTTTGGTACAACCTCTGACATTTTTAAACCTTATAATTTTTCACACTTCATCTTCACAAAAACCTGCTCCGCAGTCTCCTGGCGTCGCAGCACACCGGGGAGGTACTCGATCTCTCCCGGTGGACCCGATGATGAAGCATGTCACCACTAGGGTGAGTGAGGGTTTCCTGAAAAAATAGTGCATTTTTTCTTGAAATTTGGTCCTACCATCGGATCACTAACAACTGGCCTCAGACTTCACGTGCGACACCCACCTCTTTTTATACACCTTACCTGTATTGGTCACTCTTCTTTTGATTACTTGTATATTGCTTGGGGACTAAGAGTGCCCAAAAAACCCTTTCTCTCCTTTTGTTGAGACTTATAAAATTTCATGACTAAAAAAATGAACGCAAATCATATATTTTCACCAATGGATATAAACGGCAATTCGTATCTCACAATGGTTTAGCAATATGAACACCAAAGGATATCAGAAATATTCCGAAGTTTTTCGCCTTCTATTAAATAAAGTTGTCACATTTTGAACAGTATTGGAAGTGAAGCATCCGTATGCCCCAACATATAATTCATTCTATTATTGCAAAATGCCAAAAAATTAGAAAGCGAAAGAACGACCAAGCCCAAGTGGGCTTATATATGAAGGAATCCATTGTACAAACTACCCAATCGCAGAGAAATTGCCTGTGGGAGTGATGACTAGGGGTGGGTGAAAGTCGCGTGAGAGACTTTCGCGGAGAGGCATTGAGATTGAAGCAATCTCCGTGCCTTTCCGCAAATTTCCGTTACGCGCCGCCCACCTCCCGCTTTCCGCCCGCCTCCCGCCTGCCTTATAAATTATATCTAAATGCCTAAAACGAAAGTTAAATAAAACTTAACTTAGTGCGGCCGCATCCTTCCCCATCGCGTCTTCATCTGGAAGCTGCGCATGTGCGGGAGCCTGCGCATGCGCATTCCTTGCCAGGACTGTATATGCGCAGGCTCCCGCGCATGCGCAGTTTCCAAGGTGAAGCCGCGATGGGGGAGGATGTGGCCGCAATAAGGTACGTTTTATTTAACTTTCATTTTAGGCTTTTAGATATAATTTAAAGGCGGACGGGAGGCGTGCGGCGGGTGGGTGGCCAACTTCCGTTCCGCCCCCGAATGTGTGGAGATTTGCTGCAAATTTCCGCCTTCTTTGCTCAAGGGCGGAAGGGAAAATCTCCGCACATTCCGTGGGCGGAACAGAAATGTCCGCCCACCCCTGGTGATTACAAGGGGCAGCAAGGCCCAAGTATAACGGTAATTCATCTCTCACAAAGATCACTTTCCATTCAAGAGACTGAGATACTTGCATTAGGTTTATCCTTTTGTCCCTCGATGAACCTTAAATACACTCATACCAGAATTGATTTGTTTTATTTTGCTAGGAAGTTGAAGTTAAAGAAATGGTTTGAATTACACCCAATGAATGCAGTGACTAATAGAAGATCAGATGTTATTAGCAACCTTAACACTAATGATGTGGAACTACTTGAGATTATCTCTTCAGGCAATGTTGTGGGAGATGAGTTACTTGATGAATGTGGCATTAATGTGGAATCAAATCCAGGAAGTAATTTCAAACCAAAATCAAGATTCTTACTAGGGGTGGGCGGAAGTCGCGGAAGAGACTATCGCGGAGAGGCACGGCGATTGAACCAATCTCCGTGCCTCTCCGCGATAGTCCCGCCCGCCTTATTAAATTATATGTAAAGGCCTAAAATTAAAGTTAAATAAAACTTACCTTACTGTAGCCGCATTCCTTGCCCATCGTGGCTTCATCTGCAAACTGCGCGTGCGCAGTCCTCGCCAGGACCCGTTTTTCCGGCTTCTTTGCGGAAGGGGCAAATCTCCACACATTCAGTGGGCGGAACGGAAATTTCCACCCACCCCTAATTCTTACTCAATATCATGTGTGAGGCAGTTGATGTGTTAGAAAAAGGAGTGTTGGGTGATGTTAAAAAACTAAGGAACAAGAAAATTCCAGGCATAAAGAAAAATCTTTCCTCTGAACAAATACAGGCTATAGAGGATTTGAAAAATGATAACCAAAAAGTGATATGCCACTCAGATAAGGGTGGAAATGTGGTGGTGCTAGACAAGGAGAGGTATCTAGTAGAAGGTATGAAACAATTGGGAGATACCACCTGTTACTGTGTTTTGACCTTTACTGAGATCAAAGAATCCAACACTAAATTTGGTAATTTGCTAATGGAATACAAAGACAAAGGTTTATTGAATGGGAGGAGTACAATTATTTGAATTGTACACATCCCAAAATACCTATCTTATATCTCTTACCTAAGCTCCACGAAAATGCTGTATATCCCCCGGGAGACCCATAGTGTCATCAATGGGTTCCCTTTTTGAAAACACTTCACGCTTCATAGATCATTATTTAAGACCATTTGTATTTTCTCTCCCTGCCTACCTCAAGGATACCACTCATTTTTTAACCATCATTGATGGTATCCAGTGAGAAACTACATATACGCTAGTCACGTTAGACGTGAGTAGCTTATACACGAGTATTCGCCATGAATTCGGGATACAAGCCGTAGTGCATTTTTTGAAAACTAGATCCATTTCATTACTTCACCACACTAAAATGTTGGTAGAAATGATTCAGTTCTGTCTTACCAATAATGTCTTCATCTTTGATGATACGGTGTACCGACAGTCACAGGGCACTGCGATGGGCACCTGCTTCCCCCCCAGTTATGCCAACTTATTTATGGGCTGGTGAAAGTAGTAGGTGTCCACGCAAATGAATGAGTTTAACAACAAGGTATTCCTGAGGCCTAGGTACATCGATGATGTTTTTATGGTTTGGAATGGCAGCATAGAAACAGCTAAGAAATTTGTGGGTCAACTAAATAAGAACAACTTTAACTAGGTATTTACTGAGCATATCCACAAAACATCAATTGAATTTCTTGATGTCCATGTAGAAATCCAGGGGCAAGCGGTAACAACTAGCTTATTCCGTAAAAAGACATCAGGCAATAGTATTTTAAGTGCAAAAAGTGCTCATCCTCGTAACCTGGTAGACAGCATACCTTATGGGGAGTTGTTACGGGCCAAGAGGAACTGTAGCACTGAATCTGCCTATGAACATGAAAAAGAAGTGATGTGTATTCGCTTCAAGGAGCGAGGGTATAAAAACATCACAATCAAACAGGCATGTAATAGTGTAGTATCTACTGTCAGAAATGAGCTGCTTAATCCAAACAAAATGGAAGAAAATGATGAAAAGGTAAGGTTTATAACCACTTTCTCAGGACAAGCCCATGAAATTAGAAGGATTTTTAATAAACATTGGCATGTTCTTTTGACAGATGAACATTTGAAACCATACATAATTGAAAATCCACAGATCACTTTCCGAAAATGTAAATCTTTGAGAGATGATCTGAGCTGTAATCTTGTGACCAGCAAAAACATAAGCAAAGGCAAAGCGGGCTTCAAGTGCTGTAGAAGCTGCGAAGCATGCCACAAGAGTGTAGATTGTGAAATCTTCAGTACCCCTAAATCCGGCAGAGAGTTTGTAATTCGCAAATCACTGACTTGTAAGCATGGGCTGAAAATTCGTTCCGCTCGCGGAATTTGCGGATTTTCTGCTATTTCGCGATCCGCGAATCTCGCGAAATCGCGGTAAAATCCGCGAATCAGCGGGGACGAATTTTCAGCCAAGCACTTACAGGGTTACAGCAGCAGGTGCAAAAGTTGAAGCTAATTTTTTGTAACCTTTTACAAAAGGGTTACAAAGAAATTAACTTCAACTTGGGCACCTGCTGCTGTAAGCCTGTAAGTGCTTTCTGGCGCCTCGTTGCCTACTTGCAACTATTCTCTGACCCTGCTCTGACCCTTGAAGCAGGGTCAGAGAATAGTTACAAGTAGGCAATGAGGCGCCTGTCACGAAAATTAAACCTCAACAGGAAGCACTGACAGATATAAAAACAAGCATTTGCAATGCAATAGGTCTCGCATTAGGAAAGTTTGAGCTATTGGTCTTGTAAATGACAATATTTTTTATTTATGTGTTGGTTTTGAAAATAGCTAAATTAATAGCTTTGTCATTTAAAATGCCAATAGTTATAACTTTCGCAAATGTGACACCTATAGCATTTGTAATGCAACATGTTTTGTATTTACGTGACTTAGCTGTATTGATATTACAAATTACAATGGCTTTTAATTTTTTTAAATAATTAATACTTAAATAAAAGTGATTTTAATTTATAATGGCAATAGCTTAAACTTTTGTAAATAACTTTTGTGAAGATTATGTTCAGTGTATTTTATTGTGACGAAAATCCAAGAACAGAAGTGAAATATTAACATATTTTTGTGACATTTGTAATAAAGTTTGAAACATTGAGAGAACATATTTGAACCAGTTGTTGAATGGTTGTGCAGATTGATGCTGGGGTGGCACTGAGTGGTGCTGTGGTGGTGCTGAGTGGTGCTGTGGTGATGCTGAGTGGTGCTGTGGTGGTGCTGAGTGATACTGGGATGGTGCTGAGTGATGCTGGGGTGGTGCTGAGTGGTGCTGTGGTGGTGCTGAGTGATGATGTGGTGGTGCTGAGTGATGCAGTGGTGGTGCTGAGTGGTGCTGTGGTGGTGCTGAGTGGTGCTGTGGTGGTGCTGAGTGATAATGTGGTGGTGCTGAGTGATGCTGTGGTGGCGCTGAGTGATGCTGTGGTGGCGCTGAGTGGTGCTGTGGTAGTGCTGATTGGTGCGGTGGTGGTGCTGAATGATGCTGTGGTAGTGCTGAGTGATGCTGTGGTGGTGCTGAGTGGTGCTGTGGTGGTGCTGAGTGATAATGTGGTGGCGCTGAGTGATCCTGTGGTGGCGCTGAGTGATGCTGTGGTGGCGCTGAGTGGTGCTGTGGTGGTGCTGAGTGATAATGTGGTGGTGCTGAGTGATGCTGGGGTAGCGCTGAGTGATGATGTGGTGATGCAGAGGGCAGAAAGGCACAAAAAGCAGTCTAACAAAGGGCAGAAGGGCAGAAAAACAAGGGAGAAACGAGTCTAACAGAGGGCAGAAGGGCACAAAAAAACAGTCTAACAGAGGACAGAAGGGCAGAAAAACAAGGGAAAAACGAGTCTAACAGAGGGCAGAAGGGCACAAAAAACAAGTCTAACGGGGCAGAAAGGCACAAAAACGAGTCTAACAGAGGGCAGAAGGGCCCAAAAAACGAGTCTAACAGAGGGCAGAAGGGCACAAAAACAAGGGAATAACAGAGGGCAGAAGGGCACAAAAAACGAGTCTAACAGAGGGCAGAAGGGCAGAAAAACAAGGGGAAAATGAGTCTAACAGAGGGCAGAAGGGCACAAAAAACGAGTCTAACAGGGGGCAGAAGGGCAGAAAAACAAGGGGAAAACGAGTCTAACAGAGGGCAGAAGGGCAGAAAAACAAGGGAAAAACGAGTCTAACAGAGGGCAGAAGGGCACAAAAAACGAGTCTAACAGGGGGCAGAATGAATCCCGTCCTGCGTGTTTGTCCACGAAGATGCCACCTTTTTGTGCAATACCTCTACTCAACTGGAGTACTTTCTACTGTCTAATCAGTAAGTGCTCCCTCGTTGGCTAAATGTATAGGGGTAGATTTACAATAACTGGCGCATCCCCAGGGATGCACCAGCTTTTGTGCGCCGCAGCTCCGCCACCCATGGTGCGCCGCATTTACAATGCGGCGCACCATGTGGCAAAAACGGCATAGATGCGTCACGAAACCATTGGCGAACCAGAGGGTGACAGTGCTGTACCAGAGGGTGGCAGGGGTGAACCAGAGGGTGCTGTGATGAACCAGAGAGTGACAGTGGTGAACCAGAGGGTGGCAGGGGTGAACCAGAGGGTGGCAGTGCTGAACCAGAGGGTGACAGTGCTGAACCAGAGGGTGGCAGTGGTGAACCAGAGGTGCTGTCATGAACCAGAGGGTGGCAGTCGTGAACCATAGGGTGGCAGTGGTGAACCAGAGGGTTACAGTGCTGTACCAGAGGGTGGCAGGGGTGAACCAGAGGTGCTGTGATGAACCAGAGGGTGGCAGTCGTGAACCAGAGGGTGGCAGTGGTGAACCAGAGGGTGACAGTGCTGTACCAGAGGGTGGCAGGGGTGAACCAGAGGGTGCTGTGATGAACTAGAGGGTGGCAGTGGTGAACCAGAGGGTGTCAGGGGTGAACCAGAGGGTGGCAGTGGCGAACCAGCGGGTGGCAGTGCTGAACCAGAGGGTAGCAGTGCTGAACCAGAGGGTGGCAGTGGTGAACCAGAGGTGCAGTCGTGAACCAGATGGTGACAGTGCTGAACCAGAGGGTGACAGTGCTGAACCAGAGGGTGACAGTGCTGAACCAGAGGGTGGCAGGGGTGAACCAGAGAGTGGCAGTGCTGAACCAGTGGGTGGCAGTGGTGAACCAGAGGGTGGCAGGGGTGAACCAGAGGGTGGCAGGGGTGAACCAGAGGTTGGCATGGGTAACTTCGCCATGCAAGCGGCCCGCGAACACGCAAAAAGCCCCGCGAACACGCAAAAAACCCGCGAACACACAAACAACCCCGTGAACACGCAAAAAAACAAAAATCCGCAAATTTGCACGAATTCGCGGATTTTGCAGATTGCAATTTCGCTCATACTTACTGACTTGTAACACCATTTATTGTGTCTATGTATTGATCTGTCCATGTAACAAATGGTACATGGGCAGCACAATGCATCGAGCAAAGAAACGAGTGAAGGAGCATGTACGTGCAATTAAAAAGAACAATCAACAGTACCCTGTAGCACGTAATTTCTTTGACTGTCATTTCCAGAATGAGAACTTACTGAGGACGGTGGTCATAGATATGGTTGACTTGGGAATCAGAGGGAGCAACAGAGAGTTAGCTTTGCGTAAAATGGAGTTGCAATATATAATTGACTTTGACTGCATGACCGCTAATGGTTTAAATTCAAGCGAGGAATTGGCAGTGCACCTCATTGAATGAAAATATTTATCATGTGAAGTTATCTGTGGTTTGCTTTCTGATTTTATTGTTATTATTTTTAGGTTAAATCTGGCAACAGTCTAATCATGGCAATTATTTGAATATACAGGCTTGATTTGGAAGGCTGAAATCATGAACTATGGCCCACTTGGGCAGGATTGGGTAGTTTGTACGATGGATTTCTTCGTATATAAGCCCACTTGGGCTTGGACGTTCTTTCCCTTTCCAATTTTTTGGCATTTTGCAATGATAGAATGAATTATATGTTGGGGCATACGGATGCTTCACTTCCAATACTGTTCAAAATGGGAGAACTTTATTTAATAGAAGGTGAACAACTTCGGAATATTTCTGATATCCTTTGGTGTTTATATTGCTAAACCATTGTGAGATATGAATTGCCACTTATATCCATTGGCGAAAATATATGATTTGGGTTCATTTTTTTTAGCCATGAAATGTTATAAGTCTGGTGGAGTTTGCGCATATATGCTGATTCTAAGTAGATGATATTGTGAATTTATTCAATACAACGTATAATATCGATGTACAATATGTATTAGTTCATATTGAGTTCGAATTGCTGTGTGTATTTATGGTTATCAGATCTTTGTAAAATGGCCGCCATGATTTCTGACTGTATCCACACGTATGAGGTGAAAGTCCTATGTCAATTTCTGATGTAGGATAAATATGGGCACATAACATTATAACGGCTGAAATGTGATCAAGCCGTAATAAGAAACGCGTTGTTACCTGCTAATAAATTATCTTGCACACTAGCAACTAGAGGTGTCCGAGTACGTCTGTTTACGGTAACGGAGTATTTTCTGGATATATATATATATATATATATATATATATATATGGTTTCTTGCTCGAACACACAATCTTATAGAAAAGGCGAGCGTGGACCCAGGTATTGCGCAGAATTTTATGTTTATTTAGCCAGCTCTGCCACTACGCGTTTCGGGCGCTTCCGCCCTTGATCACATGGCAGCTCTACTAATTTGTTCACTACTTTTTAAAGTGCAAGTGCTTATGGTCAATGCATAGTCATGTAAGAAATACTGCATATTATTGCCACAATAGTAAAGGATAAATAAACATATTCATCATTTACATCCTTAATCACTGCAATTCATGATTTCATATGGAACTTAAATAACTGCATAAATGCATATAAATATTAGATCCATGGTCATTTCATAAATTCATGTATTGTTTGAATAGAATCACAGCATAAATGCTTGAATGTACTAGCAGTAATCACCATAATAAAATCCTCAACCATTCCCTATACCATGGGTACTCACAAACTTTCTCTCGGGGGCCAAATTTACAGTGTGGTTTGGGGCCGAGGGCCGCACCGGTGGGGGCGGGGTCAGAGGGGGAGGGGGCGATGCTAAAGCAAAAGAAATTGTGACCATGAGGTTGAACACAGGTCCCTGCAGCAGACGCCTTCGTCCACTGAGCCACCAGACCCAGCATACACACATCTCTTTCTCTCTCTTTCTCGCTCCCTCCCTCTCCCTTCCTCCCTCCCTCTCTCCCTCCCTCCCTCTCCCTGTCTCTCTCCCTCCCTCCCTCCCTCCCCCTCCCTGTCTCTCTCTGTCTCCCTCCCTCTCCCTCTGTCTCTCTCCCTCCCTCTGTCTCTCTCCCTCTGTTTCCCTCCCTATCCCTCCGTCCCTCTCCTCTATCTCCCTCCCTGTCTCCCTCCCTCTGTCTCCCTCTCTGTCTCCCTCCCTGTCTCCCTCTCCCTCCCTCTCTCTGTCTCCCTTCCTCTCCCTCCCTCTGTCTCCCTCCCTCCCTCTGTCACCCTCCCTCGGTCATCCTCCCTCCCTCTCCCTCTGTCTCCCTCACCCTCCATGGCTGCCAAGGTTTCAGATTGATATGTGTGACATTTTCATAGTTTCAGTGTAATTATGAGGGACATTTCCACAAATATGAGTGACACTTCCTCGCAAACATAATCAAGCACTGAAGATGAGGGAAACATGTAAATATCAGACATTACACCCATTTGAACGACGAGAAACAGCAAGTAGGTCTTAAAAGTACTGCATAGCACCAAAAATGGAAGAGCACTGTGGGACCCAGCTGTAATAAACAGCATGTGAGAGGCCATACTTCCTGCAATTGAGCCTCATGTTCCATCATGCTCTGCCCACCCCACTCCAGGGCATGCCATAATTGAATGCATGTGGGATTTTTCTGTATTATAAATACACTTGAACAAGTGTTTTTTTTTAAAGAAGACTCAAGCTTGGACTTAATGTAACTTATCCTTGCTGCATGGATAATGACGAATGCAGCGCAGGAGTGTAATCCTCTGAAGCATGATGAATGGATTCCTCGACTGTCACCACTGCGTGGGAACGATTTGTTCTATGCATTTAGCCTGGCACCTTGACCTCGTCACCCTGTTTCCTAGAGGGAGACCCTCGTCTACAGAAAGGATGGAAGGAAAGTAATATCTGCCATTGCAGGGGAGACAATGAGTGCAATGTGAAGAACCCACGAAGGCTGCAAGAGATCTGTGAACCTGTACCTCTGTCATCTCAACCGTGTGTGTGTGTCAGCCCTCAAAGGGCTGAGACAGCTTCCTCAGCGCACACACACAGCCGCGCCCCAGTACTTCACGGGTCTGTAAAAGACCATTTAAATGTTAACTAGGCTTTGTTGTACTTCAGCTCTTAGCGCCCCAGCAGCTCCCCTCTGGCAGTCACTGAAATCCCCCTCTCCGGCCCCCACAGAGCAGAGTCTCTTGAGTCCGCAATGCTGCTGCGGTATTTGCTAACACAACTATTATTATTATTTTTTAAAACACAGGTGTCTACAAGGTCAGCGGGCCGACCAGGAAGGCTTGCAGGGCAGCTGGCGGCCCGCGGGCCGTACTATGAGTACCCCCGCCCTATACAGTGCCTACATTATTTGTGCAAACCAATATTATTTTCTAAAAATGTGCCGAACCTAAACCCTTAAAAACAAAAATTTAACAATACAACACCTCAATTATTCTACTACAATTTCCAGCAATACATAACTCTAAAGTACTTCATTTGAGTATATCCCTTACTTATATTGCTGCAATTAAATCATGTGTTTCTTCATCAAACAAATATCTTGAAGAACTTGCGGTTTAATAGAGTGCAAATATGCAAAGGACAATAAATATATAATATATATATAAGATAAATGACCGTGAATTAGGACCTCAGACCATTATAAATAGAAGTATAAAATATACTTTCTAAAAAATCATGTCTAAAATCTAATCATAAATACCATACATAAATACATAAATAGTCCTAAAATTTGCCTCTAAAAAGATATTTGATGTCTCTCCTAAATACATAGCAATACAAAAGGAGGTATGTAGAAAATCGCAACATGAGTTTATAGTTTACTTCTTGAAGCCACAGGTTATCTCTTATCACTCGGTCATAGAAAGGTATATAAATCTTCACTGTTATTGAGTCCCCTCGGGTACTTAGAGTCAAACTCCAGGATATATGATGTTTACAACCTTCTGAGTTTTAATTTTCTATCCCCTCCTCTTTTCTGGGGACCCACCACATCTATGACAAAGTATTTTTGGTGTTTGAGTTCATTGTTTTGGACAATCTTGAAATGTCTAGCCACAGGGTAGCTATCATCACTATTTACAATTGCACGCATGTGCTGCAGGACTCTCTTATGTGCCTGTAATTTAGTGCTGCCAATATATAATAAATTACAGCTACATGTCAATACATATACAGCATACTCTGATTTACACATAAGATGTTGCTCTATGCTGAGCGGCTTGATATTGAATCCTGTTGTATAGCTAGTTGTAATAATTCCATATTGGCAGGCTTTACATGTCGCACATTTAAAGAATACCTTCCTTGCTACCAACCATGTGCCTTTCGCTCTGGTATCTAGATTGCTGCTGGTAAGCATGCTGCCCATGCTATTGGCTTTTCTAAATGTGACAGCAGGGTAATTAGGTAAAAGCTTACCAATCACAGTCCCCTCTCACAATTGGCCAATTCCTTCTCACAATGGACCTAATCTGTTTCTCCTGTCGAGAGTAGGACAAAATCAACCTAGTGGGTTCCTCCGTTCCAGTCCTGATGATTTTTTTGGCTCTGCTTTCCAGTAAAGCCGCTCTTGCCAAATTTTTGGATTTGGCAATTGCTGCCTCAACAACCTGGGATCCATAGCCTCTATTCAAGAACCTCTTACGGCTTTCATCCTGCTTCTGGTTACAATCTTGTTCCTCACTGCATATGCGCCTAATGCGTAGCATCTCCCCATACGGGATACTTTTAATTAAATGAAGGGGATACGCACTGGTAGCGTGAAGAAGGGTATTCCCAGCAGTGGGTTTCCTGAAAAGGGTTGTAGACAATCTATTACCAACCACATTGACTTGGACATCAAGAATTGTAACCTCATCCTTACTGATGTTGATAGTAAACTGTAAATTATTTGTGTTAACATTTAACGCATTTATGAACTCAGTAGCACTTGCCATTTCTCCATCCCGAGCTATAAATAAGTCGCCAATATATTGTAACCATGTGACGATATTAGTCCGGTAGGCCTGCTCATGCTGCCTCATGAGAACCAGTTCCTCCCACCAGCCCATAAATAAACAGGCGTAGCTGGTGGAGAAGCTGGCCCCCATGGCAACTCCCTGAATCTGCTGGTACATTTTTCCATCTAACAAAAATAGATTGTTCTCTAAACAGAACAGTAACATTTTATATTTTTATATCCACACAACCTTTGTCTGTGCTAAGGAACCACTGACCCTGACAGGGCGGCCTCGGCGATGCAGGAACGGATGGCAGATTTCAATCACTTCCAGACGCGTTTCAGCTGATTAGCCTTAATCATTGGGGGATGGGTAGTATTGCCAAGTGGTCAAGGTTTAAAGGTAAAGTCTCTCTGAACACTGAAGTCCAAAATCCTTTGTTACTCATAATGCACCAAAGGGGAAAAGTAACATCAGTTCAGGGTGCAGTGCATTTCATCTTAAAATACTTTTTTAGTTTAGTACCTGCGCTCTGCACACTGTTCAATTTGCGTACTCCCAAGGTGCTCCTGATTCTGCACTGCCACAGATAGTGAATGACCAATATATATATATATCAGACTGACAAAGGCTGCTGTGACAGCCGAAAACGCGTTCTCTCTGTGCTGCTTGGTCGGAGGAGGCCTAATGCAATAAATGCCTATTGAAACCTAGCACTCTTCGTGTGCGTGCCCTTTTCTGTGAGGAGTTGGGTTGGTTTGGATATATATATATATATATATATATATATATATCCCCTAGGCGAGACGCACCCACAGGAGGCAAAATTAAGATCCGGGAAAGGTCCCCGGTGACTCACAGCGCAGCCAATTCTGACGCGTTTCGGGCTTCCCGCCCTTAATTATAGAGTGACTGCGATAAGGACGATTAGTAAACAACATTTTCAGTGAAATTCCCTCTTTTATTTCACTTTTGACACAGGTAAGTATCGCTCAGCATTATGGGACTGGAAGTCTTTTGAATAGTACCCTCGTGGGCTGCTGGTATCCCGAAATTACACAGTTCTTTAGAAATTTGATTTCACCTTCAATCTCACTTCCCCCAGTGCTGGCAAACAACTCCTGCTCCGCAACACTGTCACAGTTCAACAGCAGCGGACCCGCTGCATTCTGCGGTGGTGCAGTCTCACGACCCGGCAAGGCCGTATTATTGGAAAGAAAGAGTTTGCCCCTAGGCGAGACACACCCACAGAAGGCAAAATTAAGATCCGGGAAAGGTCTCCGGTGACTCACAGTGCAGCCAATTCTGGCACGTTTCGGGCTTCCCGCCCTTAATCATAGAGTGACTGTGATAAGGACGACCAGCAAACAACAATTCCAGTGAAATCCCATCTTTTATTTAACTTTTGACACAGGTAAGTATCGCTCAGCATTATGGGACAGGAAGCCTTTTGCATAGTACCCTTGTGGGCTGCTGGTATCCCGCAATGACACAGTTCTTTAGAAATTTGATTGCACCTTCAATCTCACTTTCCCCAGTGCTGGCAAACACCTCCTGCTCCGCAACACTGTCACAGTTCAACAGCAGCGGACCCGCTGCATTCCGCGGTGGTGCAGTATCACGACCCTGCAAGGCCATATTAATGGAAAGAAAGAGTTTGCCCCTAGGCGAGACGCACCCACAGAAGGCAAAATTAAGATCCGGGAAAGGTCTCCAGTGACTCACAGCGCAGCCAATTCTGGCGCGTTTCGGGCTTCCCGCCCTTAATCATAGAGTGACTGCGATAAGGACGACCAGCAAACAACATTTCCAATGAAATCCCCTCTTTTATTTCACTTTTGACACAGGTAAGTATCGCTCAGCATTATGGGACTGGAAGTCTTTTGCATAGTACCCTCGTGGGCTGCTGGTATCCCGCAATGACACAGTTCTTTAGAAATTTGATTTCACCTTTAATCTCACTTTCCCCAGTGCTGGCAAACACCTCCTGCTCGGCAACACTGTCACAGTTCAACAGCAGCGGACACGCTGCATTCCGCGGTGGTGCAGTCTCACGACTCGCCATATATTATATGTGTATATATATATATATATATATATATATATATATATATATATATATTCACTGAAAAAATCACAGGTTTGACACCAGTTATAGTTAGCTGGAAATTTTACTGACATAAAACCATTGAAATTCCCACGTTATAGTTAGTTGGACTCACTATAACTTGCGCGCCTGCAATGCACTGCTGATGACGTCACATATTACATCACTCATGACATGGTCAGTGACACCACTCATGACATCACTGATGACACCATCCAGTGAATGTGTGTCTTTCTGAAAAATAAATTTGTTTTATATATGTATATGTAAAGGTCTGTATGGTTTGGTGGGGGTATTGCTTAGCACATAGATGCATCAATGACTGACTCACTGTTTGTATGTGTTTTGAAGACAGCATATGTGCAGGACTGTATGGGTGGATGAGTGTGTATATGTGTGTGTTAGTGAGTGAATGACTGTCTCACTAGTGTCTTTATCAGTAACTACATATGTTTTAATCTAGTATATGTGAGTATTGATGTATATAAGTGAGTATATGTGAGAGTGAGAGATTGTAAGAGTTCCTGTTTAAATAAGTATGTGTTTCTATAAGTGATTGTTTAAGAGAGTAGGTATGTGTAAGTTTCCTTAGAAGGAAGGTGGTAGTGTGTGTATAGCTGTATATGCAAATAAATGGATGTTCAATAGTTTATTTGCATGTGTGAGTATGTGTGTGAGTAACTTTTGGATGACTGTTGGTGTGTAACAGGATGTATAGGTGTATCACTACATATGATGAGTGAGTATATGTATGAGTGACTATATAGAAGTGTTGGTGAATGAGTCGATGTGTATATAGATGGTGGAATTACTGAATTGGTTGTTGTAACTGGTATGGGTATCTCCATTTTTTTTAAAATTTTAGTTTCTATTTTTGAATATGTGTTTCAAGGGTTACATTACACTGAAAGGAGGTCTGTCACTATGTCACAAGGATGGTGTCATCAGTGATGTCATGAGTGATGTCACTGACCATGTCATGAGTGATGTAATATGTGACGTCATCAGCAGTGCATTGCAGGCGCGCAAGTTATAGTGAGTCCAACTAACTATAACGTGGGAATTTCAATGGTTTTATGTCAGTAAAATTTCCAGCTAACTATAACTGGTGTCAAACCTATGGTTTTATCAGTGAATTTAATAGGTTTTTTAAATGCTAATTCCTAACTATAACTGGTGTGAAACCTATGTTTTTTTCAGTGAATTTCATAGGTTTTTAAATGCTAATTCCTAACTATATATAGGGCCTCAAACCTATGTTTTTTTCAGTGAATTTCAAAGGTTTTTTTAATAGCAAATTTCTATAGCTATGAAATATAATATTTGTTATAATGAATCCTATATTGTATAGTTATGTAATACTATTTTTTTTATGTAAATTGTTCATGGTTTAAAAAAAAAAAAAGTTTTTTTGCCCTGGAGCGCTCCCGGTGCGCGTACCGTTGAGCGCACCGGTAAGTGCATTGTTGCGGCGTGCCCCGGTGCGCGTACCGGTGAGCGTCCCGTTAGCGATATTACCGCGAACGAAAACATCATCGTGACGTATCGCGTAGCCACGTGATGCGTCTTATGGCGCACGGCGTAAGCGCACCCGGAAGCGCCCGAGCGCATACGATCGCGCTACGTAAGCGCCCCCGGGCGCGCCCCGGGGCACGTAGCGTAAGCGCGTCGGGTCATGTGACCTGAAAATAACACTTTTCATTGGTTCAGAACAGTTTTTTTTTCCAAATGATAAAAGCCCCCACCTTTTTTCCTCATTCTCACTTTGTACTTTGACTGAGGAAGACCTCTTTGTAGTAAGTGAGAAATGGCTACAGTAGTAGCAGCAGCAGGAGCATCTCAACCACCACCACCACCACAAGGACCACCACAACACCACAGTGGTGGTGAAGAAGAAGAGGAGGAGGAGGAGGAGGAGAGGCAGTTCCTGCCTGAAGATAATACCCCCTATAAACCGAAGGAGCACACTGTGTGGGAGTTTTTTAAAATCCCAAGGGGGCTAAAGAAAGTAAATGCGCCAAAAGTGACATGTCTCATCTGTGGCACTGTACTTTCCAGGGGGAACCCTGCAAAAAAGTATTCATTTGGCAACAATACAATGATTCGCCATATGCAACGCAGGCACCCAAACAACTATGCTGCGGCAGAGGTCAGAGAACTAACAAGAAACCCTCCCCAATCTTCTCCCAGCACCTCCAAAAGCAAACAACCCACTCCATCGGGTCCAGAGACAAGGGAGATGGTCCCAAATATCCAACCCCAGTTTGGAGATTTTAAAATAGTTTGTAAATTTTGGGGGACTACAATTTCCTATGGAGAGCAAAGTATCAAATTGATCAACCGTGCTGGAGACAACCACAGCAAAAAGAAACCTTAATTTTTTTCCTGATTTTTTTTGCCCCAGTTGAGCCGTTTACAATTCCGTTTTTTGTTTGTCCCCATAAAAATTATAAAAAAATATAAAATTGTTCATAAAAGGCAAAAAAAGTAAAAAATGTTCAAAAAAACAATAAAAAAATATAAAACAACAAAAAGAATTAAAAAAACAGTTCTTTTTAGAACTACCTCCAATTTATAAAAAAATGCTACATTTTTAAAAAACTCTGTCATTCTTTTTTCTCCAGGGTACGCTCCCCGGTACGCTCCCCGGTGCGCGTATCAGGCGCTCCCCCCGCGAAAATCGAATTTTTTAAAAATTATTTTTGCCCCGTGGGGCCCTTTTATGGCCCCCACATCAAACCTAGGGGGTCGGGGGGGTCTACCCTGTCCCCTTTTGGTCATTTCCCCCTTTGTTTTTGCCACCTCTTGTGTCTCGGTCCTACCGAGACACAAGACGGCGGCCGCTCCGGACTGTTTGGAATGTTGACAGACACCCGAGAGCCAATCAGCTTTCCGCCTGCGTACTCGCGTAGCGCGCAGGTGCGCGCCCCGGTGCGCGTACCGGGGCGCGCTTATAGATATATATATTTTTTTTAACCTAAATTACTCAAAATCCACTGGAGCACATATCTTGAGACATAGCAAAGGCACATCGGGCTACCAGTCCCTACAATTTTGCCAAGTTGGTGGAAATCCATTCAGCCGTTCGGGCTAAAAGTGAGTCCAACCGCCCTATGGAAATTAACATGGAAAAACACGTTTTGGGACCCCCCTTTTATCTCGGCCCCCGCTTGACGAATCCCCCCGAAACTTTCAGGGAAGGCGCGGAGCGCATCGAGGCAAACTTAAAGAAAATTACAGGCAGATCCCTCAATCTGCTCCAAAGTTATTCCCAAAAGAATGTTGCGGATTTCCTATGGAAAACGATCCTAACTATAACTACCTACTGGCGACCGCCAGTAGGTAATATATATATATACTCAAGGTCCGGCCCAAGAGAAACGCACCGCCCATCAGAGCGCCATTCACACCCGAAATCGGACCAATTTGCGGAACGTGTAAAACACGAAAGGGTGTGAGGTGCCCCCATAGACTGGACTATGGTCGGGGTCCCAGAAGATGTTGAAAAGGACATTTTCAAGGGTTTTTCCGGCAGGCATGGGAGGCGAAAATCGACATGCAAACACGCACTGAAGGCAACAGCCAACTACAAGACCCAGCATGCAGCAAATCCAAACAGCAGCTGAAACTGGTTCCCAACAAGGGGTTAAAAACGGAAGTGCCGGAACACTGAGGGTCTTGTGGCGAGCTGTGATGTCCTGAACCTGCGGCGCCTCTTCTTCTTCTCGCTGATGAAGCTCACAGGAGTGAGCGAAATGCATTTGAGCTAAGAACAATGCCGCTTTTAAAAGAATAAATTACACACTTCAAACCGGATGAAGGTTGCGACTCAATTTTCCTCTTCTCCGTTGTGAGGAGAGCCCTGCTAAAATATTTATGGTGCCAAGGTCCGGCCCAAGAGAAACGCACCGCCCATCAGAGCGCCATTCACACCCGAAATCGGACCAATTTGCGGAACGTGTAAAACACGAAAGGGTGTGAGGTGCCCCCATAGACTGGACTATGGTCGGGGTCCCAGAAGATGTTGAAAAGGACATTTTCAAGGGTTTTTCCGGCAGGCATGGGAGGCGAAAATCGACATGCAAACACGCACTGAAGGCAACAGCCAACTACAAGACCCAGCATACAGCAAATCCAAACAGCAGCTGAAACTGGTTCCCAACAAGGGGTTAAAAACGGAAGTGCCGGAACACTGAGGGTCTTGTGGCGAGCTGTGATGTCCTGAACCTGCGGCGCCTCTTCTTCTTCTCGCTGATGAAGCTCACAGGAGTGAGCGAAATGCATTTGAGCTAAGAACAATGCCGCTTTTAAAAGAATAAATTACACACTTCAAACCGGATGAAGGTTGCGACTCAATTTTTCTCTTCTCCGTTGTGAGGAGAGCCCTGCTAAAATATTTATGGTGCCAAATTCCGGCCCAAGAGAAACGCACCGCCCATCAGAGCGCCATTCACACCCGAAATCGGACCAATTTGCGGAACGTGTAAAACACGAAAGGGTGTGAGGTGCCCCCATAGACTGGACTATGGTCGGGGTCCCAGAAGATGTTGAAAAGGACATTTTCAAGGGTTTTTCCGGCAGGCATGGGAGGCGAAAATCGACATGCAAACACGCACTGAAGGCAACAGCCAACTACAAGACCCAGCATGCAGCAAATCCAAACAGCAGCTGAAACTGGTTCCCAACAAGGGGTTAAAAACGGAAGTGCCGGAACACTGAGGGTCTTGTGGCGAGCTGTGATGTCCTGAACCTGCGGCGCCTCTTCTTCTTCTCGCTGATGAAGCTCACAGGAGTGAGCGAAATGCATTTGAGCTAAGAACAATGCCGCTTTTAAAAGAATAAATTACACACTTCAAACCGGATGAAGGTTGCGACTCAATTTTTCTCTTCTCCGTTGTGAGGAGAGCCCTGCTAAAATATTTATGGTGCCAAGGTCCGGCCCAAGAGAAACGCACCGCCCATCAGAGCGCCATTCACACCCGAAATCGGACCAATTTGCGGAACGTGTAAAACACGAAAGGGTGTGAGGTGCCCCCATAGACTGGACTATGGTCGGGGTCCCAGAAGATGTTGAAAAGGACATTTTCAAGGGTTTTTCCGGCAGGCATGGGAGGCGAAAATCGACATGCAAACACGCACTGAAGGCAACAGCCAACTACAAGACCCAGCATGCAGCAAATCCAAACAGCAGCTGAAACTGGTTCCCAACAAGGGGTTAAAAACGGAAGTGCCGGAACACTGAGGGTCTTGTGGCGAGCTGTGATGTCCTGAACCTGCGGCGCCTCTTCTTCTTCTCGCTGATGAAGCTCACAGGAGTGAGCGAAATGCATTTGAGCTAAGAACAATGCCGCTTTTAAAAGAATAAATTACACACTTCAAACCGGATGAAGGTTGCGACTCAATTTTTCTCTTCTCCGTTGTGAGGAGAGCCCTGCTAAAATATATATATATATATATATATATATATATATATATATATATATATATATATATATAAAATTCGAAAAGGGTTGCCCCTGTGAAAGAACCCTCAAACAAATCTTATTTCTTTCATTTATTTGGACTCCGTCTGCCGGTAACACTGCAGTGTGATGACCGCCTCGTGCATAGTTCTTAAGCTCACATTTAAAACGCGTTTCAAGGATCTCCGTCCTCTTTCTCAATGGCTGTGTGCTGGCTGCTCGAGTTCATTCTGGTTTCGTAGCACTCATTTTATTCAAAGTCCTGCCCTGTTTGTGGGCGTGGCTCCTGGCATCTTGGGACTCGTAGTGCCTAACAATAAGAAACTCACAGTGAGTAGAATGAACCCTCGCAAATAGTTCACAATTGTTCCCCCAGTGGGTGGAGGGGGCCTCACATCTCAGCAGTACACCTTGCTTTGTGGCGAAGCCTCGGAATTCTTGCATCCAGCGCGAAATGCCAACCCTTTTCGAATTTCATATTTGCGGCTGGCCCGGCCGTGAAAGGATCCCGCTGCCTCAACGGCAGACCAGTGCTGTGTCAAGATTGAGACAGCGCAAAATGGATGCAAGAATTCCGAATACCTGTGTGGAATATATATATATATATATATATATATATATATATATATATATATGAATCCACCCTCCAACGACGTGAAAGGAAGCAGCCACAGACAGGGAAAATTCAGGTGAGGCTTTTAATTGGAAACTGGACAGCGTAGGTATAATGCATTTCGGATTTTGATCCTTCCTCAGACACCTCTTGCTGCCGCGTCTCAAGTCTGTGTAGCCCAGCTTCAATGTCCGTTGCTTATGAATCAGTTAACTCCTACACGCCCCCAACCATGTGATCATCCGCCTTGTTGTAGCCAATGTGGGACTCCAACTCCCAGAAAGCTGTGCTCCGGATTGGCGTGATGTGGGGAACCAAAGTTTTATTCCTTTCGTTTTTCGTTTGTAGGACTGGGCACACTTGGTGAGATCGCGTTTAGAATGTCCTGGCCCCTCAAGTCCCTGCGCGACGTCCCAAACCACAGCGCGTCGTTCCGCTGGGTCACAGGTCGGCGAGATTGCACCGACTCTCCCGTGAAGTCACGGTCTGCCATGCAGCAGTGTCCCCCGCATTCCGGCGCTCTGTTGGTGGACTGCCTGATAGCCCATACCTGAGCAAATTCCATCCGCTTTCGCAGGAACCAGAACAGCAGGCAGCCTACTTGACAGGACGGGGCTCCTTGGCGTGTCTTCTGGCTGACACGGAATATATATATATATATATATATATATATATATATATATATATATATATATATATATATATATATATATATATATATGTATATATATATGTATGTATATATATATATGTATATATATATATATATGTATAAAGATATATATATATATATATATATATATTTATTTTTTTTCACAAGCAAAGCCCTCGCTACAGGACTACAGCTACCAGCTCAATGCTGGCTACCTCGACCAAGCCACGCCCACTGAGGCGGCCCTATCTGCAATAAAGGGCAGAAAACGGAGTTGCAGTGAAGACATTTTCTCCCTCTGTGCACAGTCCCTGATGAAAAGGCGGTGATGCCTTGAAACACGTCGGACATCGTAAATTTAATTTGAAGGTTGAGGCTACATGCATCTCAAGGCATGGAAACCGGATGGCTGGGAGTTCGTCGTGTGACCTCTTAAAGCTCGAGGGCTTTGCTTGTAAAAAAAAAATATATATACATATATATATATATATATATATATATATATATATATATATATATATATATATATATATATATATATGTATATATATCCTATTGGCGGTCGCCAGTATGTAGTTATAGTTAGGACCTACTTTCCATAGGAAATTTGCAACATTCTATTCCCAATAACTTTGGCGCCGGTTGACGAATCTTCGCGAAATGTTCAAAACTGGGGCGCTCCGGTCCGCTCCTATCCTGAGAGGTTTGGGGTGATTCATCAAGCGGGGGCCGAGAAAAAAGGGGGGCCCCAAAACGTGTTTTCTCCATGCAATTTCCCATAGAAATCTTTAGACACGGCTACAGCCCAAACTGCTGAACGGAATTACACCAAATTTGGCAAAAAGGTAGCCCTTGGTTCAGAAAGAACCTTTTTTGTTAAATAGTGTAAGTCCATTCAGTAGTTCCTGGGAAAATCAAAAGTAGAATGGTTTCGATATCTTTGGCCACGGAGGATCCGCGCACCCTCCGCTCACCCTCCCGAGCACGGGCTTCATGCTAATTGGCTGTCAACACCCCAAATCAGGAAGCGTTGGCAGAGAAAAAACTGCGCAAAACATGAAAAGGGGGCAGGGTAGAAACACCCTGACCCCCTTAGGGTCCCACAAGGACCCCCAGGGCCCTGAAAAAATTATTATTTTTTTTTAATTGTCAAAATCCGTGCAGAGTGCGCGGCTCCGGCCATGAAAAAAAAAACGAAGCGCGGGCTCCTGCGCTTCATTAATAAATAGCCCCTGGGTGTGCCAAATCCGGGGGCAATCTTTGTATAGTGATGGGGGTCCAAAGGGGCCCCCAAGCACCGGGGACCGCCAACCCCGGGGCTTCGAAAATAAATGGTTGGGGGCTCAAAGGCCCCCAAAAGCCCTGGGGACCACCACCCCCCGGGGCTTCTAAAATACTTGGGGGTCTCAAAGGCCCCCCAAGGCCCCAGGGTTGCCACCCCGTGGGGCTTTAAGAAAATATTTGCGGGGGCTCACGACCCCCTTGTGGAGCTTACTGGAGGTACCTAGTGGGCCAGGTTGACCCTAGGGACCCTCAGGATTCAACGGGACTTAGGGCCAGATGTAGGTAATCTCATTTACCGATTCTTAAATACCGAATTTTACCGATTCGGTATTCATGAATCGGTAAATGAGATGTAGATAAAAAAATCGGTATTTTTTACGGAATCGGTAAAATTCGGAATTGGACTTTCGGAATTTACCGAATCGGTATTTACCGAATCGGTATTTCCCATTCATTCCTATGGGCCAAAAGGCCCATAGGAATGAATGGGAAATACCGAATCGGTAAATACCGAATCGGTAAATACCGATTCGGTAAATTCCGAATCGGAAAGCAAGCAAAAGTGAAACTTAAGAAAACAGCCAATCAGGTGCTACCACCCACCCCCTCCCTACCAGGAAGTAGCTACACAGGCAGCTGCAACTAATTAGAAGGTTCTGGAGAGGCAGTTGGAGCAGAGAGACTGGGAGCAGCAGCAGAAAGAGTTTGTGCAGTTTAAAACCTGTAAAATGGCAACCTGCAAAGACACAGCGCAGACAGAGAGGAAGAGAAAGCTGAAATTCAGCAGCATGGAGCTACAGGTCCTTCTGGAGGAGGTGGTAAAGGTGCACCACAAACTGTTTGGCAGGCAGTCCCTCACTGTGGCTGAAGCTGCCAAAAGGAAGATTTGGCATGAAATACTTAACAAAGTGAATGCTGTGGGAGTGACCACCAGAGTCACAGAGGATTTGAAAAAGAGGTTCTATGACCTGAGGAGCCTCACAAAAAAAATGGCAGACCACCACAAGCAGGCATCGCAAACTGGTGGAGGAAAGAACACAGCACCCCCCCTCACTGACCTGGAGGAGATGGTGGCCTCAACCTTAGAGCCAGAAAGCGTCTGCGGACTGGGAGAAGTGGACAGCTCAGCCAAAGCTGCAAGTACAAAAGGTAAGATGCATGCACAGCAATCCACCTCACACCCTCATCCTTCCCTCACCCCTTGAAGCTAAGTGACCCCAGTCCCGGTGTGCCAGCACCAAACAGTAGCAATGCATCATGGTACATGTAGTCAGTTAATGAAAGACCATGTCATACAGCACAGCAACCACCAAGTTAGGCAAACGATTGCAGACATAATGAAGGGCAGGCAACATGTACATTGTGCAATTTGAAAAGATTTAATTGTAGTGGCTGTGAGACATTTGCGCTTAGCTGATATACGCTCATATGTCCACAGGTCACACATCCAGAAGTCAGTCACAGGAGACTGAAGGCACGGCACCCAAGAGGGATGAAAGTCAGGAGCCAGGTCCCAGTGCATCACAAGACACAGGTGTACAGAGTAGCCAGCCACCTTCCCAAGACCCTGAAATCACTCAAGATTTGCAGGCATCCCCACCACGTTCACAGTCCCCTCTGTTAATGTCTTCACCAGATATGCCAGCATCACTGGATGTTGAAACACCTGCAGCACAACCAAGCAGGAGGCATGTCGTTCCCCCACTGATAGAAATGGAGACAGCTGCCGGTGAAATGGAGGTGGAAGACACGCACAACTTGCCTGGAGATGATATCTCTGCCACACTGCAGTCCAGCGCAGAGGTTGTCCGTAGTAGCACAAGATGCCGCAGAGTCCAAGGAAGGAGTGTAGGTGCACGTGGGGAGGGGTCCAGTGTGTTCCAAGGCCTGGAGGGGAGCATGGTTAAGATCCAGAGGATGCAGGGAAAGGCCATCATGTCCTGTCAACACCAAATGCGCAACCTGAATAGCAATATGGAAGAAATTGGAAAGGGCATCAGGGAACTGGTGGAAGTGAACAAGAACATGGCTACAGGGATACATGAAATGACACAATCGGTGCAGCTACTGTGCACCAAACTGGACACAGAAATAGCATCAAGGGGCAAGAAGAAGCAGCGTGCACAGCAACACAACAAAGCAATTCACCGCCTGGCCACAGCCACATCCCTGCTATGCAGGCGAAGCATAAACAGTCAGGTCTTGACGCAAAACAGCAATGTGGTGACAAGGGGCATAGCCGGAATGACCTGTGCTCTTGAGGCGCTAATAAATGCTCAAACAGCACAAACTGCTGCTATTTATGTGCCAGAGAGTGAAGGGAGCACAAGTAGGAGCAGCATGGCAAGCCCCCTTGTTGTAGAGACAAGGAGGAGCAGCAGGCGACAAGGTGAGGCTACAGGCCAAACGCCCAGCTAACACAGTGAGCCACATACATGGAAAAGGGGCGACCGCTCGGTCCCCCCGAACGTATGGTTGGGTGCCCCGAACCTCCCGGGAAACCATTTTGGGCGGGGTGGGCGTAGCCCGGCTGGTATGCCCGAAGTGGCTTAGCCGGGGCGCGCCTTCCCCCGCCCGAGAGAGGTTGTCCTAGACACCTCGACGGAAGACCACACCCCGTAGGCGTATCGGGGACGGGTACACGCCCTCCCGCAGAAGGATAAAGGAGCGGGAATCCAGAAGATCGTCCTCTTGTTCCTCGGATCGGAAGGCTGCACCCACTCGTTGCTCGTGAGCCCTCGACGGAACAAGCAGCAATTTGGAACGTGGTAATCCTGTTTTTTCTCTTTCAGTATTCGAAGGACCTTGTGGATCGACCAAGGGCGGAGGACTCGAAACCATGCCTAGCACGAAAGCAGGAAAGGGTTCCGAGACGGAAAGGGTGTTACGCCTGTTGTCGAACCGGATGGCTTGTATGGACCGAAAGCTCGGTCAGGTCCAATCACTCGGTAGAGGTCTGGCGGAGGTGAAGAAGCAATTGGCCGCATTGAATGACCCAAGTCAGCCGAAAAAGGTAATAGGCCCGGCCTTGCCGGGAGTTGTCCCCGGGGTTAGAGGGAAGCGGGTGAAGGAGAGGGCGGTTTCGGGGGGGGTCCCAGTCTCAGAGGTACCCCCTATTACCCCCCTCGTACCGGCTGAGAACCCAGATTTAGGCCAGCCGATCCCGGTGGTGATAACCCCGGCCGAGGATGATGAGATGCCCCCAGAATTGGCCGCACAGTTGACGGCATGGCTCAAATCGAAGGTGGGGGGCACAGTGACCCAGGGAGATCCGGCCGAAGAAGCCAGAGTACTAATGAAGCAGTTACGGCAATCGAGAGATGTCGCAAAGGCGAGTGTTCCTCTTGTTCCCCCACAGGTGGCACCTGGAGTACCAGCAGCTGGTCAAGAAAAGATGGCGGCAGCAACGGCCGATCTGGGTAAGCTCGCATTGCAGATGGTGGGGGAGGGCTCAATACCCTCAAGGCAGGAAAAGGTTGCACAGCACATTCCCATGGCCACGAAAGAGTTGATATGGGGAGACAAGTATGTCAACATGTTTTCATTGTTAACTGACCATCGCGAAATGGAGTATGCTAAAACGCAGAAAGATTTGTGGCACCCGAGTGTTTGGCGCGCCAAAATGGCCGAGTTCAGGGTGGACGAGACAGTGACGAACTGGGTTAAGGCCTTCTCTATATTTACCGCAGTCATGGGGGAACGTAAACCCGAGGTTATGACTGAGTTGGTTTGCTATCAGAATCGTATTATGGATTTTTATTCAATGTATGAGGGAGAAGAATGGAAAGGCTATGACATGAAGTTCCGTAAAGCAAAAGAATATGATGCTTCTTTGTCTTGGGATTGTTTGGACTCGGTGTCATGGCACAAGCAACTCCTGCCAGGGGCGACAGGTACGTCCTCGCCAGGCGGGAGCGGGTCCGGAGTGGTCCGCCAAAAGCCCGGGGTGCCCTTTCGAGCAGGCACAGGTGGGGGCTACCAGCCTAGAGTTGGCGGGAATGGCGGAAAAGGGGGGGTCTGTTGGGGCTTCAATCGAGGCAACTGTAACAGACCACAGGGGACATGCAAGTTTAAGCATGTGTGTGCGGCTGTGGGAATTCCTCACACCCGGAAAATGCATGTAGATCAAAAAATGGCGGGACGGGGGGAAAAGGTGGGTCTAAGCAGGAGTGAGGTAGACCTTTGTGACCTATTGCCCACACCCGTTGATCTCATGGTTATAATTCCGTGGTTAAACAAATACCCTGATCATGTATCCGCTGGGGTGTTGAGGAAGGGATTCTTATATGGCTTCCACATCCCAGTGGGGGATTTTCGGGGGAACTCCTTTTGTAGAAACCAGTTATCGATACAGCACAACCCAGGCGTGGCAGAAAAGAAAATAGCAAAAGAAGTCAGTTTAGGGAGAGTGGCTGGGCCCTTTCAATGCCCGCCGGTGGCCGAGTTCATCTGTTCCCCGTTAGGGGTTGTCCCGAAGAAAGATCCCGGGGAGTTTAGACTCATACATAACCTTTCTGCTCCTAGGGGTTCCTCGGTGAATGATGCCATTGACCCAGAAGTTTGTTCAGTACGATATGCATCGTTCGACGATGCCGTGGCCATGTTGAACCACCTAGGCCCTGGGGCGCTGATGGCGAAATGTGATATCGAATCAGCGTTCCGGTTGCTTCCGGTGCACCCGCAAGATCAGCGCCTGCTAGGTTTTGCATTTCAGGGAAGTTATTACATGGATAAATGCATGCCCATGGGTTGCTCCATTTCTTGTGCTTATTTTGAAATGTTTAGCTGTTTTTTGGAATGGGCCTTCACCGAGGCTACAGGGCATAGACATGTTATGCATTATCTGGATGACTTCCTTTTCTTGGGGGCAGCTGGTGATACGAACTGGGCACAGGCGCTGTATGATTTCTGCACTCTTATGAGTGAATTTGGGGTCCCATTGGCACCAGGTAAGACGGTTGGACCATCTACTTCACTGGAGTTTCTGGGAATTGAACTCGATTCTGTGGAGGGGTGTTTCCGATTACCAATGGAAAAGGTGGTCAAGTTCCGGGCTTCCTTGATACAATGCCTGGATGGAGAGAAAGTGACCCTGCACCAGTTACAACAAACGGTGGGTCAGCTTAATTTTGCCTTGAGGGTGATGCCTATGGCCCGCCCCTTTTCGCGCTCTATCGCGCAAGCAATGGTAGGTCTCAAAGAGGGTCACCACCGTACGAGACTGTCGGGGGAGGTTCGCCAGGATATGCGTATTTGGTTGGCATTTCTGGCGGACTTCAACGGTCGAGTCGTGTGGAACTCCCCGCCAGAGTCTTCGGAGGAACTAGGTCTATGGACCGACTCGGCTGGGAGCGTGGGTTTTGGCGCCATCTTGGATAATCGATGGTCGGCACAAACATGGCCAACATGGTGGCACTCCAACGGTCTCACAGGTAACATTGGGTTCCTGGAGTTATTCCCCATCTGGGTTGCTCTGATGAGATGGACCGACGACTTTAGGGATCGCTCGGTGGTGTTTTGGTCTGATAATATGACTGTTGTCGAGTGTATTAACCAACAGGCAGCACGCTGCAAATTGATCCTAAGATTGTTGAAAGAAATTGTGCTGCTTTGCATGAGATGGAATGTACAGTTCAGGGCGAAACATGTGCCAGGTGTACTGAATCATGTGGCTGATGCACTCTCTCGTTCACATATGCAGGCATTCAGGGGTTACCTGCCCACTGCGGACCTAGAGGCAGCACCATTCCCCGAAGCAATGTGGCTAATCGGTGCCCCGGATTACAAGACCTCGTGGCAGCGAGTCTAGCCCCCAGGACAAGGAAAGCATACGAAGGAGCGTTTCGTTCCTATTGCACATATTTGGGTCCCACAGAGAGTCGGAACTGGGGTCAGGAGGAATCCTTCCTGGGGTACCTGATTGCACTACACAGAGAGGGCCGATCAGTGGCAACGGCCAGTAGGCATAGGGCGGCCATTTCCTTCATGGCCCAGGTACACGGAATAAGGGACCCTACAGGTTCCTTTTTGGTGAAGAAAGCCCTTCGCGGCTGGAAGCGCCTTGAGGGTCGCAAGCAAGATACGAGGCACCCGATTGGCTTAGACAGACTGTCTCTGCTTTTAGCAAAGCTGGATGAGACGTGTTCCTCCCATTTTGAAGCAGTTCTGTTCCGGGCAGCGTTCACATTGGCATTCCATGGGGCCATGAGGGTGAGCGAACTTGTCGCAAGGAACAAGAAAGATATGGAGGGAGGCTTGTGCAGGGATCACATCCAAATAAGGGGTGATTCGATGGTAATCGTGATAGCCATGTCCAAGACTGACCAGGGGGCTATGGGAAATAGTGTTGTCGTACAGCGCAAACGTGGGTCCCCCATCTGCCCGTTGAAGTGCGTGGAAGACTATTTGGCGCTAAGAGCAGCCGCATGGGGGGGGAGTTTGCTACGACATGAGGATGGCACCCCACTGACGAGATTTCAGTTTCAGAGGGTGCTAGCACTGGCAATCGCTGACGCGGGCATGGACCCGTGCGATTTTAGGACCCACTCCTTTAGAATAGGGGCTGCTACAGAGGCTACAGCCAGGGGTCAGAGTGCTGAGGAAGTGAAACAATTGGGCCGTTGGTCCTCGAATTGCTTCAAGAGGTATGTGCGATTGCACATGTTGTGAGTGATCAATTGACATGCACTCATGTTTTCTGTCTTTTGTTTACTTTACAGTTTCGCGAGCCTGCCACGCGGGGCGGAATTGGAGGTCGACCCAGCATCAGGAGACCAGCGGTCAGAGGCCACCGACTGGAGAGAGGATGGTATGGGTCGTGGGCCACTCATACGTGAGGCGCGCCGGTGACGTATTCAAGGAAGGTGACGCGATTCACACACCTGGGGAATACGGGTTCAGAGTGGCCTTCCATGGGAAGGGTGGGCTCAATTTTGACAACTTTGAGCCATTTTTCGAGGGACTTCTAGGGCGGCATAGGTCACCGCCATCTGTAGTCATAGTACACCTGGGAGGCAACGACTTGGTGACACTGGGGAGACGAGTGTTACTTGAACGAGTTTTGTCGGCTGTTAGCTGGTTGGCTAAAAGAGTCCCGGGGTGCACGATTGCCTGGTCCCACATGATTCCTAGAAGGAGGTGGCAGGGGGGCCTTTCGGTGTCAGCACTGAACCATTCAGTTAAACGGGTCAATAATAAAATTGGTAGATTGTTCCGTTCTGCACAGTTGCATAACATTCCTCACGGGTGTATTCGTGGTGATCATATGTATCTGAACGATGGGGTTCACCTGTCCAGGGAGGGGAATGACTTACTCATAGGAGACTTCATTGCATGGCTAAGGGGTTTGAGGAAGCATGACCTTTAGGAGGAGTTGGGGGGACCGGATAGTCGGTCAACTATCCGGTCTGTGGCGGTAAGGTCATGATCGGTGAGCAGTAATTTCAAGGTCCCTAGAGTGGGGCGCCACCCACAATGGATGGGAGCGCCCGGGGGAAGACGGCCATTGGCCCCTTCCACTGGGAGGCGGCACCCACTAAGGATGGGGCGCCTATGGGGAGATGGCCATGGGGCCCCTCCCAGGGGGGGAGGCGGTTAGATGCCCCTCCTACTAACTTCCCGGGGGCCGGATATCCGCGACGGCGGATAGAGAGTGTGGGGATGGGGGGAGAGTCCACGCTGTCCTTCCTACAGAGACCTCATACGGGAACTCGGACGACCCTTAAGATGGCGTCGGGTAGTAAGGGGGCCCCCACCACGACAAGGGAAGTCACAGTTGGCAATGAGGGTAGAGCCCTCTGCGCATGCGCCGCTCACACAGTGAGGGCGGGAGTCTGGTAGTAGGGATCTGACACCGGTTAAGACCTTGCCGTTGGCCCTTAATGCTAGGATGTACAATTTGAGTTAGAGTGTATGCATTTTTCAGGATGTTAGCCAAAAGTACATGACTGCATCGAAATGTAATAAATGACAAATTGTACATAATGCATAATGATGAAACTTTTATTTAATGTTTTAAATTTTGTTTCATATTTTAATAAATACGGCCGGGAGGGTGACTCCCTCCCGCCTTCCAAAAGTTCAACTATTGTCCGACTTCCCATCCTTGGGGATATGTGTTGGGAGGGGGTGGCGGGCATCCCGGCCATATGGAAAAGGGGCGACCGCTCGGTCCCCCCGAACGTATGGTTGGGTGCCCCGGACCTCCCGGGAAACCATTTTGGGCGGGGTGGGCGTAGCCCGGCTGGTATGCCCGAAGTGGCGTAGCCGGGGCGCGCCTTCCCCCGCCCGAGAGAGGTTGTCCTAGACACCTCGACGGAAGACCACGCCCCGTAGGCGTATCGGGGACGGGTACACGCCCTCCCGCAGAAGGATAAAGGAGCGGGAATCCAGAAGATCGTCCTCTTGTTCCTCGGATCGGAAGGCTGCACCCACTCGTTGCTCGTGAGCCCTCGACGGAACAAGCAGCAATTTGGACCCACCCACCAGCCCCTGATAGCAAGTGTTTGGAGGAAATAAAGTTTTTATGGGTGATGAAAGTATAGGCCTCTTTTCCTTGGTGAGAGAATGAGGGAACGTTGAGAATAAAGATTTGATTTTTTGCATTGCAGAAATGTCTTCTTGCAGGGAAGAGCAGTTGATGACACAGTAAGATGATGTGGAAGTTTCTTTCCTTAGTAGGTAAACAACTGTCGTATTTATTTGTCGGGCGGTAAGGTCATGATCGGTGAGCAGTAATTTCAAGGTCCCTAGAGTGGGGCGCCACCCACAATGGATGGGAGCGCCCGGGGGAAGACGGCCATTGGCCCCTTCCACTGGGAGGCGGCACCCACTAAGGATGGGGCGCCTATGGGGAGATGGCCATGGGGCTCCTCCCAGGGGGGGAGGCGGTTATCTGCCCCTCCTACTAACTTCCCGGGGGCCGGATATCCGCGACGGCGGATAGAGAGTGTGGGGATGGGGGGAGAGTCCACGCTGTCCTTCCTACAGAGACCTCATACGGGAACTCGGACGACCCTTAAGATGGCGTTGGGTAGTAAGGGGGCCCCCACCACGACAAGGGAAGTCACAGTTGGCAATGAGGGTAGAGCCCTCTGCGCATGCGCCGCTCACACAGTGAGGGCGGGAGTCTGGTAGTAGGGATCTGACACCGGTTAAGACCTTGCCGTTGGCCCTTAATGCTAGGATGTACAATTTGAGTTAGAGTGTATGCATTTTTCAGGATGTTAGCCAAAAGTACATGACTGCATCGAAATGTAATACATGACAAATTGTACATAATGCATAATGATGAAACTTTTATTTAATGTTTTAAATTTTGTTTCATATTTTAATAAATACGGCCGGGAGGGTGACTCCCTCCCGCCTTCCAAAAGTTCAACTATTGTCCGACTTCCCATCCTTGGGGATATGTGTTGGGAGGGGGTGGCGGGCATCCCGGCCATATATGGCAGTGCTAAGCGTGGACGCAAATGAACAGTTAATATTATGGGGTAGTGACCCTGGACATACAATTTTGAAAGTTCAAAGTTTGTGTTGTACATTTGTGCCTTGGATACCTGCGTAGTGACAACATTAAACTACCTTGGGTCCATACTCCACCTGTCTGTGTCTGTTTACTTACTGTGAGCATTGCAGTTAAATGCTTTCTGGTGCACTTTTGTTCTTTAAAATACCAACGTCATTACAAAATTATACTAGTGTTCTAGCATTCTACATATGTCTTTGTCTCATTACTTACTCAGAAATAGTTGCGTGTAATATCCTCACGTCTGTATCTGCCATCACTTGGTGTTGACACTCCAGCAGGTTGTGGTTCAGGCACAGCAACCTCGTCGTCATGATCCTCAAAGTCTGACAACTCCACCTCTGTGCCCTTCTTCACAGCAAGGTTGTGCAACATGGCACAGGCAGCAATGATTTTACAGCAGGTGATGGGGGTATACTGCCGGGCACCTCCACTCTTATGCAGGCACCTGAACCTGCTCTTCCATATACCAAAGGTACGCTCCACAATATTTCTTGTGCTCTTGTGGGCCCTGTTATATCTCCTTTGGCTGGGTGTTGAGGGGTTGAGGTAGGGGGTGAGGATGAAGGAGCGGAGGGCATATGCACTGTCTACTAAAAGGAAATGGGAATACATTACTCACATGCATACATGTACTTCTTTCAGCAATAGGTGTTAATGGGGTCGCACACTGTGTCTTACCTAGCAGGTATCCTTCACCAAATTCCCCTGCTGTCAGCCGTGCATAGATACCGCTGTTTTGAAATATGAAGGAGTCGTGGGTACTCCCAGGAAATTTTACCACAAGGTCAGTGATGGCACACTTGGCATTGCAGATCACCTGCACATTGATGGTGTGGGTGGACTTTCTATTCCTATATATGTATTCAGTGGCAGCAGGGGGACAAATGGAAATGTGGGTGCCATCAATGCAGCCAATGATATTGGGGAAATGCGCCATCAGATAAAAGTCAGATTTTGTTTGGAGAAGTTCAGCATGGGTTGCAGGGAAAGATATATAATGGTCCATCCTCTGTAACATGGCATCAAGGAATTTGTGGAAAAAGCGTGACAGGCTCCTCTGGGTCACCCCACCTACAGCAGCAACCACACTCTGGTAGCTCCCAGACGCAAGCAGGTGTATGCTGCACAGCACCTGCACGTGGGGTGGAATGGCGTGTGCCCTTGGGGTAGTGTGCTCCAACAGTGGTTGGAGGTCCCTGATGAGGTCCAAGATGGAGTCTGGGTCCAACCTGTACCTCTGGAGTATCTCTACCTCTGTGAGCATGAACAAGGTGATCCTCTGTCTGTAGACCTGCCCCTGTCTCTGCCATGCCCTCTCTCCTTCCTCCTGTAGCCGTAGCCGTCTCGCAATGACATAGAATGCCGCCATTGTGAAAAAAGTATTGCATTTTGGGTCCTTTTTTATAGGCTGCACCTGGTTACCACCTGATTTCAATCCATGGTAAATACAGAGTCTTAAATACCGAATTTCAAGCAAATTCGGTATTTAAGAGCTTACCTACATCTCAATATTCAATTTTACCACTTCTTATTTACTGATTCGGTATATTTACCGATTCGGTAAATTTACCAATTCGCAAACCGTTGCGATTCGGTAAAATTACCGATTCGGTAAATTTTCCGATTCGGAATGTTTACCGATTCGGTAACTTTACCGATTCGGTAAATTTACCGATTCGGACGATTTTCTGTCCCCTACATCCCAAATGCTCAATACCGGTCGGAAACGGCCGAAAATCGGTATTTTCGGCCGTTTCCGACCGGTATTGGGCTACCTACATCTGGCCCTTAATTTCCCAACTTAAAACTGCCACAGGGCGCGTTTACACAGTGGTGAAGGGAGGGGCGGGGCCTGAGGTGACGTGTGCAAACACGCCCTGTGGTGTGTTTTAAGTTGGGGAAATAATTCCACTTCAATCCTGAGGGCCCCTGGAGGCCAACTAGCCCACCATGTACTTCCAGTAAGCGCCACTGCGCTGCGTTGCAGAGAGGTGGTCCAGGCCGTGCCACTTTTTACACCTCTCTGCAACGGCGCTTACTGGACGGACCTAGTGGGCTAGTTGGACCCCAGGGACCCTCAGGATTCAAGGGGACTTAATCTCCCATATTAAAATGGCCACAGAGGGTGTTTACACAGTGGTGAAGGGAGAGGACGGTGGCTGAGTTGACGTGTGTCAACACACCCTGTGGCTCATTTTAAATTGGGCTAAGTCCTGTTTAATCCTGTGAGTCCCTGGGTCCAACTAGTCCACCATGTACCTCCAGTAAGCACCACAGAGCTGCGTTGCAGAGAGGTGGTCCGAGGCCATGACCCATTTTACACCTCTCTGCAATGCAAGTCTGAGGCACTTATTGGACATACCTGGTGGGTTAGCTGGTCCCCAGGGACCCTCAGGATTCAAGGGGACTTTATCCCCCAACTTAAAACGCCTGCAGGTCGTGTTTGCACGCATGTCATCTCAGGCCCCCCCTTCCCTTCACCAGTGTGCTAATGCACCACGTGGTGCGTTTTAAGAGGTAGTTTTAATCCCCCTGCCCTATTATATACTAGGGGCTTACAGAGGAGGTCATGCTAATCACAGGGGGACCCCAACGCATAGTGTTCCCTAGTGTATGTAGGTGTTTTAACTGTATTCTAAGTGTCTTTTAACATAGCACTGGCTCTAGCACTAGTTAGTCAGACTCAGTTACCACCAGTACCCGTCTGAAAAAGTTGAGGGTACAGGATGATTTTGCAAGAAGGCTTCTTCCTGCTCCTCTGTTTGTTCTTTCTGCATGTCTTGTTTCTTTCTGCACTTTTCTTCGTCTTTGAGGACTTCTTTTGCTTCTTTCTGCATTTCTTTTGCTTCTTTCTGTGTGTTTTTTCTTCTTTCTTCACATGTCCTACCTCTGTAGGCATAGTTAGAAACTAGCATTTAAAAAACCTTTGAAATTCACTTAAAAAACCACAGGTTTCAGACACGTTATAGTTACGAATTAGCATTTAAAAAACCTTTAAACTTCACTGAAAAAACCATAGGTTTCAGGGGCGTTATAGTTAGCTGGACATTTCACTCGTATAAAACCATAGAAATTCCCCCAATATAGTTAGTTCAGCTAACTATAACTCACGCACTCGCAATGCACTGCTGATGACGTCACATATTACATCACTCATGACATGGGCAGTGACATCACTCATGACATCACTGATGACATCTCAAATAACATCACTGATGACATCATCCTTTTGATAGAGTAACAGACCTCCTTTCACCCTAATATAACCTTTGATACACACATTCAAAAATAGAAACAAAAATGTTCAAAAAAATGGATATACCAATACCAGTTACAACAACCTATTCAGTAATTCCAAGATCTACATATACATCCACTCATTCACCAACAGTCCTATATAGTCACTCATACATGTACTCACTCATCATATGTACTCATACACCATTACATCCTGTTACACATCACCACTCATTCGTAGAGTTACTCACACACATAGTCACTCATGATACTAAAGAATGAAACATCCATTTACTTGCATACACAGTTATACACACAACCACACTTCTACAGAAACTTACACATACTTACTCTCTTAAGAAATCACTTATAGAAACTCATACTAATTTATACAGGAACTCTTCCAATCTCTCACTCTCACATATACTCACTTATTTACACCAATACTCACATATACTAGGTTACAAAATGTGTAGTTACTCATAAAGACACTAGTAAGACAGTCATTCACTCACTAACACACCCATACACACACTCATCCACCCATACAGTCCTGCACACATGCTGTCTTCAACACATACAAACAGTGAGTCACTCATTCATGCATCTATGCACTACGTAATACCCCCACCGAACCATACAGACACTCAGACACTCATACTGATACTTGAAAAACCAAGTAATAACTCATTTAGACTGTCATGTAGCTACTCACCAACCCATGCAGTCACTTATACACAAAGTGAGAGACTGATACAGATATCTACGTATTTAAACATTACTCACTAGCACATGCAATCACTACAATACACTTAATCGGTGAGTTATACAATCAATTTTTCATTAAAAAAACATCTATTTCGACACTTATATACCCATTTATTCTTCCATTGACGAGACATATATATATAAAACATATTTAATTTTCTGAAAAACACCCATTCACTGGATTATGTCATCAGTGATGTCATTTGAGATGACATCAGTGATGTCATAAGTGATGTCACTGACGATGTCATGAGTGATGTAATATGTGATGTCATCAGCAGTGCATTGCGGGCGCGTGAGTTATAGTTAGCTGAACTAACGGGGGAATTTCTATGGTTTTGTACGAGTGAAATGTCCAGCTAACTATAACGCCCCTGAAACCTATGTTTTTTTCAGTGAATATATATATATATATATATATATATATATATATATATATCAAAAGCAAATGGTCCATAATCGATGCGCGCTTTGCTTCCCTGGTGCTCCTGTCGAGGTCAGACCATACCTCACAGTTAATTACTCCATCAATTATTACACTGCACTCCAGAAGTCGTGTGATTTGAAAAGGCTTTTAACCACTTGGATGCTAAGGGGTGTGCTAGGAGGACCATTGAATTTCCATTGAAATCAATGGAAACTCCATGACGAGCTGGGCTCGTCATGAGCGTCGAAGGGGTTAATAAAGCATAGTTACCACCACCAAATTTTTCGACCAAGAAATGATCACCGTGACAAAGACCATTTCTTGGTCGAAACGTTTGGTGGTGGTAACTATGCTTTATTAAAAGCCTTTCCCCCATGACAGTATAGACACCTTCCACGAATTTGTGATTAAGGGCTTCACTGATCTAAGACACAAACAAGGTAGGGATAATATGAAAAGTAACAACAATCTCTCTATAAACCAGCGTAAATTCCTCAAAACTCTATATGATGATACCACCATAATTATTCATCCAGCTGACAAGGGAGGAAATATTGTTATCTTAGACAGGGAGGATTATATCGCTGAGGCCATGCGACAGTTGAGTGATAACAAATTCTACATACCTGTGACTACCCTGATTTATAATCAGAGCCTTACCCTCATCTGGGACAAACTTGTGATGTGGAAGGACAAAGGCTTACTTATATGGGAGGAATACTGCTACCTTAAGAGTGACTACCCCAAACTCCCGATTTCGTATCTTCTACCGAAGATACACAAGCATGACACCAAACCCCCTGGACGCCCCATTGTGTTTTCGATAGGGAGTGTTAGTGAACATGTCTCTAAGTATGTTGACTTTTTCTTACGTGAGTTTGTTTGCCAGCTACCTAGCTACATAAGGGATACCAAAGACTTTTTGTGCAGAATAGAAAATCTCGTCTGGAACCCTAACTATTTGTTTGTTGTTCTGGATGTTCATTCTCTGTACACTATTATAGATCACCAACAGGGAATTGAAGCGTGTGAGCATTTTCTGTCCAATCGAGCCCTGAGATTTCGGGAACACATGAAAATGATCATTGAAATGATACTTTTCTGTCTCCAGAACAATATTTTTTCCTTCAATGGCGCCCTCTACAGGCAGATTAAGGGTACTGCGATGGGGTCGTGCTTTGCTCCTAGTTTCGCTAACCTTTTCATGGGTTATTGGGAACAGGAGATAACCACAAGCACGACCCTTTCAGGGGATCTGTCTAAAATCATCATGTGGCTGCGCTACATTGACAATTTATTTATTGTGTGGAACGGCACCAGGGAGGAAGCTGAATGCTTCATTAGCAAACTGAATAGCAACAGATACAATATCCTTTTAACAGGAAACATCAGTGACACTGAAACAGAATATCTTGATGTTAAACTAAAGATAGTGAATAACACTGTATGTACCACATTGTTTCGCAAAGCTACTGCTGGCAATAGCGTGCTGCATGCCCTCAGCAGCCACCCTGAATCTTTGAAATGGAGTATTCTTTACGGTGAGGTGTTGAGGGCCAAAAGAAATTGTAACACCAGTTTGACCTTCCATGAAGAGAGCTCTAATATTGTAGAAAGATTTTTGAAACTGGGTTATCCACAGTGGGTTCTCACTAAAGCACTTAAAAGAGTTGCAGGAGTAGAAAGAAGTGACACTCTCTGTGATAAACCTGATACTGATCCATCCAGTAATACGGATGTCACACGAATGATCTTAACTTATAACTCAGATTCTCAGAAAGTGAAGAAAATTATCACCAAGAACTGGGACATCCTTAAATACGATAGTACCCTGGGGAATTCCATGCCTAACAGACCCAATATCACATACAGACGTAATAAGAACATACGTGACTTGGTGGTAAGAAATTATGTGACTCTATATCCCCCTATCACACAGCACGGGCTAGTTGGCTTCTATCCTTGCGGCCACTGCAAGGCCTGTAAAAACAGCAAATACAAAGAAACGGTGGTCTACAATAGGGTGACTAAAAAACTTACACAATTTCTAACATGTGGTATGAATTTTGTAATTTACGTAATTGTATGTACATGTGGACTGTGGTACATAGGCAGTACCACCTGTGCTGCCAAGAAACGCATCTTGGAACATCTAAGAGCAATAGTCAATCGTGATCCCAAATGCCCCGTTGCTAGACATTTTGAACAGTATCATTTCTCCAACACGGCTGATTGCAGCTATATGATCTTGGAACATATCCCGATGAAACCAAGAGGAGGGGACAGGGTTCTTGCTCTCAGAAAAAAGGAATCACGGTATATAATTGATTTCCAGACTAAAATCCCTGGTGGTCTGAATATGGACGAGGAACTGGCAATACACCTGAAAGAATGATTACAATAATGATATGCTTTGCTTGTTACTTTTTAGAGGTTTTCTACTACTTTGTATATAGTGATTCAGAACATGAGCATTAATTTTGAAATTCTTTCTTTAAATTTTATGAATCTTTTCCATTCTCTAACTTTTATCTATTCTTCTTTTTCTACAGGAGGAAAGGAAGGGGCCCATTCACGAACATTCACTTTCACGGGCGCACCTAACCTTTGCACTCCTTTTCAGAGATCACGTATGTCACTATCATTTTCACTGTTTTGGAACATCATTGTGTTTGGTCCTGAGCACTTGCGTTTAATAACGAATCACCTACCTGTTTCTCAGAATGAGGGCACTTGCCATCGATTTTTTTGTTTCCTCGAGGAGTCTTTGCAGTCAATGTCTGCTATGTATATAGTAATTTTTGGCCTCTCTGTTATTAATTGTGATATACTTATCTCCACTGCTTATTAATATGGCACTTGCCACTGATAGTAGGAGGAAACATTGTATCCGCCGTGAGTCGATACTATTGATTTATCATTATAATCCTTTATGGCAGTTGATTATGCAAATAACTACAATGTATATTAATTTGCACAGAATTTTCTGCTCACTCATGAGTTAATATTATACATACTCTGTTTTCGATTGCTCCTCGTTTTGATAAACTGTGAATATTTTCTTGAAATACCATTCCAAGATGGCTGCCACAGTAATACATGCATTGGTCCTTCTTTGATGTTCCCACGTAACTTTAATAATGTGGTTTGATCTCTAACACGTCTACACGTGAACAAACTGCAAGGCGAAACGCGTTGTGTGGATTAAACCTGTGTTCTAGCAATTGGTGTTTCCTGACTCATTTCCTGAGAGCGCACTAACTTTTGTGTAAGAGACGTGGAATTGTGATTACCGGCACGCTCCGCCGGAGTGTGCGCCTCCCCTCTTGGGTCCCAGTATCGCGGAAGGAGCTTTTTTCTGAAGTAATATATATATATATATATATATATATATATATATATATATATATAAATATATTTTCCACCAAGTTGTCCATTCAAAGAAATGCGCTCTTTTCACAGCTGGTGCGTGCGTCGAGGTCGGACCAGACCTCTTAAGAGATTCCTCATCAAAGGACGCCAAAGCAAACACACGCACTCCACGGGCTTAGTAAATCACGATTTATTTCAGTGCCATTCCCCCTTCACCAACGCGTTTCACCCGACAGGGAACAAGCCCTGTCGGGTGAAACGCGTTGGTGAAGGGGAAATGGCACTGAAATAAATCGTGATTTACTAAGCCCGTGGAGTGCGTGTGTTTGCTTTGGCGTCCTTTGATGAGGAATATATATATATATATATATATATATATATATATATATATAGAGAGAGAGAGAGAGAGAGAGAGACACATATGCATACACTCTTACCACCCAATTACACATACCCACCCAAAACCCCAAAATGACCCGTACTACTCAAATACCCACACACACCCTAATTCGTAAAATGATATTAGCCACCCAAAAACCCATACCATCCCTAAAACATAAAAAGACCATTGCCACCCAAAAACCCACACCTACCCTAAACCCTGAAATTACCCTTGCCACACAAAAACCGATACCCACCCTGAACCCTGAAAATGTAAGTTGATATGAGATGGGCGGGATCCTTCTTGTTCTGGCAGGGCAGTAGCCTAAGAATGTCATGTCTCAGCAAAGCATGTACAGGATGCCATTCTGGCTAGACTTTTAGAGATGACCAGACTAGGGTTTGGCCCAGTGGAGTGAATCAAATATGAGGAGCATGAGGGGAGCTTGGGCATGAGCGACTGCTCAAAATTGGTCTTTTTTTACCCTGGGAGAGTACGCAAAATCTGAGCTTACATAGGTTCTACTTAGGTAAGTTTGAATATATTTGTATAAACCTTTTGTTACCATATTAAAGCATCCATTGAATATTGTGTGTATTTAAAGGAAGTTCTACCATGAACAACAGGCAGCCCTCAATAAGTCCCACCTCCCTCCCTTAAGATGTCTATGCCCTTCCACTTACCCACTTGGACTCTTAGTAATGTTGAGTTGGTGTAACACCCGAGTTCTGGTTCTCTTAGGTTCCAGTGGCAGCCATGTCCAGTCCCTATATATCTCCATTGTGCTAGTGGATTGTAGTGTAGTCATCTTGGAGTTTGGAGGGATGCTGGAGATTCAGAGCTCGGAGGTGCTTTTGGCACAATTACTCATTAAAGTCTCTGCTGAAGTAGTCCAAGAGATGACCCTATTGCTTGGCGAAGGTTTTCTCCTCTCCCCGTGCTAGTTTCGGCAGCATCTTCATACTAAGAATCCACCACAGTCTTTCAATCCATTTATGTCAAGATGGTAGAGTTTGTTGTCCCCAAAGACTTACAATGGTTTGTTTGGCTGCCAGCAGGAAATGGGATATCAGTTTGCCTAGTGAACAATAGAGAGGGAGTCTCTGTACATAACCTTCCTTCATTGCTAATTCAATTGTTATTCCTTTTAGCATCATTGTTCAGCAAGGCACTGTTATAGCCTTTAAAAGCTGTTACTCATATTGCCACCTGAATAGCTGCACTGGTCTCCACCTGGATTTCCCGGATACTGGGATTACTCTTTTTTGGTGTATCGTCTGCAGACCTCTGTCATCCCTCTGGGTATGTTAGACCCTTGTAGATGCCTATAAGCAAGTGAAAATGTTAGACACAGACTCCCACACAAATCAAACTCACCAGAGATACAAACTGGCTATGAATTTGTGCCCTAAAGTGCTTGCCACCAAGAAATACCACACACAATCATCCAAGAGAACACTTTAGTGAGAACTTCTCATAACAAAGGCATAACGCAGAGATGGCACACAACCTGCAACACTAGGCACAGACTATGTCTAGTGAGTAGCGGTCGGTGGTGGGAGTAGCTGCCGAGCGGTGCCGTAAGGAGGGGCAGGGTAGGAGGTAGTAATCCATGGATTACGGAGGATTACAGGTAAGTAAACATAAAAATAAATAAAACAAATTTCGTTGCGTGCACTACATCCTCAAATGCGATGCAGTGCATGCAACAAAATTTGTTTTATTTAGCGCAGCACAGCAGTCAATAATGCTGCGCTGCTTTGCCTTACAGGGAGGAAGCAGTAGAGCGCCATATCTACAGCGATATGGCTCTTTCCTCCCCTCTCCTTAGCAACTGCGCAGTTTTTAGCTACCGTGCGCCAGGCACACACGCTAGTCCCATAGTGCTAATGTGCATGCCTGAGTCTGCCATAGAAGATGTGAGTGGTTATACACAATACTATGGCAAGATAAGCTTAAAACATTCTCCTACTTTGCATTTGTGCTGAACAGTGCAGCACATATTCAAAGTCGAAAAAGCAAGGAGAAATGAAAACATGTCTCCTTTTAATGCGTGCTTTTTAGCAACAATATTTATGGGCGTAAACTCTGTTTACTAATGTTAGTAGATGGGGTTTTGTGTAAAAAAGCATGGGTGGTTGTATGGGAATGCCCCTCTACCACCCATGCAATGCTGCCTTGATTCTAAGTAATGCAAAGCTGCGTTTCACACTGGTTTGCGTTACTTTTCCATATAAACCAACCCAAATGACAATTTGTGTTGGATTGTTAATCCCCAAAAAGGTTTAGTGTTGGATTTGTGCTAAAAAAGTAACGCTAACCCGATGGTAAACCTTTGGGAATCTGGCCCGTAGTGTTCTGCTGCCATGATGTTTTCGATTTTCATACAGTGAGCTTGGGACGTGCAATCGACAATGGCCTTACAGCCAGCTGCTGAGGGATTTATCAGTTGTTAAAGACCCTGAACCCGAGCTATAGGCCTGTGCCACAGGAGAGGGCCGCTAACGATGGAGAGGACATTTAACAAATGGTATAGCCCGAGGCAGAAGGGCCATAAGGCTATTAGAACATTCCACCCACTAAAAGGGTAGAATGCTCTAAATTAAAAGGTAGAAACATGAATAGAGACGTTGGAATGTTGGAGCTCCTGAGCTACTCTATTGTCTTCAATGGAGCTCTCAACATTCCAATGTTCTACTTTGATATAGAACACTGACGTGGAAGAGCAGGTAACTGACTGGGTCCCGCAGCTGCTCTGACGTGTGGGGATAGTCTGCTGATAAAGCCAATTTGTACTGCGGGCAAACACCTGCTGCACGTGTCAAATGCTGTAAACGTGCACATTTCCAAGGTACCATAACCAGCTTCCCTGTGTCATAATCGTACACCCCTAATCAGACCCTACAGCAGCTGGAATAATGCTAACCATATATCGCAGAGTTGGGAGAGAACTCTCCATTTGCAAACTGGTGTAATTTATGAAAGTAGAAATAATGAAGTCCGTCTCACCGATATGAAATGTTACAGGCGCCGATGATGGGAAGTGAACACGGGGGAGGGGGTCGCTATCTAGGGACCTCCTGAGTCAGTGATATTTTTGAAGAGGAATGAGAGGAGGAGCCCGAGAGAGGTGTCACCAACAAAAGGATAACAAGCCCTTTGAGGATTCCTCAGGCAGAATCGCATTAGGACCCAGACAAAGATGTGCCTGCACTGCCCTCTACCGGGCAACCTTTAAAACATGGACAATGTTCAGGGGGTTACCCACAGAAAACACTGCTGTCCCTCTAGCTTTGAGAACAGGAACCAAGTGACTGACGCCTACACAACAAGACAACAGAAGTGTTCGTCTCAGGCCCATCTCATACCAAGGTCGGACTGGGATCACAATTTGGCCCGGGCACACCTAAAAAACAGAAGTGTCCCACATTCCAGGATCGTGCTCTTTTATGAAACACAAATTGATTCATCACATTGGACTTATTTGTAAAGAAATGTTTGGTAACTTTAGCATTTTAAAGCTTATGGAGCCAGTAACATTGCTAAAATCTTGAAGCACTGTGTGCCAGCAGACTTGGAATGTATGTCGATACAATGCGAACCAAAACAACGTGTACTTTTACAACGTTGTTATTAGCAGGGGCGGCTCTATGCTCATGGTGGCCCTGGGCAGGGAGCGTAGGTAGGGAGCCCCGGAAGAGGGGGTCCGGGCGGGGCGGAGCGCGGAGGCCAATGAAGAGGGGGGGTCAGGGTGTTTGGAAGTGGAACAGAGCCAGAGGCCACCAAATCCCTGCCAAGGGCCGCCACACAAATATGTATCCATCCTCAGAGGATTATTATATTAAGGATATATATTGGCTTGGTGGCCCCTGGGATTTGGTGGCCCTGTGCAGGTGCACAGCTTGCACATGCCTAAGGCCAACCATGCTATTAGTTTGAATGTACCGTTACTACGCAATTTATAATTCCGGATACCATTAGTTCGCATTTCTTTGCAAATGCATTAAAAGTGCCATTACATCGGATTGAAATACACTGCATAGTTAAACATTGCATTTTTTTTCTATTTTTAAACACCCAACACTATGCTAAATACTAAATGCAAATTCACTACCCTACACAACAAAAACTTCACAACACTACTCTAAACCCTCAAACACTACCCCCAGCACGACCCTACCCTTTGCCCCAGTCCTGCGCCTAAATGCACACACTTCCCTGCACGACTCACCCAACACTCCCCTAATCCCTAAACGGCTACCCTACACTACTCAAACACCACTACACTACCCTTAACCCTAAAATACAACCCCCTGCACGACCTTCCCCTTCCCCAGTCCTGCCCCTACACTCAAACACTACCTTGCACGACCCCCCGACACTACACTAAACCCTAAAACACTACCCCCTGCACAACCCTCCCCCGACCCCCAGGCCTGTCCCTACAACAAAACACTTCCCTACACGACCCCGACACAACCCTAAACCCCAAAACACTACCCTACACTACACAAACACCACAACACTACACTAAACCCTAAAAAACTACCCCCTGCACAACCCTCCTCCGACCCCCAGTCCTGTCCCTACAACAAAACACTTCCCTGCACGACCCCGACCCTACCGTAAACCCCAAAACACTACTCCTCAAACACAACACTATCCTTAATCCTAAAAGACTACCCCCTGCACGACCCTACCCCTACCCTAAACCCTTAAAAACAGCCCCCTCTACCCCTCTCTCCTCGTGTCCTCTGTCTTCCTGCGTCGTCAGAGGGGCAGCGATCGTTGCACGTCGTTGTGAGGAAACACCTCAGTTTCCTCACAACGATGTGGTTCGCATTACAACGCTTGCGTTGTCACAGCGCATGCGTTGTAACGCTTGCGTAGTAATGGTACGCAGTTTTATGACCCCGTACAAATGGATGTTTACCGCAGACAAATGTATGTTGATACAACGTGAACGAAAACAACGTATACTTTTACAACTTTGTTTTTAGTTTGCATGTACCGTTACTATGCAATTTATAATTCCGGATACCATTAGCTCGCATTTCTTTGCGAAAGCATTAAAAGTGCCATTACATCGGTTTGAAATATACTGCATAGTTTAACATTGCATTTTCTCTATTTTTAAACACCCCAACACTACGCTAAATACTACATGCAAATTCACTACCCTACGCAACAAAAACTTCACAACACTACTCTAAACCCTCAAACACTACACCAGCACGACCCTACCGTTTGCCCCAGTCTTGCCTCTACATGCACACACTTCCCTGCACGACCCACCCAACACTACCCTAATCCCTAAACATCTACCCTGCACTACTAAAACACCACTACTCTACCCTTAACGCTAAAATACTACCCCCTGCATGACCTTCTCCCTTCCCCCAGTCCTATCCCTACACTCAAACACTACCAGGCATGACCCCACAACACTACTCTAAACCCTAAAACACTACCTTACACTACACAAACACCACAACACTACACTAAACCCTAAAACCCCTGCACAACCCTCCCCCGACCCCCAGTCCTGTGAAGAACCGGGGTTTAACCCAGCGGCGTCAGGGGCACGCCTAAGATCTTTGAGTTCACCTGTCTTGGTATTCAAAGACACGGAATACTTCTGGATGGCGTCAGAGACCAAGTTTATTAGCTACAGCTAGTAACAGTGATCCTAGAAATACATCACAGTGTAAATTCTCAGGAGACTGCTCATTTTACTAAGGCGAGACGTCTCCTTTTATACCCAATAGTCACATTATAAATGTACACCCACTGCACAAAATTCTAACCAATAAAATACATTTTCAAACAAAGTATCACATAGCAAAAACTCAATTTACAGTATCCCAACCCAAAGGTTAATTATTAGGAATGTCCCAAATTCAATCTCCACAAGCCGGACAAACCTATAATTGAAAGCATAACCCATGTAATGAAGAAACATAAAAAAAAAGAAACAGTAACAGATGCTGAACAAGATAAAGCATGTGCAAGGAAGCTAAAAAGTTAACAATGTCCTGAACATTGATTGGCAATCTCAGATAAAGATCGATCAGGGAAATTGGCTTTGCGAGGTCAGTTTCAGGCGAAAAGGTCAGTTTCTTACAGTTCATTTCAGAGTCAAAAAGAAACCTAGTTAATGTATACATGAACTAAGAAGGCCAGGCCACTTCGTTCGCCAGGTGACCTTTACAGGCCTACGTGAGGGCAACACAAAATGGTGGCACAGAACAAAATGGAGTCAGACTCGAGAATTACAGAACCTCAGACCCTCCTTTTGCCATTACGTAGGCAATAACCTTAGACTCATGTTAATCTGAATCTAGGTCTATATCAATATTCATTAGGTCATCAAAGTGTTGCTGTAGCATCATTTTATTATTCTCTACTTCTCTCGGGACAGGTCTCCGAACACACATAGTAGCACAAAGACTACAAATGGTGGGACCACACTGGATGCAAAGACAACAAGAGAAAAGGATGGCTAAAACCATACCAAGGAATGTCAGAATCTTCCATCCTCATTTGGACAGCAGTCCCCAAAACCATCCCTTCAATGACCAGTCTCCTTCGTCTACATGGATAGACTCAGAGATCTTATGCAACCTGGAGAGATGGATTGGTACAGTGTAGGGGCATTATCTGGTATGTAAACACAGCAACTAGATCCAATCAATTTACATACTCCTCCTCCATCTGCAAGTATGATGTCTAATACCATACGGTTCTGCAAAGTCATAAGGCGGTCCGCTTGAAGCTCAGCTGTAACATTACTAAGAGCACCTGCTGTCTCATTAATAGTAGCTTCAACAACGCGGACGAGCTGTCGAATATGCCTACTATTGATCATAGGACCCCAAAAGGGCAGGAAGCCCTTGAAGAAATCTCCTACTTCGTGTGCTGCAGTATCTTTCTGATTGAAGACACCTCTACCATATCTCGTTCTATGATAGTCTGAAGCAGTAGTGTATGTAGGGGGAAGCAAAAACGCCACATAACATGTTCCTGAAAAATCAGGTGGCAACCATGTGTAGGCTCTGTCATGACAAACAAAATATGTGCCTTTAGCTGGCACAAACGGTGGAGAAGTCCGGGATGAATAGACATAGGTTTGAGCACACACACTCTTACCTAGCTGAGCTTTCGGATTCCGACCAGTACCTTGCAGACAAAAATGGCCTCGGTGGGGTACAATCCAAATAGGGGGAGACCTTTTTCGTCTCTCCTTCTCTGTCAAACTGGTACTATATCCAGTCACGTTCCAACCAACATAAGCCTGCACCTCATCCTTAGGGATAGTATTATATGCATCAATATCTCGGATCATAGCTACTATTCCCCTTATCAAGGCACTATTGCTGGAGTTATCTTTAAGGGAACGTAAGGGGCATACCTCATTTACATAGATAAACATGGACTGAAAAGCCCACACAGACCCATTAAAAGAAAAAGGCAAAACCAAATATGGCATACCTTTATCTGTCGTATGAGGCATAAGACCACAAACCCAACAATTAGTGGTATTTACTACTAACTGATGCTGATGCAACAACTGTATGAACGAGTTGTTGACAAATTCTGATCTCCTTGTTTGTTCATTTTCAGACAACGTATAAAACTGGCGCGAAGAAACAGTAGTGAAAGAAAGCATAGGTTGGGAGGTGGGTGCAGATGTCTGTTGTGTAACATAGACAATCCAACCCACACAAGCTAATGTGATACTTAAAAACATCAAAAAGCACAATATTATAAAACATTTGCTATATATCAATGTACAAAATCTTGTCTTAAGATCTATTCTCTCAACATCTCTTTCAGTTACAACAGACTCCATCCTCTAACGTGCTGCTTGCAGCAATTTTCCTTCTTCACTCAAGTGTGCGTCCAGGCGTCCTAGACGTCCCTAGAACCGCAGACCTTTCGTCAATACGCGGGCCACCCCTTAAGTCTTATACCGCGACCCTGCAGCTGAACCCAGATGGTGGCTCAAAAAAGAAAAAGAAAAATAGTCTCTTGTCTGAAAGAGTGTAATTCACAAAAAAATTCAGATTTTATTTTTCCTTTTTAGACCTTAAGTTGTAGCGTTCTTTACCAGGCACAGTTTGATCCTGAAAGAGTGTCTCTGGATACGTAGTATCAAATCTCAAACACAGCGGCACAGCTTCTTGCAAGACTTCATTATCCGCACGTTCTGACTGAGTCCATTCCAGATGTGCATCGGTAAAAGGTACAAATCTTGGAACCCTTTTACTCTCGGAATCGGCAACACCTTCCCGGACCCACTTATCGTACGGTAAGGGCAAAGGTATCTTCTTGCAATGGGTACCATGTACCCAGTTTTTCTTGCTGAACACCTTAATAGCAGTCCGAGTTCATAACAGGACTTGGTATGGACCGGTCCATCTTGGTTCCAAGTTCTTTGACCTCTGGAAATTCCTGGTTAGAATCCAGTCGCCAGGTTGAATCGTGTGGCCTGCGTCTACAGAAACTGAAGGCAAAGTGTCATGGACCTGTTGATGAAGAACACGCAATTTAGCAGTCAAATCATGTAAGTAGTTAACCAACATAGGGTACTCGATATCACTGTACTTCTTAGGCCTCGGCACACCCCAGACATTCGCCGGGCGTCCAAAAACAATCTCGTATGGGCTAAGTCCCATGCGAGAATGTACTGTCGTTCTTGTGGACAAAAGTGCCAATGGTAAGGCATCGGGCCATGTAAGACCAGAGCTCGCTTGCATCTTGGCCAACTTCAGCTTCAGAGTGCCATTATAGCACTCGACCAGGCCTGCTGACTCGGGGTGATTCGCAGCGTGAAATTTCTGTTTGATACCCAGACCCGCACATACTTTCTTGCTAATCTGACCCACAAATTCACTTCCATTATCACTCCATACCATCCTCGGGAAACCATATCTGGGAAAGAATTCTTTGAGCAAAACCTTGGCTGTAGACAAGGCAGTATTATCCTTTAGGGGGTAGGCCTCTATCCATCTGGAAAAGGCACAAACAACCACAAGAACATACTTCAAGTTATTGCATCTTTCCATATGAATGTAGTCTATCTGCAACACCTCGAACGGATACGTTGGAGGAGCAAAATGACCCGCTGGAGTTGGTGTTCCCTTTCCAGGATTATGCATCAAGCAAATCATGCAATGTTTAACCAAATTCTCAGCACATTTAGGAATTCCACCATTCTGCCATACCGGAGCCAACAACTTACATATCCCTTTTGAACTAATGTGAGCCAGCCCATGAGCCATAGTAACCACTGGAAGCACATATTCATCCGGCAACAACCATCGCCGGTGCTCTGACAACTCAACCCAACTGCCTGTCGAATCCAATATTCCTGTACTCTCTCTATACATACTCAATTCTTTCTCAGTAGCTTCTGCCTGAATCATCTTCACACTTTCTGTTGTATCTTCACACATTCCTCCTTCCACAACCCATCTGGCAGGACCTGCAACGTACATCCGACTCGTCACACCTTTCGCTGTTTCTCTCGCTACTTCATCTGCAAACGCATTCCCTCGACCCACATCATCCGTAACCTTCTTATGCGCACTACACTTTACTATCGCAATTTGGGTCGGCAAAGTAAGTGATTCAAGAAGTTCACTCACTAATTGTCCATGCTGAATTTTCGTACCGTGGGAAGTAAGAAATCCTCTCTCTTTCCACAAACGACCAAAGCTGTGAGCCACGCCAAATGCGTATTGGCTATCCGTAAAAACATTCACTCTCTTTCCTTTTGACAACACACACGCTCTAGTCAATGCTATCAACTCCGCTGCCTGCGCTGAATTCTGTGCAATACGTGCTGTTTCAACAATCGTGTGCAAAGTTGTCACAGCATATGCTGCAGTCGTCTCTCCATTCGGAAGCTTAAAGCACGAACCATCTACCCATAGGGTACCATCAGGATTCGAAAGTGGAGTATCTTTCAGATCAACTCTACCCTTCGTTTCCTCCTCTGTCCGGAGAAAACAGTCATGCTGTTCCTGAGCATCTGTCTCTACAAAAATTGGCAACAATGTAGCTGGATTCAATGTGTTGCATCGCTTGATGTGCACATGGCTAGCCAAAAGCGTCAACTCATAACCTGACAAACGTGCACTGGTAAGATGTTGAGTATTTGTTCTATTCAATAGAGTATCCACTGCATGTGGGACCATCACAATCAATGTATTATCCAATTCCAAACCAGCAGACTGTCGGATAGAAACAGCCGCTGCCGCTGAAGCTCTTAGACAACTAGGCAATGCCCTAGCTACCGGATCTAAAGTGGCTGAAAAATACGCACATGGGCGCTGCTTGTCTCCAAATTGTTGCGTCAATACTGACAACGCACAACCTTCTCTCTCGTGTACATGAAGTGTAAAAGGTTTACTATAGTCGGGGGTACCCAACACCGGAGCAGAACACAATGCATCACGCAATTCAGAAAAACTCTTCTGACATTCGTCAGACCAAGGAAGAGGGTGTGGTGTGTCCTTAAGAGTAAGTGCCAACAAAGGATTCGCTAGCAAAGAAAAATTCGGAATCCACTGTCTACAATACGAGGTGATACCTAAGAAGGCACGCACCTCTCTCTGTGTGCATTGCACAGTCATTTGGGCAATCGCTTGAATACGCTCTGGGGTCAATCGTCATCCCTATTCGACAAGAGATGACCTAAGTAGGTCACTTCTTGTCGGCAATATTGCAACTTCGAAGGTGACACTTTATGATGAAGGTCAGACAGGTGTCGCAACAAAGAAAGAGTAACTACTTTACAAATGTCTTCATCATCAGCAGCAACCAACAGATCATCAACATACTGGATAAGAGTAGCACCAGAAGGCAATGCAAAAGTATCAAGCTGAGTTTTCAAAGCCTGACTATAAATGGAGAGACTCTCACAATAACCTTGAGGAGCGCGTTTAAACCGGAATCTGCGGCCTCCTGAAGAGAAGCCAAAAATATCCCTACTTTCCTCAGCAATCGAAATACTAAAGAAAGCGTTCTTCAGATCAATAACAGAAAACCAAGCAGCTGAGGCAGGGATCATAGTCAATAAAGCAGTAATGTCTGGGACAACAGGAAATTGTGGCACAACAATCTTATTGACCTCTCGAAGGTCGATCACAAACCGATTCACAGGTGCCTGAGAAGAGTCAGTACGCTGAAGGACAGGCAGAACAGGACTATTACACACATTACCTCTTGTTTCTTCAACCACACCTTTCTCAACCAAATCATAGATAATCGCTAAAAGAGCTCTTTCGCCATCACTGTAAATTTTGTACTGAGGAATGCAAGGTAATTTAGCATTCGACTTAAGGGTAACAACGTAGGGTGGAATCTGCAAAAGACCAACCTCATTAGGTCCTGTAGCCCAAAGTGTATCAGGGAGAGAACGCAGTTCCAGTGGAAGGCGATCCTTAGACAGATACATCGGGGAAATCACTTTCTTACCCACCGTAAGATGTACTCCCAAAGGAGAACAATGTAATGTCGCATGCAATCTTTTCAACAAGTCCAAACACAACAAATTCTCGCCACAGCCAGTCGTTAGAATAAGGGGAGCCTCCAATTCACAAGGACCAATAGAAAGGGGCAAAGGACAAGAAACCGGGTTAAGAACCTGGGCCCCAGAAAATACTACCGAAACATTAGTCAAGCCAGACAAGGGTGCGCCAGGGAGTTTAGAGTGCATGATAGAACTCTTTGCTGCACCAGTATCCAAAAGAAAAGGCTCTGCCACACCTAATGTAATCACTTCAACATAAGGTCCACTCTGGTTTACTGGAACTGACACTACTCTCTCCCTTTGTCCATGGCTGTCCTAACTATAATTAAAACAAGCACTCTCACTTCCAACATAATAATCATCAGTGTAGTACTGAGTGGACTGGGCGGTCGGAACATTCTGTTGGTCACAATAATTTATAGAATTCTGAGGGGGAAACGAACGTTCATTCTGGGGAAACGTACCACGTCCCCTACCCCTAGGTATTTGTTGGCAACCACCATGACCTCTCAGACCAGACATACCATTCGCACGCTGTAGCAAGATCGGGCAACTATTCTTGAAGTGACCTTCCTCTTTACAATAAGCACACTGATTAGGGCCCAGCGGGAGTCGCGAAGCAAAAGACTCAGGTTTCTGCAACAGTTTCTGAAACTGTGGCGGTTGCTGAAACTGATGCTGATTAGGGCGAGACGGATAAGCCTGCTGCAGAAGAACTTTTGTTTTTAATTCTCTAGTCTTCTTCTCTACTTTATCCTTCTAATCTTTATCTCTATTCTCATAGTATTGTGCAGTAGCCAATATCTGGGCCGAAGAAGAAACAGCCCATGAACTCTCAGAGTCCTTTAAATTATTAGAACGTTCAGGAAGTAAATTAAAAACAAACATATCTATAAACAACCTCTGACCACCTTCTGTACTCATGTCCTGACCACTATGATCAATGAATGTTTTCTCAAACCTAGTGAAGAAATCAGACACACTCTCATCTTTCTTTTGTTTGAATGCTGCTAACTTGTCCCAATTCACCCGCAAAGGAGGCATCATAGTTTTCATTAAATTAATAATTCTACCAGGTAGTTCTGCAACTAAGGGTTCAGGTTTGGCACCTCCTACCTGCCGACCATCTGCAGCAGTAATATTAACCCACGTATCTCCTAACTCTGGCGCGTGATCCTCGTGACGGATCTTCGCCCGCAAGGGTTGAGGAACTACATTACCCATCAACATATCTATGTCAGCTAAATTCATAACACACGCATCAACTGTCTGAGACAATTCCTTGTAATACCCAGCAGGATTTTTACGGGGGTCAGGCAAGGTCTGCTTAAGAGCAAGGACCTCAGCTCTCTTCCAAGGGACATGCACCCACACTCGCTGGAAATGAGCTGGTGCAGCCGCAATACCATGAGCGGCATCAGCCACAACTGCCTCTCTCCATATAGGGGGAACCTCTCTCATAGGATACTGCTTCACTTTTCTCCTAACAGAAGGGTCAGGTTCGAACAATGACTGAGGTGGAAGTCTAGACCTAAAAGTGAGTAGTGTCTCTACCGCTTCCTCAACATCGGAACCCACAATCATTCCTTTAGCAAATTAAGACTGAACATTAATCAATTCCAGTTTAATTGAACCCAACTCATTATCTTTCCACTCCAGATGAAGGAAGGTACACATGACATCAAAAACATACCTTTGTTTTGGTGCCTCCCACTGTAGGAAGATATCCATAACCACTTGTGGACCGTACTTGGAGGCAATCGAAACCCATCTACGAGCAAGGAGATCTAACACTGCCCGCTCTTCGGGACCAGGAAGCTGACTACGTCTCTGCTTACGTTCAGAAACAGGGGTCATATTCAGTGACCCAAAGAAAGGAGGCAAAAGACTAGTGACAGTCTCAGTCATTCGTTGCCGAGCATAAGGAGAAGAAGTTGACATGAGGACAGGAGACAAAGTGTTTTGAGGCAAGAGAGACGTAGGGACAGAAATAAGAGAAGTCGAAGATAAAGGAGTGTAAGTCAAAGGAGTTTGAGGCAAGGCTGGTGGCAAAGCTGGCGGCCCTGGATGGGGCTGCGCCGGGGAAGGAAGAACCACCTGTGAAGCAACAAGTGGCGGAACAACAACAGAGGGTTGAACGACAACAACGGGTGCAACAACTGGAGGTAACGGAGGTGCAGTAGCACCCTGCACATAAGGGGGTGGTAATCTCAGTAAATGTGACATCAAAGGATCCTTTTCAGGGTCTTCAGTCACATTTGAAAGGGGAGGTGGCAAAGCTGGGTAACATTTTTCAATAGCCATACAATGTTGTCTATCTAACACTTCAATGGCATGATCTTCTTCATCTTCCTTAAACTGCCTAGCAGCTTGCATTACCGACATATTCCTTTCCTTCCTATCTCTCTTAGCTTGCTTAATTTCTCGCTGTTTGGCTTCTTTACGCCAAAGGCGGAAAGAGTCAAACATCGCCGGCCGGGCTTTCGTCTTAAATAGCGCAACTTCTAGGGTATCTAAAACATCTGATTCAAAACTACCATGTTGGGGCCATCGTAAAACACCATCTTTCCTTGTATAACGGACCCATACTTCATTAAAGGTAATGGGACCCACACCATGCTTTGAATAGAGCTCATAGGTTGGAGTTCTAACCGGAGGTATCGGACACGAGTCCTCCAATCAGGAATCCTTATTATACAACTACAACAAAACCATGTCCTAATTTTGCCAAAACCAGGCATCTTTAGCTCACTAGTCTTGCTTCAAACTTCAAGGGGTTATGAAAAATGATAAACTCATAAATATACGAACCCCTCGGTTTCGACTATTGCAATGGCCGAATCAAAACCAAGAAACAAAACAAAGTCGTGGGAGCGACCCACTTATACTTAACCAAAATGTCTGTCACGCCACCAGAAGACCATCTAACGTCTCGCCTTACAAATCATCACAAGAGTGTCCAAGACAGGGCGACAGTCACGGCAGCAGTCCTTCGCAGCCGTCGGAAAGGGGAAGCCTCGCAGAAAAAAAACTTTCGGTCCACGTCGACATGCAGGGGTCAATGAAGTGGCGGCAGTCCTCCAGATTTTCCTCACGGGGCTCCTCACAATCTTCGGGCCGGGACCAGTACCGCTGAAGTCGCCCCACAATGGGCGCCAGTTGAAGAACCGGGGTTTAACCCAGCGGCGTCAGGGGCACGCCTAAGATCTTCGAGTTCACCTGTCTTGGTATTCAAAGACACAGAATACTTCTGGATGGTGTCAGAGACCAAGTTTATTAGCTGCAGCTAGTAACAGTGATCCTAGAAATACATCACGGTGTAAATTCTCAGGAGACTGCTCATTTTACTAAGGCGAGACGTCTGCCTTTATACCCAATATTCACATTATAAATGTACACCCACTGCACAAAATTCTAACCAATAAGATACATTTTCAAACAAAGTATCACATAGCAAAAACTCAATTTACAGTATCCCAACCCAAAAGTTAATTATTAGGAATGTCCCAAATTCAATCTCCACAAGCCGTACAAACCTATAATTGAAAGCGTAACCCATGTAATGAAGAAACATAAAAAAAAGAAACAGTAACAGATGCTGAACAAGATAAAGCATGTGCAAGGACACTAAAAAGTTAACGATGTCCTGAACATTGATTGGCAATCTCAGATAAAGATCGATCAGGGAAATTGGCTTTGCGAGGTCAGTTTCAGGTGAAGAGGTCAGTTTCTTACAGTTCATTTCAGAGTCAAAAAGAAACCTAGTTAATGTATACATGAACTAAGAAGGCCAGGCCACTTCGTTCGCCAGGTGGCCTTTACAGGCATACGTGAGGGCAACACAAAATGGTGGCACAGAACAAAATGGAGTCAGACTCGAGAATTACAGAACCTCACCTGTCCCTACAACAAAACACTTCCCTACACAACCCCGACACTACCCTAAAGCCCAAAACACTACCCTACACTACACAAACACCACAACACTACACTAAACCCTAAAACACTACCTCCTGCACAACCCTACCCCGACCCCCAGTCCTGTCCCTACAACAAAACACTTCCCTGCACGACCCTGACCCTACCCTAAACCCCAAAACACTACTAATCAAAAGCAACACTACCCTTAATCCTAAAAGACTTCCCCCTGCACGACCCTACCCCTACCCTACACCCTTAAAAACAGCCCCCCTTACCTCTCTCCTCGTGTCCTCTGTTCTTCTTCCTGGTTCGTCAGAGGGGCAGTGATCGTTGCACGTCATTGTGAGGAAACGCCTCAGTTTCCTCACAACGATGTGGTTCACATTACAATGCTTGTGTTATTACAGCGCATGCATTCATAACGCTTGTGTAGTAATGGTACGCGGTGTAATGACCACGTACAAATGGATGTTTACCGCAGACGAATGTATGTCGATACAACGTGAACCAAAACAAGGTATACTTTTACAACGTTGATTTAGTTTGCCTGTGCTGTTACTATGCAATTTATAATTCCGGATACCATTAGTTCGCATTTCTTTGCAAATGCATTAAAAGGGCCACTACTTTGGAATGAAATACCCTGCATAGTTTAACACTGCATTTTTTCTATTTTTAAACACCCCAACAGTATGCTAAATACTAAATGCTAATTCACTACCCTACACAACAAAAACTTCACAACACTACTCTAAACCCTCAAACACTACCCCCAGCACGACCCTACCCTTTGCCCCAGTCCTGCCCCTACACGCACACACTTCCCTGCAAAACCCACCCGACACTACCCTAATCCCTATACAACTACTGTACACTACTCAAACACCACTACACTACCCTTAACCCTAAAATACTACCCCCTGCACGACCTTCCCCATTTCCCCAGTCCTGTCCCTACACTCAAACACTTCCCTGCACGACCTCCCAACACTATCTTAAACCTTAAGACACTATCCTACACTACACAAACACCACAACACTACACTAAACCATAAAACACTACCCCCTGCACAACCCTCCCCCGACCCCCAGTCCTGTCCCTTCAACGAAACACTTCCCTGCAGGACCCCCGACACTCCCCTAAACCCCAAGACACTACTCCTCAAACACAATACTACCCTTAATCCTAAAAGAGTACCCCCTGCTCGACCCTACCCCTACCCTAAACCCTTAAAAACAGCCCCTTCGACCTCTCTCTCCTCGTGTCCTTGGTTCTCCTTCCTGCGTCGTCAGAGGGGCAGTGATCATTGCACATCGTTGTGAGGAAACGCCTCAGTTTCCTCACAACGATGTGGTTTGCATTACAACGCTTGCATTGTTACAGAGCATGCAATGTAATTACATGCGTAGAAATGGCTACGCGTTGTTACAGCAGATGTGTTGTAACGCTTGCGCAGCCGTGGTCGGTAGTGGGAGTACCGGACGTGGGGAGGGGGAGGGGCAGGGTGGGGGGTAGTAATGTATGGATTACGGACTTTTGAAGGTAAGTAAACAAAAATAGATAAAACGAATTTCGTTGCAAACACTGCATCGCATTTGGTGATGCAGTGTGTGTAACGAAATTCGTTTTATTTATTTTTATGTTTACTTACCTTTTAAAGTCCATAATCCATACATTACTACCCCCCATCCTGCCCCTCCCAATCCCCATGTCCCCGCCCGGCCGGTACTCCCACTACAGGCCGCGGCTGCGCTTGGGTAGTAATGGTACGCAGTGTTATGACCGCGTACAAATGGATGTTTACCGCAGACTTGTACTACTGCCAGCAGCAGAAGCGTTACCACACGTTTTGTTTTTTGTCCCATGCTGCACTGCATTAGCACAATAGATAAAGAGAGCTGGATGAAAGACTATATAAGTAAGTATAATTTTACTAAAATGAAAAAGTCTTGGCTTATGCCAGATATAAAACTGAATCCTTCTAGTATTGTCAATGAAGGGATCCTACATCTTAATTCAAATTGCGGAACCACTGATTATAAGATTATACAACCCTTGCTGTCTGGAAACGGACTAATCCCACTCTGCAATCCGAGCACTCTCCACCCCACCTCCCCCCTTGCCCCACACCCAAGAACACAACAGGAAGTGATGTAGACTTCATCCCCATCAGAGGTGCTGGTTAATTTACAGTCTGCTTTGCTGACTTGCAGAAATGTCTGCACTCATGACCTAAACTTGAGCACTCCCAGCTGCGGAGTCCTTAATGTGAACCCAGGTTGATGGCTGTCACGAGAATGGGTCTGATTCGGACACGTTTTTACACACATACAGCATGCCTAATTTAAGGGCTTGGAGGAAAGCAATTTTTCATTTCAAATTCCACATCCTGATTCACAGAATCCAGATCAGTGTTTTCTTCGGAAATGTAAGGTGTACCTGTTGCCTTTTAAACCAGCTAGCTTTCCACAGAGGTTAGTACATGGGTGATGGAGGAGAGAAGGGACAGTAACAGTTATCCATTCCGCTTGAGACTGACAACACACTAGACCTGGCATGGCAGATCAGGAGGGGGTACCAGGGAAGTTACAGTTATAGATACAGGAGAAGAACAATAAAGAGTACTGTAGAGGGACATGTGAACTATGCAGCAGCCAGGAACAGGCCCTTTTGACATATATGCAAATATTTTAAAAATGGCAACTCGTATTTTTCCAATTTGTACTACTGTTTAGTGCCAGGTGTGCTCCACTATGAGGCAAGGTGAACGCTGGGGGTCAAGGTGACCTCAGACACATCCATTCTGCTGGACATTGTGTCTGTTCTGTGGGGGTGATCTTCCAGTGGACGCAGGAGACAGCACCTTCCGAATCAGGTAGTAAATGGGTTACATAAAAATGAATTGAATTTTGATTGCTGCAATGTGTTTATTGCTATATTAGGTTGGTGGGTATTATACCTAACCTGTTTATATTATATGTGAAGTTTATGTATAGTGTACAATTATTTACATTAACTGTAACAATACATTATGGTATTGTATGTACTGCTGTAGCAGGTACATATAGGAGTATTTCTAAGGATTATTGCTTGCATTGCATACAGTAGAGTGGCAGGGGCGTCTCCTCAGTTATGGGAGAAGAGCATCGACCCCCCCCCAACTGAAAGCAACCAGAGGCAAAGAACAAAAAGAAAATGATAATAAAACATTTTTATCAGGTTTTTCTTTTCGTCCTGCAGTCTGCGAGCGAGGGAGGGGTGTGACCACCCATACTGACGCCACAGCACCAGGGATGAGATTAGTGGTGGCCACTGCCAAATGCGCATGACGGCTTAGCCAGCCCTCTGGGGCCAGCCACACCATCATGCGCACTTAGCATTTCTCCACCCGAGCTGTGTTGTACAGCTGGATGGAGAAACAAACACAGGCTCACAGTCTATGTCTGAGCGCCAAACCGAGGTGCTCAGACCAATTCCAGCACTGCTCACATGCTGGGAATAGTATTCCTAACATGTGAGCAGCACTTGGATTGGGATCCTGTGCAGTGTGCAGCAGTTCCTGGACGGGACGCGAGGGTTGGGAGCAAGGTGGTTGGCCGTCAGAGCAGATTAGTGCTATTTTCTATATTTATAATACTGTTTTTTTTGTGTTCCCCCTGCCCCGCCTCACACTTCGCCATACGAGTGGCCGCTACTGTAGGGTGGTGGTGGTATTGTCAAATTGAATAAGAGTACTGGGATGTGCTTCAAAGTCTCCCTTCTTCACAGTTGCTGGTAAAGGTGTCTCATCACGCAAATGGTTTGCTTTTTGCACTGAGATATATATGCTGCATCTTTAAAAAGCCACTTTCCTTTCAAAAAGAATTTAAAACAGTTTATTTACACAGGTTTTTAGTCACAGATTGCATTCTGTCGCAAAAACCTACCTGCTATATTCCTTAAAATCCAGCATGACCTTGAATTACTATTTCCCTCCTTTATTTTCAATGCACCTCGGCTTACCTCATATGCCTCTATAAACTACTCTTAAATCTCAAGCCTGTCTTCAAGTGGTTTTTTTTTGTTAAATCATTTGCTTCTCTCATACCCCCTCTACTGAACACACCAAAGATACAAATGTACCTAATGCATGGAATGGGTTCCTTTTGTTGCAATACTAACCCCAAAAACCAATGGACTGAGCACTAACCTTAGGCTCCCAGATAGCTTGCTACTCGCCGTAAAGTCATTCAATGCCTCGTTAGGGGTAGTAAGTAATATAAAAATGCAATTTTTAAATTCAATTTTGGTCGGGCAGGCGAGGTGAAATAAAATGACCTAAGGGCCAGAACACCTGATCTGGCAAGGGTTGACACCAGGCCGGTTTTTCACTAACATGACGGATATTTTAATATCCTGGCCAGTACAAGATTGGAAGAAAATCTCTCAAATCTGGTATTCGTCCCCTGATCTGTATATACTGTAAACATTAAACGTACGGCACGAGCACTTTAAAATGAGTTCTAAAGCTACCTTGCTAATCCCTGACTGATTGTTAAACTAAACAAAGGGAGAAAAGCCATGTTAACAAGGAATAAGGGTATTTTATATATATATATAGATACCTCTTTAATTATCATGCTCTGGCCTTTGCAGAATTTTAAAGCATTAACAACGAATGGCTATTTTTTAAATCACTTTTTGTCATTTTAATATAGCATGAACTCAGCTCATGGGCATTGGAGCAATTTACATGAGCACCAGTTATATTAGAGGAGATCAAATTAGTTTTTATTTTCGCCTTTGGGAGATTAATGCCCACATGCATCAAGCGTTTTTGCATTCGCAAACGGTGCGAATCGCAAAATTCTGCCGTTTGCGAATGCAAAATCCTTTTTTGGGATGCACCATTTTTTTTCCATTTTTCGCAATTTCAGAAATTGCAATTTTTTGCGATTTCTTAAATTGCTATAGCATTTAAGAAATCGCAAATTCATGCGGTGTCGAACAAGACATTTAAGAAAGCTAACCACTATAAATACCAACTGCTCTCCCTGTAGCAGCTGTAAAAATAGCAAAGCCGGACGACATTGTCTAAAACCAGTGTGCCTTAAAAAAGGAATAAGCCATTTTTTCCTGAGTTCACGATAAAGTTTGCAGAAAAGAATGGTATGCAAGGTAGATTGAGAAGAGGTATCATCACAAGGACAAGGCGTAAGCTCTTTGGCCCAATTATTTCTGGTAGGAAATGCAACCATTCTATGGAAAAAATTCATCCTAAACCTTACCAGGAGGTAGCGCTTATAGCTCGTGGTGTTGTAGGTAAGGTACGGCTGTATGGTGGGTACCGATTTTATCAGCAGGCTGTAAATAACGGAAGGTTTAGTGACCTCGCTCATCAATCTTAAGTCCTCAAGATGAGCGAGACATTTCTTTTTTAAAACCTTCCTTGGTACCTCACGAATTAAGGAGGGATTATGATAATATTGGTCCCATCCCAAATCATGGAAAAACCTTGCAATATACCGCAACCACTTAGAGTTATTGGCGTTGTCCATGGTTAGGCAATTGGAAAGAATGGATTGAGTAAAGGTTGCTTCATCCGAAGTCCAAATCCTACGCCATAATAACAAAGGTTCGATTTTGGCTAAGTCCATCACATACGCGAGACCCAACTCAGTATGACAAGCAAAGGTACCCGTACTGCCAGGTACTGCGAGAAGGAACCTCAAAAAAGAATTTTCTACCCTCTGAATACTGTCCGTAGCCACAAAACCCCAAAGACCATACTAGGCCACAGATAGGCATTTAGCTTTATAGATCATAATGATTTCAGGGGGAGCTCTCTTTCCCAACTTCCTGGCAAAATTAATCAAGGATGCTGTAGTTCTTCAGAAAAGCAGTTTGCGTGTTTCCACAGCTGGTTTGAGGAAAGTTTATGTTATGCATCTGTTGTCCTTTCTCCATTTGAGACTAAAATATAATCTATGACTGTTTGATGTCCCCTCCCAAGAAATGTAGGGGCAAGTGACAAGTCTACCTTGTTCAGGTTGTTTGCTAGGACTAAGTCTAGCTCAAACAGCGTTTCGTTGAGAAGGTTACCTAGGGTGGAATGCCTAAAATGTGTAATGGGATTTCCAAATTCATCTAGGATACCACAGATCTCGTTTCTGCCAAAAAGGCATGGTCCCAGATTGAAATCCCCCCCCCCAGATAATGACCTCCTCCTTGATTGCCTTCCTTGTTTGAGTTAGTAATATGGAGCGGATCAAGGATCCCACATTCAATGCCTCAGCGTCAGGCAGTTTATTATTGTAATTAACTACAAGGAAGCTATCGCTGCTGTTAAGACGTAACCTGAGAATCTGAAAGTTAGGATCTAGTTTTATGGGGACTACTTCCATTGTATTAAGGAGGTTTGCAACATAGATTGTTAAACCTCCTTTTGCTCTGCCTGAGATGGATGGTTGGGCAGGTGAAAAATAAGTTCTAAAACCCTCCATATGTATCGCATCACATGACCAGGTCTCCTGTAGTGCTATAATGTCGAATTTAGGAATAAAAACCGTCCATTCGTCATTAGTCACTTTGGAGCGTTGCCCTGCCACATTCCAGAATAAAACTGTAACACACGTTTTTTTCTCAACCCCTTTATGACCCTCATTATCTAGTGGCAGTCCAATAACGGATTTAGAATTTAAGTCCTGTTCAGAGATAAAAGCTGAGCAAAGTTGATTCTGGCCCGCGGACTTAGCCACTGGGTCAATCACTATGTCCTGCGAACTAGTTTGTTTTAGGTGCGGGACATGTGAATTATCATTAGGTGGTGGTTCTATGGTCGTGGAAGACACCTTTTGTAAACTGTCAACAGCAACCTTTGCTGTGACCCCAGAATGGAGTCAATCGACTCCCTCCATGCCCGATAAGGCCGCATATCGGTTATAAACGGGAATAGAACGATCAACCTGCTGTTGAAAAAGGAACCTAGAGCGGCCTTCCTGGTTTTGAAATGGAGGCCTAAAGCAGTCGTTCTGGTTTCGAAATGGAGGCCCAGTGTGATTGCTCTGAAATTGAAACAGGGGCCTAATGTTGGTTACTGGGGCCACTAGTCCTCTAGGATAAAAATGAGCCAAATCCTGTGTGGTCATTTCGTTACTGCCATTTTGGGGAAACCAATTTACAATGTCTAACTGCTCTCTCATCTCTGAAATTTATTATTACAATGTCACCTTTTATATCCTTTATTCTTTGTCCCAACCAGGGAAGACGCCTAACATGTAGGATTTCGCCATTTATGTTTGGTGGTAGTGGGCGATTCTGTCTGAGCCAAAATATAATTTTGTTTTTCAATTGATAGTGAGCTTCTCTACTACCCTCCTCTAAAGGTGGCACTCCAGTAAGAACCACCACGTACGGAACTGCTTCCGGAGGCAGTTCTACTATATGCCTCTTAGATGCAGTTACCCTCGCAGGATTTTCGTGGCCATTCAGTTTTGGGGGAATTGGTTTTTGAGCATTTCTTGAAAGATTACATTTTCCACCTACTTGAGCCTCCTTATCTTTGTTTTTGGTATTTGACCCTGTTGTCTTAGGAGGGATTAATTTCGGCGCTTTTGTTTTAGCTAAGTTAGTAGTTTTTATCTCTTTTTGAGCGATGGTATTTGCTGCTAAAACAGAATTTGAATGCACTAGTGTGGACTTTGATAGGTCCTTAGTGGCCCCTTTAAATTCCCCTATGGCTTGTTCCAAATTATCCAGTTGTTGGGCTATTCTTTTTAGCCTCTCTACTAATGGGAATATAAGTGATCTAATTAGCTGTTCCATGCTGCCCGCTAGATCAATGGTGGATGAATCTTTTATTGGGACATGTGGAGGGGTAACTACTACAGGTGTTAAGAGTGCGTTAGGTGAGGAGCTTTTTGAATTCCCAAAATTAGAATGAATGATCTTGTTTTTCTGAGGATCATTCCCCCCCTTTCTCCTTTTTTTCGGGGGTGGGCCTTGGGCATGAGGGGTTTTGAGAGTTTTCTTAGTTTTTTGGACAGACTTTGCTTGTGGCAGCGGAGTATCCGGCAGAACTTCTACCTCCGGAATCAAATTACAAAAAGAAGCTGAGACATTTATGATCGGATCATTAGTTTCAGCTAAATGAGAGGATCTATCCTGCAAAAGTAGTGGGATACTGTCACTAAAAGATACCTCACAGTCCTCCCTTTCACAATATATGCTCGGAACGGGTGAGATAGCTAGCTGTAACGGGCCCAGAGACAAACGCTTGTTCTTAATAAGTTCCACTGAGCGTCGTCTCTCGGCCCGTCGCGCTGCAAGTGCAATTTCCCTGCCAGTTTCTGTGGTAACCCTGATGACATAATTGTCAAGTGTACCTCGATTGACTCCTCCAGCCAATAGAGACTTATCTTTGGGAAAAGACGACGTAATAATAATCACTAGTCACTATGGGGACTATGGGGACCTATTTCAAGCACACTAAAACACTAAGGGCCAAATGTAGGTAGACATTTACCGGTCGGTAACTGCCGAATTCGGCCGTTACCGACCGGTAAATGCAATTTGAGATGTAGGGCCCTGTATTTTACAGAATCTGTAAATTTACCGATCGGTAAATTTACCGATTCTGTAAAATACCGAGTCGGTATTTTTACCGATTCTGGAAAATTGATATGTACGTGGGACTCTTCTGAGTCCCACAAGCATTAAAAAAATCGGTATTTTACCATCAAATCCTATTTGATGGTAAAATACCGATTCAGGTGTGCATGCACATGTGTGCATGCACACCTGTGCCATATGACAGGCAGACCTGCCCTTAGGGCAGGTATGCCTGCCACATGGCACCTGAACCCGTTTTGGGGGTGCTAGAGGGTGTCAAAGTGACACCCCCTGCACCCTTGTGAAATTCGGTATTTACCGATTCGGTAATTACCGAATCGGTAATGCCCAGTCATTCCTATGGGCTTCAAAGCCCATAGGAATGAATGGGCATTACCGGTCGGTATTTACCGAATCGGTAAATACCGATTTTTACCGATTCGGTAAATGCACATCTGTATTTACCTACATCTCGGTACTTATATTTTACTACTTCTTAAATACCGAATCGGTATGATTCGGTATTTAAGAGGTGGTAAAATAAAATTACCTACATCTGGCCCTAAAACACTAAAAGTAGTCTCAAACAGCTCACCAAATATGCATTTATAACAAAAGACAACATAGATAACTTTAAGTGAGTCTGCTTGCTCGAAAGTTGAGGTAGGAATCCTTGTCGTATATAAAACGTCACTGGAAAAGGGGGTAGCCCAGCCCGGCCTCTGAGGGCCTAAGAGGGCCCGCCCTTTGCCCGGGCTTCGCTCGGCGTCCCGCTCGCGTCCCGCGGAGCGATATGTGAGCCAGTTAAGTAGATTGTGTGACAAGCCGGGGAGGGGCTAACAGGTGGCGCAGCCAAGATGTCAAAGGCCGTGCAGGGGCTCCTGGGCAAGTGAGTCCCTGCAGCGCTCCTCCCCTGTAGCAGCTGTTCTTGCCCCCAGAGCACACAGAGTCCGTGGTCAGCGTCCCCTCGAGACCAACACCGCGAAGCGGCACCCGCGAAGCGGGTGTGGCGAGGAGTAGCGGCGCAACAGCACTCAGACAAGGCGGGATGAAAAGGGCAGCGCCAGGTCAGTTCCTTCCAGTTTTCGCTTGCATTCAGCGTCAAGGGTCCCACTGGTATCCAGGAAGTTGGGCTCTTTAAACAGTTTTCCGGGGGAGGGGCTAACAGGTGGCGCATCCAAGATGTCAAAGGCCGTGCAGGGGCTCCTGGGCAAGTGAGTCCCTGCAGCGCTCCTCCCCTGTAGCAGCTGTTCTCGCCCCCAGAGCACACAGAGTCCGTGGTCAGCGTCCCCTCGAGACCAACACCGCAAAGCGGCACCCGCGAAGCGGGTGCGGCGAGGAGTAGCGGCGCAGCAGCACTCAGACAAGGCGGGATGAAAAGGGCAGCGCCAGGTCAGTTCCTTCCAGTTTTCGCTTGCATTCAGCGTCAAGGGTCCCACTGGTATCCAGGAAGTTTGGCTCTTTAAACAGTTTTCCAGGCCGGGGGAGGGGCTAACAGTTGGCGCAGCCAAGATGTCAAAGGCCGTGCAGGGGCTCCTGGGCAAGTGAGTCCCTGCAGCGCTCCTCCCCTGTAGCAGCTGTTCTCGCCCCCAGAGCACACAGAGTCCGTGGTCAGCGTCCTCTCGAGACCAACACCGCGAAGCGGCACCGGCGAAGCGGGTGCTGCGAGGAGTAGCGGCGCAACAGCACTCAGACAAGGCGGGATGAAAAGGGCAGCGCCAGGTCAGTTCCTTCCAGTTTTCGCTTGCATTCAGCGTCAAGGGTTCAACTCTCAACATGGGCTCAACATCTTGTGATTCTGGACAAATCACGTAATCACGTAATCTCCTTGTGCATAAAAAATATTGTGGCCTTGTGTAGTGTAACTGGTGCTCATGTTAAGTGCTCCAGTACCTTCAAGTCGAGTTGACATTATATAAAAACTGCAAAAAAAGCTAAGAACTAAAAGGTGGCAATTCTCACCCAATGGGCACTGGATCATTAGCACTCCTCTACTAAGTTTGTGCCAGTGTAAAGGAGTTCCTGTTAACCTACGTCTGAGTTGTATTGTATCATAGTCTAGATGTGTTGGACCTATCAACCTTAGTGTGGTCTTCCTTCAACTTTTGCCTACTTCACTCCACTTTTTGCAGTATCTTTTAGTTGGCCATCGGACTCTGAGAACTTTAACACTGCTGACCAGTGCTAAAGTGCATGTGCTTCTCCTCTAAACATGGTAACATTAGTGTATACATGATTGGCAATCTGAGTTTACCTGTAAGTCCCTTGTAAAGTGGTATACCAAATACCCAGGGCTAGTAATCTAAATGCTGCTAGTGGGCCTGCAGCACTGGGTGTATCACCCACACAAGGGGCCTTTCATACCTGTCTCAGGCCTGCCATTGCAGGGCCTGTGTGTGCAGTTTACTGCCACCTCGACTTGGCATTTAAAACCACTTGCCAAGCCTTAATCTCCCCGTTTATTACACTAAGGTCTCTCCTAAGGTAGGCCCTAAGTAACCCTAAGGGCAGGGTGCTGTGTGACTAACAAGCAGGACATGTACATTTAAGTTGTACATGTACTAGCAGTGACAAACAGCTACATTTATTTTCACTACTCTGAGGCCTACTTCTCTCATAGGCTAGCACTGGGAATTCCTTAAAATGCTTTTTAAGCTGTCATTCCTGATCAGAAAGGAGTAGCTACATCATGTTTCATATCTTTTGAATGGTAGTGATGAATCCTCTTCAGTGGTAAAGTTGGATTTGACTAAGCCTGGGCAGTCATTTGGTTATTTTGTGCATGTTGCACCATCTAAAACTCATTAGTAGGTTTGGTTTTGTAATAGTGCCCATGTACTTTTACACTCTCATTTTGAGGGGTTTGTATATCCAACTTTTCTTGGCCTTATAATAAATATACTAAAGTTTGGATGAGGAGTCTGTATTTCTTTAGACTCATGGGTAATGGTAATGTATAATTGGCTAATGGTTTTCCCTCCCCTCCACACTTGCAAGCAGGCAACAAAGACCCATTGGCCCAGGGTTCCAGAGTAAGTCTAGAATGTGGAACCCGGCTCCGTCAGATTGCTGGCAGAGGTTTATCCTTGGGAGTCAGAAAATCCATAATTTTATGTTCCATCATACTTTCGAACCACATTCTTACATGTCTCTTTACTACGTCTATGTCGCCGCCTTCAGGGCTAGCAGTACTTAGAACTTGACAAGGCAATAAGGGCCTTAAATTCTAATCCATAAGCTTGTTGCTGGGTATAGAACTGGATAGAGCTTTGAATTTACACTACCCCATTTGCCTTGGATACACAGTCATCTATAATTAAGTGACATCTCTAGAGGGGAGATTCAAAATGGTGTATGGCATTGCCTCTGCCTTATCTATTTTACACCTGCAGCTGTGCTATAAATCTGCGTTCTTGCAGGATGCTTTATTAATAGAATATTTGCAAGACTCCCGTTGGGGCTATTCCATCACCATTAGTTTCCCACCACAGCTTCATGTGGTGGTGTGGGGTGTGAGCTTGTGTTTACTGTTTGCTCCTAGTGTGCTTGCTGGCGATACTGTGTCTTAATTTGTTTTTTTTTGTACTTTTCTGGCAATGATACAATAGAGTTCAATGCGGGATCACTGCTGTCTGGTGGTACGACTTTTACCTAGGTCTAGGCATTACAAGGAAGACTTTCTAGCCTTGGTGCATCCTCATGATGCAAGAAATGGAAAAATGAAACATACAAGTACGTATTGGCTGGATTACTTCCTGACAGTCTTCATTGCTCGGATTCTCCCTTCATCGTCCCAGCCTTACATTCCCATTTTCATGGACAGAGGTACTTTGTCGATGACACTGGGGTTCCAAAAATTCCTAGCAAATAATCCAGCCATTAAATATATACTTGCCAATCCTACCTATTTGGGTAGGTGACTTCCACTTTTTTGGCAGCACCACTTCCTAGTAATTAATCAGGTTCATCCAGAGGCGCAGTGTGGGTTGCAGCATCCGGGGCAAGGCAAGTATCCTTTCACTTTTCTTTTTAAATTTTGCGCGCCTAATTAACGTTTGCGCCCCTAAGAATACCCCTAAGAATTTTGCGCCCGGGACTACACCACTGGGTTCTTCCACCGTTTTTACATCACTGGGTTCTTCTACCATTTTTTACGAGACAATTAGACAGGCCATGGCACCGTTTGAGATGAGAAATATTAAAAAAGATTGCACTGCACGAAAGAGGCCCGCGTGACGGTGACAGACACTCAAGGTCTTCTGTGCCCCTGGTGCTCCAGTCTAGGCGGCGGCTGCCTCCTGCTAGGGGTGTGGCATGATGACTGAATCCAGCAGCCAGAGCGGTCAGCACTCAGGGATGCGTTGCAGGGAGGGGATGTAGGTTTGTGTGCCAGATGTCAGTCATGTCAGCATTCCACAGTTACAGGATCTGCTGTCACCTTGGCATTCATGCAGTAGCCCGTGTTGTGTACGTGATCCGAGGTCTCATTTCCGTTCTGCGCATGCTCACCCTGGCTTCTGCCCATGTTAAAGAGTGACCCCTCAATCATGGATCCCATTGCGTTAAACCTTTTCAAGTGGCACGTGCTACACGGGCCTTGGTCTACGCCTCTTGTGCTATTGCAGACTCCTGTTGGAACATTAGCTTGCTCTCAGTGAACGCTTTTGCTCACTTCTCCGATTCAAAATAGCAATACGGAGAGGCCGAGGGCGAGGGCCTGATTGCAAGTTAGATGGAGCAGTCAGTATCCCTGGGCGAGATACTGCTCTGCTCAATCACAAGTGCCCACGTGTTACTTCACCCAGGATTACCAGGCACAGGAACACCCGGACCGATTTTACCAATGGTGCAGTCTAGACAGGAAGGACTGCGGAGCCCGTGGCAAGGGGCAACCTGGCACACTCTTACCTGCCTAACAACTGTTTCGGCCTGTCCCAGACACCCTCGCCAACTCCGACCGCCAAACCCCCTTGCTCCCAAGTGCCACCTGCTCAAAGCCGTTTGGTAAATAAGAATGGAAAAGGGCTCGCATTCAGCCCATTATAGAGATCCGTTTGCGGATTTTGACGCAGCAATGCCACCTCCACGCGTCATTCCCCAATTCTGTCGACATAACTTATAATTGCAGTGCAGCGTTGCTAAAGGCAGGATCTGACGAAAGTATTGTATTTGTTCATTGTTGCTCTTGCGTTCTTAATGGGGATTGAAAGGTTCCACATGCCACCATGTGGCCAGTTGCAGGTGCAGCAACTTGATGCAGGTAAAGGCACCAACAAGGCACAGCGGTGCAGCACTTGTGGTAGAGCCAATGCGGCTAAACGGGCTATCAACTTGTTTGCAGACGATCAATGTTTTGAGAGATATGAATGCTTATCAAGCGCAGTATCTTTTAACAGGCAGACAAATCAGCGCTTTCTCTATGCGTAGAGCGTACAAGCCATCCAGTGCACTGGACTTAAGTGTTACTATGGGGCCCGCTGCATGGGCTGCCGCTGAATAATAAGGTTGTCTACGTTATTCATTCGGTATTTCCTCGGTGATCTTGAGCATTAAAGGCGAGATTTGAAGGCCCAGGGTGCTGCTGCCGCATTTTTCCAACATCCCGCCTTTGATTACTGCAGAAAAAGCAGGGGTTCAGGAGCGAGACTTAGGTCAGTGACGGAGAAGACAGCGAAAGGAGAAGGAGAGTAACAGGGAATGGATCAGGGCACAGGTCCTAAAAAAGAAGTGGGGAACTCTCCAACTTAGGTGGTATCACAGGAAGTGACATCAGGGAGTGACATCACAGGAAGTGAAATCACAGGTGAGGGAAATATGAAATGAATTTGAGCGGTGGGCATGTTAGTCTGTTATCTGGATTGAAAAAGAATAGTGGGTGGGATAGAAGAGGGAAAAAATCTAGGAAGTTTTTTTGGGGGGTGGGTCCATAGCAGTAGGGGGGAGTTAGACGTTACCAATGCACCTGCTTGGAACCCCTTCTGTCACCCTAAACAGCTGAACCTGCAGTAATGCAAGAGCAAGGACACGCTTGCTGGGTCTCACCTGTAAAAGCACGCTCTACACATTGCACACACACACACTATCTACATAACCTACCTATGTGGCACATGCAAGGCTGTGGAAATAACTTTACATTCACTGTAGCTGCTCTTGCAAGAATATGATATGGTATATTAGATTCTATGGAAAGGCAACCATTCCAGCCACTGCCATACTGTTTTGGAAGCCACGTTCATTGAGAGGCAGCCACACAAGACGTCTAATTTTGGGGGCGCCACCACCATTTAGAAACTTCACTGCAAATCTAACAACGTGTTTCTTGTGTTGCATAAATGTATTAGCGAGCCTCCATGGTAGGGCATTTCACATGCTCTATGGCTACCACATATAACGCACTGACATGCAACATCAGGGGTATGGCAGCTCATATACGCTGTCCTAGGATATATGAGTACCACAGCCTGCAAGAGACCCACCTCACTGCTACTGAATTAGATAAAGTATCCTGGTGCTGGAGTGGGCAGATGTTGGGCACTGGATACTCTGCGGTTGCAAGAGGGGTTATGATTTGGATTGCCCCGGCTGTCCCATTTGTACAGAACTGTGGTTGACCGAGACAACGGCTTTATGTTATTAGAGGGTGCATTAGATGGACGCTCATTGTCAATCATCTCGCGCTACATTCACAACACAATCCAGGGTGATTTCCTGCACACATTATCCCCAGCTCCACTCACTGATCCCCAGGCCCCTAGTCTCTGAGGAGGTAATTTCAATTGTGTACATTGCACCGCTATGGATGGACTGATGTCCCCGCTGCCTGGGACCTAGGGCCTATAGGTGACCAAACACGTCATACTATGGACATCCACGACACCACTGCATGATATTTGGCGACTGGGTCACCCAAGAGACACAGAATACTCCTACTATGCTCCAGGACACCAAATACACACCAGACTTGATTATATTTTTTGTAATGCAGAGTTCTGCCTCTGTGTGCAGACCTCAGAATACTTGGGCCAGAAACTGTCTGACCACAGCCCCCTTAAGGATACCTTTCATATGGGGAGAGGACAGATCTAACAGGAGCCAATACTGACCTGACAATTGCAGACTCGGGCCCTATTAGATGCGGTACACAGAGATACCATCAGTGTGCACCTGCTTCACTATGTCAAGGAAAATGAAGACTCTGCAAGATCAAGGGCGAAGAGTGGGATTCCATGTAGGCAGTTATGAGGGGACATTGCATTAAGATTTCCTGGGGGGGGGGACCAGGAAGCATCTCTCCTTTTTAGTGTACTAGCGGTGGAGGCACGTCTACATGCCACTGAACTAGAAGCAGTGACAGTGTCCGAGGGCGTCAATATAGGAAGGATACACGCCGCCTTAACAACATCATTTATAAGGTGTCCCTGGCTCAGCAACACACAGATGGGGATAAATCAGGCTGCACACCTGTATGGTTCCTGTTCTTCGCAGTCGCTAGGACTACTATTGAGGCAATTCGCACTCCCACGGGACAGTATTATGGGATGCTGTATTCTCCCTCCCCTTGACAGCCTCCTGAATTACATTGCTAAGGCTGCCCTCCCCGCCTCAACCCCCTGAAGTTCCAGGAACCTGAACAACCCCTACAACTTGAAGAAATACAGGCAGTTATACACAAGATGGCCCGTAATAAAGTCCCGGGTAGAGATGGGTTCCTAGTAGAATACTGTGCAATGTCTAGGGCCCCCCTTGCACACAATTTGCCCGAAATGTATCAAGAGGCACACCAGCAAGGATAGACTACTGGACTCTCTATGCAAAGCCCCTATAGAGGTGTTACCCAAGGTTGGCAGAGACCCTCTGGAGGTGCCATTTGTCAATTTTAAACATTGACTATAAAATATTAAGCAAAATGTTGGTGAACCAATTGCTCCTGATGCTCCAGACGCTGATCCACCCCGACCGATACAGGTTAATTCCTCATATGACCGCCTCATATAACATGTGGCGGCCGTGCCACATTATGGGTACAGTCAAGGGGTCCTTGGACCTTCCAGTGGCAGTCTCCTTTGACTTCGAAAAAGCTTTTGACACCGTACTGTGGTCATACTTATTGCCTGTCCTGCACGCCCTGTGGATGGGTCCCAAGCTCTTGGTATGGATTAAGCCACTTTATACGGTACCACGAGCAAGAATACAGACAGGACGGCAGATATCTCGTCAGCGTGACATATTTAGTGGTACACACCAGGGCATTTACCCTTGTGTGCTCAAGGAAACATTTTCATGCATTTACTCCAGTTTCGTTGAGGTAGATTAAATTAATATGGGTCAGGTGGGCTCATTAGTAGGGACTTTACAGGTTCTCGTAAATGGTTTGTGGAATGAATAGAAAGGCTAGAGGAGATTAGGCTTTGTTACATTGTAGGGATATAGCTTGGAAGAAGGTACGATTGTTATGTATGAAATGAGGTTTTGGCAATTTGCATTAAGATGATCAAATAGATTAGGACAGACAGGGATGCAAGTTAGAGTTGGCTATACTCAGAGAGAGACGGCTTGGAGAGAATGGAAATAAGAAGGGGCCCATTCAAAAGATAGAAGGGGGAGGCAACAATTAACATTTCTAACAAATTCAGTTTTTCATGCAGGATTTTAAGCATATAGTGAGAGGTGGCTCTTTAGAACAGATTAAATCTGAATATCTAAAATTGTAGAAACAAATAATGTTATTTACGTGTAAGATAGTGCTATATTAAGCAATTTTAACAGCCACTAAAATCAAATTAATGATCTGCCTGAGATGAGGATTGACTGCATTCTTTCATACTCTATGTCTATTTGGACTGGCCTTCTGTTAAGTGGACTTCGTGTTGCATGTCCATCTGAGAATAGTGTGTTCTTAAGCACTCAAGGGAATGCCAGATGCTTTTCAGTCGCTTATATTTTTGCTGGGCGAGTGTTCTATAATTTGGCAGACAAGAGAAATAGAAAGTAATGTCACATATTGAACATCAAAAGTTTTATGTCACGCTTGCACACTAAATTGACCTGTGTTCAATCTGTTGTTGCGTGCTCTAGGGTGTACTCTCCGTCATGGAGTACTGGTATATGAAGGAATAGCGTGACCCTTGATTGGGTGACGTCCCCTAGTCACAGCTAAATCCAAGTGAAAGGGTTGTAAAGTTCTTCACTGTTTCGAAATGCGAATCTTCTAAAACAAATCCCAAACTTTCATGTTCCAAAATTCTTTATTCTTTATCATAGTGTTATTTTCATGTCTTCTAATCGGTTAAAAAACAAATCAATGGCATCCGGCCTTATACCCAATATTTAGTTCTCCAATGCATTTCGGCTAATGAATAGCCTTCATCAGGGACTGGGTTCTACAAATCAAAAAAATGTGATCACGTATAAGGGTATATCAGAGTACATATATGTTCAAATTACTACTTGTTTCATAGGTACACACACATTCGTTAGATGCCCGTGGTAAGTCTATTTCAGGTAACACTGTAGTGAACATGGCTATAATCGGGTGAATTAGTAAAGAAGAGAAAACCACGTGGTTTCGTGTGATGTAGTTAGAGACGATGTGTGCTCATGTAAGAAAGCCTGGTAACACCCTAATTCGAGGAAGAGGAGAAAAAATAATGAAAACGCCAGAGAATGATTACGTCAAATACCATGAAAATCAATCACCAATTGTGACATAGGTTATACTGAAGCTCTACATTGATCCCGTAATTCATCAAAAGTCAGTGAAAGTCAGACCGTCACTTGCATAACGCGTGCACCCGCTCACCGAAAGTGATAAAAGTTAATCCCATGCACTTACTCGTGGAGCCATGAAATGTCCCTGCGGACAAGGCTACGTGGGAAAGAAGGAGAGAAAAATGAAAACCAGACTAAATGAGCACAAATCGAATATTCGCAACAAACAGATAAAATCCACAGTTGCAGCTCATTTTTGTGAGGCTTCTCATAACATCAGCCAATTGAAGTTCACTATTTTAGAAATTGTGGCAAAACGAGAAGGTGTGGATAACAATAAGAACATGTTACAACGAGAGAATTTTTGGATTTTTAGATTGGAAACTTTGAAACCGACTGGAATGAACGATCGCACAGAATTCAGTTGTTACCTATAATGACTACTATGACATACTTAATCAAAGAGTGTTTGCATGTTTATTTCTCATTGCTCCCTTGTCTAATGTATATACTTAATTTTGTCCCTTCGCAACACATCTAATGTTGTTTCGATTTTACGATCCCACACATAGCATGCCCTTTCACGTTCATTTTCGCGTTCGTTTACCTCCTTCCAAGATGGCGGCCAGGGACCCCCAGAGTTAAGTCCGCTTTCACTGTCTATTAACTTCATGGCGATTTAGTATCCCCCGACACGCTAACCCTGTGAACAGCGTTCTCCCCAACCGGCGGTTATGAACGTTCGGAACTCTTGGCTCCACGAGTAAGTGCATGGGATTAACTTTTATCACTTTCGGTGAGCGGGTGCACGCGTTATGCAAGTGACGGTCTGACTTTCACTGACTTTTGATGAATTACGGGATCAATGTAGAGCTTCAGTATAACCTATGTCACAATTGGTGATTGATTTTCATGGTATTTGACATAATCATTCTCTGGCGTTTTCATTATTTTTTCTCCTCTTCCTCGAATTAGGGTGTTACCAGGCTTTCTTACATGAGCACACATCGTCTCTAACTACATCACTCGAAACCACGTGGTTTTCTCTTCTTTACTAATTCACCCGATTATAGCCATGTTCACTACAGTGTTACCCGAAATAGACTTACCACGGGCTTCTAACGAATGTGTGTGTACCTATGAAACAAGTAGTAATTTGAACATATATGTACTCTGATATACCCTTATACGTGATCACATTTTTTTGATTTGTAGAACCCAGTCCCTGATGAAGGCTATTCATTAGCCGAAATGCATTGGAGAATTAAATATTGGGTATAAGGCCGGATGCCATAGATTTGTTTTTGAACCGATTTGAAGACATGAAAATAACACTATGATAAAGAATAAAGAATTTTGGAACATGAAAGTTTTGGATTTGTTTTAGAAGATTCGCATTTCCAAACAGTGAAGAACTTTACAACCCTTTCACTGGGATTTAGCTGTGACTAGGGGACGTCACCCAATCAAGGGTCACGCTACTCCTACATATTGAACATCACTCAACATGCCTCATGCAACACTAGCAAGCTGACCCCACTGCACCAGACTATAGGTACAGTGCTGACTTATTGAACATCAACCGCTTAAATGCAAATGATGCCCTGAGGGGTGCATGTTTCTACCAGTGAACTGTCTTCATAGTATCACGCACACTTGGCGTATAAAGCAAAAATCCAAGGGGAAATGAGATTAGGGGAGCAGTTGTATGTTAAATAGTTTAATATTCCTGTAAAAAGCAGGTATTTGGAATTGCCTTAAGGAGTGGTTGTGTGTGTGTCTGTTCATCTTTTTACAATTTTCAGAGAGGGTAGCATATGTAGTATGGCTTAAAAGTCACACCTTTCAGCCTATTTCACATCTAGCTAGTGGAGGGATGGGTTTACAATTCAATTAATTTCCTACAATTTATTTATGAAGTACACACCATAAAATAAATGAAAATAAGTCCTTATTTGGCAGTGTTGTCTGTCAGCACAGGTTTACCTGTAGTGTTGTCTGAGTTGAGCACCTGTGCCTTTCTGTATATTTCCTGTGTGTGTACGTGCATACGTGAGTGTGCGACCGTGCACATGTGTGCATGTTTGTGTGTGTGTCATGTTATTATGTGTACCTATATGTATTTTGTCAATGCTCACCTTGTCTACTATCCTACAGTTTCATGGCCTTCAGATATATCAGACAAGGAACATTTCCTCCTCAATCAGCTCCTCTCCCATGCAATTGCTGAGATTTACTGTCCAAATCATCAAAAAGTTAAACCAAACAGCCTTGAAACAGAACTTAACAATAACAATACAGTCTTAACGAATACACAGTGAATACTTGGCTCCTCAAACGAGACGAAGATTATGCACAGCAAGCAGAAATACAACATTATTTAATACGGAGCCTTTCATTTGAGGCCTGCAAGTGATTCTGGCTAACTTAATGTGAACACACTCTAACTATTTTAATTGGCAATATAAAAAATACTCATTATAGTCAATCTAAATATGAAATCAAATGTGCATACATGTAAGCAATGATTGCACGTGTTATATATTAGCATGTCATTAAATGTAAATGAAGACACACAACACTATTTCATCAATTTCCCCCCTCTGATAGCTCACAGAGCCATCACACAAAACATTCACAATGTCTGTTCATGACAGTTTCAGATACCAGTTGTTGACTTTTTCTACTTACGTCTAGGCTCTGCTAGCTTGTTTAGTTCATCATAGGCATAACGTTGAATCTCATCTAATTCTATCTCCTCTCGTTTTCTGTTTATTCCCAGGCTCTCAGATGATCATTCTCCTCCTTTCTGCTGTGAACCCTTCTTTACCTTTTCATTAACTGGAAATCCTTTACCACCAGGATAAAAAAATCACACAAACTGCATTAATTAATAAAGGCCTAAACATAGGGCCCGATTCACAAAAGTGATCTGATACAAAATCCTAACTTTTTGACTTTCGGTATTATTAAAAAGCATTTAGGAGTAGTAAAGTTAGGATTCCTAACTTAACTACTCCTAAACTGAGAAAAATCTTAACTTTACAACTTTCGATATTCACAAAAGGCTTTTAGGAGGCTTACTACTCCTAAATGCCTTTTGTGAATACCAAAAGTCGTTAAATTAGGATTTTTCTCAGTTTAGGAGTAGTAAAGTTAGGAATCCTAACTTTACTACTCCTGAATGCATTTTGTGGATACCGAAAGTCGAATAGTTAGGATTTCTCTCACTTATCCACACTTCTTGGCTTCCGTTGTTCAAAAAGGAAGTCATCCACTTCAAGGCCAAGCCTCCAAGAGCAATGGCTTGTAGACACTGCAGGACAACAGTTTTTTATGGGGAACCATGTTGAAGGCCGCCAATAAATTCAACATAATCAGGACGACCTTACCCCCATTATCTAGTGTTCCTTTAATGTATTCAACTACTTCTATCAGAGCTGTTTTCATAGTACAATTAGTTCTGAAACCTGCCTGACTAGAATGTAGAAGATTGTTACTTTCGAGATAACCTGAGATATGGGAGTTAACACATTTTTCCAATACGTTTGAAAATGCTGGGAGAAGAGAAATTGGCTTATAGTTGGCTTATGCTTTAGGGTCAGCCGTGGGTTTTTTAAGTAAAGGCAGAAATGTTTCCATTTAGGAAACACCATTCCAGAAGACAAAGGCATTCAAAACTCTATTTACAACGGGATTAATACCATGGGCCACTTTAGCAAGTAAGAGGGTGTACAAGGATTTGACGGAGACCCTGATTTAAGTCAGAGATGAATCTATAGAAATAGATGGAAATTTAAAAGAGTAGGTGGCTCAGAGGTAGCCCTACTAGAGTAAGGCACCTCACAGGAGATATCGTCAACCTGAGAGACATTCAACAAGCTAGCTTGGATAGTGGTTATTTTGTCATGAAAGTACATGGACAGCTGGTCACACCAGTCAGCTGAGGATTGTTGGCATCTGGTAGTGGCGTTTGGATTTATAAATGTTTTAACAATTTTAAAAATGTCTTTAGATTTTATATCTGATTCTTCAATTTTCGTCTCAATTTTTTTTTCTTCACTAAACGGACTTGTGATTAATAATCTTTTAATGCAAATTTATAGGTATATTGGTCAGTCAGATGATAGTTATTCCGCTATTTCCTTTCTAGAGATTTACAATGTTTTTTTACAAGACCTAAGATTCTCATTAAACCAAGGGACCAACTGTTTGGTTCTGAGGGATCGTTGTGGGGAGAGTGGAGCCAAGTCATTAATGCTATTAAGAATCCAATCAACCATGCACTTAGTGACCAATTCAGTATACCCCAACAAGGATGGTGGATCTGCTTCCAAGGCGCCACCGCAAAGGTCTAACAGAAGACCTTTATGAGAGGCTCTAGCCATGGTCTGCGGTCAGTTTGAAAGGCCGATCGTCATTCCAAACAGATAGCAGTGACTGCAGGAGCAAATATTTACCAGTCACATGACCCTAACAAGATTTTGGCCTTGAAAAAGCCTTTGGCCCATCTAGCCCTATGGGCGAATCACGTGTTGGCTGTTGTCTCTTTATTTTACTCGAGTACTTTGGATCTGTTTTAAATAAATGAATATTCAAATCAGAGAATGCATTTTTGGACTACATTACTATGATACAATGATCGAATTCTTGGGCACAACTCTCCTCACCTCCACTTCTATTAAGCTACTTGTATACTTACATACTTTACAGTTAATTGTAACTGTATATGAAAATCTCCTCTCCAGATGACTTCATCTCCCTCAATGCTATGCTACATAATACTCAATGTTGGCAACCACCTCATGCTTAACACCAAATAGAGGCTGGGGTAGAGGATGTGGGGGCCTTTTATAGGGATGACGCTCTACTAGATCACAACTCCTTTTTACAAGCCACGGGGGCTCCCCAGAGGTTATACCTGCTACACGCTACAGTATCGCACTACATAAGACACACCTGGGCTCCACAGAGGCTTAAACCTGCACAACATGAATTAGTCCACTTATTATACCATATGGGAACGGGTGGCCATTTGGTGCGCTGGCTTTATGTTGGGATTAGGGAACATGCGGCTACACCACTCACTGCACTCAGAAATACCTGGGCATAGGACACTGGGGAAGCACTATCGGATAGGGCCTGGCAAGTGGTTCTTAAACACCCACGGAAGGTGTCTAGAAACGTTAAATTTAAATTCATCCAAGTTATGGTGTTGCATAGGGCGTACCTTACCCCCCAAAGGCTGCATAGAATGTTCCCAGACTCTCCCCACAATTGCCCTCGTTGTAAGGAGGACGAGGCTGGTTTTATTCACATGCTATGGGCCTGCCCGCGTATAAGAAGTTACTGGAGGGAAATATGTCATATACTCCGTACAGTCACGGCCTTGCCGGTGCCGGAAGATGCTCTGTATTGTCTGGTGGGGCACCGTAAACGTCCTAAACAACAAAAGGCTCAATTGAAACTCCTGGACTTGGCTTTGTTATTAGCAATCAGAGTTTTAACAATGAGATGGAAGTCCCCCAGACCTCCTGGAATAGCAATGTGGCAATCAGACCTGTTGCGATGGGGTAAGGCGGAGGGAGCGGTCTTGAGACGGGAAGAGGAGAGAGGACAACGGAAACATCCGATTGCACAAGAATGGGAAATTATGATGTTAGAGCTAGAAGAGATGGAATTGGTACCATCACAGAAGGATGGAATGTGAAAATGAAGGGACTGTAGGGAGTATCAGCGTGGGTAGGGTAGGAGCACAAGATCCCACAAACGCACAGATTTTGTTTTTCGTAAATCTTCATTATATGCCTAGTTCACTCAATATTAATGTTAAGAAGTGTTATTCCTTGTGAATCAGTATGACCAGGAGACGTACAGGGTTGGGGTGGGAGGGTTACGGGGAGAGGGACAATTTAAGAGATTGGCTTACTATAATTGCACTGATGTTAGGCTTATTGGACAAGAGGTCCTGCATAATGATGTTTGCACAATGGACATGGCGAGATGACATATTTTGAAAAATGTGAGATATTATGTTTTTCTACTCTGAGTTAAGAAAGGATACAGGTCAAGCCGTAATTATTACAGGCTGATGGAGATTAGTTCGGGAGAAAAGAAAGTTAAAAAATGGCTCTATTATATACTATGTGAACGTGATGTGATACAAGACATACTATGCAGTCTGAAATAAAGAGTTAAAAAAAAATGCTTAACACCAAAAAATCGGGATTCCTTCTCATCTCCCCCCCCCCCCCCCCCAATCACACACCCAAGATAGACATATGGCTGAAACATCCAACTTCCTTTGACTCCGCTCCCCACATCATTGACCCAGCGAAACCCTTGGGAGTCACCCTAGACAAACACTTGCATATGCAGGAGCAAATCAATAATGCCACCAGGGGAGCTAATCATCAGATGAGTATCCTAAGAAAACTTACACCCTTCCTCCCACAGACCAACTTAAAAATGCAGATCAAGCCCTAGTGTTACCAAGATTGGACTATGGAAGCACCACTTTATGCGGTCTTCCCAAATACAAGCTGGCCCCACTGAGGGCAACTCTTAATGCTGCGGCCAGACTGGTTTCAGGAACTGAAAGAAATAACCACATTTCTCCGACCTTGAAAGTTCTGAACTGGCCACCCTACGAGGCAAGAATACAACTAAAGATCGCCTGCATGACCCATAAAGCCCTGCATAGCAATACCCCTAGATACTTAGCACAAAAGCTAGAGCGGTCGGGAGGTTGCAGACAATCGCAAAGTGTGAGTTCACTACTACTGAAACCACAATCCTTTCATAAAAAGAGAACTTGTTGCAGAGCATTCTCAGGGATCGCACCAAAGATTTGGAACTCGCTACCTCCAGATGTACGCAGATTCTCCTCCTTTACCTCCTTCAAAAAAAGAAGTAAAAATGCTTCTAATGAACAAATTCACATCCTAAGACTTTAATTCTTTAATGACTACTAGCCACCTATGCTATCCATACCACTGTCCACCTCTTTTGTATTGAATGGTGAATTTCGAATGTATGTATATTACCCCAATAATCTAATGTTTAATAACTGTGTATTGTAAGGTGCTCTGATACCCTTGTGGGACATGTTTGCGCTATATAAAACTTTATAAATAAAATAAAAATACTTAACATAGTGGTTCTTGGGTGAAACCACTTGAGGGAGAAGTGCCAACCATAGATTTGGGTCTTGTCTCCGTTTGTTGCTGGAAATTCTGGACAGTGTCGACCCATTCATCGACAAAAATTATTATTGTCCTGGGTCTTACTCCTGGAACTACAGGAGCGCTAGTGCTTGGAACAACGGGAACAGTTATGACAGGAAGAGTGAATGGAGCTGGGGCAATAATGGTGCTCAGAGTCACAATTAGCAGAGCTGATGCAACTAAAGGAAATTCTCAGGGGACATTTTTCTGCCAGAGCACTTTCATTTATGTCATCAATGTCCTCCTACTGCTTGATTCCTCGAATTTCTTGCTGAAATTGTTTTTGTTGGCGTTAGGACTCTGTGCACTTTACCACTTCTAGCCAGTGCTAAAGTGCTTGTTCTCTCTCCTTAAAACACGTGAGAACTGGCTTATACCAAAATGGCATATTTAATTTACTTGTAAGTCCCTTGTAAAGTTGAAGTGTTCAATGCCTGTAAATTAAATCCTACTAGTGGGACTGCAGCACTGATTGTGCCACCAAATTAAGTAGCCCTTTAAACATGTCTCAGGCCTGCCACTGCAGCCTATGAGTGCTGGTCTAAACTGCCATTTTGACCTGGCAGTCCTGGTAGTGAAAATGCATTTTTCACTACTGCAAGGCATACCTCTCCCAAAGGAAAACATTAGAATTAAAGTATTACATTTTATGTGTAAATTCCAAATGGAAAAAGGTAACCCCATCATGGCTGGTGTCTCTGGAATCACAATTTAAAATCCTAACTTATGGTTAAGTCGGATGTTAAATTGTAATTCTGAAAATGCCACTTTTCAAAAGCTCGCAAAACAAACAAGGGCTGCACTAATCAGTAAGGCTGAGCCGGATTATCAAATAACAAGAACAAGGTGCCAATACTGATATCAAAAATTCAAATCACAACTGGTCGTCCGAATCAAGAAAGGCAATTCAAGAATGGGGATCGCTATTTAATAGCAGTTTATTTCAATATTAATACAAAACACTCTTTTCTAAATTCATTACATAGTAAACAAAGAACATTGAAAGATTTATAGGACACACCACACTACCATCACTTAAAAACATCCATTAAAAAAAATCAGGCATATCACAGTCAAACGAATCAACACACTCATACAGAAATATTCACAAACGTTGGAAAGACTACTAAGTCACAGTAAAAAGGACCTAGGTCTGCTTCTGTTTTCAAACTCAAAGGTGAAAAGTCACTTTAAACTAGTACATTCCTATGTATCTATCATGTTTGATGACAACCAATAACAATGAATCACAAAAAGGTAATGTACAACATGGAGCTCCAGGTTCAATTATTTGAACACCCAGATACTCAAGCAGACCAACTAGGAATGGGCCTACGCGTTTCGAATCCCATGTCATTCATGAGGGATTCTCCTCAGGGCTTCGACATATCTATGAGAAAAAATGAAAAACATACAAAAAGCAACGTTAGAGAGGAAGTGTTTAGAAAAATCAAAAGACACAGCAAGAACACTACATTGCACTACTACACCAGCCTCCGCAATCAGCTTACCCGAGTTACTCGGAGCATAGAGTGTTCCTTGGTATATACTCAAACTGGTGGAGAGGGGGGCCTCGAAATACTAATTTTGAGCCTAAAATAAAAGGGTGTCTTTTATTATAATTCTGCACGAGATGTCTAATTACATGCTGGGTTGCGTTATAGAAGAGCGGGAAAGAGATGTAAGCTTACCGGCGATAACATCAATGGTTTCGCGCTTGAAAATACAAGAAGGGGGTTTTGACGACAGTGGATTGGCCTGTAAGATACGCATTATGAAATTCAACTAGTCAGGGTTTAGTATAGGGTTGACAAACATCAACGATGTTTGTACATAATAGTATACTCACCAATTGAACAGTGTTCTTTGACGTGCAAAGGACGAACTCAGTAGACGTTTTTACCTGCAGAGGTTTAACATTAAAGTAAGCGATAGCTAGGGGCAATGCTCCATAGCAGTGGAGAAGAAAGATTTATTACGGGACTCTCTTACCAAGTCCCATGTTCCTCATATCTTCTATTTCCCGATGCTGTTACTCAAAGCAATATGTGGTGACACGGCCTGGTGATGGAAATACATGGCCAAATTATTAAACGTGATAGGAGTAATCTTTACGATTTCGTATATACCCACACCAGCGAAGCGTGTCTTACCACTATTATTTTATGTGGTTGTTTCGGGACCGGTATTGATGTATGCAGTCATACGGTTTTAACACTAGGTCTGGAATAAAATAGACATCACGTCATCTAACTGAACAGATGCGCGTTGAAGAATCAAAGTTTGAAACAAGGAGTGGTTCTTACCGCTACTCTTTCATGCAGTATTTTCGGGGCCAGTATTGGTATAAGCGGTCGTACACTCGGTCTAGAATAAAGTTAACATCACGTTACCTAACTACACAGGTACACATGGGGAATCAAAGTTAGGAACATAGAGTAGTTCTTACTGATTAGGACTATTGGCGTTTTAACCCCTTCAGTGCTAATGACAAGGGTAACTCGTCATGGAGTTTCCATTGATTTCAATGGAAAGTCAATGGGAAGAGGGGGATGTACCTTAGCAGCCAAGTGGTTAAGGGCAGTAGGCGGTCATGCAAACCATGCCATGGTCTGCGGTCAGTTTGAAAGGCCGATCGTCATTCCAAACAGATAGCAGTGACTGCAGGAGCAAATATTTACCAGTCACATGACCCTAACAAGATTTTGGCCTTGAAAAAGCCTTTGGCCCATCTAGCCCTATGGGCGAATCACGTGTTGGCTGTTGTCTCTTTATTTTACTCGAGTACTTTGGATCTGTTTTAAATAAATGAATATTCAAATCAGAGAATGCATTTTTGGACTACATTACTATGATACAATGATCGAATTCTTGGGCACAACTCTCCTCACCTCCACTTCTATTAAGCTACTTGTATACTTACATACTTTACAGTTAATTGTAACTGTATATGAAAATCTCCTCTCCAGATGACTTCATCTCCCTCAATGCTATGCTACATAATACTCAATGTTGGCAACCACCTCATGCTTAACACCAAATAGAGGCTGGGGTAGAGGATGTGGGGGCCTTTTATAGGGATGACGCTCTACTAGATCACAACTCCTTTTTACAAGCCACGGGGGCTCCCCAGAGGTTATACCTGCTACACGCTACAGTATCGCACTACATAAGACACACCTGGGCTCCACAGAGGCTTAAACCTGCACAACATGAATTAGTCCACTTATTATACCATATGGGAACGGGTGGCCATTTGGTGCGCTGGCTTTATGTTGGGATTAGGGAACATGCGGCTACACCACTCACTGCACTCAGAAATACCTGGGCATAGGACACTGGGGAAGCACTATCGGATAGGGCCTGGCAAGTGGTTCTTAAACACCCACGGAAGGTGTCTAGAAACGTTAAATTTAAATTCATCCAAGTTATGGTGTTGCATAGGGCGTACCTTACCCCCCAAAGGCTGCATAGAATGTTCCCAGACTCTCCCCACAATTGCCCTCGTTGTAAGGAGGACGAGGCTGGTTTTATTCACATGCTATGGGCCTGCCCGCGTATAAGAAGTTACTGGAGGGAAATATGTCATATACTCCGTACAGTCACGGCCTTGCCGGTGCCGGAAGATGCTCTGTATTGTCTGGTGGGGCACCGTAAACGTCCTAAACAACAAAAGGCTCAATTGAAACTCCTGGACTTGGCTTTGTTATTAGCAATCAGAGTTTTAACAATGAGATGGAAGTCCCCCAGACCTCCTGGAATAGCAATGTGGCAATCAGACCTGTTGCGATGGGGTAAGGCGGAGGGAGCGGTCTTGAGACGGGAAGAGGAGAGAGGACAACGGAAACATCCGATTGCACAAGAATGGGAAATTATGATGTTAGAGCTAGAAGAGATGGAATTGGTACCATCACAGAAGGATGGAATGTGAAAATGAAGGGACTGTAGGGAGTATCAGCGTGGGTAGGGTAGGAGCACAAGATCCCACAAACGCACAGATTTTGTTTTTCGTAAATCTTCATTATATGCCTAGTTCACTCAATATTAATGTTAAGAAGTGTTATTCCTTGTGAATCAGTATGACCAGGAGACGTACAGGGTTGGGGTGGGAGGGTTACGGGGAGAGGGACAATTTAAGAGATTGGCTTACTATAATTGCACTGATGTTAGGCTTATTGGACAAGAGGTCCTGCATAATGATGTTTGCACAATGGACATGGCGAGATGACATATTTTGAAAAATGTGAGATATTATGTTTTTCTACTCTGAGTTAAGAAAGGATACAGGTCAAGCCGTAATTATTACAGGCTGATGGAGATTAGTTCGGGAGAAAAGAAAGTTAAAAAATGGCTCTATTATATACTATGTGAACGTGATGTGATACAAGACATACTATGCAGTCTGAAATAAAGAGTTAAAAAAAAATGCTTAACACCAAAAAATCGGGATTCCTTCTCATCTCCCCCCCCCCCCCCCAATCACACACCCAAGATAGACATATGGCTGAAACATCCAACTTCCTTTGACTCCGCTCCCCACATCATTGACCCAGCGAAACCCTTGGGAGTCACCCTAGACAAACACTTGCATATGCAGGAGCAAATCAATAATGCCACCAGGGGAGCTAATCATCAGATGAGTATCCTAAGAAAACTTACACCCTTCCTCCCACAGACCAACTTAAAAATGCAGATCAAGCCCTAGTGTTACCAAGATTGGACTATGGAAGCACCACTTTATGCGGTCTTCCCAAATACAAGCTGGCCCCACTGAGGGCAACTCTTAATGCTGCGGCCAGACTGGTTTCAGGAACTGAAAGAAATAACCACATTTCTCCGACCTTGAAAGTTCTGAACTGGCCACCCTACGAGGCAAGAATACAACTAAAGATCGCCTGCATGACCCATAAAGCCCTGCATAGCAATACCCCTAGATACTTAGCACAAAAGCTAGAGCGGTCGGGAGGTTGCAGACAATCGCAAAGTGTGAGTTCACTACTACTGAAACCACAATCCTTTCATAAAAAGAGAACTTGTTGCAGAGCATTCTCAGGGATCGCACCAAAGATTTGGAACTCGCTACCTCCAGATGTACGCAGATTCTCCTCCTTTACCTCCTTCAAAAAAAGAAGTAAAAATGCTTCTAATGAACAAATTCACATCCTAAGACTTTAATTCTTTAATGACTACTAGCCACCTATGCTATCCATACCACTGTCCACCTCTTTTGTATTGAATGGTGAATTTCGAATGTATGTATATTACCCCAATAATCTAATGTTTAATAACTGTGTATTGTAAGGTGCTCTGATACCCTTGTGGGACATGTTTGCGCTATATAAAACTTTATAAATAAAATAAAAATACTTAACATAGTGGTTCTTGGGTGAAACCACTTGAGGGAGAAGTGCCAACCATAGATTTGGGTCTTGTCTCCGTTTGTTGCTGGAAATTCTGGACAGTGTCGACCCATTCATCGACAAAAATTATTATTGTCCTGGGTCTTACTCCTGGAACTACAGGAGCGCTAGTGCTTGGAACAACGGGAACAGTTATGACAGGAAGAGTGAATGGAGCTGGGGCAATAATGGTGCTCAGAGTCACAATTAGCAGAGCTGATGCAACTAAAGGAAATTCTCAGGGGACATTTTTCTGCCAGAGCACTTTCATTTATGTCATCAATGTCCTCCTACTGCTTGATTCCTCGAATTTCTTGCTGAAATTGTTTTTGTTGGCGTTAGGACTCTGTGCACTTTACCACTTCTAGCCAGTGCTAAAGTGCTTGTTCTCTCTCCTTAAAACACGTGAGAACTGGCTTATACCAAAATGGCATATTTAATTTACTTGTAAGTCCCTTGTAAAGTTGAAGTGTTCAATGCCTGTAAATTAAATCCTACTAGTGGGACTGCAGCACTGATTGTGCCACCAAATTAAGTAGCCCTTTAAACATGTCTCAGGCCTGCCACTGCAGCCTATGAGTGCTGGTCTAAACTGCCATTTTGACCTGGCAGTCCTGGTAGTGAAAATGCATTTTTCACTACTGCAAGGCATACCTCTCCCAAAGGAAAACATTAGAATTAAAGTATTACATTTTATGTGTAAATTCCAAATGGAAAAAGGTAACCCCATCATGGCTGGTGTCTCTGGAATCACAATTTAAAATCCTAACTTATGGTTAAGTCGGATGTTAAATTGTAATTCTGAAAATGCCACTTTTCAAAAGCTCGCAAAACAAACAAGGGCTGCACTAATCAGTAAGGCTGAGCCGGATTATCAAATAACAAGAACAAGGTGCCAATACTGATATCAAAAATTCAAATCACAACTGGTCGTCCGAATCAAGAAAGGCAATTCAAGAATGGGGATCGCTATTTAATAGCAGTTTATTTCAATATTAATACAAAACACTCTTTTCTAAATTCATTACATAGTAAACAAAGAACATTGAAAGATTTATAGGACACACCACACTACCATCACTTAAAAACATCCATTAAAAAAAATCAGGCATATCACAGTCAAACGAATCAACACACTCATACAGAAATATTCACAAACGTTGGAAAGACTACTAAGTCACAGTAAAAAGGACCTAGGTCTGCTTCTGTTTTCAAACTCAAAGGTGAAAAGTCACTTTAAACTAGTACATTCCTATGTATCTATCATGTTTGATGACAACCAATAACAATGAATCACAAAAAGGTAATGTACAACATGGAGCTCCAGGTTCAATTATTTGAACACCCAGATACTCAAGCAGACCAACTAGGAATGGGCCTACGCGTTTCGAATCCCATGTCATTCATGAGGGATTCTCCTCAGGGCTTCGACATATCTATGAGAAAAAATGAAAAACATACAAAAAGCAACGTTAGAGAGGAAGTGTTTAGAAAAATCAAAAGACACAGCAAGAACACTACATTGCACTACTACACCAGCCTCCGCAATCAGCTTACCCGAGTTACTCGGAGCATAGAGTGTTCCTTGGTATATACTCAAACTGGTGGAGAGGGGGGCCTCGAAATACTAATTTTGAGCCTAAAATAAAAGGGTGTCTTTTATTATAATTCTGCACGAGATGTCTAATTACATGCTGGGTTGCGTTATAGAAGAGCGGGAAAGAGATGTAAGCTTACCGGCGATAACATCAATGGTTTCGCGCTTGAAAATACAAGAAGGGGGTTTTGACGACAGTCGATTGGCCTGTAAGATACGCATTATGAAATTCAACTAGTCAGGGTTTAGTATAGGGTTGACAAACATCAACGATGTTCGTACATAATAGTATACTCACCAATTGTACAGTGTTCTTTGACGTGCAAAGGACGAACTCAGTAGACGTTTTTACCTGCAGAGGTTTAACATTAAAGTAAGCGATAGCTAGGGGCAATGCTCCATAGCAGTGGAGAAGAAAGATTTATTACGGGACTCTCTTACCAAGTCCCATGTTTCTCATATCTTCTATTTCCCGATGCTGTTACTCAAAGCAATATGTGGTGACACGGCCTGGTGATGGAAATACATGGCCAAATTATTAAACGTGATAGGAGTAATCTTTACGATTTCGTATATACCCACACCAGCGAAGCGTGTCTTACCACTATTATTTTATGTGGTTGTTTCGGGACCGGTATTGATGTATGCAGTCATACGGTTTTAACACTCGGTCTGGAATAAAATAGACATCACGTCATCTAACTGAACAGATGCGCGTTGAAGAATCAAAGTTCGAAACAAGGAGTGGTTCTTACCGCTACTCTTTCATGCAGTATTTTCGGGGCCAGTATTGGTATAAGCGGTCGTACACTCGGTCTAGAATAAAGTTAACATCACGTTACCTAACTACACAGGTACACATGGGGAATCAAAGTTAGGAACATAGAGTAGTTCTTACTGATTAGGACTATTGGCGTTTTAAGGGCAGTAGGCGGTCATGCAAACTGTCCCGAATCTTCTCTCTTCGACGCACCTCTACGGGAAAATAAAGTGGATAGCTGTTACGGCGGTGCATAACTAATGAACCGGGTAGGGAATGGAAAGCATTACTTACCCGGGGTCAAACCCTCACGACGATGTAAATGGCGTCTACACGGGCACTACTTCCTCGCGCATGCGTGTTACAAGCAGGCGCGGTAGTGTGCAATTTAACAGAATCACGTAAAAATGCGACGCCCACAATGGGCGTGGCCTCGCTCGAGTGGATGTTATCTATCTGGCCATCAGTTGGTGTAAAGAGATTTTTGATATATATAAGGGTTTGTTTTTTTCGGATTACATTAAATGGAATAGCAACCACTGTTGAATGCACAATCTGGGGGCGGCCAATATTCAAACAAAAATTATAAAGACGACAGTTTTATGAGGGTGCTCAATAATACAGGTAGAAAACAAGGCTTCAGTCTAAAGGAGGCAGGCCTTTCTGGTGCTCACCAGTATAACCCGAGGTGTTGGATACATTATACAGGACACAATTATAATTTATAAATTTCGGACAGTTCATTTAAGCCCGACACAGCCGTGTCGAACTTGACAATAAGTAGCACTTCCCTTTTGGATAATTTGAGATTCCAATCGCCCCCGCGGGGATCCTTTTCTACTTTAGAAATCACAGTCCACTTCAAATCACTAAGTTGATGTTGCATCTTAGCCCAGTAATTTACCAAAGGTGCGTTTTCTACCTTTCTTTTGAGTCTGGATTTATGTTGGGAGATGCGTTGGCGCACTTCTTGATTGGTTTTGCCAATATAAAGGCGATCACAGGGGCAGTATATCCCATACACCACAAACTTAGATTTGCAGTTGCTGAATGTCTCGTGTTTCCAGGATATGCCTTTGTGCTGGAATACGGTCCCTTCCACTGTGGTCTCACAACACAAACATGTTCCACATTTGTGGTGCCCTAAAATTGGGGCCAATCCCATCATTTGGCGCAGGGATGGTTGGGTTTCTAGTGGCATCGCTGCTCGCACTACATGGTTTGCAACACTATTCTCTTTTTTAAAAGCGAATAGCGGTGGGTCTTTTAGACTCTCGTCTAGATTCTTTACCAGATGCCAATTTTGTCCAATTACGCGTTTCAGCTGGTTGGCATTGGGACAGTATGTTGTGACACAAACTTGGCGTTTTAGATCTGGTTTCTTTTTACGTTCAAGAAGTGTCTCTCTAGGGGTCCACCTCGCTCTTTTCATGCAATTTTTTACCAGTTTTTTTGGGTACCCTCGGTCACAGAGTTTAGATACCAAATTTTTTGCATGTTGATGGTAATCTTCATTACACGTGCAATTTCTGCGCACCTCCCTTACGGCCAGTTTCTGCGAGTGCGCAGAAATTGCACGTATAATGAAGATTACCATCAACATGCTAAAAATTTGGTATCTAAACTCTGTGACCCAGGGTACCCAAAAGAACTGGTAAATAATTGCATGAAAAGAGCGAGGTGGACCCCTAGAGAGACACTTCTCGAACGTAAAAAGAAACCAGATCTAAAACGCCAAGTTTGTGTCACGACATACTGTCCCAATGCCAACCAGCTGAAACGCGTAATTGGACAAAATTGGCATCTGGTAAAGAATCTAGACGAGACTCTAAAAGACCCACCGCTATTCGCTTTTAAAAAAGAGAATAGTGTTGCAAACCATGTAGTGCGAGCAGCGATGCCACTAGAAACCCAACCATCCCTGCGCCAAATGATGGGATTGGCCCCAATTTTAGGACACCACAAATGTGGAACATGTTTGTGTTGTGAGACCACAGTGGAAGGGACCGTATTTCAGCACAAAGGCATATCCTGGAAACACGAGACATTCAGCAACTGCAAATCTAAGTTTGTGGTGTATGGGATATACTGCCCCTGTGATCGCCTTTATATTGGCAAAAGCAATCAAGAAGTGCGCCAACGCATCTCCCAACATAAATCCAGACTCAAAAGAAAGGTAGAAAACGCACCTTTGGTAAATCACTGGGCTAAGATGCAACTTCAACTTAGTGATTTGAAGTGGACTGTGATTTCTAAAGTAGAAAAGGATCCCTGCGGGGGCGATTGGAATCTCAAATTATCCAAAAGGGAAGCGCTACTTATTGTCAAGTTCGACACGGCTGTGTCGGGCTTAAATGAACTGTCCAAAATTTATAAATTATAATTGTGTCCTGTATAATGTATCCAACACCTCGGGTTATACTGGTGAGCACCAGAAAGGCCTGTCTCCTTTAGACTGAAGCCTTGTTTTCTACCTGTATTATTGAGCACCCTCATAAAACGGTGGTCTTTATAATTTTTGTTTGAATATTGGCCGCCTCCAGATTGTGCATTCAACAGTGGTTGCTATTCCATTTAATGTAATCCGAAAAAAAACCCTTATATATATCAAAAATCTCTTTACACCAACTGATGGCCAGATAGATAACATCCACTCGAGCGAGGCCACGCCCATTGTGGGAGTCGCATTTTTACGTGATTCTGTTAAATTGCACACTACCGCGCCTGCTTGTAACACGCATGCGCGAGGAAGTAGTGCCTGTGTAGACGCCATTTACATCGTCGTGAGGGTTTGACCCCGGGTAAGTAATGCTTTCCATTCCCTACCCGGTTCATTAGTTATGCACCGCCGTAACAGCTATCCACTTTATTTTCCCGTAGAGGTGCGTCGAAGAGAGAAGATTCGGGACAGTTTGCATGACCGCCTACTGCCCTTAACCACTTGGCTGCTAAGGTACATCCCCCTCTTCCCATTGACTTTCCATTGAAATCAATGGAAACTCCATGACGAGTTACCCTTGTCATTAGCACTGAAGGGGTTAAAACGCCAATAGTCCTAATCAGTAAGAACTACTCTATGTTCCTAACTTTGATTCCCCATGTGTACCTGTGTAGTTAGGTAACGTGATGTTAACTTTATTCTAGACCGAGTGTACGACCGCTTATACCAATACTGGCCCCGAAAATACTGCATGAAAGAGTAGCGGTAAGAACCACTCCTTGTTTCAAACTTTGATTCTTCAACGCGCATCTGTTCAGTTAGATGACGTGATGTCTATTTTATTCCAGACCTAGTGTTAAAACCGTATGACTGCATACATCAATACCGGTCCCGAAACAACCACATAAAATAATAGTGGTAAGACACGCTTCGCTGGTGTGGGTATATACGAAATCGTAAAGATTACTCCTATCACGTTTAATAATTTGGCCATGTATTTCCATCACCAGGCCGTGTCACCACATATTGCTTTGAGTAACAGCATCGGGAAATAGAAGATATGAGGAACATGGGACTTGGTAAGAGAGTCCCGTAATAAATCTTTCTTCTCCACTGCTATGGAGCATTGCCCCTAGCTATCGCTTACTTTAATGTTAAACCTCTGCAGGTAAAAACGTCTACTGAGTTCGTCCTTTGCACGTCAAAGAACACTGTTCAATTGGTGAGTATACTATTATGTACAAACATCGTTGATGTTTGTCAACCCTATACTAAACCCTCACTTAGTTGAATTTCATAATGCGTATCTTACAGGCCAATCCACTGTCGTCAAAACCCCCTTCTTGTATTTTCAAGCGCGAAACCATTGATGTTATCGCCGGTAAGCTTACATCTCTTTCCCGCTCTTCTATAACGCAACCAAGCATGTAATTAGACATCTCGTGCAGAATTATAATAAAAGACACCCTTTTATTTTAGGCTCAAAATTAGTCCTTCGAGGCCCCCCTCTCCACCAGTTTGGGTATATACCAAGGAACACTCTATGCTCCGAGTAACTCGGGTAAGCTGATTGCGGAGGCTGGTGGAGTAGTCCAATGTATTTATTTATTTATTTATTTATTTATTTATTTTTAAAATTTCTAGAGCACGCAAATACCTTCCGGTGTCTCGGCGCTAGTGTGTACAGATTACATGGTTGTGAGAAGATGTTACTGGTTAAAAAGCCATGTCTTGAGATGTTTTCGAAAGGAAAACAGCGAGGTATGTTCCTTGATCTGAGATGGAATCTGATTCCACAGTTTGGATGCAGCCACTACAAATCGTCTGTCTCCCCAAGTAACCTTTTTTGTTGGGGGAATTTGGAGCTGTTGGGCTGTGGATGAGCGCAGAGTTCGACTGGGTTTGTAAATTTTGAAGGCGTTTTTGAAGAAGTCGGGCCATTATTGTTCAAGGCCTTGTAGGTTATACACATGGCCTTGAACTTTATCCTGCTTCTTATGGGTAGCCAGTGAAGCTCTCTAATTATAGGAGAGATAGAGGCGTATTTTGGTATCCCCAGGAGGACCCTTGCAGCAGCATTTTGAACAAGCTGTAGCTTATTCACCACTTGTTCCTGTGCATTGAGCAGTAAGCCATTGCAGTAATCCACCTTGGATAAAACCAGGGAGGACATCAGAGTTTTGCCAGCAGTGGGAGGAAGAAACGGGAGCAGTTTCTTCACCATTCTCAAGGTGAAAAAAGAGGCCGAGACCACGGCGTTAGCATGGCCAAGGAACGTCAGCTTACTGTCGAATAGCACGCCCAGGTTTTTCACCTTGGCAACTGGCAGTGGAGGCGTGCCCAGTTCAGAAGGCCACCAGACCGGAGACCAAGACGGAGTTAGTTCGCCAAAAACCAATACCTCCGTCTTGTCGGAATTTAGCTTTAAGCAGTTCCGATTCATCCATGTACTGATTGCCTTCATGCCTGCCTGAAAGTTAGCTGCCACAGCTTCTCCGTTTTTATGTATCTCCAGGATCAGCTGTGTGTCATCGGCGTACGATGTAAGCCCTATGCCGAATGACTTTATTACCCTCGCCAAGTCCGACACATAAATGTTGAAAAGTGTCGGACTTAGCGAGGAGCCCTGGGGGACACCGCACGGAAGAGAGAAGTCGGGGGAACTGAAGTTTCCCATCTTCACGGATTGTATCCTGTTGGCCAGGAAGGAGGCAAGCGTTGCTCTGGCCCTGCCCTGGATGCCAAGGGCGGCGACACGGTCGATCAAAGTATTGTGATCGACCGTGTCGAAGGCGGCGGATAAATCCAGTAGTATTAGAATAGCGGTGCCACCCCTGTCCATGATAGTCCTGACCTCCTCAGCTGCTTTAATCAGGGCCGTCTCCGTCCCATGACCCTTCCGGAACCCGAACTGCGTGTTGTCCAGCAGGTCATTCTGGTCAATAAAGGTCGACAGCTGTTGATTCATCGCCTTTTCAATAATTTTGGAAGGGTAAGGGAGGGAGGCAATTGGACGATAGTTTTTGGGCTCTAAGGGATTTAGTGAGGGTTTTTTCAAGAGGGGTGTTACAGTAGACTTTTTCCAAATTTCGGGAAATATGCCTGTCTGAAATATGGCTCTGCAGATGTTAGTGAGTACTGGGGCTATTACGTCAGGGACTGATTTAATGATGCGCGGGGGGCAGGGGTCCAAAGGGGATCCTGACTTTACCGTATTTATAAGCTCTGTCATGGATGCCGGCGGTGTGAAGGCCTCTAGAGTTGGTTTAAGTGAGCAACGGGGAGTCTCCCGACAGACTGTATTAGTAGTCGATGTTGTGGTAAATTCATTGAAGATGTCATTGACCTTGGCCTGAAAGAAGTCTGCCACCTTGTTGCAAAATGATTGAGATGGTACGACAGAGGGTGGGGCAGGGGGATTGGCTAGGTCTTTTACCACCTGATACAGCTGTTTGTTTGAATTAAGAGCGTTTGTTATTTGTGTGCTGTAGAAGGCACATTTCGCCGCAGTGATCATCTTTCTATAGCCAATCAATGCGTTCTTGTATGTCTCTTTGTCAAGATCCGCGTATTTCCTACGCCATCGCCGCTCCAAGTTTCTGCAGCGTTGCCTCTCGAGCCGTAATGACTCCGAGAACCAGGCCGCCGAAGGTTTGGTGCGGTTAGGCTTTGTTTCTTTTTGAGGGGCTAGGTGGTCTAATGCCTTAGATAGCCAGCATTGATAGTTTAGGGAGGCTTCCTGGGGGTCGGGTCTATCCTCGGGTATCGAGGATTCCAAGATGTTATGCAAAGTGGTAACGTCAATATTTTTCCAGTCGCGACACGAGATCGACGGACAGGTGCTAGTGTGGATATTTCTGTGAGGTTTAACTAAAATTGTGAATTTGACAGCTAAATGATCTGTCCAGGTAAGAGGGAGCACTGTAGGAACAGTAATGTAGGGGTTATTGGTAAATAAGGCATCCAGAGTGTGTCCTGCTTGATGAGTGGCTGAACTGACCTGCTGTTCTAGGCCAGCGGCCAAGAAGTCTGAGATCAGCGTGTGCGATTCCTTGTCTTTCTCGTTCTCCAAATGGAAGTTAAAATCTCCCAAAATAGTGTAGTCTTGATTGGCAGCTACTGGTTCTAGGAGCGGGTTGAGGGATTTTAGGAAGAGTGTGCGTGATGTTGGTGGTCGGTAAAGGAGGATTCCTTTAAAAGTTTGTATGGGAGAAAGAGAAATAGAAAAGGCGAGGGCTTCTGCACAATTATAATCAAGTGGTTCGGTTTTTATTGGGAGCTTAATCCGATGTATGATCGCGAGCCCTCCCCCTCTCTTCCCTGACGATCTATCTAACCTTGTTACTTGATAGCCGGCTGGGGTGGCGATGTTAAAATCTGGGCCAGAGGCGGGGTCTGCCCAGGTCTCGGTGATAAACATGATGTCAGTATTTTGACTGGTTATTAGATCTGCAACGTCGTTCCTATGTTTAATAAGAGATCGTGCATTTATCAAAATGCAGTTTATATCAGAAGCGCTATGATCCCCTGGGCGAGCAACCGCGGGGAGCTGGGAGATGGATGGTGTGATAGTGAAGTCGCAATGTGGGCAGACTGCGTGTGGAAAATTGTACAGTGAGCAAAAGTCGAAGTGGGGGCAGTCCCTGTCCTGCGTGCTGTTTCCTATAGTCAGGAGCTGAGACCTGGAGTAAATGAATACCTTAGATGTCTGTTGGGCAGAGGGGGTGGCACACTGCACGGACCCAGCGCGGACTGGCGCAGACTGGCACCCCTTTGGCACGGCTTCGGCGCGGAGACGGCGCTCCCGCTGCGCTCTACCGCTGCGCTTCCGGCCGGCCATTTTAAATCCTGAGCCCCGCCCCCAGCTGAGACACTAGCTCCCTTGTGATTGGCGAGCCAGCGCTGAGGCGCGATGGAGCTGACCCTGCCCTCCACACAAACGGCACAGAGCCGCGATGGAACGGGGCTAAGGGTGGGCACAATAATGCAATACAAGGTGAGTTCAGCGAGTGGTTTAAAAAATACAATTATCAAATCAATTGCATGGGTGACATAATGTTTTCTTAAAAGCTAGTGCATTCACGCGTTTTACAATGGCCGATCACAAACAGAGGAGGATCCCCTCGCAATCTGTAGTAGCACAACAGACCAGACAGAGCGCTGCCACCACCCTGCTAGTAGTGTTCTTGCTGTGTCTTTTGATTTTTCTAAACACTTCCTCTCTAACGTTGCTTTTTGTATGTTTTTCATTTTTTCTCATAGATATGTCGAGGCCCTGAGGAGAATCCCTCATGAATGACATGGGATTCGAAACGCGTAGGCCCGTTCCTAGTTGGTCTGCTTGAGTATCTGGGTGTTTAAATAATTGAAACTGGAGCTCCATGTTGTACATTACCTTTTTGTGATTCCTTGTTATTGGTTGTCATCAAACATGATAGATACATAGGAATGTACTAGTTTAAAGTGACTTTTCACCTTTGAGTTTGAAAACAGAAGCAGACCTCGGTCCTTTTTACTGTGACTTAGTAGTCTTTCCAACGTGTGTGAATATTTCTGTATGAGTGTGTTGATTCGTTTGACTGTGATATGCCTGATTTTTTTTTAATGGATGTTTTTAAGTGATGGTAGTGTGGTGTGTCCTATAAATCTTTCAATGTTCTTTGTTTACTATGTAATGAATTTAGAAAAGAGTGTTTTGTATTAATATTGAAATAAACTGCTATTAAATAGCGATCCCCATTCTTGAATTGCCTTTCTTGATTTGGACGACCAGTTGTGATTTGAATTATTGATATCAGTATTGGCACCTTGTTCTTGTTATTTGACTTTTCAAAAGCTGGCCTTTTCTTGACTTAGCCATTCATTTGGGTGTAGTTGGCAGTTGGACTTAGTGTATTCCTCTCAGACAGCCACACACATTGGAGAGCTGAAGTGTGGCTGGATGGGCCATTACTGACAGAATGGGAGGGAGGATCTGGGCTCAGCACCACTTACACTTGAATAGGCTGTGTCCCGTCTCCACAAAGAGGGCCGCATACCCCCCGTAGTTAGTCCAGAGCCAGCAAGACAGGGCATCTGTGCACTTCAAGGGCATGCCTCTAAAATCTTCTCTCCACTTCAAAGGCACAACTACGTATAAATACTGGACCTCAGACACTCAGTGCACTTCTGGGCCTGTACTGCTGTGTTGCTCAAAGAACTGCCACTCTGCTGGACTGCTGCTCTGAAGGAACTTCAGATCTGCTGTGTTGGCCTGCTGCCCTCTTGCCTGGAGAAGAACTCGACCTGCATCTTCATCTTGTACCCAGGATCTGCAATTTCATCTTGAACCCAGGACCCCAGAGTGACTCCAAGGGATAGTCTGCTGCCTTCCTAGTCTGAACCTCAGGGACATAAAAGGCTCCCCAAACAGCTCCTGGACCCAGCTGCAGGAAGTTTCTGACCCCCAAATGGTACCTGTCATGTCCCGGATCCTAGGTGTGGCTCAAAGGCTTCTAAATCAAGCTTTTGGGCTGTTTGTAACTGTGAATGGGTCCGTTTGCACCAAAACCACGCCGTGCAAGCCGAAAATAAGTTCAGCTGCACCCAGCCTGTCTCTCTACATGCCAGCATCAACTGCTTCCGGGGGACCTTCAACACGAAGCACCAGCCTGCCCATCCACGACGCACAGGCTGCTCTTCGCACCATACTGACAACCGACCACGACACTCTCATTGCTCCTCGCTACCCTCTCCGACGCTAGCAAAATTTAAGAGTGTAAACCTACAGCGGGACTAATCTGGGACTGTAACCCTCCTGCGCTCTATAGCAGTTGGCCTGACCTTTTGGCTTTGATCCGGTCCAGCGCTACCATTAAGCTGCATTTGGTGCTTTATCCTTTTAGGCACTATTTTACATTTTATTCTTTAAAAATTCATATAATCTCTGGTTCTACTGATTGGATTTTTGTCGTTTTGGTCTTGGCTTATTTATTACATCCTATTCTATTTTTCTAACCTGGTGTGGGATAAGTTTTGTTTACTTTACAGATTGCCTCTCAGTTAAGCCTTACTGCTCTGTGCCAAGTGAACAGGGAGTTAAGCACAGGTTAATATGCCGTACCCTTACAAGGATTGTGGTTGTTGCTTGACTAGGGCACACACCCCTGTCAACCAGTAACCCAATTTCTCCCATTAACACGTCCCTATCTTATGGGCAACCATAAGTGTTTCATAGAACGATACCACAAACCTTGACAGACAAGTTACAACATAATATACTCAATGTTTATCACAGGATCTTAAACTTCGATGAGTCTGATAACCTAAACTTCAACTCTTGCAGCAAGTGCATTTCTCTTCATAAGCACAAGCAGTGTACAAAAGACAGCATCTCAAATGTCACTACAACATGGAGCCCTTCTGGACTCTAAATGGATACCATTTTAGAGGTGTTTATTTTTGTATTTAAAAAAAAAGGCAAAGATGCTGTCCTGGCAGGGCAAATTGACCTCTGTTGAATTTTTGCCAAAAGTACTGCTGCTGTATCCTTCCACAGGCAAAAAATCCTAGTTAGCATATTGTGAATTTTATTGGTGGGCAGTTGGACACCAGGCTGAAGGAGTTGGGTTATCTGCTGCCCGGGGAACTTCCACTACAACGCATGCGTTAGGTCACATGCGTTTACGTCGCAAGCGTTACAACGTAAGCAACGTTAGGACCCGGACCATTACGCAGCGTACCATTACATCGCATGCACATTTAAAACGCATACGCTTTTAAATCGTATGTGGTGTAATGGACGCGAGGCAGGCGGTACGGACGAGCACCAGGAAAGAGGCGGAGGAGCACCAGGACGAGGCGAGGAGAAAGAGGTAAGGGGGATTATGCTTAAAGTGTAGTGTTTAGGGTTTAGGGCAGTGTCTGGATTTTAGTGTTTAGAGTTTAGGGCAGTGTCTGGAGATTGTGCGGACAGTGTAGTGTTTATGGTTTAGGGCAGTGTCTGGTGGTCGTAGTGAAAGAGGTAAGGGGGATTATGCTTAAAGTGTAGTGTTTAGGGTTTAGGGTAGTGTCTGGAGATTAGTGTTTAGGGTTTAGGGCAGTGTCTGGGAATTGTGCTGACAGTGTAGTGTTTAGGGTTTAGGGCAGTGTCTGTTGGTCGTAGGGTAGGGCAGTGTGTTAGGCATAGTGTATTAGGGTTTGGGGCTTAGGGCTTAGGGTTTGGGGAAGTGTAGGGTTCTTTTTTAGGCTTTAGGCTAGTGTGTGTTATGTAGGGGGGTATGTGGCAAAAAATCGCAATGTTAACCATGCGGGGTGTTTGTGTGCATTGTAAATGTGATTTGCATGCGTTTGAATGTGTAAGCAAAGTAATGGTTTGTGTGGTGAAAGCTTGCGTTGTACATGTGCATGCGATGTAAAGACGCTGATGTAAAGGGATGCGATGTAAAAGTTTGCGATTTTACATCATACATCCCTGCTGCCCAGGGGTGTGCTGGACTGTCCACTATACCCTAAATAGGCACCTTAGAATTTGGAGAAGGTAATGGCTTGTGTGGCCGTGTATTATAAAGATTAACATACCGCCTTATCCTTTGGCCTAAATCCTCTATCTGGTCACAGAACTCTTTAGTGACATGCAGCATCTTTACAACATTCTGCAGTGGGAACCTATTTCATATATAATACATGGAAGCCTGCAATTCCAGTATAAAAACCTTACTCTACTCTTCTCATTACAGTTGTGTTGTGATGTCTCTAGTCACCAGTGATAGGAAAAAGACATAGATGTGCAATTGAAATAAATAATTACATTTGAGCTGTGATGTCATAATCCCTGCTGCCAGCCCCAACAGCCATGTTGAAAGGCTGGTCATGGAGCATGATTGCAGCTTCAGTTTTACCCAAAAAATTTCATTTGGCCTTTACTCTGAGGATCTGTGTTGGACTTGGCCCTTTCTGCAGGGTCACCCCCAAACATTTTGCCTTCATCCATCTTGTTTTCTGAATTTCATTTTTGTTGGCATTAGAACTCTGTGCACTTTACCACTGCTAACCAGTACTAAAGTGCTTGTGAGCTCTCTCCCTAAATCATGCTAAATTGTTATATATCTGATTGGCAAATTTAATTTACTCATAGGCTCCTAGAATTGAACTACATTTACCCAGGGCCTGTAAATAAAATGCTACTAGTGGGATAGCAACACTCATTGTGCCACCAACTAAAGTAGCACTTTAAAACATGTCACAGGCGCCCGAGGCAGCCTGTATTGCAGTTTTTAAACTGCCATTTCAACCTGGCAAAATTAATCTTTTTCCTTGACTAAACCTTCCTTTTTATCACAAATAAATCACCAAAATGGTAGTCTCTAAACGCCCAAAGGGCAATGTGCATTGTATTTAAAAAATTTGACATGTGTTCTTAAGTTCCACATGTCTTAGTAGTGAAAAACTCCTCAATCAGTTGTTTTACTCTTACAATGCATTTCTCTCCCATTGTATAACATTGGGTTGCCCTATTACCTCTAATAAGTGCTAACCTTTGATTGGGAGCAGATAGGGATGTCGTGTTTGGACTCAAATGAATCACAATTTTTAATTCCCCCTAATAGTAAAGTCAGATTTTAAGTCACAATTCTGAAAATGTCACTTTTCTTGCCCTAAACATTTGGTGTCTGCTGCAAGCATCCTAGGTCACATCTATGTGAATAGCTTAGCTGTTGTGCTTTGTGTATTCCTCCCAGACAGTGAGACAAAACTGTACTAGATGTTGGCAGATTCAGCCATCCTGCCTGATGGGTGGGGATAAAGATGTTCCTTGCCCCATTTACATTTCAAAGGTCTGCCACCAGCACACAGTCAATGGAGCATTACACTAACCATTTTGTCACCCTGACTTCTCAGATCCTTGGCAGGGAAAGGCAAGAACTTTCCAGAACGGTATGTGGGGGTAGCCTAGAATATTGTCCCACTTAAAAAAGCTGGCACCATGTAAAATTATTGGACCTCCTGATCCACTCATCAGTACATTTCTGGGACTGTAGACAAAACAGAAGAAGGACTTTCTTATTCTCCAATGGTTTGCCCTGCTGCTTGAAGCCTACCCTACTCTCTGAGAAGGAAGACTGAACCTGCTCCCTAATCCCAGGCATACCCGAGTGACTCCAAGGGTCAGTTGGGTGATCTCCTGTTTTGAGTCACAGGCACACAGCACGTTCCAGAGGCCTCCCTGCACCTTCCCAGAAGACCTGCTGCAATTGAACATGCCTTGACCTGCAACTGCATCTGTCTGGGCCCTGATGCCCTTTGCTAGAGTGAGTCCCTGATTCCCAAGAGGTGCCTTGCCAGATTCTGGACCCTTGGATGGTATCAGTGTGTACACCTCTAATGGAAAAGGAGAAATCTTGATGTTTTTGCCTCTTTGTTGTCGTGAATGGGCCTGTTTGCATCGAGACTGCCACCAGCAACGACCGCCAACACGAAGCTCTAGTGAACCTGACTCTTCCTGCTACAGCGAATGCCAAAAACGACCGTCAACGCGAGAGCTGCACTTTGTGCTACAGCCATAACAGCACTTGATGACTGCCAATACGTAGCTACAGCAGGGCCGGCTTTAGGCATGTGCAAGCTGTGCACCTGCACAGGGCCACCAAACCCCAGGGGCCACCACGCCAATATATATCCTTAATATATGAATCCTCTGAGGATGGATACATATTTGCTTGGTGGCCCCTGGCAGGGATTTGGCGGCCTCCGGCTCTGTTCTACTTCTAAACACCCTGACCCCCTCCCCTCTTTACTGGCCTGCGCGCTTCGCCCGCCCAGACCCCCTCTTCCGGGCCCCCTACCTACGCTCCCTGCCCAGGGCCACCATGAGCCTAGAGCCGGCCCTGGCTACAGTGACGACTATCCGCAACGCTCTCTATTCTCTTCATGGACTTCTACACCGCAAATGGGACTTCTCACGCCAGACTGTAAGAAGGTAACTTTTTCAGCAGAACTAACGAGGTCCTTGTATCTGGCATGTGCTCCATTGGGATGGCATCAACCTGTGACTCTTTCCTGCTCTAGCACAACCAGATGACCGTGAGTGGCGGTTTGTGCTTTTAGGACTGCACTCACCTATCACTTTGAAATTGCATATATCTGGTTCTACAGATTGGATTTTTGTTGTTCTTGTATCATTTTATTTATTAGGATTTACTCTAGTTTTCTAAATTGGTTTGGGATTTTTCTTGTGTTGTGCTTTCTCTTTATTGCTGGTTGTGTGCTGCATAAATACTTTACACAAAGTGAATCCTGAATGCTTTGTGCCAAGCTATTAAAGGATTAGGCACAGGTTCATTTAGTGATTTTTATGGTTCAAAGGCACAACTACGTATAAATACTGGACCTCAGACACTCAGTGCACTTCTGGGCCTGTACTGCTGTGTTGCTCAAAGAACTGCCACTCTGCTGGACTGCTGCTCTGAAGGAACTTCAGATCTGCTGTGTTGGCCTGCTGCCCTCTTGCCTGGAGAAGAACTCGACCTGCATCTTCATCTTGTACCCAGGATCTGCAATTTCATCTTGAACCCAGGACCCCAGAGTGACTCCAAGGGATAGTCTGCTGCCTTCCTAGTCTGAACCTCAGGGACATAAAAGGCTCCCCAAACAGCTCCTGGACCCAGCTGCAGGAAGTTACTGACCCCCAAATGGTACCTGTCATGTCCCGGATCCTAGGTGTGGCTCAAAGGCTTCTAAATCAAGCTTTTGGGCTATTTGTAACTGTGAATGGGTCCGTTTGCACCAAAACCACGCCGTGCAAGCCGAAAATAAGTTCAGCTGCACCCAGCCTGTCTCTCTACATGCCAGCATCAACTGCTTCCGGGGGACCTTCAACACGAAGCACCAGCCTGCCCATCCACGACGCACAGGCTGCTCTTCGCACCATACTGACAACCGACCACGACACTCTCATTGCTCCTCGCTACCCTCTCCGACGCTAGCAAAACTTAAGAGTGTAAACCTACAGCGGGACTAATCTGGGACTGTAACCCTCCTGCGCTCTATCGCAGTTGGCCTGACCTTTTGGCTTTGATCCGGTCCAGCGCTACCATTAAGCTGCATTTGGTGCTTTATCCTTTTAGGCACTATTTTACATTTTATTCTTTAAAAATTCATATAATCTCTGGTTCTACTGATTGGATTTTTGTCGTTTTGGTCTTGGCTTATTTATTACATCCTATTCTATTTTTCTAACCTGGTGTGGGATAAGTTTTGTTTACTTTACAGATTGCCTCTCAGTTAAGCCTTACTGCTCTGTGCCAAGTGAACAGGGAGTTAAGCACAGGTTAATATGCCGTACCCTTACAAGGATTGTGGTTGTTGCTTGACTAGGGCACACACCCCTGTCAACCAGTAACCCAATTTCTCCCATTAACACGTCCCTATCTTATGGGCAACCATAAGTGTTTCATAGAACGATACCACAAACCTTGACAGACAAGTTACAACATAATATACTCAATGTTTATCACAGGATCTTAAACTTCGATGAGTCTGATAACCTAAACTTCAACTCTTGCAGCAAGTGCATTTCTCTTCATAAGCACAAGCAATGTACAAAAGACAGCATCTCAAATGTCACTACAACATGGAGCCCTTCTGGACTCTAAATGGATACCATTTTAGAGGTGTTTATTTTTGTATTTAAAAAAACAGGCAAAGATGCTGTCCTGGCAGGGCAAATTGACCTCTGTTGAATTTTTGCCAAAAGTACTGCTGCTGTATCCTTCCACAGGCAAAAAATCCTAGTTAGCATATTGTGAATTTTATTGGTGGGCAGTTGGACACCAGGCTGAAGGAGTTGGGTTATCTGCTGCCCGGGGAACTTCCACTACAACGCATGCGTTAGGTCACATGCGTTTACGTCACAAGCGTTACAACGTAAGCAACGTTAGGACCCAGACCATTACGCAGCGTACCATTACATCGCATGCACATTTAAAACGCATACGCTTTTAAATCGTATGTGGTGTAATGGACGCGAGGCAGGCGGTACGGACGAGCACCAGGAAAGAGGCGGAGGAGCACCAGGATGAGGCGAGGAGAAAGAGGTAAGGGGGATTATGCTTAAAGTGTAGTGTTTAGGGTTTAGGGCAGTGTCTGGATTTTAGTGTTTAGAGTTTAGGGCAGTGTCTGGAGATTGTGCGGACAGTGTAGTGTTTATGGTTTAGGGCAGTGTCTGGTGGTCGTAGTGAAAGAGGTAAGGGGGATTATGCTTAAAGTGTAGTGTTTAGGGTTTAGGGCAGTGTCTGGGAATTGTACTGACAGTGTAGTGTTTAGGGTTTAGGGCAGTGTCTGTTGGTCGTAGTGTAGGGCAGTGTGTTAGGCATAGTGTATTACGGTTTGGGGCTTAGGGCTTAGGGTTTGGGGAAGTGTAGGGTTCTTTTTTAGGCTTTAGGCTAGTGTGTGTTATGTAGGGGGGTATGTGGCAAAAAATCGCAATGTTAACCATGCGGGGTGTTTGTGTGCATTGTAAATGTGATTTGCATGCGTTTGAATGTGTAAGCAAAGTAATGGTTTGCGTGGTGAAATCTTGCGTTGTACATGTGCATGCGATGTAAAGACGCTGATGTAAAGGGATGCGATGTAAAAGTTTGCGATTTTACATCATACATCCCTGCTGCCCAGGGGTGTGCTGGACTGTCCACTATACCCTAAATAGGCACCTTAGAATTTGGAGAAGGTAATGGCTTGTGTGGCCGTGTATTATAAAGATTAACATACCGCCTTATCCTTTGGCCTAAATCCTCTATCTGGTCACAGAACTCTTTAGTGACATGCAGCATCTTTACAACATTCTGCAGTGGGAACCTATTTCATATATAATACATGGAAGCCTGCAATTCCAGTATAAAAACCTTACTCTACTCTTCTCATTACAGTTGTGTTGTGATGTCTCTAGTCACCAGTGATAGGAAAAAGACATAGATGCGCAATTGAAATAAATAATTACATTTGAGCTGTGATGTCATAATCCCTGCTGCCAGCCCCAACAGCCATGTTGAAAGGCTGGTCATGGAGCATGATTGCAGCTTCAGTTTTACCCAAAAAATTTCATTTGGCCTTTACTCTGAGGATCTGTGTTGGACTTGGCCCTTTCTGCAGGGTCACCCCCAAACATTTTGCCTTCATCCATCTTGTTTTCTGAATTTCATTTTTGTTGGCATTAGAACTCTGTGCACTTTACCACTGCTAACCAGTACTAAAGTGCTTGTGAGCTCTCTCCCTAAATCATGCTAAATTGTTATATACCTGATTGGCAAATTTAATTTACTCATAGGCTCCTAGAATTGAACTATATTTACCCAGGGCCTGTAAATAAAATGCTACTAGTGGGATAGCAACACTCATTGTGCCACCAACTAAAGTAGCACTTTAAAACATGTCACAGGCGCCCGAGGCAGCCTGTATTGCAATTTTTAAACTGCCATTTCAACCTGGCAAAATTAATCTTTTTCCTTGACTAAACCTTCCTTTTTATCACAAATAAATCACCAAAATGGTAGTCTCTAAACGCCCAAAGGGCAATGTACATTGTATTTAAAAAATTTGACATGTGTTCTTAAGTTCCACATGTCTTAGTAGTGAAAAACTCCTCAATCAGTTGTTTTACTCTTACAATGCATTTCTCTCCCATTGTATAACATTGGGTTGCCCTATTACCTCTAATAAGTGCTAACCTTTGATTGGGAGCAGATAGGGATGTCGTGTTTGGACTCAAATGAATCACAATTTTTAATTCCCCCTAATAGTAAAGTCAGATTTTAAGTCACAATTCTGAAAATGTCACTTTTCTTGCCCTAAACATTTGGTGTCTGCTGCAAGCATCCTAGGTCACATCTATGTGAATAGCTTAGCTGTTGTGCTTTGTATATTCCTCCCAGACAGTGAGACAAAACTGTACTAGATGTTGGCAGATTCAGCCATCCTGCCTGATGGGTGGGGATAAAGATGTTCCTTGCCCCATTTACATTTCAAAGGTCTGCCACCAGCACACAGTCAATGGAGCATTACACTAACCATTTTGTCACCCTGACTTCTCAGATCCTTGGCAGGGAAAGGCAAGAACTTTCCAGAACGGTATGTGGGGGTAGCCTAGAATATTGTCCCACTTAAAAAAGCTGGCACCATGTAAAATTATTGGACCTCCTGATCCACTCATCAGTACATTTCTGGGACTGTAGACAAAACAGAAGAAGGACTTTCTTATTCTCCAATGGTTTGCCCTGCTGCTTGAAGCCTACCCTACTCTCTGAGAAGGAAGACTGAACCTGCTCCCTAATCCCAGGCATACCCGAGTGACTCCAAGGGTCAGTTGGGTGATCTCCTGATTTGAGTCACAGGCACACAGCACGTTCCAGAGGCCTCCCTGCACCTTCCCAGAAGACCTGCTGCAATTGAACATGCCTTGACCTGCAACTGCATCTGTCTGGGCCCTGATGCCCTTTGCTAGAGTGAGTCCCTGATTCCCAAGAGGTGCCTTGCCAGATTCTGGACCCTTGGATGGTATCAGTGTGTACACCTCTAATGGAAAAGGAGAAATCTTGATGTTTTTGCCTCTTTGTTGTCGTGAATGGGCCTGTTTGCATCGAGACTACCACCAGCAACGACCGCCAACACGAAGCTCTAGTGAACCTGACTCTTCCTGCTACAGCGAATGCCAAAAACGACGGTCAACGCGAGAGCTGCACTTTGTGCTACAGCCATAACAGCACTTGATGACTGCCAATACGTAGCTACAGTAGGGCCGGCTTTAGGCATGTGCAAGCTGTGCACCTGCACAGGGCCACCAAACCCCAGGGGCCACCACGCCAATATATATCCTTAATATATGAATCCTCTGAGGATGGATACATATTTGCTTGGTGGCCCCTGGCAGGGATTTGGCGGCCTCCGGCTCTGTTCTACTTCTAAACACCCTGACCCCCTCCCCTCTTTACTGGCCTGCGCGCTTCGCCCGCCCAGACCCCCTCTTCCGGGCCCCCTACCTACGCTCCCTGCCCAGGGCCACCATGAGCCTAGAGCCGGCCCTGGCTACAGTGACGACTATCCGCAACGCTCTCTATTCTCTTCATGGACTTCTACACCGCAAATGGGACTTCTCACGCCAGACTGTAAGAAGGTAACTTTTTCAGCAGAACTAACGAGGTCCTTGTATCTGGCATGTGCTCCATTGGGATGGCATCAACCTGTGACTCTTTCCTGCTCTAGCACAACCAGATGACCGTGAGTGGCGGTTTGTGCTTTTAGGACTGCACTCACCTATCACTTTGAAATTGCATATATCTGGTTCTACAGATTGGATTTTTGTTGTTCTTGTATCATTTTATTTATTAGGATTTACTCTAGTTTTCTAAATTGGTTTGGGATTTTTCTTGTGTTGTGCTTTCTCTTTATTGCTGGTTGTGTGCTGCATAAATACTTTACACAAAGTGAATCCTGAATGCTTTGTGCCAAGCTATTAAAGGATTAGGCACAGGTTCATTTAGTGATTTTTATGGTTCACCCTGATAAGGATTGTTGTAGATGCTTGATAAGAATTTTCACCCCCGCATCCAACAACCCAACCTCTTACAATCTGTTTTTCTAAAGTGAACATTGATTAGCAGAAAGGAGATATTCATGGCAACATGTTTATTTTGCAGCACATAGTTAATTTCCAAAATGAAAGAAACTCTCTGCATCTTTGAACTCACTCTGAGTTACTGCATTTTAAATCTAATTTATATTAAACTGATTCCAATGCGTTTTGAAGCCAATTATTCACTGGTTAATTTCTGTTTAATTTCGCACTACAGATTCGTCATTAGTTCTTCAAGTCTGCAACCTTAATCTCCTTATGTCACTGTGTGTGTTTGTGAATATAGAGAGATTAGACAGTTCTATATCCCGAAATCTAGGCATGTTCGCTCTGGAGCTCCAGTAGCACAGGGTATGTTAGATAAATGAATAGTTGGCATAAACAAGCAGTATTGCAACTTATTGTCTATTAATTTCTTTAAACATGTTTGGTTTAAATAGGTTGGGACAACTCCCAGCACCCAGTAATAATGGTTGCATCGACTACCGCAAAGCGTACTGAATAACCAGAGGTCAAGTGCTTCCTTTCAGAGCTGCCGCAGCTCAGGTCGGCAGCGCGGCGTCTGCTTGGAGACCGGAGACTCGGGCTGCATGCCATCAGGGGGGTTCGACAATTAGCTCACTCGTTGCACTTGCTCTGACCCCAGTGTGAAGACAATATGGCAGCCCTCTGTGTCGCTCCCCGAAGTGCTGCGACGCATTTATTTACACGGGTTGGGTATGGGTTCATGCCGGCAGATGCGCCCCTGCTGCAGCTGGTCACTCGTGAGCTGCTGCATTAATTCAAACTGCCATCTGCTTCTCAAAGATTAGAACTGACGACTGGGACACATTACATGTGTCTGTGTCTATTAGACATCTCGTTAGAACGGAAAGTATTAATTGAGGGATTGGCAGTTTGGTTCGCAGCCCTACGATGGCAGTGGAATAAAAAACAAGCATTTGCAATGCAATAGGTCTCGCATTAGGAAAGTTTGAGCTATTGGTATTGTAAATTACAAATTTGTTATTTATGTGTTAGTTTTGAAAATAGCGACATTAATAGCTTTGTCATTTACAATGCCAATAGTTTTAACTTTCGCAAATGTGACACCTATAGCATTTGTAACGCAATATGTGTTGTATTTACATGACTTAGATGTATTGATATTACAAATAACAATGGCTTGTATTTTTTTTTAAAGAATTAATACTTTTAAAAAAGTTATTGTAATTTATAATGGCAATAGCTTAAACTTTTGTGAATAACTTTTGTGAAGATTATGTTCATTGTATGTTATTATGAAGAAAATCGAAGAACAGAAGTGAAATATTAACATCTTTTTGTGACATTTGTAATAAAGCTTGAAACATTGAGAGAACATATTTGAACCAGTTGTTGTTGAATGATTGCACAGATTGATGCTGTAGTGGTGCTGAGTGATGTTGTGGCGACGAGTGATGCTGTGGAGTTCAGTGATGCTGTGGTAGTGCATAGTGATGTTGTGGTGCCCCTGAGTGATGCTGTGGTGGTGCTGAGTGATGCTGTGGTGATGTGATAGATAGGTTTCGTGAGTGCGCTAGATAGAGGGAGGGCGATAGATAGAGTGAGGGCGATAAATAGAGTGAGGGCGATACATAGATAGATAGAGTGAGGGCGATACATAGATAAATAGAGTGAGGGCGATACATAGATAGATAGAGTGAGGGCGATACATAGATAGAGTGAGGGCATTACATAGATAGATAGAGTGAGGGCGATACATAGATAGATAGAGTGAGGGCGATAGATAGATAGAGTCAGGCTGATAGATAGATAGAGTCAGGCCGATAAATAGATAGAGTCAGGCCGATAAATAGATAGAGTGAGGCCGATAGATAGATAGAGATAGAGTGAGGCCGATAGATAGAGGGAGGGCGATAGATAGATAGATAGAGTGAGGGCGATAGATAGAGTGGTATTGTGTGGAGTGTGTGTTGCATTCAGTATAGTGTAATTATGTGGTGTGTAATTATGTGTCACTGAGTGTTATTTGGAGTGTATGTTGCATTGAGTGCAGTGTAATTATCACCTTCGCTGCGGCGGCTATTCCGCCGCAGCGCTAAGGGGGCGGGGGGCCGTGCGGCGCTCACACGCTGGTGATGGAACCGCTCCGTCACCAGCCTCGGGTGAGCTGTGCTGATGACGGAGCAGTTCCGTCATGGCCCGCCCGCTCAATAGAACGCGCCGCGCAGGCGCGAAACCAGCGACGCGCAGGCGCGAAATCAGCGCCGCGCAGGCGCGTTGGGTGGGGCATGACGGAACCGCTCCGTCATCAGCACAGCGCCACCGCGGCTGATGAGGGAGCGGTTCCGTCATCAGCATCGATGCAGTTATGATGCATATAACCACGTGGCACTTAGTGGTATTTGGAGTGTACGTTGCATTGAGTCCTGTGTAATTATGTGGCGTGTAATTATGTGGCACTGAGTGAGATTTGGTGTGTATGTTGCATTGAGTGCAGTGTAATTATGTGGAGTGTAATTATGTGGCACTGTGTGGTATTTGGAGTGTATGTTGCATTGAGTGCAGTGTTATTATGTGACGTGTAATTATGTGGCACTGTGTGGTATTTGGAGTGTATGTTGCATTGAGTGCAGTGTAATTATGTGCTGTGTAATTATGTGGCACTGAGTGGTATTTGGAGTGTATGTTCCATTGAGTGCAGTGTAATTATATGGCATGTAATTATGTGGCACTGAGCGGTATTTGGAGTGTATGTTGCATCGACTGCTGTGTAATTATGTAGTGTGTAATTATGTGGCACTGAGTGGGATTTGGAGTGTATGTTGCATTGAGTGCAGTGTAATTATGTGGCGTGTACTTATGTGGCACTGAGTGGGATTTGGAGTGTATGTTGCATTGAGTGCTGTGTAATTATGTGGCGTGTAATTATGTGGCACTGAGTGGTATTTGGAGTGTATGTTGCATTAAGTGCTGTGTAATTATGTGGCGTGTAATTATGTGGCCATGAGTGGGATTTGGAGTGTATGTTGCATTGAGTGCTGTGTAATAATGTGGAGTGTAATTATGTGGCACTGAGTGGTACTTGGATTGTATCTTGCATTGAGTGCAGTGTAATTATGTGGCGTGTAATTGTGTGGCACTGAGTGGGATTTGGAGTGTATGTTGCATTGAGTGCAGTGTAATTATGTGGCGTGTACTATGTGGCACTGAGTGGTATTTGGAGTGTATGTTCCATTGATTGCTGTGTACTTATGTGGCGTGTAATTATGTGGCACTGAATGGTATTTGGAGTGTATGTTGCATTGAGTGCTGTGTAATTATGTGGCACTGAGTGGGATTTGGAGTGTATGTTGTATTCAGTAGAGTGTAATTGTGTGGCGTGTAATTATGTGGTACTGAGTGGTATTTGGAGTGTATGTTGCATTGAGCGCAGTGTAATTCTGTGGTGTGGAATTATATGGCACTGAGTGGTATTTGGAGTGTATGTTGCATTGAGCGTAGTGTAATTATGTGGCGTGTAATTATGTGGCACTGAGTGGTATTTGAGTGTATGTTGCATTGAGTGCTGTGTAATTATGTGGCGTGTAATTATGTGACACTGAGTGGTATTTGGTGTATGTTGCATTGAGTGCTGTGTAATTATGTGGCGTGTAATTACGTAGCACTGAGTGGGATTGGGAGTGTATGTTGCATTGAGTGCATGATGGGGCTAGCAGTACAGAGGCTTCCAGGCGTGGGGAACAAGGGTTTACACCAGAAAGCAATCCTAAATGGGGTTTGTATCGCTGCAAAACGGGTGCATAAGTAAAACAAATGCACCCACCAATGTCGGAAAACAAGACTCAGCACCATTAACAGGTGTCATCCTGTAGCCAGGCAACAAGCAGCAAGCCACGCACACCACTCACAAAGAGCATCCTCTTCTAGATTGACACAGAGTACCACGAGGAGCGCAGGCGTCCCCTGCAGCTTTCATGAATCCCATTCTCTGAGCACCACACCTGGCACTCACCGAAGGAGGGGGGCATGGATGCTGTGCAGTGGGGCACAGAGGCGCAACTAGAGACAAATTTCGGGGGGGAGGGGGGCTACTAAAAAAAGGCAGAGTGGAGATGCAGGGGCCCTAAGAAAGGGCGGCATGGGTGCGTTAAAAAAAATACATTGTCAATTGAAATAAGGCGAACTGCAGCATTGCGTGTGCCAGAGAAGGGCTGCGCATGACAACTCAAAGCAATCACGGCACCCGCGCCATTAAACTGAAAGTGCGGCATGGGTGTCCTTTAAAAACAAGCCCAGGACTGGTGCGCGCGCGGGCGCTTGTTTGTCCGCCGCTGCATGCGAGTGATCAATTATAGTTAAATAGTAAAAGAATACAATGTCAGGGGAGCCTCACCTCGAAGAACTGACAGCGGGAAGGTAAGCAGAATAAACGCTCGTGAAATAAAGTGCAATTCCTCAGGTTAGGTTGGAGGCACAAAAAAATGGTTATGTGAATACGGCGAACAGTGGCATTGCACAGGCCAATGAAGGGCTGCACATGACACCGCTATGCAATCACAACACCCGATCCATTAAACTAACAAGTATACCCTAAGTGACGCAGGACCGGATAATGACCCTGTTATCTCAGAAGGGAGGGCTGCTTGCCAGGTCTTCTCTGCCACAAGACCTGGACGAGATAATAAGCTGCAAAGAATAACAAACGGGCAAAACACAAACCTGCATTAAAAAAACAAGAAAGCAGCCCGGGCTGGGCGGAAGTCAGGCAGCCCTCCTCGAGACAGAGGCGGGGCCTGACCAGAAGCAGGAAGTCGAGCGCGACCGGAGCTTCCCAGGAGGCAGGCTACAATGGCTGGCTCAAGGCTCCGGAGCAGAGAGAGGAGAGCCCTGCGTGCAGCCGGCGTCCGCCCGGGAAGCCAAGGAGCGGAGTGCCAGTGTCCCTGTGCCCATTGATGCCGGAGGGAGCAGCCCCGGAGCGGGACCTGGCTGGGCACGTTGTCTCCCCGGAAGAGTCCTGCGGAGGAGAAGTCCCGGTGAGTGGGGCTCCGTGCTTGCGTTTCTGGGGACAGGAGGTACTTGGGGCATGTTGAGGGCTGCGGGGGCCATGGTATTTGGAGTCCCCAGTGTGGGACTCCCAACGATAGTGCCGGCATCTCTCCAGAGCCCACGAGGCTGCCCAGGGGCACTGGCTCGAAAGCGAAACTGACGACGCACAAAGCAAGTAGCTAGGAGCGCGCTCCCGCGGTGAAAACTGGAAACGAAAAGCGTGTGGCACATTGCTGTCCACATTCCTAAATACGGGTAACATTAGGTCTGAAGCAGACACCATCAATGCTCACGCATTGAGGGTACATCTGCTCGACCTAAAAAGTAGTATATGAAAATCGGATTGTTTTCAGGAAATATTTACTATTTGAATTGTCAAGGAAATAAAAAAGAAGTTCCTAAATCCCTTCCTATTGCACTCCCCCTGAAAGGTTTTTGAGGACACTGGTCCACTGTCTGTTTGTCAAACGTCATCCGCTGCCGTTTAGTGTGATTGTTATTGTTTATCACCAAGACAAATAATAAATCTGTTAGGGGGCAAATCTTCGGTTAAACACTCCTTTTAGGAACCATATTTATCAAGTCCCAGAAACACAATCGTCCTGTTCCAATGCTGTTTCCTGGTGCAAGTGAGGATTACATCCAGAAAATGCCAAACATTACACATGCCTAATAGTATTTAATTTCACAATCCTACACTATGCTCACTTAAAACTCCTGTATTTAAAAAAAGGTTGTAAATCTGCAACTCAGGTTTACTACTTCTCATAGGTGCAGATTTAGGACTTTCAGGCACAAACAAAGAGCCTGATTTACAATGCATTTTCCGCCATATATGTGTTCGGTTACATCAGAAAATGGATCCATTTAGGCCTTTCATGAGGTCCACGAATGATTTGTGATAGTCGGTTAACTACTGTGAAATGCTGGTAGTAATCCACAGTAGTAAATTCCACATGAGGGACGAGTGGTTGAAGGCCTGCTTTGTCGTAAATGTTTGTGGATACCAACAAACAAGTGAGACATGGAGTTTTACGTGTGTAAAAGGTTAGAGTAAGTCTTCTCCCTGGAAGAGAAGGGGAGCAGATCATCTACAAATTTGCTGGAAATGTAAGCTGTGGTGGCTGGTGACATTTGACTGTGGTGGCATAGAGGTTGGCTTGGAGTGTTATGTCACAAGTAGGCGAAGCAAGCAAGCCTGACGGACAAAAGTGGGGAGTTGGGTCCTCACCCCAGAATTCTTTTTCAAAAAGAGTGTCGTTTGGCAGCTGTTGTTTGCACACATTTGCCACTGGGTAAAGCAAAGGTCGTATATGTCAGGGCCTGACGGGAAGCGTTGATTACAACGCAGACATTACAGCGCAATGCCTTTATAATGCAACTTTTACAACGCAAGTGCCTTTACATCGCATGTCATTACAATGCATGTCATTGCAACGCATGCCATTACAATGCATGGCATTACAACACATACCATCACAACGCATTACAAGGCTAGAAATGGAGATTTTTTAGTTTTGGGGTGGGTATAGGTTTTGGGATAGTTGGGAATACTAATTGTTACCCCTACGCTATCCAACACTTTCCCTACTGTTGCTCTCATTGGAGTGGGAATAGCAATTTTTACCCCTACGCTATCCAACACTTTCCATACTGTTGCACTTATTGGAGGGTGAATAGTAATTTTTACCCGTACAATATCCAACAATTACCCTACTGTAGCACTAAAAGTATTATGCGTTGTATAAGTATACATTGTAATGGTATGCATTGTAATGGAATGCGTTGTAATGGTAGTTTTAAAAAATGCGTTGTAAAATCATGCGATGTAATGGTAGTTGTATTGTAAAAAATGTAATGTAAAAGGATGGGTTGCAATTGTTTGTGTTGTAACGTCATATATTCGGCCTGACTTATGCTGTTCGTGCTGTCATGCCATTGCAGTGTGTTGGCTGTATTGGGATCTAGATACAACGCGTGGATGCGACACCAACATCTGAGAAGCAGGATACCGAGCCCATACTGCGCAACCAGAAGGAAAACGAATAGGGGATGGAAGCACGGCATGCAAGGAAGGCTTCCCATTTTAACAAGAATCAGGACTGTGACAATTAGACTGATTAGCAGGGTAATTATTTATACATAGTAAGTCAAATCAAATCTGGGAGCACCGCAATACATCTTCCAGGGGTTGCAGAGAGTCCAGTCTATGGCGGCAAAGATGGTGTTAAATAGGCAAAGCAGTTCCTCAACAATGCTGGCTCTGAGAGACCTTCATTGGCTGCCTATTTAATGAAAGGGTACACTTTAAATCACTCTGCATTGTCTACAGATCTGTGCACAACTCGGGTCTGTAAGTACTTACCGAACTCCAGATGGTGCGTGCATTGTCAGTCACATGAGTAATGTAGTTCATCTCGACATAGTGTATTATCTACCTTTCTGATTTATACATGCTTTTGACTGCTGCATGTGCTTTCAGGAATGTCTGACAGCTGGTGTGGACAGTTGTATTCCAGCTAAATGTGGGGGCAAAGGGCGAGGGTCCTCTAACCCTTGGTTCTCTGGGTCACTCACGCTGGCTAAGCAGCTAGAGCGAGCTTGGCGTCGCTCATATGAGACATCTGCAAAGATAGAGTATCGTGCACCTATCAAACACTATCACAAGTGCATTCGCAGAGCCCGTGATGACTACGTGGCCAATAAAATCTTAGCCAGCTCCAACCCGGCGAAGACCATTTTCTCCCTGCTTAATGACATGAAGAGCGCGGGATCCAAGAGAGCGTCTACCATCAGCTCCAACCTTCAATGTGATGAGCTTGCGGAGCACTTTCTGAATAAAGTGGACTGGATCTACAGGGGTCTCCCAACGTTGACTCCCCTGCCGGAAGGCGGGGTGCCTGACAGGATAGATAACTCGGGGGCAGTTTGCCTGTCCTCCTTCCCTCCTTTGACCCTCCCGGGTTATGAGGCTTTGTGCTCTAAAATAAGATCCGGTTCCCCGGCGGACCCTATGCCACCCGCCCTTTTCTGCGAGCTACATTCTTTAATTTCTCCAGTAAGTCTTGATCTGGCCAATCTGTCCTTGAGCTCAGCTTCTGTTCCTCGGGCTTGGAAGAATGGTAAAGTGGTTCCATTACTAAAAAAGCCCTCATTGGACCCGGGTGATCCAGGGAAATATTGACCTATTTCTCAGCTCCACTTCCTGGCCAAGTTGGTGGAATCCCATGTGAATTTCACTTTGGCTAAGTTCCTTGAACTGAACGCTATTCTTGCTACAACTCAGCACGGTTTTCGGCCTTGGCACAGCACCGAGTCTGCTCTAATGGTTGTGCTAGAAACTATCCGGGGTAGTCTGGATGTTGGGGACTCGGCAGCACTGTTCCTTTTGGACATAAGTGCCGCCTTCGATACTGTGTCCCATGAAATTCTCCTGAAACGCCTCAAGGAAGTGGGGGTGAGAAGTGTGGCTTTGGCTTGGTTTCGGTCTTTCCTGGAGGACAGGTCCTTTCAGGTCTCTGTTCCTCCATACCATTCTCGGGAGGCTGCTTTGGAGCAGGGAGTCCCACAGGACTCTGTGTTGAGCTCTCTTTTGTTCAACCTATATGTTAGACCCTTGGCGGAGGTGGCTAAGAGCAGGGGGTTGTCCTTGGTCTCTTACGCTGACGATACCCAACTGGTGTTTGCTTTCTCTAAGAAGTGTAATACCAATTTGGGTAAGTTCAAGGACGACCTCCTGGCTATCTCTGACTGGATGGCGGCTAACTGTCTACAGTTGAACGCCAGAAAATCCGAGATTCTCCTCTTTGGCAAGGACCGTGAGCTTTGGTCTGAGCAGTGCTGGCCGGAGTGCCTCAAGCCCGTCCCCCGCCCTAAAGAGGCGGTGAAAAACCTGGGCGTGTGGTTTGACAGCGACTTGACGTTTGACAAACAGACGAAAGCTGCTGCTGGGACCTTTTTCGGGCTATTGCGAGGCCTCAGACCACTGCTCGGTTTCTTTCCCCCCAAGGTGTGTCAAACTATTATCCAAGCGTCCATCATGTCCAGATTGGATTATGCTAAATGTCTCTACTTGGGTGCCAACAAGGCGAGTATTAAACACCTTCAGAGGGTCCAGAACGCGGCGGCGCAGCTTTTGGTTGCATTGCCTATTATCTCACTTGGTTGCACATGTGCTGCCAAGGCTCCATTGGCTGCCAGTGGCCCGGCGTATTGAGTTTAAGGCACTCTGCTATTCACATACGATCTTGACACTACAGGCCCCACCTGGGTTACTCCACTTGTTAGAGTACTATGTGCCGGGGTGTGTGCTTCGATCTGCCGACCTTGCGCTGGCCCGTGTTCCACGCGTCTGGAGAGCGTGGGCTGGTGGCCGTTCCTTCGGCTATCTGGCCACAAAACTCTGGAATTCACTCTCTCTCACCATGAGAGCAATGCCGAATCATTTGGCATTTCGAAAAGCCTTAAAGACCTGGCTCTTTCCCTCACAGATAGTCAAATGATTGCTGTCTCACTGTTTGGTCTCGGGTTCATGGGGTTTCTGGTTGTGCTGGGACGCCTCGTTGCTGAGGCAGCTACGCGCATTACAAATCCTAAATAAAATAAATTAAATAATTGCTAATTCACTATGAGTATACAGATGTGTATTCATATTGCATATACCTTCTACGGTTTGCATTGTTATCTGATATCAACATAGTGCCTGCTAATATCTGTATGTATGATCATCCACTAATCAGCCTGAACATGCCTAGTTAGCATTCTCGTGTAAAACTGTAAACCCACAAAACTTAACAATGCAAACTGTAGAAGTTGTATGCAATATGAATACACATCTGTATACTCATTGCGATTATATATATACAGTCAATAAATACGAACTTTGCCACTACTTGTAAATCCTGGGTGCGACTTTTCTTGGGCTGCAGCAGCGCAGCGCGAGGCGATTGAAATATATATATATATATGTATATATATATATATATATATATATATATATATATATATATATATATATATATATATATCCAAGACACTTTGCCACCAACTATCGCTCCTCTTCACCTCGGGTGCCTCCTTACCGCACGGTGGTGTGCGTTACAATATGTACAAACACACAGTTCCCATGTCTACGAACTGCTCCACAATTAAGGTCACTCCAGTCAAATTTTCGTAGTCTCTACGCCAGGTTTATTTTCCCGCGTGCACACTTATCCAGTCAACAAACGCGTTTCGGCGTGGCCGCCTTCGTCAGTGTTGTCTGATTGAGACTCACTTTTGCATTTAAATAAAGTTTCTTCAAAACATTGTCATGTGATTAAAAACAAACATAAAAAAGGCACTTCAATTATATTCATTGATATGCGGCGGGCATCTTAGAGTGTCCGAAATCAGTGTGATTATAATCATTTGTCAATATAACAGATCAATCATTATATTTCATGCAATTTACTCGCATTTTCTTTCAACAAATGTGGGTATCCTACTTTTTGTGCAAGATAACCACAATTCTTTCGCCCTGAATGGGCGCTTAGCTTGTTCAAATCACAAGCGCACTTTTCAGCGTTTCACTATTCGGTTCACAGTATTAGGCCTGGGTGGTAGTGCCCGTTGTGTCACATATAATTTTGTTATGCTGCCCTGGATGGGCTATCTCAGTACAATTGTAATATGTGACAATGATCATATATAGATGCGGTAAGTATACTTACATTCAAGCTGCAGGGAACAGGTTAGAAGGTGACACACTCTACTCTGAATCTTCTTACAGTGTGGGGATCTTACCCTATGTGTACCCACATTTCCTCTTCGTTATTCAACCCTCCAGGATTCTTTGTTTGGAGCATAATGATGTACCTTGATTCCAAGGTCCTTAGGGGCATATTATCAAGGGGGTTTATCTCCGCTTTTTTGGCTTTAAAAGCAAAGAAAGCGGAGATAAAATTATCTCCCTATTACCTAGCTGTCGCTAACACCAGTTAGCGACAGCTAGTAGGAGATAGCGACCATCTTGGGCCCCACTTTGCATGTCAGTGATATTTATCACTAATGACATGCAAAGTGGGCGTGCCAAGATGTTAGCGACTGGAAACAGTCGCTAACATCGCTATCTCCTATTACCAACTTTTGGAGATATTCGGGCTAAGCGCGAATATCTCCAAAAACTAACACCTGCCCTGAGCAGTTCTTAGCCATGTTATCCAATGGGAGGTGGATAACATGGCTAAGAGCATTAGCTCGGTAATGCATGAATATCGCTGACTTTTCAGCGATATTCATGCATTGCGGCAGTTTTTTTTCGCATTTGCGATAAACCTTGATAATAGCAAGGTTTATCTGCGATAATTTCTGATGATGCTTAGCGTTAAAAAATTCGTTGCTAAGCATCGTTAGCGATAAATATCGCTTAACGTTGGTAATATGCCCCTTAGTTTCTTAACCCAGTCTCCCCCTCTCTCTATTCTTACCAATTGGTCCAGAATGAAAAAGGTTAGCAAATTGCTATTGCTTTTATGCAATTTCTCATAGTGTCGGGCCACAGGGTAACTCTGATCTTTTGAGTTAATAGCTCTCATGTGTTCCAAAATCCTGAGTTTGGTCTGTTTCGTGGTGCTTCCCACATACTTTTTGCCACATGGGCATATTAGACAGCACACAGTAAATTCAGAGTTACAATTGAGTGATTTCGAAATCGTCACCTTTTTTGATCTCCCCGGTACCTCATATTCCTTCACTTTTTGTGAGTTTTTACAGGCCTTACATTTCATACACGGATAGAATCCCAATGCTGGGGCCTTTTTCTTTTTCTTATGTTCATAGTGGCTGTTTACTAGATGGTCCCTAAGGGAGTGGCTTTTTCGATATGTAACCAGTGGGTAGTCAGGTAAGAGTTTGCCCACCACCCCATCTGATTTCAATATGTTCCAATTTCTACGTAAGATTTGGAACATTTCTGGAGATTTGTCAGTGAAGTTAGTAATTAGCCTCACTTTCATATCCCTTGCTTTTACCCTATCTATAAGCAGTTCATTTCTGGGCCAAGCATCACTTTTCCTTTGCGCCTCATCTAGAATGCCTTTACAGTATCCCCTTAGTTCGAATCTCTTCCTGGATTCATTTTTTGCTTTCGTGTATTCTTCCTCAGTGGAACAGTTCCGCTTTATTCACAGGAACTCTCCCAGTGAGATGTTATTCACAACACTGCGTGGGTGGCAGCTCCCTGCGTGCAGGATAGTATTCCCTGCCGTGGGTTTCTTATACACGGCCGTCTGGATTTTATTGTCTTGAATGAATACCCTCAGATCCAGATAAAAAACCTCATCCCTGCTGATGTGGCTGGTGAACCTGAGGTTCTGTTGATTCTCATTCAAGATCTTGATGTATTCTTCAGCCTCCCTCTGTGTTCCACTTAGGGAGGTCACATTCAATAAATGAAATTGAAAAAAGAGCGCTTCCTTGTCATTCCCCTGTGCAGCAATCCATGAATACGGGGCGTTCCAGCCTCGAAACGCGTCGGAACTGGCTAAACATCGAAAGGCTTCGAGGAAGGCAAGCTCAGCGAGGCAGCTAATGCTGGAAGGTCTGAGGCAGCATCGAGTGCACTTCTAAAGCTCAAAGGCTTTGCTCACACAAGTATCCGCACGGCTGCCTTGGCCGTGAGAGGCAGCACCAATTTCGAGGAAGGCTGAACCAGTCGGAATGGAAATGGCCTCGGAAGGGAACCTTCCTTTCCGTGAGGCATGCTATCCCATGGGCGAAAATTCTTGCCAAACCGGACTCTTTCACCTACTTAAGGCAAACTAAATAGCTGAATGTATCACAGGGGACTGAGCCTACTCAAGGTTAACGTTATTCAGCGCTTTTCAGGACTTAAAGTACCAGCATGCACTGCGTGTCCAATGTGCCACGCCCACTTAGGGAGGTCACATTCAATATATGAAATTGAAAAAAGAGCGCTGACTTGTCATTCCCCAGTGCAGCAATCCATGAATACGGGGCGTTCCAGCCTCGAAACGCGTCGGAACTGGCTAAACATCGAAAGGCTTCGAGGAAGGCAAGCTCAGCGAGGCAGCTAATGCTGGAAGGTCTGGGGCAGCATCGAGTGCACTTCTAAAGCTCAAAGGCTTTGCTCACACATATATATATATATATATATATATATATATATATATATATATATATATATGACCAGCTTTCAGGAATCCAGCTGTGTAGGACTTATACCCACACGGATCAGTTATATCGATGATCTTTTTCTAATTTGGGATAGACCACAATCATTGGCATTGGAATTCATCCAGGAATTGCCTGTGAATGATTTGAATCTGAAGTTTACCTATAACATTAGCTGTAACTGCTGTGAATTTGTGGATGTCAGCATACAAATTGTGGGAGGTAAAATGACAACCAGTTTATTTAGAAAAGATCGGCAGGTAACACGGTTCTGCATGCCGCTAGTAATCATCCGACTTCCCTAGTACACAATATCCCCTATGGGGATATGTTGCGGGAACGCGGCAATGGCAGTACCAATGAAGCCTTCTTCATGGAACAAACTAGAATGGAATAAAGGTTCAAACAAAGGGGGCATAGCGAGAAAGTTCTGCAGAGAGCAAAAACCAAAGTGAAAGATAAAACACAGAGGAATCTATTGTGTAATCAGCCATTAGGGCAAGACCCAAGTTCCACCGGTAATGCCAGTGAAGCACCTAAAATGATCACAACGTATAGTAGGAGTGCTAACAACTTAAGGAAAGCTATGAAAGCCCACTGGAGCCTGTTATTGGCAGATCCAATAATAGGGAAACACATGGGCAAATCACCCAAAATTCACATATAGATGTCCCAGATCCCTTAAGGACCAGCTGGTCCACAGTTACCCACAGGAGAGTATTAAAAAGCCAATTGCTATTACCTGCCAAGGGGATTACAATTTGCAACTCCTGCAAAGCTTGCAGAAAAAGCAAGAGTCGTAGAACATACACCACAGGTTCAGGATTGATATAAAACCATCATGAAATCTATCCACTGCACCAGTGATTTTGTTGTCTACGTCCTGGAGTGCCCTTGCGGCCTCCAGTACATCAGCAGCACAAAATTACAACTGAACGTAAGAATTCTACAACATTTTAGAGCATTGACTAACCTTGATTTCAGTTACCCGGTAGCAAGACACTTTGCTGATAAACATCAAAGTGATAGTAACCTATTACAATTCTATGGAATAGATAGGGTTTGCCACTGATGCGAGGAGGTGACAGGGAGAGAAATCTCAGTGTTTTGGAGTCTACATATATAATTGACCTCCATACTAAAACTCCCAATGGATTAAACAGCGGAGAAGAATTGGCAACCCACTTAGGACGTTAAATCCAGTAATTTATCTATTGGAAGCAGTCCTTTTCCTTTATCATTATTAGTTTTAATCTCCTTGTTCTTATAATCACAGGTTGTAAATTTAGACAGATGAGTAACCCTGTGAAACCCAACACCGTAGGCCTAAATGAACAGTATTTGCCACAGTAGTATAGGGTAAAGGCACACATCATGACCTATCTGTAGGGTTGGTCATCGTCCATGTTACTCACAGTGGATGATCTGGCAGGTCCCATCAGTTCCTAGTAATTCTCACAATAATTGTCACTATATAAACCTTTTAGGAGGAACACTGGTACTGGTTTTCCCATTCACTTTCATATAGTGAGGGCACCAATATACAGCCTTTCCCATTAGTTCAGGTGGTACGGGGTAAAAAGAGGAGTGTTTCCCGCTATATGAGTACATGATTTAGGATTGGGTGAAAATTTGACCACTTGGTGGGAATAGTGTGAAGGTAATGAGTACATTACTCAGTACATTTCTAAACACACTAAGGGGTCGATTCCGATCCCGTAAAAAGCGCTCCGAATCGTCGTACGGAGCATTTTTTTCCATACGATTCTTACCCGTAACCGTCCCCGTACGAACGACGTAGTACGATCCACACCCAATGCAGCTATCCGTACAAATCGTACCAGGGACCGTACGAATAGAATTCCTGTACGAATCGCCCTCGGAACCCGCTGTACACGACGTTTGTACAGTTCGCGGCTGCTTTTTACGACCCGGCAAGTACGATCCGTGTTGGGTACGCTCCGCACGACCCTTTTTCTACGGGAGCTGGAAACTGCCGTAAAATCAGAGTTCGCCCCGAAACAGGTACAGAACACCCCCCCCCCCGGGTACGGCGCGTACACCCCATGATCGCAGGGGTACGCGCCGTACCCCCAGCGTACATGGGTTACGTGCCGTACCCCCAGCATACATGGGGTACGGCGCGGTACCCCTGCGATCACGGGGAGTACGCGCCGTACACCCAGAGTACATGGGGGACGTGCCGTACCCCCAGCATACATGGGGTACGCGCCGTACCTCATGTACGTTGGGGATACGGCAAGTACCCCATGTACGCTGGGGGTACGGCACGTACCCCATGAACGCTGGGGGTACGGCACGTACTCCCCGTGATCGCAGGGGTACGGCGCGTACCCCTGCGATCATGGGGTGTACGCGCCGTACGGTGTGTATGTGATTGTGCGCTTTTCCGTACGAATCGCCCTTACCTGACGTGGACCGTACGGATCGCGTCCTGGTGCCCCGGTCCGGATCGTACTTGACGGGTCGTACGGCGTCTGTACGAGTTGTACGGAAACGGCGCCGGATGCGAGTCGTACGGACGGTGATTTTACCGGATCGGAATAGGCCCCATAGTGTTGCATGCCATATATGTCCACTGTTAAATGTATCCGGATTTGCCAGTTACACATAATTATATGCCTGGATACTTCGCTATCAAATGGTAGGATTATTTGTGGAAATCGATTATGTTTATGTTTTTCAGAAATAATCGCCATATTTTGATTGCGTTTTCTCAAGATATCGTGGGTGTTAAATTTATTGACATATTATGTTAACAATGGCGAATACGGACCACATTGGGACCACTTACGAATTGAGGTGGTATTCTTAATCACATATATATGTAATTGTAATTCTGAACGAATTACGTTTAATTTATTACGCAATGGTACTCGATTTATGCAGTGGGTCCGCGACAAACATTTTTTGAATCAACTTTATTGAGACACCGTAAACGATGTAGTCACTATGTTATACAATGTGACTATTTTCTGATACACAAACTAATGGAGTTTTTTCATAAGATTGTATCAATTATGTTTCTTTGATTTTTACTCTCATTAATATGATTTCTTTGATTTGAATGTACATACATATTTACCTTGCGTAGTATGTTTACTATGTTCATGAACTATCACCCTTATTTTGAATGGAATTTGCTTGCACAAATCACTCGATAAGGTTAAACGCCGAAACACGTCATCTTGGTGCATAATAAAGGAATTGTGCAGTCTCCTGGTATGCCTCTCCTTTGTGTTCTTCATTTTGGAGGATGTTACTTTGGAAATTTAACGGCTGCTGTAGCCGCCAGCAGGCATTGTTACTGTGGGAAGGGAGCTGCTAAGTGTAGCGATTCTTTGAAGTTTGTATATATATATATATATATATATATATATATATATATATATATATATATATATATGAAAAGCTTTCAGGAATCCCGCTGTGTAGGACTTACAGGAGGTACCAGGAGGGTTTTTGGCCCCCAAGGACCCTCAGGAGTAAAGTCTACTTCATCCCCCAACCAGTAGTGCACCACGAGCCGTGGTTGCAGAGTGGTAAAGGAAGGGGGCATGGCCACCGAAGACCTCACAGAGTGACATAGTGTCAGTGACATCCTTGGGGGCCAACTACCCCTCCTGTTACCCCCAGTAATTCACACACAGCGGGATTGCAAAGAAGTCTTCAGTGGCCATGCCCCCTTTCAACTGCAAAATGTAATAAACAGACTTTATCACCCGCGACTAAAGGTGGATCATTCATAAATTTGTCAAGGGCATTAATGACTCCATTAACAAACAAAACAAAGATGTGGTAATCAAAGCATACACCCACATGGCACGCAGCCTATTATACAGGTATTCGAATGGTACATTTGTCAGAGTCCGATCTGGTTCGAGTTTAACTAACCCTGTTACTTTAAAATGTCCTTTGATTCCTGGTTGGACTCCAATTCAATCCTTGTGGAGTTGGCGTCAGCGGGTGGCTCAACAGTGGTCTGCTTAGGTTCGGGGTGGTTCCTGGTTGTGCCGTTCTACCTGTTAGGTCAGCGTTCTAGCGGCCAGCTGAATGTCACCCATTTTGTGCTCTCGCGTACTTAGCACTGCGCACTTCAACTGTCATTTTCTGGCGGACGGATGTGCTTTTCGTTAGCGCGTCTTACATCCGCATATCTTCTTAAGTTTTCTGAACTACCTGTCAGTGCGAGGTGAATGGTAATCCAGTAACCTCATTTCCCGTTTGTTGAGACGTCTAGTCTCATTCAGCCACTAATAGCGGAATTCGTGTCCTGAGTTCTTTGAACGCATTTGAGTTCGTCACTTCTCCTCTTTCAAGTTTGGAGCGGAGTTCGAGTCTGCTTCTCTCTGAACCCAGTCAGGTTGTCTTCGTGCTTCAAGAAAGAAGTGGAGTCAGGTGGTTCGTCCTTCCAGAGAGTATCCAGAAATTCGCCAGACCACAAGTAGGAGGTTTCCTTTTTGAATTCCATTTGATAAGCTCTTGAGACTTTCATGTAAAAGACTAACAGCCTGATTCATGAAGCTAAATTGCACTCGCAAAGGGAAAGATTCTCAGAATCTTGCCTTTTGCGAGTGCAATTTTGGCATTTGGGATTCACAATCCCAAATGCAAAAATCGCTAATGAAGAATTAGCTAATATGCGAGGATTAGCATTTAAGGAATCTCTATTAGAGATTCCTTAAATGCTATTCATGACACTTTCAAAAATTGCGATTTTGCAAATTTGGGCCGCTATTTACCGAGAGGTCAGACCTCTCGGTAAATAGCAAAAACGTAGAAAAATGCTTTTAAAAGCATTTTTCTAAGTTGCATGTTGCACACACACATGTCCTTTGGACATGTGTGTGCGCAACACCTGTTCAAATGTGCATTTTAGGGGTGCTACAGGGTGTCCTTTGGACACCCCTGGCACCCTTAAAATCGCTATCTTATTTGCGAGTAGTAAATTGCTACTCGCAAATAAGGGATACTCCCCATTCATTCCTATGGGCCTTTTGGCCCATAGGAATGAATGGGGAGTTATTCCTTTTTTTGCGAGTAGCAAATTTCTACTCGCAAATAGAGAACATGTAGGAATCGCTATTTATTTAGCAATTCCTACATGAATACCGTTTTGCGTGTCCTCAATAGCGAGTCGCTATGATTCGCTATTAGGGCCACGCAAAACGGCCCGTACATGAATCAGGCTGTAAGCCTTTGAGTATCGACAGCCATAATTGGTCTTCCAATTGAGTAGGTTCGAGTAAAGAGAGTTTGAGCTGAACAGTCCAAAACTACTGTTATAACTTCTGGAACTGTGTTTGCCAAAGTTTACTCATTTCATCAGCCAGCACTTGCGACAGACAACAATAGAACTTAGTAGATAGGGGTATTCAATTGTATGCATATAATTAATACTGCTGTGTACCACCATATCTTCTTCACCAGTCAACCAGTCACAGGACTATTAGTGCTACAATATTCTTTGCAGTTGAAATCTACTCTGGACATTCTAAGAGAGAGCTAATTCCACACCAGCCTAAGGTATGAGTTTGGTCTTGAGGGAGAGTAGCGTTCAAGAAGGTCAGTAGTTATGGGAACTGTTTTAATGATGTTCTTAATGTTTTAGGTGTGACTAGCTGTATAGAAGAGTCAGAAGACACCAGTGTGGACGTCTCTCTTGTTTGTCTATCCACTTCCCCTTTCCCCTAATTTCCTGGCCTTGGAGAAATCCGGGTCCAGGGAGGTGGGGGAATTTGGAAATATCAGCTGGGAGCCTCTCTTCAAGTCATCTGCTTCCACGGAGAACCTCGGAATTAAGGTACACTTCTGACAACATTTGACATTTTTAATATATCTTACTCTGGCATGGTTGTTAGTAGGAAAGCAATTAAAAAGACTTAGGGAGTCGTTTGGCATGCCAATATAATAAAGTACCCTTCCATAAAGCTTTATGTTTCATCATATCAAAGGAAGACTTGAAGTCTACAAATGACATGTACATGGCCTCCTTTTTTAAAGTACATACTTCCAGAATGGGAGAATAGACCTGAGTACTTGATCTATAGTGCTAATAATATCGCTAAAACCTGTTTGCAAGTTGAAAAGAACATTAGTCTCTCTACAGATCTATTGCAGTTTGGCCAAGAACTTTTTCCTAAAGGCTTTTTTAAAGGATGTCAATTAAACTAATTGGTCTATAATTTAACAGATCATTTTGAGATCCTTTCTTATAACCAAGAGCAATACAGCTCTGAGCTAGGATTTAGGGATAAAGGGCACTAAACCAATTGAATTAGAAATTACCATAATGTATGCTCCCCACCTCATGTTCACATTTCAATGTATCTCCCAGAAATGGAAAATATCATCCACGTCAGTCTAACTATATAGTGCAGAAAAATTGTTAACCCATACCTAGAGATTATGTGTGTTTAAGGACTGTCAGTGAGAGAGAGACTGCCATGAGATACAATATGCCAATATGATTTTGAAGGCACTGAGAAATTCTTACCATTGTGACAGTTCCCATTGGTCCTTTTGGGCTATCAAAAGGCTTTGTACTTTCCATGACCATCAGCTATTTAATCTTGTTCTTTATCCAGATGGCAGCTAAGATTTTAAATTTTTCTATATTACATATTTTAGCATGCAATGGATGGCTCTTCAATATACACCCTGCCTTCATCCAAGTAGTCTCCTAAAAAGCATTGCAAAGTTTGGAACAATAGAGCATAACAGTAAATGAGCCGTACCTTTTCAAGCATCATTACTGTATTCTACTTAGTTCTCAAACGTTCATTATGCTGTAGGTTCATGTGTTACCAGATTTGCCAAGGTAACCAGGTCATAGAATATTAATTAATTGTGGGGGTAATTCTGAACATTAATTAAATAATTTATGAGTTAATGCTCACATTTAGTGAATACTCTGCACTCATAAATGGGTACATTTGTGGGTGTACGTCAAAATTATATGTGCAAATGCCTATGTATAATCGGTGTCCAATGTGCCACGCCCACTTAGGGAGGTCACATTCAATAAATGAAATTGAAAAAAGAGCGCTGACTTGTCATTCCCCTGTGCAGCAATCCATGAATACGGGGCGTTCCAGCCTCGAAACGCGTCGGAACTGGCTAAACATCGAAAGGCTTCGAGGAAGGCAAGCTCAGCGAGGCAGCTAATGCTGGAAGGTCTGGGGCAGCATCGAGTGCACTTCTAAAGCTCAAAGGCTTTGCTCACACACATATATATATATATATATATATATATATATCCTAAATTCCGTTCCTCGCAAGCACATGCAGCTTCCTCTGCCAGCAAGTAGACACCGGACATGGACCTCGAGGTACTTTACAAATTTATTGCGCAGAAAGAGTCACAGACGTTTCGGCTCAGCGGAGCCTTGATCACATGACAGCGATTACAATGCAAGGTACACCTTTTAAAGTGCTAGTGTGTGATTTAACTGAAATCACCTGTGCAAATACGTGAATAAACATAAAAGACATACTAGGTAGGACACCCAACAGTCTTAATGCGGTATTTTCAATAGATGTAAAATACATTTAAAGAATTTAAAGAATAACATGTGAAATACATTAAATTGCTGTTCTCAATGCTAATCAGAATCCGTAACCTCTATACAATGAAGAATACATTTAAAGAATAACATGTATAATGCAATAAATTGTTATGTTCAATGCTGATAGGAATCCAAAACTCGTTCATCTAACAGTTATTGTAAAATACCATGGACAGTAAAAACGGATAAATAGTATAAAAGGACCTTATTGTTAAAAACATATATCATTTGTCTACCACTTAACTATATACATCAGCGACATTGCCTGTGGACCTAAAAAAATGCAGAATAATATAAAGTGCTATGTGCCAACATTATAAAGTGCAAATTCGTGCTAAAGTGCATCATCCTAACAAATGTGCAAATCTAGCAAAACTGTGCAAATATGCATATTTTACAATTCCTAGGCCCTACTTGGATATTTTTTTAAAAATTGGATTTTTAACTTCATCTGGTGTAAAAAGTGGTAGGGATTTCAAAAAGGTTCTTAACCGAATACCGTCTCTAATATAGCCATAAATATTGCATTGTCATACTGTTAATAATGGATTCCTAAGTCACATTTCAATTCAATCACAAACACAGAGGAATCTATTGTGTAATCAGTCATTAGGGCAAGAACCAAATTCCACCGGTAATGCCAGTGAAGCACCTAAAATGATCACAACGTACAGTAGGGGTGCTAACAACTTAAGGAAAGCTATGAAAGCCCACTGGAGCCTGTTATTGGCAGATCCAATAATAGGGAAACACATGGGCAAATCACCCAAAATTCACATATAGATGTCCCAGATCCCTTAAGGACCAGCTGGTCCACAGTTACCCACAGGAGAGTATTAAAAAGCCAATTGCTATTACCTGCCAAGGGGATTACAATTTTCAACTCCTGCAAAGCTTGCAGAAAAAGCAAGAGTCGTAGAACATACACCACAGGTTCAGGATTGATATAAAACCATCATGAAATCTATCAACTGCACCAGTGATTTTGTTGTCTACGTCCTGGAGTGCCCTTGCGGCCTCCAGTACATTAGCAGAACAAAATTACAACTGAACGTAAGAATTCTACAACATTTTAGAGCAGTGACTAACCTTGATTTCAGTTACCCGGTAGCAAGACACTTTGCTGATAAACATCAAAGTGATAGTAATCTATTACAATTCTATGGAATAGATAGGGTTTGCCACTGATGCGAGGAGGTGACAGGGAGAGGAATCTCAGTGTTTTGGAGTCTACATATATAATTGACCTCCATACTAAAACTCCCAATGGATTAAATAGCGGAGAAGAATTGGCAACCCACTTAGGACGTTAAATCCAGTAATGTATCTATTGGAAGCAGTCCTTTTCCTTTATCATTATTAGTTTTAATCTCCTTGTTCTTATAATCACAGGTTGTAAATTTGGACAGATGAGTAACCCTGTGAAACCCAACACCGTAGGCCTAAATGAACAGTATTTGCCACAGTAGTATAGGGTAAAGGCACACATCATGACCTATCTGTAGGGTTGGTCATCGTCCATGTTACTCACAGTGGATGATCTGGCAGGTCCCATCAGTTCCTAGTAATTCTCACAATAATTTTCACTATATAAACCTTTTAGGAGGAACACTGGTACTGGTTTTCCCATTCACTTTCATATAGTGAGGGCACCAATATACAGCCTTTCCCATTAGTTCAGGTGGTACGGGGTAAAAAGAGGAGTGTTTCCCGCTATATGAGTACATGATTTAGGATTGGGTGAAAATTTGACCACTTGGTGGGATTAGTGTGAAGGTAATGAGTACATTACTCAGTAAATTTCTAAACACACTAAGGGGTCGATTCCGATCCTGTAAAAAGCGCTCCGAATCGTCGTACGGAGTATTTTTTTCCATACGATTCTTACCCGTAACCGTCCCCGTACGAACGACGTAGTACGATCCACACCCAATGCAGCTATCCGTACGAATCGTACCAGGGACCGCACGAATAGAATTCCTGTACGAATCGCCCTCGGAACCCGCTGTACACGATGTTTGTACGGTTCGCGGCTGCTTTTTACGACCCGGCAAGTACGATCCGTGTTGGGTACTCTCCGTACGACCCTTTTTCTACGCGAGCTGGAAACTGCCGTAAAATCAGAGTTCGCCCCGAAACAGGTACAGAACACCCCCCCCCCCGGGTACGGCGCGTACACCCCATGATCGCAGGGGTACGTGCCGTACCCCCAGCGTACATGGGTTACGTGCCGTACCCCCAGCGTACATGGGGTACGGCGCGGTACCCCTGCGATCACGGGGAGTACGCGCCGTACCCCCAGCATACATGGGGTACGCGCCGTACCCCATGTACGTTGGGGATACGGCAAGTACCCCATGTACGCTGGGGGTACGGCACGTACTCCCCGTGATCGCAGGGGTACGGAGCGTACCCCTGCGATCATGGGGTGTACGCGCCGTACGGTGTGTATGTGATTGTGCGCTTTTCCGTACGAATCGCCCTTACCTGACGTGGACCGTACGGATCGCGTCCTGGTGCCCCGGTCCGGATCGTACTTGACGGGTCGTACGGCGTCTGTACGAGTTGTACGGAAACGGCGCCGGATGCGAGTCGTACGGACGGTGATTTTAGCGGATCGGAATAGGCCCCATAGTGTTGCATGCCATATATGTCCACTGTTAAATGTTTCTGGATTTGCCAGTTACACATAATTATATGCCTGGATACTTCGCTATCAAATGGTAGGATTATTTGTGGAAATCGATTATGTTTATGTTTTTCAGAAATAATCGCCATATTTTGATTGCGTTTTCTCAAGATATCGTGGGTGTTAAATTTATTGACATATTATGTTAACAATGGCGAATACGGACCACATTGGGACCACTTACGAATTGAGGTGGTATTCTTAATCACATATATATGTAATTGTAATTCTGAACGAATTACGTTTAATTAATTACGCAATGGTACTCGATTTATGCAGTGGGTCCGCGACAAACATTTTTTGAATCAACTTTATTGAGACACCGTAAACGATGAAGTCACTATGTTATACAATGTGACTATTTTCTGATACACAAACTAATGGAGTTTTTTCATAAGATTGTATCAATTATGTTTTTTTGATTTTTACTCTCATTAATATGATTTCTTTGATTTGAATGTACATACATATTTACCTTGCGTAGTATGTTTACTATGTTCATGAACTATCACCCTTATTTTGAATGGAATTTGCATGCACAAATCACTCGATAAGGTTAAACGCCGAAACGCGTCATCTTGGTGCATAATAAAGGAATTGTGCAGTCTCCTGGTATGCCTCTCCTTTGTGTTCTTCATTTTGGAGGATGTTACTTTGGAAATTTAACGGCTGTTGTAGCCGCCAGCAGGCACTGTTACCGTGGGAAGGGAGCTGCTAAGTGTAGCGATTCTTTGGAGTTTGTGTATATATATATATATATATATATATATATATATATATATATGAACAGCTTTCAGGAATCCCGCTGTGTAGGACTTACAGGAGGTACCAGGAGGGTTTTTGGCCCCCAAGGACCCTCAGGAGTAAAGTCTACTTCATCCCCCAACCAGTAGTGCACCACGAGCCGTGGTTGCAGAGTGGTAAAGGAAGGGGGCACGGCCACCGAAGACCTCACAGAGTGACATAGTGTCAGTGACATCCTTGGGGGCCAACTACCCCTCCTGTTACCCCCAGTAATTCACACACAGCGGGATTGCAAAGAAGTCTTCAGTGGCCATGCCCCCTTTCAACTGCAAAATGTAATAAACAGACTTTATCACCCGCGACTAAAGGTGGATCATTCATAAATTTGTCAAGGGCATTAATGACTCCATTAACAAGCAAAACAAAGATGTGGTAATCAAAGCATACACCCACTTGGCACGCAGCCTATTATACAGGTATTCGAATGGTACATTTGACATTTTTAATATATCTTACTCTGGCATGGTTGTTAGTAGGAAAGCAATTAAAAAGACTTAGGGAGTCGTTTGGCATGCCAATATAATAAAGTACCCTTCCATAAAGCTTTATGTTTCATCATATCAAAGGAAGACTTGAAGTCTACAAATGACATGTACATGGCCTCCTTTTTTAAAGTACATACTTCCAGAATGGGAGAATAGACCTGAGTACTTGATCTATAGTGCTAATAATATCGCTAAAACCTGTTTGCAAGTTGAAAAGAACATTAGTCTCTCTACAGATCTATTGCAGTTTGGCCAAGAACTTTTTCCTATAGGCTTTTTTAAAGGATGTCAATTAAACTAATTGGTCTATAATTTAACAGATCATTTTGAGATCCTTTCTTATAACCAAGAGCAATACAGCTCTGAGCTAGGGTTTAGGGATAAAGGGCACTAAACCAATTGAATTAGAAATTACCATGATGTATGCTCCCCACCTCATGTTCACATTTCAATGGATCTCCCAGAAATGGAAAATATCATCCACGTCAGTCTAACTATATAGTGCAGAAAAATTGTTAACCCATACCTAGAGATTATGTGTGTTTAAGGACTGTCAGTGAGAGAGAGACTGCCATGAGATACAATATGCCAATATGCTTTTGAAGGCACTGAGAAATTCTTACCATTGTGACAGTTCCCATTGGTCCTTTTGGGCTGTTAAAAGGCTTTGTACTCTCCATGACCATCAGCTATTTAATCTTGTTCTTTATCCAGATGGCAGCTAAGATTTTACATTTTTCTATATTACATATTTTAGCATGCAATGGATGGCTCTTCAATATACACCCTGCCTTCATCCAAGTAGTCTCCTAAAAAGCATTGCAAAGTTTGGAACAATAGAGCATAACAGTAAATGAGCCGTACCTTTTCAAGCATCATTACTGTATTCTACTTAGTTCTCAAACGTTCATTATGCTGTAGGTTCATGTGTTACCAGATTTGCCAAGGTAACCAGGTCATAGAATATTAATTAATTGTGGGGGTAATTCTGAACATTAATTAAATAATTTATAAGTTAATGCTCACATTTAGTGAATACTCTGCACTCATAAATGGGTACATTTGTGGGTGTAGGTCAAAATTATATGTGCAAATGCCTATGTATAATCGGTGTCCAATGTGCCACGCCCACTTAGGGAGGTCACATTCAATAAATGAAATTGAAAAAAGAGCGCTGACTTGTCATTCCCCAGTGCAGCAATCCATGAATACGGGGCGTTCCAGCCTCGAAACGCGTCAGAACTGGCTAAACATCGAAAGGCTTTGAGGAAGGCAAGCTCAGCGAGGCAGCTAATGCTGGAAGGTCTGGGGCAGCATCGAGTGCACTTCTAAATCTCAAAGGCTTTGCTCACACACATATATATATATATATATATATATATATATATATATATATATATATATATATATATATATATATATATATATATATATGACCAGCTTTCAGGAATCCAGCTGTGTAGGACTTATACCCACATGGATCAGTTATATCGATGATCTTTTTCTAATTTGGGATAGACCACAATCATTGGCATTGGAATTCATCCAGGAATTGCCTGTGAATGATTTGAATCTGAAGTTTACCTATAACATTAGCTGTAACTACTGTGAATTTGTGGATGTCAGCATACAAATTGTGGGAGGTAAAATGACAACCAGTTTATTTAGAAAAGATCGGCAGGTAACACGGTTTTGCATGCCGCTAGTAATCATCCGACTTCCCTAGTACACAATATCCCCTATGGGGATATGTTGCGGGAACGCGGCAATGGCAGTACCAATGAAGCCTTCTTCATGGAACAAACTAGAATGGAATAAAGGTTCAAACAAAGGGGGCATAGCGAGAAAGTTCTGCAGAGAGCAAAAACCAAAGTGAAAGATAAAACACAGAGGAATCTATTGTGTAATCAGCCATTAGGGCAAGACCCAAGTTCCACCGGTAATGCCAGTGAAGCACCTAAAATGATCACAAGGTACAGTAGGGGTGCTAACAACTTAAGGAAAGCTATGAAAGCCCACTGGAGCCTGTTATTGGCAGATCCAATAATAGGGAAACACATGGGCAAATCACCCAATATTCACATATAGATGTCCCAGATCCCTTAAGGACCAGCTGGTCCACAGTTACCCACAGGAGAGTATTAAAAAGCCAATTGCTATTACCTGCCAAGGGGATTACAATTTGCAACTCCTGCAAAGCTTGCAGAAAAAGCAAGAGTCGTAGAACATACACCACAGGTTCAGGATTGATATAAAACCATCATGAAATCTATCAACTGCACCAGTGATTTTGTTGTCTACGTCCTGGAGTGCCCTTGCGGCCTCCAGTACATTAGCAGCACAAAATTACAACTGAACGTAAGAATTCTACAACATTTTAGAGCAGTGACTAACCTTGATTTCAGTTACCCGGTAGCAAGACACTTTTTCTACGAGAGCTGGAAACTGCCGTAAAATCAGAGTTCGCCCCGAAACAGGTACAGAACACCCCTCCCCCCCCCCCGGGTATGGCGCGTACACCCCATGATCGCAGGGGTACGCGCCGTACCCCCAGCGTACATGGGTTACGTGCCGTACCCCCAGCGTACATGGGGTACGGCGCGGTACCCCTGCGATCACGGGGAGTACGCGCCGTACACCCAGAGTACATGGGGGACGTGCCGTACCCCCAGCATACATGGGGTACGCGCCGTACCCCATGTACGTTGGGGATACGGCAAGTACCCCATGTACGCTGGGGGTACGGCACGTACCCCATGAACGCTGGGGATACGGCACATACTCCCCATGATCGCAGGGTTACGGCGCGTACCCCTGCGATCATGGGGTGTACGCGCCGTACGTTGTGTATGTGATTGTTCGCTTTTCCGTACGAATCGCCCTTACCTGACGTGGACCGTACGGATCGCGTCCTGGTGCCCCGGTCCGGATCGTACTTGACGGGTCGTACGGCGTCTGTACGAGTTGTACGGAAACGGCGCCGGATGCGAGTCGTACGGACGGTGATTTTACCGGATCGGAATAGGCCCCATAGTGTTGCATGCCATATATGTCCACTGTTGAGGAGGAGCTTCGCGCGCACCCAAGATGGTCGCGTGAGCACAGGGCTCCCAGACCCTCGCCACCTCCATCGACTATCCTGTACTTTATCCTGGTTCGGACGACGGGTGTTTATTGGCATAGTTCTACTGATCATTTATCTGTTTCAGAAAACTTTTTTGGACTTCGGGGTCCAGAGCTTCAGACTGTCGCAGTTTTCTGGCCTGCTCCATGGTGACGCCCCGAGCTATCTTGTCTGGCCTGCCGTCCAGTAAGTGAACAACAACGGACTACCAGACTTGCATGGGCTGGCGACCGCTTTTGGTTTCGATTCCTGTCCGGAGATCAACCTGACTTTGTCAGCTGTGTGGACGGCCGGACGTGCCTACACTTTTGGTCTATCCGCTCCTGCTGCCGATTTGTCGTGGCTTTTGGTTCTGGGACTGGCACCACCTTCGCCCTTTCGGTCCTGCATTTGACACCGCAGTCACCATTTTTACCCGACAACAGGCGACCCGTGCGGGTCCAGGATCCAAGATGGCCACCAAGCCAGAGAGTGGGAAGCGCGGGCCTAAACCGGGCGTGGGAGGGAGTGCTTTGCAAACGAACATTATGGACCGGTACACCCTTACTAAAGGATCGCCGGGAGCAGCATCTAAACCCTCGACGACAATGTCGGAGGACTCATCGATTGAGGAAGAGCCCTCGTTGCGGGATCTCATGGGCGCCATCACCGGTATGAAGGCTTCACTGGGGCAACAATATGAGGCCTTGACTCTCAAACTGGATACTGTGTCGATTGATGTCAATCTGATCAGGGCGGATTTGGCGAAGACGAACTAAAAGGTCAAGTCCCTAGATCTTAAGACAACTAGTCTGGTCACCGACGTCTCTGACTTACAGGCTGAAGTCGGGAATCTGAGGAAAGCCAATGACTATTTCTCTGGGCGCCTAGAGGACTATGAAAGCCTTGCCAGGCGCAATAACATCCGCCTGATTGGGGTCCCGGAATCATCGACTGCTGCCTCGACGGACTTATTGGTGGAAGACCTGGTGCTGAATCACTTGGCGCCCAAGGGTCTCAGCAAGTTTTTCGCTGTCGAGCGTGCACATAGAATCCCCGGCGGCACACCTAAATCGGGTGCTAACCCTCGACCCATCATTGCGAGGATCTTTCATTTCCGGGACAGAGACGCTATCCTGCAGGCTTCGAGGCAGTCTGGTCCCATTGCCTTTGAGAACTCTACTGTCAGCTTCTATCCGGACTTTACACAACAGGTCCAGAAACAGAGGCTGGGGTTTCAAGGGGTCAAGAAGAGACTCCGGGAAAGGTCTATGAAGTATGCCATGCTCTTCCCGGCCCGTTTGCGGGTGGTTCATAGGGATCGTTCTTTTTTCTTCGACCATCCTGGGGTCGTGAGTGACTGGCTTGACTCGTTGCCTACGGATCAAGAACCTTTTGAGGACTCTGGCAGGTCGGATCGGGCGGACGGTGGCCTGACGGAGCAGGAGTAGATGTCGACTTTGACCCCGTGCCCTTCACGTTGGCTTTGAACTGTGCTATGCTGTGTCATTAATGTTTGCAAGTAATAGTCTTTTTGGGGGTGGGTGGGGGGTGAACGGGTCCTTTCTCCTCCTGGGTTTTCTTTTCGTAGATTAGTTGGGTGATTGGGCGACAGGCACACTGCAAGTTTATGGGGCTCTTTGGTCTTCAGCAGGGGTGCGGGGTGGGGGGTATAGTTGTTTTGACATTGTTGGGGGGACTGGGTTGTTGGTTTGAATTTTATCGTTACTTGCAAGGCCAAGGAAAGGCACACTCCTGTTTTTTGCAGTTGCTTCGGGTGTGGGGCGGGGGAGGGGCTGAATTCGGGGATGGGGGTAGGGGACTTCGGATATTGTGTTGGAACGTGAACGGGTTGGGGGATGGGATTAAGAGGAGGGTGGTGCTGCAATTGCTGAAACGTTTGACTCCAGATGTTGTCTTACTGAAGGAGACTCATTTGCTCGGCAACAAGTGCTACGCTCTGAATAGGCGTGGTTATCGCCTTGTGGCGCACTCGGGTTTCACTTCGGGCTCCAGAGGGGCGGGCATTCTGGTTCGGACCTCCCTCCCCTTGGCTATTGATGATGTCATACTGGATGATAAGAGACGATACGCCGCCATTGTGGGGCGCTGGGAAGGGAAGGTTCTTATCCTGATTTCCGTGTACGTGCCCCCGGGCCTCCAGGCCTCCAGGCCACCACATTCGCTGATCTGAGTGGACTTATCCTGGGTCTCCCCGAGGGTCTGCTTTTGGTTGGGGGTGATTTTAATGCGGTGGTCTCGGGGATGTGTGACCGTCACCCTCCCAGGGAACTGCCGAAGGCCCAGACCTGGTTGGGTGACTTCCTGGAGACGCTGGGGCTCACTGATTGCTGGCGATTGCTTCACCCGGGGCAGTTGCAATATACCTATCATTCTGGTGCTCATGGTAGTCTCTTGAGGTTAGATCATATATTACTGCCCTCGGCCCATGCATCCCTCATACGGGAAGTTAAACATCTGGCAAGGGGTATCTCGGACCATTCTCCGCTTTGGCTGGTGGTTGATGCACGGCAGGGCTCGGCAGGCCGAGTGGCTCCGATTAACCCCTGGTATTTGAAGGACCCCAAGGTCAGGGCTGAGCTGGTTAAAACACATGATTGTTATTTTGCGGAAAATGTGGGCTCTGTTTCCTCCCCTAGTGTACTTTGGGAAGCTTACAAGACTGTCATTCGTGGCCGGGCCCTCTCGTTGATTGGTAGCGTGAAGTTGGCCAACCGTGCTGAGATGGTTCGCCTTGAGGGGGAGGTCACGGCCCTGGAGGGGTGCTTGGAATCTGGGGTCACCGCTGAGGGGTTACATCTACTGGAGTTGAAACAACATGAATACAGGGCTCTGGTCACTGAAGCTGCTAAGGAAATGGGAAGGGAACAGCAGGGCCGCCTGTATGATGTGGGTGATAAGGCTGGTAAATTGCTTGCTTGGCTGGATAAGAGGGAGAATGCAAGTCGTGTCGTCCCTGTGATTGTTGCGGAGAATGGAGAGTGTTGTACAGACCCTGCTGATATTGTTACATGTTTTGCCGATTATTTCCGCGAGGTGTATTCCCAGGTGTCTGATCGATCTGAACAGGACTCCCACCTGCTATTGAGTGACATTACACTTCCCCGATTTCCTGACATTGATAGAGATGCTCTGGATGCACCGCCTACTGTGGATGAGATTGCCGCTGCTGTCCATTCGGTCCGATCCGGCAAGGCTTCGGGCCCGAATGGACTCCCCATTGAGCTATATAAACTACGCCCGGACTCGCTGGCTCCACATCTGCGCTCTATGTTTCTTGAGTCTTTGGAGGTGGGTTCTCTCCCGCCAGACCAGAGACTGGCCACTATTGTCGTCATCCATAAAGATGGTAAACCTCGGGATCGCTGTGCCTCTTTTAGACCCATTTAGTTGATTAATGCGGAGCCTAAAATCTTGGCCAGGCTGCTGGCGACACGTTTGGCGACTGTCATTGGGGACCTGGTTCACCCTGATCAATCCGGCTTTATACCGCATCGCAACACGGCGCTTAACCTCCGAAGGTTGCATGGCGTCTTGGCACGGGCCGAGACGCTACGTGAGCCCGCCATCTTGGCGTCCTTGGACGCTACGATGGCGTTTGATACAATAGAATGGCCGTATTTGTGGGCGGTTCTTGCCAAGTTTGGTTTCGGTCCGGAGTTCGTTCGGTGGGTCAAATTGCTTTACGCCGGTCCCATGGCTCAGGTGGTGGTCAATGGTCGGGTCTCTGCACCCTTTGCACTGGGCAGGGGGACGCGACAGGGTTGTCCCCTGTCCCCCTTGTTGTTTGCTCTTGCCTTGGAACCGCTGGCGGCCTGGTTGAGGTGGGAGCCGTCCCTGAAGGGCATTAGATGGAATTCGGAGTTTGAGGACCGTGTATCTCTCTACGCTGATGATATTCTGCTGTATCTCACATCTCCCCGTAAATCCCTCATTGTACTGTTCGATGTCTTAACGTCCTTTCGCAAAAACTCGGGTCTTGTCATCAATTGGTCGAAGTCCTGTGTATACGTCCTGTCGGGAGACGCCCCCCTTCTGCCAAGTGGTTGTCCTATCGCGATTGTGAGAGATGGATTTAAATACCTAGGCATTTTTATCACTCTGAAACCTGAACTGCGGTTTGACCGTAACTTGCTGCCCCCTCTTCAGCGCCTTCGGGCAGATGTTGTCGCTTGGGGGAAACTTCCTCTCTCTCCCCTAGGTAGAGCGGCATTGCTTAAGATGATGTCACTGCCCCGCTTCCTCTACGCATTGCAAAACACACTTGACGTTGTCCCGGCTAAATATTTCCGTGAGGTTGAGAGTTTACAGAGACAACTGGTGTGGGGGGGTAGGCCCCGGATCGCCATCGTTAAACTGTCGGTCCCGTGGTACGACGGTGGAATTGCTTTGCCTGATATCCGTCGCTATTATTGGGCGTCTCAATTGGGGGCAATAAATCATTGCATGTATGGCCCTTTGCCGAATCCGGCCTTCGCGATGGACAAATGGTTGTTACCGGGGGGTGACTATAATAGAGCCCTCTACTCGAAACTTACCCCTTGAAACGTGACGGGCCCCACTAGGACGGCTGTCCAGGTGTGGAGACGTGCTTCCATGGCGCTTGGGTGGTCTGATACATTGACTCGTGCCACCCCACTGTACGCGTCCGATAGACTTGGCTCACTCTGGCAGTCGAAGGGGTTTGATAGGTGGGACTTGATCGGTATTAGCAAGATTGATGATGTTTGGACTAAGGGGAGAATGAAGACGTTTGAGGAATTGAAAACCGAGTACGCTCTGAGCGATCGCGAATTTTTTCGCTATGCGCAGGTCCACCACGCGGTGATCTCGGTTTTCCCTTCGGGTGTGGAGATTCCGGAGTCGTCCCCGCTTGAGGACAGGGTACTGGACGGACATGTTCCTGATAGTACGATTTCGCTTATTTATAAAAAATTGATCAACTCCAGGTCTGATCTCCTGTTTCGCCTTAGAGAGGTCTGGATTGGTGATGGGCTGGAGCTGGACGATGAGGACTGGCAGGCGGCGATCTCCTCCCCTAAAGAGGTGGCCATCCAGGCGCGTCTTAGATTTGTGCAACTCAAAATCCTGCATAGAGTGTATGTGACTGGTCCCCGTTTGGTACACATGAGTTTCTCTGTGGATGGTTTGTGTCGGCGTGGGTGCGGTCTCCTGGGCACCTTTTTACATATCATCTGGGAGTGCCCTGAGATAGTGCGATTCTGGACCCGTGTGCTGTGGTAAATAAATAATTAAATACCGGTTCTATTTTTCAGGATACTCTATAAACAGATAGCTCAATAAATAAGAGTCAGGATTCGAGGTATCTTGAGTCTACAGGCTTTAATAAGGCATAAAGGACAGGAACAGGACAGCCTGCATGGGAATAGGATGGCAGCTGCCGGGGACAGGATCTGGGAGCATAAGGGGTAACTTTTTAATATGGGTGCACAATATATATACTTAAACAAAATACATTACATCCAATACAGTAGGCGTAGCAGTGGGCGTTTCTAGTAGCAGTCGCGAAAGATAAGGCATAAAGTGGGTGTAACAAGAGGCGTGTACAGGGCGTATACATAGACATGTGATGTAAACGTAACAGAAGTGTCATAAACGGGGCGGAAACATGGAGGGGGCTACCTGAGCAGCTGGGACCTCTAACCTAGTGGTGCGCGCAAACGGGCAATGACGTGTTACCAGGGAGAACTGGGGGCTATGACTTCTGCGCTAGAAGAGGAGACTAAAGTCTGGAGTGTCAGAGCGACATGTACCTAGGGCATATCTGGTATCTGGTGTTTAGAGTACATGTTGATAGAATCCAAAAGTTATCAGGGCAAAGGCTACTTGATACTAGGACTAGTGCGTGCATTATTCTACATGTATTGCGGGTGCTAGGAATATTCTATGAATATTAATACAGTATTTCTCTTACATGGAGACATAAAGGCTAGACCATGACGGAAACTATTGATGCGATTCAGTAGCTTAGGAATGCAGAGAAGGAGGGCTGGACTGATAACTAGAAGCATAACATACTCTTGGCAGACTGGGAGGCAGAGCCAGGCCGGGCCGGGCACTGCGAGGCAGGAAGTAAGCGAAGGGTCAGGGATGCAGGTGGGGGCTGTATTGCTCCTCTGAGAGGGTTTCAGGAGACAGGAGCTGAATCTGAGTCCGGGCCCTTTTGAGGCCTAGAAACGGGGACTTTATTCTGAATTAACGTGCACACTGTAAAACGTGGCAACATAGGTCTAATACTCGTAGCTTTCACGAGAACTGGAAACTGGCATACTAGAGATGGACACAACTATAATTGCGTCTTTAATCGATCAGAGGGGAATACATATGCATATTTATCATGCACATATAACATAAGATGGGGAACACGTAGGCACATATAACATGGCAAAATTTACTTTTCCACATTCCCTCCTTGTGCCCTACGTTTCCATCAGGAAACATCTATATTCATGATACCATCTATCATTTCATATAGCATCATTTGCTCGTCTCGAATCGTCTTGGAACGGGATTTAGGACTAGGAATACAAGAGGTAGCACAAATGCCGCAAATCGCAGGGCCACATTGTATACAGAGGCAGCAACTGAATATGATCATTACTGCAATACCTAGGAATGACAATACTTTCCATCCCCAGGCAGATATAATACTCCAGAGCCAACCGGACCATGTCCAGGTGCCTGGATTCTGGTGTAATTGATGGGCAATTTTATGAAGTCTGGTTATAGCTGAATAAACAGACGGCGCGTTATTAGGAATGAAAATGCAGCAACTAGATCCGATGACTCTACATGCTCCTCCTCTATCGGCCAGTATGACGTCAAGAACGAGACGATTTTGGAGCACGACAAATCTCATAGCAGATTGCTCTTCAGTTAAGTTACCTAGAGCAGAAGTAGTCTCATTCACTACTGCTTCAAGGGTTCTGGTAAGTCTACGTATTAACTTACTATTCTGGACAGGTCCTATAAAGAAGAAGAAACCTTTATTGAAGTCTTGATATTGTTCTAGAGTAGTTTCAGTTTGATCGACAATTGGGGACTCGATCTCCCTTCTATGTCTAACGTGTACTAGATGTGTGTTTCTGTGATAATCGGATGGGGCTAGAAAAACTGGTGGCAGTAGGAAGGCAATGTAACATGTTCCATCCCAATCGAGGGGCAGACGGACATATGCGGTCTGACCACAAACAAAATAAGAATGACGTGAGGCTTTGAAAATAGATTTCCCACTGTCACTATACTTGACAGTAGTAGTACAATCACTATGTCCTACATGTGCGGAACCATTCTTTCTGACACATAATTCGCCTTTGACTGGTAGTACTGAAATAGCAGGCAAATCTGGAGTAGTATCAGACTGGACATTCAGGACCATGAAATTCGAAGAATAATTACCTAAATCATATACTTCATTTTCTAGATCTAACCCTGTTCTATGGGAGAGACCTTTCTTGTCTGGGAAACATGTTCTATTCAGAAGGGACATATCTGTGGTGGATGACGTTAACGTGGACCATGCTCCACACGAACCATTATGTGAAAACGGATAAGGAAAGAGAGGCAGAACGCCCTTTGGTGTCTGGAAAGGGGGGAGTCGACCACACACCCAGCAATTAGTGGCATTGCTGGTCTGGTGTGAATAGTGTAACATTCTGATAAATGTGTTATTTCGCATAGCAAGACGATAGGATAGCTCATGAGGAGGCAGATCACTAAATGTGTGCTCTACTGTAGCATTAGAAAACATATTTACATGTGAAATTGGAAAACATAAATGTAAAGCATAACTTGTGCAGGTAACCATTAGACTCAAAAATAGCAAAAAACTTAGAACAATAATACATTTGATAGAGTTTTGACTAACTCTCTCACTATGGGGGTCTATCTCATGTAGTGTAGCTCCTATTTTCCCAATAGGCTCTGCGCATTGGAATAGTACCTACAGCAGTAAAGGCCTAGGCCAGACGTTAACTAGGTCTACTACTGTCGATACTAGACTTAATTTTTGGGTTTGCCAGCTAAGCTCAGAGTTCGCTAGAAACTTTCTCGAATGTTCAGGTAAGAATTACCTCCCCTGATTAGACAAGAAGGGATTTAGTTTCTGACAACCATAGAACATGACAACTTTGCTCTCCCCTAATCAAGAGTCAATCTCAAGAGTCGTGTGAGCACAAGGCAATTATTTTACTCAGTCAGTACGTGCATTCTTAGTCTCATCAGAATGTAGAGAAAAGGAAGAGACGGGCGTGTTCAATGAAAGGTGTTATTTATTGATCAGTCTCTTTTCTCGTACAAGAGAAATGGATCGATATTATTGCAATACTTATAGTTAAGTAAAGTGCATACATTAAAAGCAATAGTATAAAATAATACTGTAAAAACATTGATATGGTTTCTGAGCCATATGATGTTTTAAAATGATTAAAATATATTTACATACACATATACATTTGACTAAACGTACTCAACTGGTGTTTCTAAATACGCCGACCCCGTGTACCTGACCTAAGTCTAATGCGTGGGCGGGAATAGAAAGTTACAGTTTAAGTTAAGTTTGTTTTTGCCAAGTGAATAACTAAAGAATTCTCTGTGAGGGGTTATTCAGTTCTGTACCTGGAATTTAGGATGAATGAGGAATGGTATCTCTTTCTCTGCTCTCGATATTCCAGGCTGCCTGCGAGGGCTACCCGGAAGCGCCGGTGCTGGGTCTCTCGGCTTGAGATAGCAGCGCGTCTCTCAGCGCGTCAGGAAGGCGGGGCTGCTGCCAGCGGGGTCTGCTTCTGCTCTCGGCTTCGGCAAGGGTGGCTGCTCCGTCTTGTCACCACGCGTGTGTTTGCATAGGGCAAGGTCGGCAATATTTATACCTTAAAGGTGCCGAGATTGACGTAAGGATGGACATAGATACGTCAATAAAGATGTCATACGACTTGCTCGTTAGCACATTCTTTACTAAAGTTCTCTGTGAAATCAAAACAATGGCCGCACGGATTATCCAGGTTGTCATAGGTTTGATTTGTTATGAGAACGTCGTATGCCTTATCAGGGGATGGAGGAATGTCGCTTGTCTAATTAGATCTCAAGCGTTATGACCTAATCAGATAACACGTTCCTGTGCCGTAGTGTGACTGCGTCAGATAACGGTATCTGCATCATGGGGGTTTTCTTGCCTCATGGGCTGACTGTTAGTTAACTTGATAGCTAGTTTAACCAGAATAGGGTCAGGAATAGGGGGATCGATTCAGAACCTATAGAAATACACGACACCCACTCCACGCTAACTATGGTCATATCTACTAATCTATGCATAGTATAACATAGTACAACATACTATAGAGTATAGTGTATACCTTACCACCCCAAAATACATAAATGCATTTTGAAATTTTCAAATATACTGAAAAATTGCAGTCATATATATCGTATGCACTTAAGCTATGAATTAAATGCAAAAGTAAAACACGTATTGTTATGCATTATTGCTTTTTGGTATATGAGAAATACACATGAAATGGCTCTTAATATGGCTATACAGAAAGGAAGTTCGAGACCATTTCATCACATAATAAAATATTTGTGAACATACCAGCGGGCAGCTAAAGTCTATATAAAGTATCTAAAAATAGAAATCTTAGTTCTCTAGGAATAGTTTCTTACTTTAAGCAGAATATCAGTGTCCCGGAAAAAATATAGGAAGAAAAATATTTTAGGGGCTTGCTGAAAAAATTGCTGTCCGTGAACTGGATTGTAATTGTTCATGTGACTTTATTTTTAAAGTTGAAGGCCGAATTCAGGGAACGCCGTGTGCGAGTTTACTCAAAAGTCTCTATTTCTGTTCTGGCGTGAACATCATAACATTCAGGCTTTCGAAAAAACTGTCAACAGCTTCATGGGAAAGTTCCACTAAGTCGGAAATAGGGGTAACCATGCATTCGTGCGCATGATTGTCTCCATTGACATTCTGATTCGCATTGCTGACAGAAGGTCGTACCTGTTCGATGTTGCTTTCATCTTGAACTTCACTACTCTTCAATCGTAGTGGTGAAGATTCCAGGAATGCCGTCATCAGGATTGGCAGCCTTTGAGGGCAGCACAAAGCGTGAACCTTGGTAGGAACCAACAGTGTATCTGCATCCACCGGCGCATCCGATTGTAGCGTCAGACAGGTGTCTAACACGCATTCTTCTCCGCATAGCAGACACCTTAGTACAGGTAAAACACACCTTTGCCACATTGGTCGAAATGATAGAAACCAAGTCATATTTAGGTCTCTAAGCCGGGAGAGTCCCAGGATTTTTGATATCCGGTCCCGGTATCCAATGGCTAGGATCGTATCTTCCATTGTCGCGAGAGTTTGATCTGTGACATGGGTTGCCATAACGAAAAATAAGGACTAGGAATAGGATTCCTGCAATTAGTCCCAGGATCAGGGGAAGTCCGCCAAAAATCGAATGGACGAAATCTGGAAAAATACCCAGTATGGCTTTGAATGGTGTTAATGCCATCGAAAATACTGTCTTAAATACCTTTGAGACCCCTGTGGTATCAGAAATATTTAAGATTTCGCTCAGGATTTCCGCGAAATGTACGGGGGAATTAGTTGATAATAATGTATGTATCTCTGCAGTCGTCCTTGCGACTTGTAGATCATACGTTTCTTTTGATGACGTGAGCCTTGTAGGCGTCTGTAGAAGCACTGTTTTCATTCTGCTTAAAGTGTCTATTCGAATAGAAGTAATTTTCAAACTGGGCCATGCCCTTGCCTCCCAGTCTGGAAAGGAGCTGGGGAACAAAAAACGTCCACAGCACTTGACCTTGGCCGTCGTAGTGACTAGATAAGGAGTCCCGGGCATAAGACTACAACATCTGCGGTCTACAATAAGAATGTAACTCCCATTATAGAGTCTTTGAAAGAATGGTTCTATTACAGTTGCAGGTGCGCCTTGCTGGTGACATGAAAGGTTGTATGAATTCCCTTCACAGGCTCCGTGCACACTAATACCGTTACACAGAAGCGTGCCGCTTAGTGACATAGCACAATTGTTGCCACTAAGAAACACTTTCTGTCCTTTATTACTGACACATGCATGTGAATAGGGCAGGTTCCAAGTTGTTTTAAGGTACCCCTTTCCCAATTTCTCGTACATGCCAGCCTGTATATATTTTTGGCAGTATTGAAACCTGAAGGTTGAGATTGGAATATTTATGATTCCGTGGATTATCCATTCACTGACAGGTCGTTCTGACATTGTCATTGGTAATCTTTCTAGTTTTTCAATGCTCAAGATTGTATAATCAGCACCCTTCTGCGCCATACCGATTTGTCTATCAGTAAGGTTAAAGATTTGGAATAGTGACGTTGTGTTGATTAAACGCCAAGGCACATAGCCTGAACGCAGATTTTGTAACGTCCAGCCAAGCTGTACAATAGAACGCAATTGTGACTGACCATGTTGTAATAACAGTAAGTCTTGCGATAATATATCGATTGCTGAAGACACAATGCTGTCCAATGAAAAAATTCTGGAGGACAGAGTCATTAACCCATTGTCCACTACAGAAAGTGATTTTTCCAAATTAATACGGTCAATTTCCCGTATTCTCTCTGCTGTTTCAATTTGAGTAACCTTCCAGGCTTCATTGTATGCTGCATATACAGAGGCTGCTATGAAACGCTTTTGACGCTGTTTGCGTGGTCCCATTATGAAATCACGCAAGTCAGCACCATCAGTAAGTAAAGTTAGGTGTTGCTTAATTTCAGGCAGTGTGGAAGTTTGTAGCCATTGAAGGCATAATTTGCCCACACTGTAGGTGGTTATTATCCCTGGGTGATGTCTTTGAGGATATCTAGGGTCTGGCCTGTTCATTTTGAAACCCTGTGTTTTATTCAGGAATCTATCTTGACAGTTATTTGTATCTGTGGGCCAGATCAACCATTGTTTCCAATCAGGATGTGTTCTGTTTTGGTTAAGTATATGGTTTACGTCTATTTCTTCATCTGTATCAGAGCTATTGCTAAACATTGTTGGCTTTGGAATAGACAGGTTATTTAAATCTTTGATTTTGGCTAAGCCAAGACAGGTGGTTTGTTGAACAGTGTCATTTAAAAATATCATTTGTTCTGGGATCATGCAGGCTCTAAACAAAGCTTCTAAACCCTGTACTTGCCATTCTTTTGTACCCCAAACACTTTTCAAATCAACATTTTTGTCCCAATAATCAAATCCAAAAGTATTCATTTTTTCAAAGAATGAATCTGAATATATCAATTTTGTGTTGGTTATCATGGTTTTGGTCCCTGTCTTGTTTGACAATTTGTAATAAAATGTTTCAGCATTACTTGTGTTAAAACCTTGAAAGTATGAATATTTGTCATAAACGGTTCTTGAACTCCCTTTTGGAGGTGTTGGACAATGTTCCCATTGATTATAATTTAAAACATTTCTAGGTTGTGCAGATTTATGCAAGAAATGGTTACCATAATGGTTATAGCAATACATACTATCATAATTTGTAGAACCTTGCAAATAATCATGTTTTGTAAATTTAGCAGACATTACTAAGTCAGACATCATATTGTTAATACTTTCAAAGTCCCAATCATCAGCAAATGAGTTTGGTTTTGCAAAGTCACTCAAGGAGATCTTGATTTGGTGTGGATATTTCAGGATCTCGACCGGACCATAAATTTCATAGTAAGTGTTGTCCCAGGCTACCCCACCAGGTATTGGAATTGCTGTGAAGTTGGCTGAAGAAAGTTCTGAAGAAAGTTCTCTTTTCTCGACGTGCGAAGATGTGTGTGGTTTGAGGACCAAGTTGATGTTCTGACTTGCTGTGTCCATTTTAGCATATTTTCCCTCAATGAAGCGTCCCAAAGTAAATACCATGATGAGCCAAAGTATGAGGATAAATGCACCAAAACCCATCCAAAATTCAATCCATGGAGAAATCAGATATGTTTCTTTCAGTTGTTTCAAAAGTTCCTTAGCTTTGTCTTTAAAGGATTTGGATGATGGCTGTGTCTTTGATTCACTGAAACCTTCAGAGGAATCATCGAAGTTGATGAAGTAACCAGATGCAGTTCTGTCAATTGTTCCAATTGGTTCAGGATTTTTGTTTCTTGCATTTTCACTTGGTACTTCAGTGTAGATTGGTGTGTCTCTGCTAAATGTTTTTATTTGGGTTTTCAGAGGTCTGAGTTCTATTGCATTGTTGCATAGTCCTTGTTGTTCTTCTGTAGGCGTTTCGAATGTGATGAGCCTCTTTGATAGGACCTCTGTAATGGTAGCAAACCTTGGTGTTCTGCTACTTATTGGGAGTCCACTTGGCCTACTGTTTGTTATTGGCCACATGTTGTGGTTTTACCAGGTCGATGGATACAACTCGGTTCTCCTTTTTTCCAGCAAGTGGCGGTAGTATAACTGATCTTGTCCCGTTGACAGACAAGACAGGAACTGCTTTTCTGTAAGAAGGCCCAAATTCCTTCTTTACCGCGATCTTCTCCCTGACTAGATCCCCGACTTTTGGAATCCAGACAGGTCTTGCTGGGACAGGTGGTGATTCTTCAGTGGTTGTTGGCTGTTGTTTCAACTGTATGTTGCTCAGGTCTTTTCTTGTTTTGTTTAAGTCCTGCAAAATAGCCAAACGGTCTTTGACATCAAAGGTTTTTCCTATTACCACTGAAGTCTGACTATCAAGGTCAGAGATCAACATCCTAGTTCCGAATAATAATTCGTACGGACTGAATCCCCTCAGAGAATTTCTTGGCAAGTTATTTAGACTACGTTGGACACTTATTAGATGTTTGACCCACCCAGCTCCCGAACCTAATATCCTTTCTATTATAGATTGCTTTCTGCCTTGGTTTTTTCTTTACACCATCCCATACCCTCAGGAAGGAAGTGAGAAGATTCCCGCTGGGCTGTGCTCATTTGGCCATGTTTCCCCCCCAGGCTGGTTTGCCTGAGTGAAAGAAATGGTCGAACGTAGCATGCTCTTAGCGTATATGCCATTTAGACTCGCAAATCTTGTATAACAGTCCGGACGTCAGCCGAGTGCTGGTGATCTACATTATAAGTGGAAACTAGCCTGTATATGTTAATCGCAAGCCATTCTTTTTAGTGGTGATGTTATCTGCAGTCAGATTCCACCGTATTTTATTTTTTCTCTCCCCACTGCGATTTCTGTTGCAGTTTGGGCAGTTTTTTACAAACATGGTATGATGTAGGCTCATGCCTGGCTACCAGTACCGTGATTGTAAATCTTCCAGAGAATCTTTTAGTTTGAGGTGTCCAAGACCCTCACCCATATGTGCGTCTGCGATTAGCAAGCTTCTCCTGTCCATGTTTGGAATCACTCTATCCCCCACTCCAGGGATTCGAGCAAAAGGGACGGAGTTTGCATCGATTATGTATGTATAATTGAGTGGATAGTTGATCGGTAACGCTGAGCAGTCGCCTTTTGATGACGTTTTCACTGCCAGCAATGTTTCACCGTCAATGTATTTTAATGTACGCTTTTTTCGATCTACGGGAGCCGGTTTAGTGGCTGCCGCTGCGGCTGCTTCAGCCAATGAATTCCCTACAACGTGAACGCCATCACGCTGATGACTCAGTGAGTGAGTCACGTGAGTCTTTGGTAGTTCTTTTTGTAAAAGAGCTATTTGTTCCCAGAGCAGTCTCTGCTTTATTGGTGCATCTGTGTCATCTTTGTAACCGTTCTGAATCCATGTCTGCAAATCGCTGTTATATGATTTGACGCAGTAATATGAATCTGACACTATAAGTGTCGGGAATTCGCGATCCGCATTATCTAGCGCCATTTTCAATGCGATTATTTCAGTTTGTTGTTCTGAATTAGTTTCTACTGAGTGTGATTTTGTTAATAGAGGTTTTAATATACCTCCGCGCCACACTTCTTTTGTAATCTCACATGTGGGGTTGTATGCTTGTTCTCCCCAAACGGACGGTTGAGCATGTCCGTCTGTGTAGATTACACAGGCGTAATGTCGTAGAGGCAGGAAGTCGATTGGCAGAGGATACGTCTTTTCATATTTTAGATTTTTCAATTCTTCTAGTTCTGGATCAAAGTAGTAGTATACTTTGTCCGTTGTGATTGAATTCACCCATTGTATCCATTCCGGATTCAATGTTGTTGTTGGTAAATTACACGGTGTTGTTAGTGCCTCAAAGGCTGATTCTGCTGTTCTGACTGTGATATGTCTACCGTCAGCTATGTCTTTTTCTCTAGCTATTGCGGTTTGAACTGCACGAATGATTTTTTCTGTGTTACTGAATTTCTGTTCAGCTTCTGTGTACATGTGTGATTTGACTGCAATTGGTACCTTATCTCCCTCATTAGAGGTTAGGTACGTGAATCCGCATCTCCCTGGGATGACTCGAATCACAAGGTTGCGTGTATTATCACGTGTTTCTAATTTTGTTTTAATTAGCATGTCTGTTTGTAAGGATCTCAAAATTTCTGTGTGTGTTTGAGTCCAACTGGATCTTTTAAAGTCTGGCTTAATTAGATCATAAAGGGGTTTGACCCTTTCTGCGTAATTTGCAATGTATGTTCTTCCGAAATTTAGGAAACCTAGAATTGACTGTAGGTTTTTTAGTGTTTTAGGAGCTTGGATTACGGCACATTTCTCTAGGAAATTGTCTGCCAGGCTTTTACCTTCACTTGATAGCTCATATCCTAAAAATAGGACTGTCAGATGGGCAATTCTGGACTTTTTAAAGTTGAATTTGTAACCCTCTGCAGCGAACCCAAGTATTATGGTGTTCACTCTTTTCAAGTGAGTCTCCAAGTCATCATCTGTTAAGTAAATGTCATCAACATAAGATAATGCTTCATCATCATATAGTTGTAGTAATTCTGTTACTCTCGCTGAGAATACCCCCGGGCTGTTCTTGTACCCCTGGGCTAACCGACAGAATTGTTTTTGAGTGCCATTTACTGAGAATGCAGTTAAATATCTGCTCTCTGGTGCTATGTTTTGACAAAAGAATCCATTGGAGATGTCCAAGGTTGTTTTGTATTTTTTGCGCACTATGTTATTCATTAGTGCAGCACTGTGTGAGTTTTGCACTGCAAAAGTTTTGCAACATGTGTTAAGGTGTCGGTAATCCAAAACTAGACGATATGAGTTGTCTGGTTTGGCGACCGGAAACAAAGGATTGTTCATTTGTGAGGTGCAAGTTTCAATCACCCCCTGGTATTCTAGCTGATCTAGTATTTCATTTACTTGTTTTTTAGCTTCTTGCTTAATTGGGTACTGCCTTTGTGCAGTCGGTTGTGATTTTAACTGGATTTTGTGAGGAGGGGAGTCCTCATCCCATCCTACATGATTTTTATATAAAGCAGGTGCTAAGGCCACTGCCCACTTTCTAGCAAGTGTGTATTTTTTATGAATCGGGATTTGATTCGAGAAGGCAGGCATAATTACTTCTTCGCCATGAGGGCACTCCCTGACAAACTCTGGTGGCCAGTCTTTTTCAGCTAGAAGGATGTCATAGCCCTTGGAGAGGTTATCCCAAAATAGTCCCCTTATTTTCCTAGTCTTATCTCCCTCTATACGTAATGTTATCTCGTATATCTTGTGGGGCTTGCTAACTCTGGTATCTGCAGTTTCCACTTGAAGGTATTCATTCGTGTCCACTGTCTCCAGATGATTCATAAGGACTTTGCGAGCTATGCTCACCTCTGCTGCGCTGTCTAGCATTGTCTGAGCCCACTCTCCGTTTTTCAGTTGTGTCCTCAGTATTCTCGGCATTGTTAACTACCTTGATACTGGCTACCTTCTTTTTTGGAAATTGTAATTTCTTTTTCAGTTGAGCAGGTTCCTTGTCTTTGGACTTGGCGTGCTCTTCTGATCGTCCTCTTCTTTCCGATTTCTGCGAGGAATTCTGGAAAGATTGAGAGGGACGCGTATCAATGTCTTGATATCTATCAGGTTTTTTAATATTATCCCTATTTCTAAGGTTATATCTATTCCCAGAGGGGTCACTCTGCGGTGACCTCTGTCTTTGGTTTGGAGATTTCTCTCTTCGCCTAGGAGACCTTCCTCGGGACTGGAATTTCTTTTCTTTAGGATTGGATTGTTTGTTTCCATCCCAGTTCTTTTTCGGTGAATTATTATTATTAAAAAATATTTTTTCTGGACTTGTAGTCAGTTGCGGTTTTACTGGTATTCCACCTAGACTATCTCTGCCTAGTTCTTCATAGGATTTTTCTATGATTCTGGCAATTTCAGCTGGTTGGTCTGCTATATCTGTCTCTTTTAACCTCTGGCGGATCGCCACGTTTGCTGCTTCACCTTTTATGTTGGCTAATAATATAGCCGAGACCTGCTTGAAGTCTTTCAGTAATTTCATACCAAGAGTTAAAGCAGGTTCTGGACCGTATTCATCTTGAATTTGTTTTAGCACATCTGGTATTACCGAAATGGATGGAACACCGTGCGTTTTTGTATAGATGGAAGCAAAGACTGTACCCCAAGTGTCACAGTCCTCAATGTGTGGTGCGATTCCCATTGGGAGACATATAGTCAGAATCCTGTGTTTTTCTAATGGGGTGGTGTCAGGAAACACCGCCTCTATTTGGGTGATTTTCTGTGCCAACCAGAATGGTATTTGTTCCCGTTTAGCTGGAACTTTACCTAGGCAGGATTGGATGTTCTGTGGTGTAATTTTATTTGTGTTCCCCTGGTGAGGGGTCAGCTGTGGTAGTTTAATCGCTGGCTGAATTGTTGAAGTCCGCATTACATACTGAACTAATTGTCTATGAATTTTTAGTAATTGTTTCAGCTGTGTTAATAGTTCAGCTGCAGGCATCCTATCGATGTCTGGATGTGGTGTGTATCCGGCTAGGACCGGCCACGTTGCTCCTGGTCTTCCTAAAGGACCGAGCCTTGTAATGTGATTGTTATGTTTTAGGGCGCCATCAAATAAGAGCAAATGCTCTTGGAATTTGAGTGGTACTTCCACCTCCTCGAAAGGAGTGTAAATGTCAGGTGGTACCTCAATTTTGTAATAGTGGAAGTACTTTGTTACAGCATTAGCTGCTGGAAAATGCATCCATGTATAGTATACCTCTGTCTGCCGATATTCGTGTGCCTCGATTACGAATATGACTGTGCCACCTCTAGGTGTCAGTCCATTTTCTATAAGTTTTAAGGTTATAGATCTCATTTTGGCGACCTGGATGAGTATTATATCCGGGTCTGCTTCGAGTGCTGTAGTATCAGCTGCTGCTATTTCAGCTGCTAATCTAACTGCTTCTCTTTCTTCATCACTGTCTCCCATTTTACTGACAGGATGGTATTATGTTTATTTGCAGATCAGGTTTCTTTATGGAAACAGAGATTAGATGCACAATATTTTGGAACTATTTATCCTTCAACGTTGACTAGACCAAGAACCATACATAGGAGTTCCCTCCTGCGAGGTTTTGGAGGATATTACCTTTCACCCACTCCAGACGTCTTTGGAGTATGTGGGAAAAGGGGTCTGAGTGAGAAAGCACGACTGAGTTACTCTAAATGCCTTACGTTAGTTTTATCGCCCTTTCCAAACGCGTTGGGCGCCATGTAGTGTAGCTCCTATTTTCCCAATAGGCTCTGCGCATTGGAATAGTACCTACAGCAGTAAAGGCCTAGGCCAGACGTTAACTAGGTCTACTACTGTCGATACTAGACTTAATTTTTGGGTTTGCCAGCTAAGCTCAGAGTTCGCTAGAAACTTTCTCGAATGTTCAGGAAAGAATTACCTCCCCTGATTAGACAAGAAGGGATTTAGTTTCTGACAACCATAGAACATGACAACTTTGCTCTCCCCTAATCAAGAGTCAATCTCAAGAGTCGTGTGAGCACAAGGCAATTATTTTACTCAGTCAGTACGTGCATTCTTAGTCTCATCAGAATGTAGAGAAAAGGAAGAGACGGGCGTGTTCAATAAAAGGTGTTATTTATTGATCAGTCTCTTTTCTCGTACAAGAGAAATGGATCGATATTATTGCAATACTTATAGTTAAGTAAAGTGCATACATTAAAAGCAATAGTATAAAATAATACTGTAAAAACATTGATATGGTTTCTGAGCCATATGATGTTTTAAAATGATTAAAATATATTTACATACACATATACATTTGACTAAACGTACTCAACTGGTGTTTCTAAATACGCCTACCCCGTGTACCTGACCTAAGTCTAATGCGTGGGCGGGAATAGAAAGTTACAGTTTAAGTTAAGTTTGTTTTTGCCAAGTGAATAACTAAAGAATTCTCTGTGAGGGGTTATTCAGTTCTGTACCTGGAATTTAGGATGAATGAGGAATGGTATCTCTTTCTCTGCTCTCGATATTCCAGGCTGCCTGCGAGGGCTACCCGGAAGCGCCGGTGCTGGGTCTCTCGGCTTGAGATAGCAGCGCGTCTCTCAGCGCGTCAGGAAGGCGGGGCTGCTGCCAGCGGGGTCTGCTTCTGCTCTCGGCTTCGGCAAGGGTGGCTGCTCCGTCTTGTCACCACGCGTGTGTTTGCATAGGGCAAGGTCGGCAATATTTATACCTTAAAGGTGCCGAGATTGACGTAAGGATGGACATAGATACGTCAATAAAGATGTCATACGACTTGCTCGTTAGCACATTCTTTACTAAAGTTCTCTGTGAAATCAAAACAATGGCCGCACGGATTATCCAGGTTGTCATAGGTTTGATTTGTTATGAGAACGTCGTATGCCTTATCAGGGGCTGGAGGAATGTCGCTTGTCTAATTAGATCTCAAGCGTTATGACCTAATCAGATAACACGTTCCTGTGCCGTAGTGTGACTGCGTCAGATAACGGTATCTGCATCATGGGGGTTTTCTTGCCTCATGGGCTGACTGTTAGTTAACTTGATAGCTAGTTTAACCAGAATAGGGTCAGGAATAGGGGGATCGATTCAGAACCTATAGAAATACACGACACTCATACATGTCAGAAACCTGTCTAACCGTTTCACCCGAGAGGGACTTAGACAATTAAACTGGCTGACTTATTTTACTAGACCGGAGTTTCTTTTTATACTCCTGCTGCGGAGTTTCCTCTAACAGGGGAGGCTTGAGTTCAGAGTCTGTTTTTAGGCAGTCTGTAGGAAGGAGGCAGTCCTTTGCAAAAGTCCTTTCACGCACTCCATGGAATTTCTTGATGTGGGACAGGTGGACCCATCCTTTCCTGCCCTCCAACTTCACGGCGGTCCTTGTTGTTAACAAGACGAGACGGGGCTCCTTCCAGCGGGGCTCCAGCGGACTTGAACGATCAAAATTCCGCACCAACACGAGGCTTCCTGGAATGACTTCATGCGGTTTCACCTCGGTGTTGTCTGGAAATGCGGCGGCAACCTGTGAACGACAAGAGTGTAGGGCAGACATCAAGGAAGCTAGGTAATCTGTGAGCATATTACTGGAAACATCGGTAATACTTCGGGGTCTAGGTGTACCCCACATGTTTGGGGGGCGGCCGAATACGACCTCATACGGGGACAGACCTGATCTGGAATGTGCAACCATTCGCATATAAAATAGAGCAACTGGCAGGGCAACTAGCCAGTCTACACCTTTTTCTTTACACACTTTTGCAATGCGGATTTTCAGGGTCTGATTATGTCTCTCTACGAGACCGGCTGCTTCGGGATGGCGCACACAATGGAACTTCCACTGGTATCCCAACAGAAGGGAAACATGTTTCATAAGCTCGGATGAGAATGGCTGGCCGTTATCTGAATACACGACCCTAGGGAGTCCATAGCGGGGAAAGAATTCACGAACCAACTGCCTGGCAGTGGTCGCGGCTGTGTAATCTGGGACTGGATATGCTTCTGTCCACCTGGACAAAGCGCATACAACTACGAGGACATACTTGAAACCTCGACATCGCTCCATCTGAATATAATCCATCTGGAGGACTTCAAAAGGGTGGTCAGGAGGTTGGAATCCACCTTGTTCCACCGGGACACTTTTACCTGGATTGAATTGACAACATATCATACAAGTACGGACTTTCTGCTTGGCTGCAGCTCGTAAATGTTTGTTGAACCAAAGGTTTTGGATACTGTCTAACATAGCTTTTTCTCCTAGATGTGCTGGACTATGTGCGGTATTAATAATGACTTGAACCATCGAGTCGGGGAGAAACCATGTGGCTTTTCCCTTCGTCACCCATCCTTGATCTGTCTGGACCCCTCCTTGTTCGGACCATTTCTTGATTTCTTCAGGAGTAGCATGTGACTGTATGTCTATGACATCTTGAGTAGGGTCCTTAACTGTCATACAAGTAGTCTGATCTGGAGTGAGTGTCTGTGTCATGTTAACTGGAATGTCTGGAGTCTGAGCTGTAAGCTTGGCTGTTCGATCTGCTAGATCGTTACCTTGGGAAATAATGTCAGTGACTTTCGTATGGGCCTTGCACTTCATGATAGCAATAGCTGTCGGTAAATGTATTGCATCTAACAGAGCTTGAATGAGGAGACCATGCTGAATCTTGGTTCCATGAGAAGTCATAAAACCTCTCTCCTGCCAGAGCACTCCAAAGTCGTGTACGACTCCGAATGCGTAACGTGAATCTGTATATATGTTTACTTTCATGTTCTTGGCACGTATGCAGGCTTGGGTCAGAGCGACTAGCTCTGCTGCTTGAGCAGACAGGGTGTCAATACGATGTGTTTCTATAACTTCAGTTTCAGTAGTCACTGCATACGCGGCTACTAGTTCTCCTGTACTTGTTCTCATACATGAACCATCCACATAAAGTGTCAGGTCAGGATTAGGTAATGCAATATCTGTCAGGTCTTGTCTTAGCTTGGTCATAGTGTTAACAACTTCCACACAGTCATGTGTGGCAGGATTTGAAGTAACTGACGGTAACAGTGTAGCAGGATTTAGAATGTTGCAGAGTCTGATTTCTATGTGTGGCTGGAACAGTGTCAGTTCATAACCTGTTAAACGTGCAATTGTCAAGTGCTGAGTCTGTGTTCGGTTTAAAAGAACTTCCACGGAATGTGGAACTTGTACTATCAGGGAGTGTCCTAATACTATGGAATCGCTTTGTCTGATAGCTAGTGCTGTGGCTGCAACTGACTTGAGGCACGCAGGCAGAGCCTGGGCTACTGGATCTAATGTGCTCGAAAAATAAGCACAGGGCTTGTACTGTCCTGCTTGATCTTGTGTGAGAACAGATAATGCTGTACCATCACGTTCTGTGACAAAGAGTGTAAAAGGCTTACTATAGTTCGGTGTTGCTAGAACAGGTGCTTGGCATAAGGCTTTCTTTAATTCATTGAAAACAAATGTATGTTCCTGGGTCCAAGGGAGGACAGTCGATACGGCTGCCTCCTGTGTCGTTAACTGTATCAGTGGCTTGGCTAGAAATGCATACTGAGGAATCCATTGTCTGCAATAAGAAGTGAGGCCGATAAAAGCTCGTACCTCCTTCTGTGTCTTGGGCTGTGGAAGACTCGCTATTAGCTGGATACGGTCTGGTGTCAACTGCCTACCCCACTTGGACAGTAAGTGTCCTAGGTATACCACTTGCTGGACACAGAATTGTAATTTGGAAGGGGACACCTTGTGCCCCTGCTCGGCCAGAAAATACAGGACTGTTAGTGACGCTCGCTCGCAGTCTCGTTCAGAACGGGCTGTGATCAGTAGATCATCGACATACTGGAGCAGGGCAGTGTCAGTTGGCATGTGAATATTGTCTAGTTGTCTCTTAAGTGCTTGACTGTAAATGCTAGGACTTTCTGTGAAACCTTGAGGAGCTTGTGTGAATTTATAGCTTCTTCCATTTAAACAAAAACCGAAAAGGTACTGGCTGTCTGGATGAATGGGGACACTGAAAAATGCGTTCTTGAGATCGATAACAGTGAAAAACGTAGCTTCAGAATCAATGGCTGTCAATAGGGATGAAATATCTGGGACTACTGGATACTGAGGTATAATACATTTATTAAGTTCTCGAAGGTCAATCACTAATCGATATACTGGAGGTGCATTTGGATCAGTACGTTTCATGACTGGAATGATAGGAGAATTACATACATTGGAGTCAGTTTCTACAACCACTCCTTGGACAATAAGCTCGTCAATAATTTTGGATAAGGCTGCTACAGCCTCAGGTGGCAATCTGTACTGTCTGATTCGTGGCAAAACTATACCTTGCTTGAGAGTCACACGATGGGGTGTGATTTGCATATAACCAACATCAGTTGGACCTTGCGCCCATAAATGCTGTGGTACATTCAATAATCTTGGATCAAAATCACGTAATACATAGTGACCTTTATTTTCGGGACATGCTTTCGTGAGTAACAAATCAGTAGTTCGGGACAATGGACCAACTTCTAGAGTAACTGGTTTTGAAATTTCGTTAACAATCGGCTTTCCTGAAAATCCAAGGGAAACATTTCTAGAGCCTGAGAGCGGAGCCCCTGGAACTTCGTCATGACTGATAGTAGTCCTACTTGCCCCTGTATCAATCAGAAACTTTCTGTCTTTCCCTAATACTTGACTGTGTACATAGGGACCCTCTTGATCTACAGGTATCTCGATGAGAGGCAAGACTACCTCCCTCTTTAGGCTGTTTCATGAATATTGTTGGTACTCTGGATAATCTGACTGGGCATACTGGTACATCTGCTGTGTAACATGCTGTGTTGCAGCGATAGGCTGCGGTACTGGAACTGTCTGTTGTGCATTCTGTGGTGACTGAGAAGTCTGTGAAACTTGTTCTTGTCTAGGCGGACGTGGTCTTTCTTTAGTCTTGCCAGTAGCTATGTTGTGTTTCAGAACTGCACACTCGTTTATAAAATGACCTGGCTGTTTACAGTAATTGCAAGTCCCTTTAACGGGAGCTGCAGGATGACTGGCTTGATTCTGACCCCTCTTCCGACTGTCTTGCGGAACAGATTGTGCAACTAATACTTTCATTTTCGTGTCTTTCATACGTCTCCTCTCGTGATCTTGTTCTTCCCTGATTCTGTTCTGGTGATACTGGAGCATCTGTAACATTTGGGACGGAGTATTAGCTTGCCAACTACTTTCAACTTTCAAAACTCGATTTTTAACTTGTGGACTTAAATTCTCGACTAGTTTGGTAACAAAAAGATGAGGGTACGACTCGCTACCTGTCTTCAGACCACTGTTAATAATAAAACATTTTTCAAATCTAGAATAAAAATCACTAGTGTCTTCGTCTTGTTTCTGTTTACATGCTGAGATTGCATCCCAATCTTCCTTTTTCGTGGTTAGTAACCTTGGCAACACCTGGATCAATAACTCGGGCAATTCTTTAACCTTTCCCCCTAGACCGGTACCTGGTACTCGTGAAGTATCTTCAGCTTCTAGAGCTGTCCAATCTATCTTTTTCTCTCCCACCTCCCATTCTTTTTCCTTGAGTTTTTCATATACCCCTGCGAGCAACAGGACCTTTAACATTTTAATGATATCTGGATACGTGTATTCTCCCATACGGAGCATGTCTTTTAATTCTCGATGGAACCCTGCTGGATCTTTGTCGTGACAGGGGATTAACTTCTTCATCTCTAAGAGTTCCATCTTGGTGATAGGGGTGTAAACAAATACTCGTTCTAGATCACCACCCGTCGTCCTAACTGGGTGTACTTCTCGTAACGAATGCTGTCTATCTATGTAAAATGATTTACTTTCTGGAGGTGAGACATGAACAAAATGCGGATTCAGAAACGTTCTATATTTGTGGCGCTGTTCTAGAATAATACTAATTAAATCGGTACCTAGACCTCTCCATCTATACTGGAGTAACTCGTTCAGAACATCATGTAACGGACCTGGATCAGAATGTTGTCCCTCATACAGTGTAATGAGGTGCTGGATCATATACATACCCACCAGTCGCTGCTCGGCTGGGGGCAGTTTCAGAAACAATTGTGCCACTATTTCGTCTGGAAAAGTGGTAGAATCAGTAGTCCATCGGACTGCTGATCGGGCTAGTTCTTGTTCATGCATGGTACTAAGTTCACTATAACCGATTCGTGATTTCAGAATGTGATCGGTAGCTTGAAATACTTGTTCGAGAGAACCTTGTTCTGGTGCTGGAGGAGGGAAAACTTTCTTGTGATCTAGGCGTGAATGTCGGTCGGAAAGTCTAGTTTTACCTACATACGCTATTCTGGAGGGATTCTCGCTGTCTACCTCTTCAGTAGAAGAGTCGTCTTCTTTCTCGGTTGCTTGTAGTGCTTCTCGTTTCTCGTGTAACTTTATTATTTCCCTACGTATTTTCTTGTACATACTCTCTATACAGTTCTGGGTCTTGTGTCTTCCCTCGGCTATATGGTCACTCCACCTGGTCAGGACTTTCATTTCTTCCGGATCTTTTTCCGGATAATCTTGTTCTCTTATTAAACAATTAATTAAAAACTTTAAAAGCATGAGCTGGATCTCGACTTTTCGTTGAGCCATGGCATCGCCAATACTTCCTGGGTCTGCTCCTGTACGGATAAAATGATATATTCTGTCTAGATAACCTTTCATATTCGGCAGGGTGTCCAAATATTCGGTCACCCGTCTTACACGCAATGAATATATAACCATATTATCATCACCTGGGACTGGATCATAACGGCATTCGGTAAGGGCTCGCTTGATATCGGCAACTGACTGATGCTTGGGCGAACGCTGTAACGCTCGGGCATGTAGCTCGATTAATGTCACACGTCTGTGCTGAGGCGGGGTTCCAGGAGGACTTCCCTCCGAGGCCCCTTGACTAGAATCGTCGACGGGTATTGTACGGGCTGGGAGAGTGACTGATGTAGCGGATACATGTACTGTAGGCTGGACCGGGGGTACCGTAACAGGTGCTGTAACGGGTGCCCCGGTGGCTGGAGGAACAGGAATTACATTATTTACGGGAGCTGGCGGAACAGGATTTGCATATTCTGGGACTGTGTCGTCCAAATAGGACGAGAGAAAAATATCAGCTGCGGTCGGTTTGTGACGTAGCTTAATCGGAACTAATGATGGCGGAAAATTACTGGATGCTTCCGGGGTTGCTTTTGGCAAGCCCTCGGCAAGAAGAGGATACATACCCTTTATAAGGGCATTTCTCTGTCTGTCTGACTGTTCGGTTTTAACTCGTTCACCTACTTCGATTAATTCCCTTTCTTGGGCTCTTTCTGAGGATTCCCTACTTAATTCTGTTTTTCTGATTTCTTTTTCGGTTCTTTTATGAGATTCTTTGCGCCATAACTCGATGGCATCTTTCTGGGACTGTCTGGATTTCTTTTTCCATAATGCTTCTTCTACTCGCATGATGCACTCGGCATCCCATGTACCTGATACAGGCCATCTATATTTCTCGTCTAATTCCTTGGTATACTCGACCCATAATTCTAGATATAATATGGCACTTAAGCCATGCTTATGATACATGAAGTGACCTGGACTGTCCCTAGGCGGGACAGGAACTGCTTCCTCTAACAGACCTTTTCTGGTTTTTAACTGACGTAATTTCGAGAACAGAGGCATGACTTAGACTGGAATCTGGACACAAATACAATACACAATAAACACAATAATAACTTGAAAAACAAATCACTCATACCACGACATTGAGAACACATGAAATAACATTTAAAATGACAGTTCGGACAGAATATTACCTGGAATACTTGAGAACAGGACACATGAATTTCTCGAGAACAGAACTTACTAGAGTTACTAGATGCACTGCTAAAACAGTACGAAACTTACCGGTCCCATAAAGAGACACGTCAGGACCCGCGTCCACCTAGGTGAACACTTCGTGTTGGATCTGTGTACCCAAACCCACGGACCAGAGACAAATTAATTGACCCTGTCTAGATACTACCCCAGCAACGGTACTCACCGGGCAGCAAGAACGGAAGGCCTCGGACTGGACTGGACTGCTACGACGACGGACTACGAACTTCGGACTTCAGTTACAGGTGGGCCTCCGGATACCTCGGACCTTGGACTCTCGGCTTGGGCTCTGGTCGGGACTCGCCGCGTTCCTCCACCGCCTCGTCTGGACGCTGGACCGCAACCTCCGTCTCCTCCGTGGGCCTGAGGGATACTTGAAGCAGAAATATCTGCACGTGCACGGTATGGTTCCGTCACGGCTGCAGAGGATCAGGGGGCCTGCGTGGCTTCTCCGGCGCGTGGGGAAAGGGCAAGTCCCTGTTCGGGCGCCATTATGTGGTAAATAAATAATTAAATACCGGTTCTATTTTTCAGGATACTCTATAAACAGATAGCTCAATAAATAAGAGTCAGGATTCGAGGTATCTTGAGTCTACAGGCTTTAATAAGGCATAAAGGACAGGAACAGGACAGCCTGCATGGGAATAGGATGGCAGCTGCCGGGGACAGGATCTGGGAGCATAAGGGGTAACTTTTTAATATGGGTGCACAATATATATACTTAAACAAAATACATTACATCCAATACAGTAGGCGTAGCAGTGGGCGTTTCTAGTAGCTGTCGCGAAAGATAAGGCATAAAGTGGGTGTAACAAGAGGCGTGTACAGGGCGTATACATAGACATGTGATGTAAACGTAACAGAAGTGTCATAAACGGGGCGGAAACATGGAGGGGGCTACCTGAGCAGCTGGGACCTCTAACCTAGTGGTGCGCGCAAACGGGCAATGACGTGTTACCAGGGAGAACTGGGGGCTATGACTTCTGCGCTAGAAGAGGAGACTAAAGTCTGGAGTGTCAGAGCGACATGTACCTAGGGCATATCTGGTATCTGGTGTTTAGAGTACATGTTGATAGAATCCAAAAGTTATCAGGGCAAAGGCTACTTGATACTAGGACTAGTGCGTGCATTATTCTACATGTATTGCGGGTGCTAGGAATATTCTATGAATATTAATACAGTATTTCTCTTACATGGAGACATAAAGGCTAGACCATGACGGAAACTATTGATGCGATTCAGTAGCTTAGGAATGCAGAGAAGGAGGGCTGGACTGATAACTAGAAGCATAACATACTCTTGGCAGACTGGGAGGCAGAGCCAGGCCGGGCCGGGCACTGCGAGGCAGGAAGTAAGCGAAGGGTCAGGGATGCAGGTGGGGGCTGTATCGCTCCTCGGAGAGGGTTTCAGGAGACAGGAGCTGAATCTGAGTCCGGGCCCTTTTGAGGCCTAGAAACGGGGACTTTATTCTGAATTAACGTGCACACTGTAAAACGTGGCAACATAGGTCTAATACTCGTAGCTTTCACGAGAACTGGAAACTGGCATACTAGAGATGGACACAACTATAATTGCGTCTTTAATCGATCAGAGGGGAATACATATGCATATTGATCATGCACATATAACATAAGATGGGGAACACGTAGGCACATATAACATGGCAAAATTTACTTTTCCACATTGCACGAGGTGATGAGTGAGGTTACGGGGGTGCGATCAATGCCGGAGGCTAGGAGATGCTTGCTGAATGTTTGGGAACCAAACGATTACTCCGTATCGCAGCTTCGATGGGTGACCTTGGGCAATATGATCGCCAAAAGAGACATTGCGCAACTGTGGGGCGCTCAGGGACCACCCGGGATTCGGAAATGGAAACAAAACATGGACTGGTGCATGTTCAGGGAAAAAACTGTATATATTTCTCGGGGTACCCCCCGCAAATGGGGGAAGATATGGACTCAGTGGAACACTTACCGTGGCGATATATGTACTCCCCTCTCCCTGACCCAGATGTCGCACCTACGTCCCCGTAACCCGAGGGTTCCTCCACTTACTACTGTGTATTGATTACATTTTGTTCCTTCTGCCCCCCCCCGCGAGACTCTTTCTCGATGGAACAAACGCTCATTGGTTGACCTTCCCGCTCACACACCATGTAATGCAACGTTGTTTATATTGCTGTCTCTCTTTTTCTTTATTCCTTGCAAGTTGTTTGTGTTTATGTTATAAAATTAATAAAAAGTTTCAACAAAAAAAAATATATGTCAACTGTTAAATGTTTCCGGATTTGCCAGTTACACATAATTATATGCCTGGATACTTCGCTATCAAATGGTAGGATTATTTGTGGAAATCGATTATGTTTATGTTTTTCAGAAATAATCGCCATATTTTGATTGCGTTTTCTCAAGATATCATGGGTGTTAAATTTATTGACATATTATGTTAACAATGGCGAATACGGACCACACTGGGACCACTTACGAATTGAGGTGGTATTCTTAATCACATATATATGTAATTGTAATTCTGAACGAATTACGTTTAATTAATTACGCAATGGTACTCGATTTATGCAGTGGGTCCGCGACAAACATTTTTTGAATCAACTTTATTGATACACCGTAAACGATGAAGTCACTATGTTATACAATGTGACTATTTTCTGATACACAAACTAATGGAGTTTTTTCATAAGATTGTATCAACTATGTTTCTTTGATTTTTACTCTCATTAATATGATTTCTTTGATTTGAATTTACATACATATTTACCTTGCGTAGTATGTTTACTATGTTCATGAACTATCACCCTTATTTTGAATGGAATTTGCTTGCACAAATCACTCGATAAGGTTAAACGCCGAAACGCGTCATCTTGGTGCATAATAAAGGAATTGTGCAGTCTCCTGGTATGCCTCTCCTTTGTGTTCTTCATTTTGGAGGATGTTACTTTGGAAATTTAACGGCTGCTGTAGCCGCCAGCAGGCACTGTTACCGTGGGAAGGGAGCTGCTAAGTGTAGCGATTCTTTGGAGTTTGTATATATATATATATATATATGAACAGCTTTCAGGAATCCCGCTGTGCAGGACTTACAGGAGGTACCAGGAGGGTTTTTGGCCCCCAAGGACCCTCAGGAGTAAAGTCTACTTCATCCCCCAACCAGTAGTGCACCACGAGCCGTGGTTGCAGAGTGGTAAAGGAAGGGGGCATGTCCACCGAAGACCTCACAGAGTGACATAGTGTCAGTGACATCCTTGGGGGCCAACTACCCCTCATGTTACCCCCAGTAATTCACACACAGCGGGATTGCAAAGAAGTCTTCAGTGGCCATGCCCCCTTTCAACTGCAAAATGTAATAAACAGACTTTATCGCCCGCGACTAAAGGTGGATCATTCATAAATTTGTCAAGGGCATTAATGATTCCATTAACAAACAAAACAAAGATGTGGTAATCAAAGCATACACCCACATGGCACGCAGCCTATTATACAGGTATTCGAATGGTAAATTTGACATTTTTAATATATCTTACTCTGGCATGGTTGTTAGTAGGAAAGCAATTAAAAAGACTTAGGGAGTCGTTTGGCAAGCCAATATAATAAAGTACCCTTCCATAAAGCTTTATGTTTCATCATATCAAAGGAAGACTTGAAGTCTACAAATGACATGTACATGGCCTCCTTTTTTAAAGTACATACTTCCAGAATGGGAGAATAGACCTGAGTACTTGATCTATAGTGCTAATATTATCGCTAAAACCTGTTTGCAAGTTGAAAAGAACATTAGTCTCTCTACAGATCTATTGCAGTTTGGCCAAGAACTTTTTCCTAAAGGCTTTTTTAAAGGATGTCAATTAAACTAATTGGTCTATAATTTAACAGATCATTTTGAGATCCTTTCTTATAACCAAGAGCAGTACAGCTCTGAGCTAGGATTTAGGGATAAAGGGCACTAAACCAATTGAATTAGAAATTACCATAATGTATGCTCCCCACCTCATGTTCACATTTCAATGGATCTCCCAGAAATGGGAAATATCATCCACGTCAGTCTAACTATATAGTGCAGAAAAATTGTTAACCCATACCTAGATATTATGTGTGTTTAAGGACTGTCAGTGAGAGAGACTGCAATGAGATACAATATGCCAATATACTTTTGAAGGCACTGAGAAATTCTTACCATTGTGACAGTTCCCATTGGTCCTTTTGGGCTGTTAAAAGGCTTTGTACTCTCCATGACCATCAGCTATTTAATCTTGTTCTTTATCCAGATGGCAGCTAAGATTTTAAATTTTTCTATATTACATATTTTGGCATGCAATGGATGGCTCTTCAATATACACCCTGCCTTCATCCAAGTAGTCTCCTAAAAAGCATTGCAAAGTTTGGAACAATAGAGCATAACAGTAAATGAGCCGTACCTTTTCAAGCATCATTACTGTATTCTACTTAGTTCTCAAATGTTCATTATGCTGTAGGTTCATGTGTTACCAGATTTGCCAAGGTAACCAGGTCATAGAATATTAATTAATTGTGGGGGTAATTCTGAACATTAATTAAATCATTTATAAGTTAATGCTCACATTTAGTGAATACTCTGCACTCATAAATGGGTACATTTGTGGGTGTAGGTCAAAATTATATGTGCAAATGCCTATGTATAATCGGCACTGAGATGTTACCTGCATGCAGGCAAGGTATGTAATGATGTTATGCTGTTTTATAATAGTGCACCTACCACAGGTTTCATAATATCTGTGAAGCTGCTAAGTGTTGAAAGCTCAGTGATGGGCTGTCAAATTGAGATGCTCCGGTGGAGGATCTTGTCTTGTGATCATCAACAACAACCTCTGGTTATTCCTCCATAGTGCTTGTTTAAAATTCCTCTCCAAATCCAGATTGTTTTATGCTTTTCACCAAGTTTTTTTTTGCTTGTCTTCTCGTGTCAAGTGGTTTTGTGTTTTTATGCCTGATCTCCAAGTGTTCTCTGCAACCCTATATCCAGTGTTGTCTAGTCAATAGACCACCAGACTAGACCACTGCACTGATGCTCTGATGGGCAAGATATCTGTGTCCCAGGCTAATAGTAGTAGATTGCATGCTATTTTATGTGTAGCAGCTAATTTCTGGGCCCCACCAAGATCAAAAGATTGAGTAATATTTCTACTCTGCTGAATTATCTTTCATTGCATTTATTGTCTTTTTCTTCATTGAGATATAGTAGAACATGATCTGTATGCAATAGTTGTCAAACATTTGGTGTTTTTGGTTGATCTAGCTGAAGTGCAAGCGTTCTGTGATGGGCATCCCAGCTAGGATGGCGCTGTCTAGTTATTGCTGGTGTCAATGTATGTAGAAGTATGTTAACGTCTTGACTTAAAATTGCCGGTCATGTGAAATTTTGTCTGAATACGGAAACAGGGGTTAGTTAACTGGGCATAAACATAGGTGTATGGTGTGCAAACGGTTTTGTGAATAGTGCTAAGTAGCTAAAGTTGTTTTATCAACCATACATGCTTCTTTTTTGAGCTACTGTAAATACCTGGATAATATTAACTGTCTTACTTTCAAATTTATCAAATAGCTGTTGAAAAAAATTAAGCTGTCTTTTAAAAATTCCAAATGCTATTATATTGCAGATAACTAGCATTATTAGATGAGTAACCAATCTTTCTCAGAGATAAAAAAACTTTGGACACATGAAATTGATGGGTATATCTTATAAAACATAAGATCAAATAGGACATATCCACTCTGATGGTGGAGTGCTCCCTTCTTCAAAATATTAAGAAGAGTAAAAAAAAAGAGTATTGAACTTAAACAATTACAAATATTTTTATGTTAAATATTATTTTTAATTAATTGCATTTAACTATTTTAAATGTAGAATAAATGAAGATGTACTACAGCACTATTAACAATTGTAAATTAAACTGCCATTATTTTGAATATTTTCAATATATTACATTAAATGTTTTAAAGTTCAAATTAAAAACACCTAAAGAAAAAATATACATTTTGTTATTATGCATTAAAATATAAAGGGGTTGATTCTGAACTCGTTCGAGAGGGCTCCGATTCGGATTTGGAATTGCCTAAACCGATCTGGAGCCATTGTTCGTGACCGATTTGTTCCCAGTTCCGAATGACCAAGTACGATGGCTGGAAAGCCTCTGGCTGACCGAATCAGTACCGGAAGGCATTCGGAGAGCTAGAGCCCTCCGGAGCTGAATCGTACAGCTCTTGGAGTAGGTTTTCATAGCGAACAAGTATGATGAACAATTCAGACAGCATTTCCAATTCGGTTTGCCCGGATCAAAAAGACTTTAGGAATCGGTCTTTGGGGGCCCGTAGCAGGCCCCCCTTCACCCGGAGTCCTCCGGATCGGGCCCGTGGGAGTACCCATGGGTACCATCTTCTCAACCATATACAGTGTGGCAGGCACCAAAGGGTGCCAGCCACAGGGTGCACGATTATCCCCAACCACCCCTTGTGTCAATGCCAACCTTTGTTCGCGTTCGGAACAAAGGCTCCCATTGAAGTCAATGGGAGCCCGACCAAATCAGATCTGGATGCATTCAAATGCATTGTACTCATTCGGTCAGACTCGCCCTATTCGAGTCGTCCGGAATGCATTCCGGACCAAAGTCGTTCGGTATGCTTTCCGAACGAGATCGGAATCGGGCCCAAAATGTGATGTATACAATTAATTTTAAATAATTTATTTATGAAAATGTATATATATCAACGAATAAGCCTCTGAATAACAAGGAATACTGAGACACTACTTGTATGCAGTAATCCAATTTAATGCATAGCTTTGCCGACGCCTTTCAGCCGTAGTATTAGGAAGCTATGCATTAAATTGCAACATTGAGTATATGTATACCTTTGGGCATTTACCAAACTGCATGTTGTGGCATTGATGAACTCACCTATGTAGCTTGTTATTTTCAGGTGCATGAAATGTGCAGATAGGTGTTTTGAGCCACAGTTCAAGGAGGTTATTTAGATGTATTTCACATGATTTATTGCATGTTCCAACATGGCGGTCACTCATTATGTTCGTACATGGTACCTGTTGCTTATTTTCTCATTGAAGTGTTTCACTGTTTATTGCAAGTATGTACAATGGCGTTTGTCAGCTTCACTCTCAAAAAGTGGCCAGGGTTACAGCTGAAAAACATCAGGGAAGCTATGCATTAAATTGGATTACTGCATGTAAGAAGTGTCTGAGTATTCCTTGAGATTCAGAGGATTATTCATTGCTTTCAAGGCTACCAGAGCCCAACTCAGACCCCCATTGCGAGCCTTGGAACTCAGGGACTGTTTCTTGATACCTGGTTTAAAAAGAGAGTTCTTTCATTATTCAATAGTTTATGAGATACTGCAGACCGAAAGCGCTTCAGCTCGACACCTTGAGCCTTGCTCACCGATGGGCGTGCTTAACAAAACTGCAGTTTTTAAAGAGAAAGTGCATGTTCTTCTAATAAAACTAAAAGAAATGCCACAACCAATTCATCCTTTCATACAGCCTTTTTTCCACGTTCCTAGATTTCATTAAGTCATAAACCATTGAAATTCATTGCATTTCATAATCACAAATGTTACATCCATAAGTAATATTTATGTTGCATATACATCATTTATCTTAAATATACAATTCCTTTATATTCTGATTCGAACACCCTCTCATAAATCTTGCTACTATGTGCAAAATATTATCCTTATTCTTACGTTTTCTCTTTTTTTCCTCAAAGAAGGGGAGAGAGTGGTGAGAGGACATAGTGGGTTTCTGTTTACCGCTTGAAGCAGCCTTCCAGGCAGGAGTGGCAATATGCAAACAGAACTATATATATATATTACTTCCTGCTGGTTTTAATTTATCTTCAATCACAGTGAGTGAGTGAGAGAAGAGGAATGCTAGTTTTCTTCTCCCAAATATAAACACAAAACCAAAAGGGCAGCTAGGAAAAACTTACCAGAGAGGACAGTGATAGGGGAAATCCAAAGATTTTGAAGTAGACGCCTCACCCACTTAACACTGGCATTCTTCATCATTGGAACCTATCCACACCCTGGGATGATGGTACAACCAGGGAGGATTCAACCAAAAAAGGGGTGAGTTCATATATACATCATAGGTGGATATGTGGCATGGATCCAGGAGGTATGAGATAAAAATGTCTCTTGATAATCCCAGGGAAATGTCCTTTAATAAGTGGGTACCTTAGATATTACTAAAAGCAGAGATTGGGTCTTGATTTTGAGCTGCAATATCTAAAATAAAACCCTATTAAAGGCCACATGTGTCGGCCCGCCTTAAAAGCCCATAAGAGTCTTTGGCCTTCGTCAGGGCTGGAAGTGTCCCTGAAAATGTAAGCAGTCATGCCTTGCAAAAAATGAGCCCTATGCCTCTCCCCTTGAATCAAGGAAACTTTCCTTCAAAACCCTTTATTCAGGTGGTTCAGATGTCATGCACATCTGGCGGGAGGCACCCTCCTGTAGTCACACATTCATCAAGGTAGTGTGCCTGTGAACAAAACATGAATCGTTCTGCATCAGACTGCCACTTAACTTATCCAGCTATGATTTATGTAAGAAACACCACCTTTTTTGGTTGAGTCCGCCCTGGTTGTAACATCATACCAGGGTGTGGATAGGTGGCGATGATGAAGCATGCAAATTTTAAGTGGGCAAGGCGTTTACTCCAAAATCTTTGGATTTCACCCATGACTGTCCTCTCTGGTAAGTTTTTCCTAGCTGCCCTTGTATGTTTGCGTTTTTACTTTATGTCCTTACCTCCATTATTACAGGGGGTGTTGCAGTACCAGTGGTTGGCCATGTGTGGTGCTAGATTTACTCTGCTCTGAGCTGGAGTACTTTTACCACTGTCTGGGTCCTTTTTGGCTGCAGTTACTTTAGAAGTGCAATTTGTGAATAGGAACAGGCTTACTCTTTTGTGGTTGAGTGTGTGTCCCTCTCTAAACCCTTACCTAACCGTCTCAATAAAACCCACCAGTTTAGTAGTAGGTATGCCCCTTTTTCAAGCTATTCTTCGATCCCTCCCACATTTACCACTGGGTAATAAATGTAACTCTCTATAAAAAGGTAGGAGAGGTGGAGCTGGGTGTTTACACTCATAGATTTGTAAATTGCCTTTTGTAGGTAGTAAGTAGTACTGCTGTAGTACTACTTTAGGTACTACAAAATTGACTGTTTGAATCTGGCCCTTTGTTTGTATTTAAGGTAATAGAAAATAAATATCTGAAAAGGCACCCTGTCGTCTGGATCCCCACTATGGGATTGCCATTTAACTGTAAAACTAGGGGCCACATGTACAAACAATTCTGTTTGTAATTCCCAAATAGTAATGTTATACAATTCATTATTTGGTAATGGTTAACAGCAATGCACAAATGTGTATTTTACACATTTTGCGATTCCCATTGAGTTGCAAATAGACCCACCTCATGAATATTAATGAGGCAGGTCTCGGTTTGCGACCCATTGGGAATAACATAAATCACAGGGATGGTGGCTTGCTGGGAGCAGCAGACCACCATGTCCCTCACTACTTTTCAATAAAGTAATCTTTTTTTTTTATAAATGCAGCCCATTTTCCTTAAAGAAAAATGGGGTGTTTTTCAAAAAGAAAACTGAAATGTCTGTTGGACGACTGCATGCTCCTAAAAATCAGTTTACAAACTTACACAAAGGAGAAAGGAGCTCTTTGAGACCCCTTCCCATTTGGCAATGGGTTGCCACCTACTTGAAGTAGGTGGTAAAATGCGATGTTTTGAAACAGCATTTCGTTTGCAGAACATTCACACATACAACATCAATTCGGTATTATGAAGTGACGCGACCACATAAACGCTTTGTACATGTGGCCCTAGGTACCCTTTCAAAGAAAACTTCTATATGAGAGAATGGATGTTTGTCATTGCCAGAGAAGACCAGTCTGTAAAACACAATTGAAAGTTTACTGGTTTTAGGTAGGTAATAGTCAATTGTTTGTATTTTTGAAGCGTTTAATAAGCCTTTGTATTGATAAACTAATATACTATCTATTTGATTTGAAGTGTAATAAATAGTAAACTGGTCCAAAGCTGTAGTGTAGCTCCTATCTTCCCAATAGGCTCTGCGCATTGGAATAGTACCTACAGCAGTAAAGGCCTAGGCCAGACGTTAACTAGGTCTACTACTGTCGATACTAGACTTAATTTTTGGGTTTGCCAGCTAAGCTCAGAGTTCGCTAGAAACTTTCTCGAATGTTCAGGAAAGAATTACCTCCCCTGATTAGACAAGAAGGGATTTAGTTTCTGACAACCATAGAACATGACAACTTTGCTCTCCCCTAATCAAGAGTCAATCTCAAGAGTCGTGTGAGCACAAGGCAATTATTTTACTCAGTCAGTACGTGCATTCTTAGTCTCATCAGAATGTAGAGAAAAGGAAGAGACGGGCGTGTTCAATAAAAAGGTGTTATTTATTGATCAGTCTCTTTTCTCATACATGAGAAATGGATCGATATTATTGCAATACTTATATTTAAGTAAAGTGCATACATTAGAAGCAATAGTATAAAATAATACTGTAAAAACATTGATATGGTTTCTGAGCCATATGATGTTTAAAATGATTAAAATATATTTACATACACATATACATTTGACTAAACGTACTCAACTGGTGTTTCTAAATACGCCTACCCCGTGTACCTGACCTAAGTCTAATGCGTGGGCGGGAATAGAAAGTTACAGTTTAAGTTAAGTTTGTTTTTGCCAAGTGAATAACTAAAGAATTCTCTAGGAGGGGTTATTCAGTTCTGTACCTGGAAGTTAGGATGAATGAGGAATGGTATCTCTTTCTCTGCTCTCGATATTCCAGGCTGCCTGCGAGGGCTACCCGGAAGCGCCGGTGCTGGGTCTCTCGGCTTGAGATAGCAGCGCGTCTCTCAGCGCGTCAGGAAGGCGGGGCTGCTGCCAGCGGGGTCTGCTTCTGCTCTCGGCTTCGGCAAGTGTGGCTGCTCCGTCTTGTCACCACGCGTGTCTTTGCATAGGGCAAGGTCGGCAATATTTATACCTTAAAGGTGCCGAGATTGACGTAAGGATGGACATAGGTACGTCAATAAAGATGTCATACGACTTGCTCGTTAGCACATTCTTTTGCAAAAGTTCTCTGTGAAATCAAAACAATGGCCGCACGGATTATCCAGGTTGTCATAGGTTTGATTTGTTATGAGAACGTCGTATGCCTTATCAGGGGCTGGAGGAATGTCGCTTGTCTAATTAGATCTCAAGCGTTATGACCTAATCAGATAACACGTTCCTGTGCCGTAGTGTGACTGCGTCAGATAACGGTATCTGCATCATGGGGGCTGTTCTTGCCTCATGGGCCGACTGTTAGTTAACTTGATAGTTAGTTTAACCAGAATAGGGTCAGGAATAGGGGGATCGATTCAGAATCTATAGAAATACACGACACCCACTCCACGCTAACTATGGTCATATCTACTAATCTATGCATAGTATAACATAGTACAACATACTATAGAGTATAGTGTATACCTTACCACCCCAAAAATACATAAATGCATTTTGAAATTTTCAAATATACTGAAAAATTGCAGTCATATATATTGTATGCACTTAAGCTATGAATTAAATGCAAAAGTAAACACGCATTGTTATGCATTATTGCTTTTTGGTATATGAAAAATACACATGAAATGGCTCTTAATATGGCTATACAGAAAGGAAGTTCGAGACCATTTCATCACATAATAAAATATTTGTGAACATACCAGCGGGCAGCTAAAGTCTATATAAAGTATCTAAAAATAGAAATCTTAGTTCTCTAGGAATAGTTTCTTACTTTAAGCAGAAGATCAGTGTCCCGGGAAAAAATATGTAGAAAAATATTTTTAGGGGCTTGCTGAAAAAATTGCTGTCCGTGAACTGGAGAGAAATTGTTCATGTGACTTTATTTTTAAAGTTGAAGGCCGAATTCAGGGAACGCCGTGTGCGAGTTTACTCAAAAGTCTCTATTTCTGTTCCGGAGAGAACATCATATCATTCAGGCTTTCGAAAAAACTGTCAACAGCTTCATGGGAAAGTTCCACTAAGTCGGGAATAGGGGTAACCATGCATTCGTGCGCATGATTGTCTCCATTGACATTCTGATTTGCATCACTGACAGAAGGTCGTACCTGTTCGATGCTGCTTTCATCTTGAACTTCACTACCCTTCAATCGTAGTGGTGAAGATTCCAGGAATGCCGTCATCAGGATTGGCAGCCTTTGAGGGCAGCACAAAGCGTGAACCTTGGTAGGAACCAACAGTGTATCTGCATCCACCGGCGCATCCGATTGTAGCGTCAGACAGGTGTCTAACACGCATTCTTCTCCGCATAGCAGACACCTTAGTACAGGTAAAACACACCTTTGCCACATTGGTCGAAATGATAGAAACCAAGTCATGTTTAGGTCTCTAAGCCGGGAGAGTCCCAGGATTTTTGATATCCGGTCCCGGTATCCAATGGCTAGGATCGTATCTTCCATTGTCGCGAGAGTTTGATCTGTGACATGGGTTGCCATAACGAAAAATAAGGACTAGGAATAGGATTCCTGCAATTAGTCCCAGGATCAGGGGAAGTCCGCCAAAAATCGAATGGACGAAATCTGGAAAAATACCCAGTATGGCTTTGAATGGTGTTAATGCCATCGAAAATACTGTCTTAAATACCTTTGAGACCCCAGTGGTATCAGAAATATTTAAGATTTCGCTCAGGATTTCCGCGAAATGTACGGGGGAATTAGTTGATAATAATGTATGTATCTCTGCAGTCGTCCTTGCGACTTGTAGATCATACGTTTCTTTTGATGACGTGAGCCTTGTAGGCGTCTGAAGAAGCACTGTTTTCATTCTGCTTAAAGTGTCTATTCGAATAGAAGTAATTTTCAAACTGGGCCATGCCCTCGCCTCCCTGTCTGGAAAGGAGCTGGGGAACAAAGAACGTCCACAGCACTTGACCTTCGCCGTCGTAGTGACGAGATAAGGAGTCCCGGGCATAAGACTACAACATCTGCGGTCTACAATAAGAATGTAACTCCCATTATAGAGTCTTTGAAAGAATGGTTCTATTTCAGTTGCAGGTGCGCCTTGCTGGTGACATGAAAGGTTGTATGAATTCCCTTCACAGGCTCCGTGCAAACTAATACCGTTACACAGAAGCGTGCCGCTTAGTGACATAGCACAATTGTTGCCACTAAGAAACACTTTCTGTCCTTTATTACTGACACATACATGTGAATAGGGCAGGTTCCAAGTTGTTTTAAGGTACCCCTTTCCCAATTTTTCGTACATGCCAGCCTGTATATATTTTTGGCAGTATTGAAACCTGAAGGTTGAGATTGGAATATTTATGATTCCGTGGATTATCCATTCACTGACAGGTCGTTCTGACATTGTCATTGGTAATCTTTCTAGTTTTTCAATGCTCAAGATTGTATAATCAGCACCCTTTTGCGCCATACCGATTTGTCTATCAGTAAGGTTAAAGAATTGGAATAGTGACGTTGTGTTGATTAAACGCCAAGGCACATAGCCTGAACGCAGATTTTGTAACGTCCAGCCAAGCTGTACAATAGAACGCAATTGTGACTGACCATATTGTAATAACAGTAAGTCTTGCGATAATATATTGATTGCTGAAGACACAATGCTGTCCAATGAAAATATTCTGGAGGACAGAGTCATTAACCCATTGTCCACTACAGAAAGTGATTTTTCCAAATTGATACGGTCAATTTCCCGTATTCTTTCTGCTGTTTCAATTTTAGTAACCTTCCAGGCCTCATTGTATGCTGCATATACAGAGGCTGCTATGAAACGCTTTTGACGCTGTTTGCGTGGTCCCATTATGAAATCACGCAAGTCAGCACCATCAGTAAGTAAAGTTAGGTGTTGCTTAATTTCAGGCAGTGTGGAAGTCTGTAGCCATTGAAGGCATAATTTGCCCACACTGTAGGTTGTTATTATCCCTGGGTGATGTCTTTGGGGATATCTAGGGTCTGGCCTGGTCATTTTGAAACCCTGTGTTTTATTCAGGAATCTATCTTGACAGTTATTTGTATCTGTGGGCCAGATCAACCATTGTTTCCAATCAGGATGTGTTCTGTTTTGGTTAAGTATATGGTTTATGTCTATTTCTTCATCTGTATCAGAGTTATTGCTAAACATTGTTGGCTTTGGAATAGACAGGTTATTTAAATCTTTGATTTTGGCTAAGCCAAGACAGGTGGTTTGTTGAACAGTGTCATTTAAAAATATCATTTGTTCTGGGATCATGCAGGCTCTAAACAAAGCTTCTAAACCCTGTACTTGCCATTCTTTTGTACCCCAAACACTTTTCAAATCAACATTTTTGTCCCAATAATCAAATCCAAAAGTATTCATTTTTTCAAAGAATGAATCTGAATATATCAATTTTGTGTTGGTTATCATGGTTTTCATCCCTGTCTTGTTTGACAATTTGTAATAAAATGTTTCAGCATTACTTGTGTTAAAACCTTGAAAGTATGAATATTTGTCATAAACGGTTCTTGAACTCCCTTTTGGAGGTGTTGCACAATGTTCCCATTGATTATAATTTAAAACATTTCTAGGTTGTGCAGATTTATGCAAGAAATGGTTACCAAAATGGTTATAGCAATACATACTATCATAATTTGTAGAACCTTGCAAATAATCATGTTTTGTAAATTTAGCAGACATTACTAAGTCAGACATCATGTTGTTAATACTTTCGAAGTCCCAATCATCAGCAAATGAGTTTGGTTTTGCAAAGTCACTCAAGGAGATCTTGATTTGGTGTGGATATTTCAGGATCTCGACCGGACCATAAATTTCATAGTCAGTGTTGTCCCAGGCTACCCCACCAGGTATTGGAATTGCTGTGAAGTTGGCTGAAGAAAGTTCTGGAGAAAGTTCTCTTTTCTCGATGTGTGAAGATGTCTGTGGTTTGAGGACCAAGTTGATGTTCTGACTTGCTGTGTCCATTTTAGCATATTTTCCCTCAATGAAGCGTCCCAAAGTAAATACCATGATGAGCCAAAGTATGAGGATAAATGCACCAAAACCCACCCAAAATTCAATCCATGGAGAAACCAGATATGTTTCTTTCAGTTGTTTCAAAAGTTCCTTAGCTTTGTCTTTAAAGGATTTTGATGATGGCTGTGTCTTTTGTTCGCTGAAACCTTCAGAGGAATCATCGAAGTTGATGAAGTAACCAGATGCAGTTCTGTCAATTGTTCCAATTGGTTCAGGATTTTTGTTTCTTGCATTTTCACTTGGTACTTCATTGTAGATTGGTGTGTCTCTGCTAAATGTTTTTATTTGGGTTTTCAGAGGTCTGAGTTCTATTGCATTGTTGCATAGTCCTTGCTGTTCTTCTGTAGGCGTTTCGAATGTGATGAGCCTCTTTGTTAGGACCTCTGTACTTGTAGCAAACCTTGGTGTTCTGCTACTTATTGGGAGTCCACTTGGCCTACTGTTTGTTATCGGCCACATGTTGTGGTTTTACCAGGTCGATGGATACAACTCGGTTCTCCTTTTTTCCAGCAAGTGGCGGTAGTACAACTGATCTTGTCCCGTTGACAGACAAGACAGGAACTGCTTTTCTGTAAGAAGGCCCAAATTCCTTCTTTACCGCGATCTTCTCCCTGACTAGATCCCCGACTTTTGGAATCCAGACAGGTCTTGCTGGGACAGGTGGTGATTCTTCAGTGGTTGTTGGCTGTTGTTTCAACTGTATGTTGCTCAGGCCTTTTCTTGTTTTGTTTAAGTCCTGCAAAATAGCCAAACGGTCTTTGACATCAAAGGTTTTTTCTATTACCACTGAAGTCTGACTATCAAGGTCAGAGATCAACATCCTAGTTCCGAATAATAATTCGTACGGACTGAATCCCCTCAGAGAATTTCTTGGCAAGTTATTTAGACTACGTTGGACACTTATTAGATGTTTGACCCACCCAGCTCCCGAACCTAATATCCTTTCTATTATAGATTGCTTTCTGCCTTGGTTTTTTCTTTACACCATCCCATACCCTCAGGAAGGAAGTGAGAAGATTCCCGCTGGGCTGTGCTCATTTGGCCATGTTTCCCCCCCAGGCTGGATTGCCTGAGTGAAAGAAATGGTCGAACGTAGCATGCTCTTAGCGTATATGCCATTTAGACTTGCAAATCTTTGTATAACAGTCCGGACGTCAGCCGAGTGCTGAGGATCTACATTATAAGTGGAAACTAGCCTGTATATGTTAATCTCATGCCATTCTTTTTAGTGGTGATGTTATCTGCAGTCAGATTCCACCGTATTTTATTTTTTCTCTCCCCACTGCGATTTCTGTTGCAGTTTGGGCAGTTTTTTACAAACATGGTATGATGTAGGCTCATGCCTGGCCACCAGTACCGTGATTGTAAATCTTCCAGAGAATCTTTTAGTTTGAGGTGTCCAAGACCCTCGCCCATATGTGCGTCTGCGATTAACAAGTGTCTCCTGTCCATGTTTGGAATCACTCTATCCCCCACTCCAGGGATTCGAGAAAAAGGGACGGAGTTTGCATCGATTATGTATGTATAATTGAGTGGATAGTTGATCGGTAACGCTGAGCAGTCGCCTTTTGATGACGTTTTCACCGCCAGCAATGTTTCACCGTCAATGTATTTTAATGTACGCTTTTTTCGATCTACGGGAGCCGTTTTAGTGGCTGCCGCTGCGGCTGCTTCAGCCAATGAATTCCCTACAACGTGAACGCCATCACGCTGATGACTCAGTGAGTGTGTCACGTGAGTCTTTGGTAGTTCTTTTTGTAAAAGAGCTATTTGTTCCCAGAGCAGTCTCTGCTTTATTGGTGCATCTGTGTCATCTTTGTAACCGTTCTGAATCCATGTCTGCAAATCGCTGTTATATGATTTGACGCAGTAATATGAATCTGACACTATAAGTGTCGGGAATTCGCGATCCGCATTATCTAGCGCCATTTTCAATGCGATTATTTCAGTTTGTTGTTCTGAATTAGTTTCTACTGAGTGTGATTTTGTTAATAGAGGTTTTAATATACCTCCGCGCCACACTTCTTTTGTAATCTCACATGTGGGGTTGTATGCTTGTTCTCCCCAAACGTACGGTTGAGCATGTCCGTCTGTGTAGATTACACAGGCGTAATGTCGTAGAGGCAGAATGTCGATTGGCAGAGGATACGTTTTTTCATATTTTAGATTTTTTAATTCTTCTTGTACTCAAAAAATTGTCAACCAGGCTATACTTGATAATTCATATCCTTCGTATAGAACTTTTAGATGGGCAATTCTGGATTTTTTGAAGTTGAATTTGTAACTCTCTGCAGCGAAACCAAGTATTATGGTGTTCACTCTTTTCAAGTGAGTATCCAAGTCATCATCTGTTAAGTAAATGTCATCGACATAAGATAATGCTTCATCATCATATAGTTGTAGTAATTCTGTTACTCTCGCTGAGAATACCCCCGGGCTGTTCTTGTACCCCTGGGCTAACCGACAGAATTGTTTTTGAGTGCCATTTACTGAGAATGCAGTTAAATATCTGCTCTCTGGTGCTATGTTTTGACAAAAGAATCCATTGGAGATGTCCAAGGTTGTTTTGTATTTTTTGCGCACTATGTTATTCATTAGTGCAGCACTGTGTGAGTTTTGCACTGCAAAAGTTTTGCAACATGTGTTAAGGTGTCGGTAATCCAAAACTAGACGATATGAATTGTCTGGTTTGGAGACCGGAAACAAAGGATTGTTCATTTGTGAGGTGCAAGTTTCAATCACCCCCTGGTATTCTAGCTGATCTAGTATTTTATTTACCTGTTTTTTAGCTTCTTGCTTAATTGGGTACTGCCTTTGTGCAGTTGGTTGTGATTTTAACTGGATTTTGTGAGGAGGAGAATCCTCATCCCATCCTAAGTGATTTTTATATAAAGCAGGTGCTAAGGCCACTGCCCACTTTCTAGCAAGTGTATATTTTTTATGAATCGGGATTTGATTCGAGAAGGCAGGCATAATTACTTCTTCGCCATGAGGGCACTCCCTGACAAACTCTGGTGGTCAGTCTTTTTCAGCTAGAAGGATGTCATAGCCCTTGGAGAGGTTATCCCAAAATAGTCCCCTTATTCTCCTAGTCTTATCTCCCTCTATACGTAATGTTATCTCGTATATCTTGTGGGGCTTGCTAACTCTGGTATCTGCAGTTTCCACTTGAAGATATTCATTCGTGTCCACTGTCTCCAGATGATTCATAAGGACTTTGCGAGCTATGCTCACCTCTGCTGCGCTGTCTAGCATTGTCTGAGCCCATTCTCCGTTTTTCAGTTGTGTCCTCAGTATTCTCGGCATTGTTAACTACCTTGATACTGGCTACCTTCTTTTTTGGAAATTGTAATTTCTTTTTTAGTTGAGCAGGTTCCTTGTCTTTGGACTTGGCGTGCTCTTCTGATCGTCCTCTTCTTTCCGATTTCTGCGAGGAATTCTGAAAAGATTGAGAGGGACGTGTATCAATGTCTTGATATCTATCAGGTTTTTTAATATTATCCCTATTTCTAAGGTTATATCTATTCCCAGAGGGGTCACTCTGCGGTGACCTCTGTCTTTGGTTTGGAGATTTCTCTCTTCGCCTAGGAGACCTTCCTCTGGACTGGAATTTCTTTTCTTTGGGATTGGATTGTTTGTTTCCATCCCAGTTCTTTTTTGGTGAATTATTATTAAAAAATATTTTTTCTGGACTAGTAGTCAGTTGCGGTTTTACTGGTATTCCACCTAGACTATCTCTGCCTAGTTCTTCATAGGATTTTTCTATGATTCTGGCTATTTCAGCTGGTTGGTCTGCTATATCTGTCTCTTTTAACCTCTGGCGGATCGCCACGTTTGCTGCTTCACCTTTTATGTTGGCTAGTAATATAGCCGAGACCTGCTTGAAGTCTTTCAGTAATTTCATACCAAGAGTTAAAGCAGGTTCTGGACCGTATTCATCTTGAATTTGTTTTAGCACATCTGGTATCACCGAAATGGATGGGACACCGTGCGTTTTTGTGTAGATGGAAGCAAAGACTGTACCCCAAGTGTCACAGTCCTCAATGTGTGGTGCGATTCCCATTGGGAGACATATAGTCAGAATCCTGTGTTTTTCTAATGGGGTGGTGTCAGGAAACACCGCCTCTATTTGGGTGATTTTCTGTGCCAACCAGAATGGTATTTGTTCCCGTTTAGCTGGGACTTTACCTAGGCAGGATTGGATGTTCTGTGGTGTAATTTTATTTGTGTTCCCCTGGTGAGGGGTCAGCTGTGGAAGTTTAATCGCTGGCTGAATTGTTGAAGTCCGCATTACATACTGAACTAATTGTCTGTGAATTTTTAGTAATTGTTTTAGCTGTATTAACAGCTGTGGTGCAGGCATCTCGTCGATGTCTGGATGTGGTGTGTATCCGGCTAGGACCGGCCACGTTGCTCCTGGTCTTCCTAAAGGACCGAGCCTTGTAATGTGATTGTTATGTTTTAGGGCGCCATCAAATAAGAGCAAATGCTCTTGGAATTTGAGTGGTACTTCCACCTCCTCGAAAGGAGTGTATGTTTCAGGAGGTTCCTCTACTTTGTAATAGTGGAAGTACTTTGTTACAGCATTAGCTGCTGGAAAATGTATCCATGTATAGTATACCTCTGTCTGCCGATATTCGTGTGCCTCAATTACGAATATGACTGTGCCACCTCTAGGTGTCAGTCCATTTTCTATAAGTTTTAAAGTTATAGATCTCCTTTTAATGACCGGAATGAGTGTTATATTCGGGTCTGCTGCTTGCATGGTAGCATCAGCATCTGCGAGTTCAGTTGCTAATCTAACTGCCTCTCTTTCATCATCACTTTCAGCCATTTTACTGACCGGATGGTATTATGTTTGTTTGCAGATCAGGTTTCTTTATGGAAACAGAGATTAGATGCACAATATTTTGGAACACTGTTTATCCTTCAACGTTGACTAGACCAAGAACCATACATAGGAGTTCCCTCCTGCGAGGTTTTGGAGGATATTACCTTTCACCCACTCCAGACGTCTTTGGAGTATGTGGGAAAAGGGGTCTGAGTGAGAAAGCACGACTGAGTTACTCTAAATGTCTTACGTTAGTTTTATCGCCCTTTCCAAACGCGTTGGGCGCCATGTAGTGTAGCTCCTATCTTCCCAATAGGCTCTGCGCATTGGAATAGTACCTACAGCAGTAAAGGCCTAGGCCAGACGTTAACTAGGTCTACTACTGTCGATACTAGACTTAATTTTTGGGTTTGCCAGCTAAGCTCAGAGTTCGCTAGAAACTTTCTCGAATGTTCAGGAAAGAATTACCTCCCCTGATTAGACAAGAAGGGATTTAGTTTCTGACAACCATAGAACATGACAACTTTGCTCTCCCCTAATCAAGAGTCAATCTCAAGAGTCGTGTGAGCACAAGGCAATTATTTTACTCAGTCAGTACGTGCATTCTTAGTCTCATCAGAATGTAGAGAAAAGGAAGAGACGGGCGTGTTCAATAAAAAGGTGTTATTTATTGATCAGTCTCTTTTCTCATACATGAGAAATGGATCGATATTATTGCAATACTTATATTTAAGTAAAGTGCATACATTAGAAGCAATAGTATAAAATAATACTGTAAAAACATTGATATGGTTTCTGAGCCATATGATGTTTAAAATGATTAAAATATATTTACATACACATATACATTTGACTAAACGTACTCAACTGGTGTTTCTAAATACGCCTACCCCGTGTACCTGACCTAAGTCTAATGCGTGGGCGGGAATAGAAAGTTACAGTTTAAGTTAAGTTTGTTTTTGCCAAGTGAATAACTAAAGAATTCTCTAGGAGGGGTTATTCAGTTCTGTACCTGGAAGTTAGGATGATGAGGAATGGTATCTCTTTCTCTGCTCTCGATATTCCAGGCTGCCTGCGAGGGCTACCCGGAAGCGCCGGTGCTGGGTCTCTCGGCTTGAGATAGCAGCGCGTCTCTCAGCGCGTCAGGAAGGCGGGGCTGCTGCCAGCGGGGTCTGCTTCTGCTCTCGGCTTCGGCAAGTGTGGCTGCTCCGTCTTGTCACCACGCGTGTCTTTGCATAGGGCAAGGTCGGCAATATTTATACCTTAAAGGTGCCGAGATTGACGTAAGGATGGACATAGGTACGTCAATAAAGATGTCATACGACTTGCTCGTTAGCACATTCTTTTGCAAAAGTTCTCTGTGAAATCAAAACAATGGCCGCACGGATTATCCAGGTTGTCATAGGTTTGATTTGTTATGAGAACGTCGTATGCCTTATCAGGGGCTGGAGGAATGTCGCTTGTCTAATTAGATCTCAAGCGTTATGACCTAATCAGATAACACGTTCCTGTGCCGTAGTGTGACTGCGTCAGATAACGGTATCTGCATCATGGGGGCTGTTCTTGCCTCATGGGCTGACTGTTAGTTAACTTGATAGTTAGTTTAACCAGAATAGGGTCAGGAATAGGGGGATCGATTCAGAACCTATAGAAATACATGACAAAGCTTTAGTATCTTTCAAACGGATATTATTTGCATTGTAAAAGGTTACATTTCTCAAAGCTTTGGGGGACTATCTCCACTGCAAGGTTTTTCATTGTTATAAAATATCTTACCCTTTCTTTACATAAGTTCTATATGTTTAGTCCATTTTTTTTCGTCATGGTGAAAGCAAATGATTGGTTGATTAAAACTCCTTCTTCCCTTCTGCAAGCAATTTCCACTATTGCTTTTTGAGTTTAAAACGTCTGTATTATTTTCTGAATCACTCTTAAAAATAATGCAATTGCATTATTTTTATATCTATAAAGTTTATTTGAGTAAGCAATAGTAGCGCATTTCAACAATTAAACATACCATATTTCTAACATAATGGGAGAAGTAATTGTTTGCACTGGAATGAAAACAACAAGCAAATTTGAAACGCAAGTTACAAACAGAAAGGCATGCATTGGACTTATTTGCTGTCACCATGCTACCCCATAGTAAGTTATTCAATCTACCTACATTTTGCTTTATCTGCCAGGCACTTCAGGTAGTGGAACACCTCACTTTTACCTACACATAACAGAGGGGAAAGACTGTTCATTTTCAGTTCAAATAAAGCAAATCCCTAGTTTAACTATATTCAATAGCAGGTCAATTAGTATTTGCTTGTCCATAATTACTGAATTAAAATTATTAATTGGCAGGCGACCTGACTAAGTAAAAGGTTTTGCCGGTGTATTCGCTGTTTTGTCCTAGCAAACAACTGAGATTTTTTTTGACAAGACTGTTGACAAGGTAAAAGACGAATTTTAAGTTATGGGCCTGCACTAGTAGCCCTAACTCTGTATCCAAAGCTAATGATTGGACAACGTAAGGCACCTGACCTATTTCCTTTCCAAAAGTGTGTCCAGAAGAAATACCCTACCCCAAAATTCTCAAACCCCTATAGGGCACTAATTGCAGCCAAATGTTTGGTCTTTGTAGCATAAAAATGATTACACTAAAAGATTACGTTAAACCTAAATACTTGTCAGGATTTACTTGTGCATTTACTTAGCATTTGATATCCACCGTGTTTTTTTTTTTTGCTTGTTAGAAAATATTATAGTCTTGGTTTTGTCTGTATGTTTAGTCTTGGTTTTGATTGTATGTTTGCTTTTCATACACTATTCACTAACAGCCAATTTCATGAAGCAAAATTGTGATCGCAATAGCTGCGAATCAGCAATTGCGATCGCAATATGAAGAAAAGGAATTCATGATAGTGAAAAGTTTAAAATAGCGAATTCGCTAAAGAAAAATTGCGAGTTCGCAAAGTAATTTGCAGAATCCTAGAAGAAGCCCTTTAGCAAATCGGAAATTGCGAGAAACTATGGATTCTGCAAATTAATTTGTGAAATCGCGAAATAATCGCTATCGCTATTCAAGAAAAGTCGCAAAAAGCGAAAAACCTGAAAATCGCTATTAGCGACACGCAATCTAAGGAGAACCCAAACCAGGTGGTAATCATTAAGGAAAAAAAATATATCTTCAACAAACTACCCACAGGTGCAGGCCTGACCAAACACACTTAAGGATACGCAGCTGGAGCATGAGGACTCTCACAATGCCAGGACTCTACATGGTGGTCAGGCGGCGAAGGCTTCAGCGAGCAGCACGTAACAGACGCAGGATACAGGAGCGAATATTTCGCCAGCGGATCACCCTACTGGGCCAAACTGCGGAGCAAATCTACTCCAAGTACCGCCTGAATGGGGCAATGATCACTAAGCTGATCCGGGACCTAGACTCCCTGATGCAGGACCCAACAAGGAGGACCAATGCCGTGCCCACCCACGTACAGGTCTTGTGCAGCCTGCACCTCCTGGCTTCCGGAAGCTTCCAGGGGGTGGTTGCCGTTGCAGGGGGGATCTCCCAGAGCACCATGTCCCGCTGCCTAAGGAGTTTCCTGGAGGTAATGCTGACCCGGCAAACCATTACATCACATTCCCAACCACCCAACAGGACTTGAATCAAACCAAGCTGGATTTCTACAACATTGCACAATTCCCCCATGTAATTGGATGCATAGACTGTATCCACATCCACATCTGCCCACCTGCACAAACAGAATACATGTACCGGAACCACAAGTCCTACCACTCCCTGAATATCCAGATGGTGTGCAACGCTAAGACAATCATCACGGACATAGTGGCACAATACCCGGGGAGCACACATGACTCATTCATATTCCGGCACAGCGGCATGCACACACGACTGGCCAGGGGAGACTTTGGCGAAGGACACCTTCTAGGTAAGTACACATGCCACTAAATGGTACATTGTCACCATGTTGCTGCGCATAACAGGCACTCACCCTCTGCTCCTTTCATTCAGGTGACAGCGCCTATGGTCTCCGTGAGTACCTCCTCACCCCATACCTCAACCCTGCCACACCACAGAAACGGCGTTACAATGCTGCACACATCCGCACTAGAAATTGCATTGAGAGGACATTTGGCCTTTTGAAGAGCCGCTTCCGCATACTGCACAAGACTGGTGGGGCCCTCAAATACGAGCCTGAAGTCTGCTGCCGCATCGTGGCCGTGTGTCCAATACTCCACAACATTGCTACCAAGCGCAGGATACCTGTAGAGATATCTGGCAGTGAGTCGGAAGGGACAACCGCCCACCTGCACATGTGCGGCATGCACGCGGGGAAAATCCAGCTGAAGGACACAGACGCCGCAATCAAATCACAATTAACTGTTTCTAGTGCACCCACTCCCCTCACCCAACACTTCACTCATGCATGACAATTGAAATAATGACATGAGTCCGATGTACTGTTATTGAATAAATATTAATGTTGTTTTCACAATAATATTGCATTATTTTCAAAAGATACATTTGAGGTGTATTGCGTCATACATCTCCTGATTTGTTAGAGGGCATGCTTTTCTCATCAGCATGTCCCTGCATGATGAGCAAAAATGTCAATGGCGCCTCCGGCCCGAGGCTCCGATTTGCCTCTCCACATCTTCCTCCGGATTCGCCCATGATGCCACAATGGGCCTGCTGCTGCGGCGGGGAACTCTAACCGTTGGCAAAGACAGGCTGCTGTGGCTAGATGTTCCCTCACTAGCGCCATCCCCTCCTGCCTGGCCGTGGCCAGTAGCCTGCAGAGCCTGAACTGCAGTGGTTGCCTGCTCAAGTGCCCGTGCCACGACCTGGCAGCATTGGAGCATCTGGATTTGCATGGCCAATGATCTTCGGGACATCTGGGAAGTTGCGTTGCCAATTATATAATTGGAGCGCGTGTACGCCGAGAGGCCTGTTAGGAGCTGGCGGTGGTGGCGCCGGGTGAGGTACCGCTGGGTCAGCATGGCCTCAGTGTTTGCCTCCACTGCTGTGGTCATTCGCTCCATCCGGTCAGACAGCTTGTCGTGTATTTCTATAGGTTCTGATTCGATCCCCCTATTCCTGACCCTATTCTGGTTAAACTTACTAGCTAGTTAACTAACAGTCAGCCCATGAGGCAAGAAAACCCCCATGATGCAGATACCGTTATCTGACGCAGTCACACTACGGCACAGGAACGTGTTATCTGATTAGGTCATAACGCTTGAGATCTAATTAGACAAGCGATATTCCTCCAGCCCCTGATAAGGCATACGACGTTCTCATAACAAATCAAACCTATGACAACCTGGATAATCCGTGCGGCCATTGTTTTGATTTCACAGAGAACTTTAGTAAAGAATGTGCTAACGAGCAAGTCGTATGACATCTTTATTGACGTACCTATGTCCATCCTTACGTCAATCTCGGCACCTTTAAGGTATAAATATTGCCGACCTTGCCCTATGCAAACACACGCGTGGTGACAAGACGGAGCAGCCATACTTGCTGAAGCCGAGAGCCGAAGCAGACCCCGCAGGCAGCAGCCCCGCCTTCCTGACGCGCTGAGAGACGCGCTGCTATCTCAAGCCGAGAGACCCAGCACCGGCGCTTCTGGGCAGCCCTCGCAGGCAGCCTGGAATATCGAGAGCAGAGAAAGAGATACCATTCCTCATCCATCCTAAATTCCAGGTACAGAACTGAATAACCCCTCACAGAGAATTCTTTAGTTATTCACTTGGCAAAAACAAACTTAACTTAAACTGTAACTTTCTATTCCCGCCCACGCATTAGACTTAGGTCAGGTACACGGGGTAGGCGTATTTAGAAACACCAGTTGAGCACGTTTAGTCAAATGTATATGTGTATGTAAATATATTTTAATCATTTTAAACATCATATGGCTCAGAAACCATATCAATGTTTTTACAGTATTATTTTATACTATTGCTTCTAATGTATGCACTTTACTTAACTATAAGTATTGCAATAATATCGATCCATTTCTCTTGTACGAGAAAAGAGACTGATCAATAAATAACATCTTTTATTGAACACGCCCGTCTCTTCCTTTTCTCTACATTCTGATGAGACTAAGAATGCACGTACTGACTGAGTAAAATAATTGCCTTGTGCTCACACGACTCTCGAGATTGACTCTTGATTAGGGGAGAGCAAAGTTGTCATGTTCTATGGTTGTCAGAAACTAAATCCCTTCTTGTCTAATCAGGGGAGTTCATCCTTCCTTGAACATTCGAGAAAGTTTCTAGCGAACTCTGAGCTTAGCTGGCAAACCCAAAAATTAAGTCTAGTATCGACAGTAGTAGACCTAGTTAACGTCTGGCCTAGGCCTTTACTGCTGTAGGTACTATTCCAATGCGCAGAGCCTATTGGGAAAATAGGAGCTACACTACATGGCGCCCAACGCGTTTGGAAAGGGCGATAAAACTAACGTAAGACATTTAGAGTAACTCAGTCGTGCTTTCTCACTCAGACCCCTTTTCCCAAATACTCCAAAGACGTCTGGAGTGGGTGAAAGGTTATAATATCCTCCAAAACCTCGCAGGAGGGAACTCCTATGGATGGTTCTTGGTCTAGTCAACGTTGAAGGATAAAACAGTTCCAGAATATTGTGCATCTAATCTCTGTTTCCATAAAGAAACCTGATCTGCAAACAAAAATAATACCATCCTGTCAGTAAAATGGGAGACAGTGATGGAGAAAGAGAGGCAATTAGATTAGCTACTGAAATAGCAGATGCTGATGCTACCATGCAAGCAGCAGACGCGGATATAATACTTATTCCGGTCATTAAAAGGAGATCTATAACCTTAAAACTTATAGAAAATGGACTGACACCTAGAGGTGGCACAGTCATATTCGTAATTGAGGCACACGAATATCGGCAGACAGAGGTATACTATACATGGATACATTTTCCAGCAGCAAATGCTGTAACAAAGTACTTCCACTATTACAAAGTAGAGGAACCTCCTGAAACGTACACTCCTTTCGAGGAGGTGGAAGTACCACTCAAATTCCAAGAGCATTTGCTCTTATTTGATGGCGCCCTAATACATAACAATCACATTACAAGGCTCGGTCCTTTAGGAAGACCAGGAGCAACGTGGCCGGTCCTAGCCGGATACACACCACATCCAGACATCGAAAGAATGCCTGCAGCAGAGCTGTTAATACAGCTAAAACAACTACTAAAAATTCACAGACAATTAGTTCAGTATGTAATGCGGACTTCAACAATTCAGCCAGCGATTAAACTTCCACAGCTGACCCCTCACCAGGGGAACACAAATAAAATTACACCACAGAACATCCAATCCTGCCTAGGTAAAGTTCCAGCTAAACGGGAACAAATACCATTCTGGTTGGCACAGAAAATTACCCAAATAGAGGCGGTGTTTCCTGACACCACCCCGCTGGAAAAACACAGGATTCTGACTATATGTCTCCCAATGGGAATCGCACCACACATTGAGGACTGTGACACTTGGGGTACAGTCTTTGCTTCCATCTATACAAAAACGCACGGTGTTCCATCCATTTCGGTAATACCAGATGTGCTAAAACAAATTCAAGATGAATACGGTCCAGAACCTGCTTTAACTCTTGGTATGAAATTACTGAAAGACTTCAAGCAGGTCTCGGCTATATTACTAGCCAACATAAAAGGTGAAGCAGCAAACGTGGCGATCCGCCAGAGGTTAAAAGAGACAGATATAGCAGACCAACCAGCTGAAATTGCCAGAATCATAGAAAAATCCTATGAAGAACTAGGCAGAGATAGTCTAGGTGGAATACCAGTAAAACCGCAACTGACTACAAGTCCAGAAAAAATATTTTTTAATAATTATTCACCAAAAAAGAACTGGGATGGAAATAAACAATCCAATCCTAAAGAAAAGAAATTCCAGTCCAGAGGAAGGTCTCCTAGGCGAAGAGAGAAATCTCCAAACCCGAGACAAAGGTCACCTCAGAGTGAACCCTCTGGGAATAGATATAACCTTAGAAATAGGGATAATATTAAAAAACCTGATAGATATCAAGACATTGATACACGTCCCTCTCAATCTTTTCAGAATTCCTCGCAGAAATCGGAAAGAAGAGGACGATCAGAAGAGCACGCCAAGTCCAAAGACAAGGAACCTGCTCAACTGAAAAATAAATCACAATTTCCAAAAAAGAAGGTAGCCAGTATCAAGGTAGTTAACAATGCCGAGAATACTGAGGACACAACTGAAAAACGGAGAATGGGCTCAGACAATGCTAGACAGCGCAGCAGAGGTGAGCATAGCTCGCAAAGTCCTTATGGATCATCTGGAGACAGTGGACACGAATGAATACCTTCAAGTGGAAACTGCAGATACCAGAGTTAGCAAGCCCCACAAAATATACGAGATAACATTACGTATAGAGGGAGATAAGACTAGGAAAATTAGGGGACTATTTTGGGATAACCTCTCCAAAGGCTATGACATCCTTCTAGCTGAAAAAGACTGGCCACCAGAGTTTGTCAGGGAGTGCCCTCATGGCGAAGAAGTAATTATGCCTGCCTTCTCGAATCAAATACCGATTCATAAAAAATATACACTTGCTAGAAAGTGGGCAGTGGCCTTAGCACCTGCTTTATATAAAAATCATGTAGGATGGGATGAGGATTCTCCTCCTCACAAAATCCAGTTAAAATCACAACCTACTGCACAAAGGCAGTACCCAATTAAGCAAGAAGCTAAAAAACAAGTAAGTGAAATACTAGATCAGCTAGAATACCAAGGGGTGATTGAAACTTGCACCTCACAAATGAACAATCCTTTATTTCCGGTCTCCAAACCAGACAATTCGTACCGTCTAGTTTTGGATTACCGACACCTTAACACATGTTGCAAAACTTTTGCAGTGCAAAACTCACACAGTGCTGCACTAATGAATAACATAGTGCGCAAAAAATACAAAACAACCTTGGACATCTCCAACGGATTCTTTTGTCAAAACATAGCACCAGAGAGCAGATATTTAACTGCATTTTCAGTAAATGGCACTCAAAAACAATTCTGTCGGTTAGCCCAGGGGTACAAGAACAGCCCGGGGGTATTCTCAGCGAGAGTAACAGAATTACTACAACTATATGATGATGAAGCATTATCTTATGTCGATGACATTTACTTAACAGATGATGACTTGGAGACTCACTTGAAAAGAGTGAACACCATAATACTTGGTTTCGCTGCAGAGGGTTACAAATTCAACTTCAAAAAAGTCCAGAATTGCCCATCTGACGGTCCTATTCTTAGGATATGAGTTATCAAGTGAAGGCAAAAGCCTGGCAGACAATTTCCTAGAGAAATGTGCCGTAATCCAAGCTCCTAAAACACTAAAAAACCTACAGTCAATTCTAGGCTTCCTAAATTTCGGAAGAACTTACATTGCAAATTACGCAGAAAGGGTCAAACCCCTTTACGATCTAATTAAACCAGACTTTAAAAGATCCAGTTGGACTCAAGCACACACAGAAATTTTGAGATCCTTACAAACAGACATGCTAATTAAAACAAAATTAGAAACCCGTGATAATACACGCAACCTTGTGATCCGAGTCATCCCAGGGAGATACGGATTCACATACCTAACCTCTAATGAGGGAGATAAGGTACCAATTGCATTCAAATCACATTTGTACACAAAAGCTGAACAGAGATTCAACAACAAAGGAAAAATTGTTCAAGCAGTTCAAACCGCAATAGCTAGAGAAAAAGACATAGCTGACGGTAGACATATCACAGTCAGAACAGCAGAATCAGCCTTTGAGGCATTAACAACACCGTGTAATTTACCAACAACAACATTGGATCCAGAATGGTTACAATGGGTAAATTCAATCACAACGGACAAAGTATATTACTTCTTTGATCCAGAACTAGAAGAATTAAAAAATCTAAAATATGAAAAAACGTATCCTCTGCCAATCGACATTCTGCCTCTACGACATTACGCCTGTGTAATCTATACAGACGGACATGCTCAACCCTCCGTTTGGGGAGAACATGCATACAATCCCACATGTGAGATTACAAAAGAAGTATGGCACGGAGGTAAACTAAGACCTCTATTAACAAAATCACACTCAGTAGAAACTAATTCAGAACTACAAACTGAAATATTAGCTTTGAAAATGGCGCTAGATAATGCGGATCGCGAATTCCCGACACTTATAGTGTCAGATTCATATTACTGCGTCAAAACATATAACAAGGATTTGCAGACCTGGATTCAGAACGATTACAAAGATGACACGGATGCACCAATAAAGCAGAGACTGCTCTGGGAACAGGTAGCTCTTTTGAAAAAAGAACTACCAAAGACTCACGTGACACACTCACTGAGTCATCAGCGTGATGGCGTTCACGTTGTAGGGAATTCATTGGCTGAAACAGCCGCAGCGGCAGCCAGTAAACCGGCTCCCGTAGATCGAAAAAAGCGTACATTAAAATACATTGACGGCGAAACATTGCTGGCAGTAAAAACGTCATCAAAAGGCGACTGCTCGGCGTTACCGATCAACTATCCACTCAATTACACATACATCATAGATGCAAACTCCATTCCTTTTGCTCGAATCCCTGGAGTGGGGGATAGAGTGATTCCAAACATGGACAGGAGAAACTTGTTAATCGCAGACGCACACATGGGCGAGGGTCTCAGACACCTTAAATTAAAGGATTCTCTGGAAGAATTACAATCACGGTACTGGTGGCCAGGCATGAGCCTGCACTACACCATGTTTGTAAAAAACTGCCCAAACTGCAACAGAGATCGCAGTGGGGAGAGAAGCAGTTTAATACCTCGTCGTATCAAGGCAGATAACATCACCACTAAAAAGAATGGCTTGCGATTAACATATACAGGCTAGTTCCCACTTATAATGTAGATCCACAGCACTCGGCTGACGTCCGGACTGTTATACAAGATTTGCGAGTCTAAATGGCATATACGCTAAGAGCATGCTACGTTCGACCATTTTTTTTTCTTTTTCTCAGGCAATCCAGCCTGGGGGGGGAAAGAATGGCCAAATGAGCACAGCCCAGCGGGAATCTTCTCACTTCCTTCCTGAGGGTATGGGATGGTGTAAAGAAAAAACCAAGACAGAAAGCAATCTATAATAGAAAGGATATTAGGTTCGGGAGCTGGGTGGGTCAAACATCTAATAAGTGTCCAACGTAGTCTAAATAACTTGCCAAAAAATTCTCTGAAGGGATTCAGTCCGTACGAATTATTATTCGGAACTAGGATGTTGATCTCTGACCTTGATAGTCAGACTTCAGTGGTAACAGAAAAAAGCTTTGATGTCAAAGACCGTTTGGCTATTTTGCAGGACTTAAACAAAACAAGAAAAGACCTGAGCAACATACAGTTGAAAGAACAGCCAACGACCACTGAAGAATCACCACCTGTCCCAGCAAGACCTGTCTGGATTCCAAAAATCGGGGATCTAGTCAGGGAGAAGATCGCGGTAAAGAAGGAATTTGGGCCTTCTTACAGAAAAGCAGTTCCTGTCTTGTCTGTCAACGGGACAAGATCAGTTGTACTACCGCCACTTGCTGGAAAAAAGGAGAACCGAGTTGTATCCATCGACCTGGTAAAACCACAACATGTGGCCGATAACCAACAGTAGGCCAAGTGGACTCCCAATAAGTAGCAGAACACCAAGGTTTGCTACCAGTACAGAGGTCCTATCAAAGAGGCTCATCACATTCGAAACGCCTACAGAAGAACAACAAGGACTATGCAACAATGCAATAGAACTTAGACCTCTGAAAACCCAAATAAAGACATTTAGCAGAGACACACCAATCTATACAGAAGTACCAAGTGAAAATGCAAGAAACAGAAATCCTGAACCAATTGGAACAATTGACAGAACTGCATCCGGTTACTTCATCAACTTCGATGATTCCTCTGAAGGCTTCAGCGAACAAAAGACACAGCCATCATCAAAATCCTTTAAAGACAAAGCTAAGGAACTTTTGAAACAACTGAAAGAAACATATCTGGTTTCTCCATGGATTGAATTTTGGGTGGGTTTTGGTGCATTTATCCTCATACTTTGGCTCATCATGGTATTTACTTTGGGACGCTTCATTGAGGGAAAATATGCTAAAATGGACACAGCAAGTCAGAACATCAACTTGGTCCTCAAACCACACACATCTTCACACGTCGAGAAACGAGAACTTTCTTCAGAACTTTCTTCAGCCAATTTCACAGCAATTCCAATACCTGGTGGGGTAGCCTGGGACAACACTGACTATGAAATTCACGGTCCGGTCGAGATCCTGAAATATCCACACCAAATTAAGATCTCTTTGAGTGACTTTGCGAAACCGAACTCATTTGCTGATGATTGGGACTTTGAAAGTATAAACAATATGATGTCTGACTTAGTAATGTCTGCTAAATTTACAAAACATGATTATTTGCAAGGTTCTACAAATTATGATAGTATGTATTGCTATAACCACTATGGTAACCATTTCTTGCATAAATCTGCACAACCTAGAAATGTTTTAAATTTTAATCAATGGGAACATTGTGCTACACCTCCAAAAGGGAGCTCTAGAACCGTGTATGGCAAATATTCATATTTTTCAGGTTTTAACATAACTAATGCTGAAACATTTTATTACAAATTGTCAAACAAGACAGGGATGAAAACCATGATAACCAACACAAAATTGATATATTCAGATTCTTTCTTTGAAAAAATGAATACTTTTGGATTTGATTATTGGGACAAACATGTTGATTTGAAAAGTGTTTGGGGTACAAAAGAATGGCAAGTACAGGGTTTAGAAGCTTTGTTTAGAGCCTGCATGATCCCAGAACAAATGATATTTTTAAATGACTCCGTTCAACAAACCACCTGTCTTGGCTTAGCCAAAATCAAAGATTTAAATAACCTGTCTATTCCAAAGCCAACAATGTTTAGCAATAACTCTGAAACAGATGAAGAAATAGACATAAACCATATACTTAACCAAAACAGAACACATCCTGATTGGAAACAATGGTTGATCTGGCCCACAGATACAAATAACTGTCAAGATAGATTCCTGAATAAAACACAGGGTTTCAAAATGACCAGGCCAGACCCTAGATATCCCCAAAGACATCACCCAGGGATAATAACAACCTACAGTGTGGGCAAATTATGCCTTCAATGGCTACAAACTTCCACACTGCCTGAAATTAAGCAACACCTAACTTTACTTACTGATGGTGCTGACTTGCGTGATTTCATACTGGGACCACGCAAACAGCGTCATAAGCGTTTCATAGCAGCCTCTGTATATGCAGCATACAATGAGGCCTGGAAGGTTACTCAAATTGAAACAGCAGAAAGAATACGGGAAATTGACCGTATTAATTTGGAAAAATCACTTTCTGTAGTGGACAATGGGTTAATGACTCTGTCCTCCAGAATTTTTTCATTGGACAGCATTGTGTCTTCAGCAATCGATATATTATCGCAAGACTTACTGTTATTACAACATGGTCAGTCACAATTGCGTTCTATTGTACAGCTTGGCTGGACGTTACAAAATCTGCGTTCAGGCTATGTGCCTTGGCGTTTAATCAACACAACGTCACTATTTCAAATCTTTAACCTTACTGATAGACAAATCGGTATGGCGCAGAAGGGTGCTGATTATACAATCTTGAGCATTGAAAAACTAGAAAGATTACCGTTGACAATGTCAGAACGACCTGTCAGTGAATGGATAATCCACGGAATCATAAATATTCCAATCTCAACCTTCAGGTTTCAATACTGCCAAAAATATATACAGGCTGGCATGTACGAGAAATTGGGAAAGGGGTACCTTAAAACAACATGGAACCTGCCCTATTCACATGCATGTGTCAGTAACAAAGGACAGAAAGTGTTTCTTAGTGGCAACAATTGTGCTATGTCACTAAGCGGCACGCTTCTGTGTAACGGTATTAGTTTGCACGGAGCCTGTGAAGGGAATTCATACAACCTTTCATGTCACCAGCAAGGCGCACCTGCAACTGAAATAGAACCATTCTTTCAAAGACTCTATAATGGGAGTTACATTCTTATTGTAGACCGCAGATGCTGTAGTCTTATGCCCGGGACTCCTTATCTCGTCACTACGACGGCGAAGGTCAAGTGCTGTGGACGTTCTTTGTTCCCCAGCTCCTTTCCAGACAGGGAGGCGAGGGCATGGCCCAGTTTGAAAATTACTTCTATTCGAATAGACACTTTAAGCAGAATGAAAACAGTGCTTCTTCAGACGCCTACAAGGCTCACGTCATCTAAAGAAACGTATGATCTACAAGTCGCAAGGACGACTGCAGAGATACATACATTATTATCAACTAATTCCCCCGTACATTTCGCGGAAATCCTGAGCGAAATCTTAAATATTTCTGATACCACAGGGGTCTCAAAGGTATTTAAGACAGTATTTTCGATGGCATTAACACCATTCAAAGCCATACTGGGTATTTTTCCAGACTTCGTCCATTCGATTTTTGGCGGACTTCCCTTGATCCTGGGACTAATTGCAGGAATCCTATTCCTAGTCCTTATTTTTCGTTATGGCAACCCATGTCACAGATCAAACTCTCGCGACAATGGAAGATACGATCCTAGCCATTGGATACCGGGACCGGATATCAAAAATCCTGGGACTATCCCGGCTTAGAGACCTAAACATGACTTGGTTTCTATCATTTCGACCAATGTGGCAAAGGTGTGTTTTACCTGTACTAAGGTGTTTGCTATGCGGAGAAGAATGCGTGTTAGACACCTGTCTGACGCTACAATCGGATGCGCCGGTGGATGCAGATACACTGTTGGTTCCTACCAAGGTTCACGCACTGTGCTGCCCTCAAAGGCTGCCAATTCTGATGACGGCATTCCTGGAATCTTCACCACTGCGATTGAAGAGTAGTGAAGTTCAAGATGAAAGCAGCATCGAACAGGTACGGCCTTCTGTCAGCAATGCAAATCAGAATGTCAATGGAGACAATCATGCGCATGAATGCATGGTTACCCCTATTTCCGACTTAGAGGAACTTTCCCATGAAGCTGTTGACAGTTTTTTCGAAAGCCTGAATGATATGATGTTCTCTCCGGAACAGAAATAGAGACTTTTGAGTAAACTCGCACACGGCGTTCCCTGAATTCGGCCTTCAACTTTAAAAATAAAAGTCACATGAACAATTACAATCCAGTTCACGGACAGCAACTTTTTTCAGCAAGCCCCTAAAATATTTTTCTATATATTTTTTCCCGGGACACTGATTTTCTGCTTAAAGTAAGAGACTATTCCTAGAGAACTAAGATTTCTATTTTAGATAATTTATAGACTTTATAGACTTTAGCTGCCCGCTGGTATGTTCGCAATAGATTTTATGTGATGAAATGGTTTCGACTTTTTTTCTGTATAGCCATATTAAGAGCCATTTCATGTGTATTTCTCATATACCAACAATCGATAATGCATAACAATGCGTGTTCACTTTTGCATTTAATTCATAGCTTAAGTGCATACAATATATATGACTGCAATTTTTCAGTATATTTGAAAATTTCGAAATGCATTTATGTATTTTGGGGTGGTAAGGTATACACTATACTCTATAGTATGTTGTACTATGTTATACTATGCATAGATTAGTAGATATGACCATAGTTAGCGTGGAGTGGGTGTCGTGTATTTCTATAGGTTCTGATTCGATCCCCCTATTCCTGACCCTATTCTGGTTAAACTTACTAGCTAGTTAACTAACAGTCAGCCCATGAGGCAAGAAAACCCCCATGATGCAGATACCGTTATCTGACGCAGTCACACTACGGCACAGGAACGTGTTATCTGATTAGGTCATAACGCTTGAGATCTAATTAGACAAGCGATATTCCTCCAGCCCCTGATAAGGCATACGACGTTCTCATAACAAATCAAACCTATGACAACCTGGATAATCCGTGCGGCCATTGTTTTGATTTCACAGAGAACTTTAGTAAAGAATGTGCTAACGAGCAAGTCGTATGACATCTTTATTGACGTACCTATGTCCATCCTTACGTCAATCTCGGCACCTTTAAGGTATAAATATTGCCGACCTTGCCCTATGCAAACACACGCGTGGTGACAAGACGGAGCAGCCATACTTGCTGAAGCCGAGAGCCGAAGCAGACCCCGCAGGCAGCAGCCCCGCCTTCCTGACGCGCTGAGAGACGCGCTGCTATCTCAAGCCGAGAGACCCAGCACCGGCGCTTCTGGGCAGCCCTCGCAGGCAGCCTGGAATATCGAGAGCAGAGAAAGAGATACCATTCCTCATCCATCCTAAATTCCAGGTACAGAACTGAATAACCCCTCACAGAGAATTCTTTAGTTATTCACTTGGCAAAAACAAACTTAACTTAAACTGTAACTTTCTATTCCCGCCCACGCATTAGACTTAGGTCAGGTACACGGGGTAGGCGTATTTAGAAACACCAGTTGAGCACGTTTAGTCAAATGTATATGTGTATGTAAATATATTTTAATCATTTTAAACATCATATGGCTCAGAAACCATATCAATGTTTTTACAGTATTATTTTATACTATTGCTTCTAATGTATGCACTTTACTTAACTATAAGTATTGCAATAATATCGATCCATTTCTCTTGTACGAGAAAAGAGACTGATCAATAAATAACATCTTTTATTGAACACGCCCGTCTCTTCCTTTTCTCTACATTCTGATGAGACTAAGAATGCACGTACTGACTGAGTAAAATAATTGCCTTGTGCTCACACGACTCTCGAGATTGACTCTTGATTAGGGGAGAGCAAAGTTGTCATGTTCTATGGTTGTCAGAAACTAAATCCCTTCTTGTCTAATCAGGGGAGTTCATCCTTCCTTGAACATTCGAGAAAGTTTCTAGCGAACTCTGAGCTTAGCTGGCAAACCCAAAAATTAAGTCTAGTATCGACAGTAGTAGACCTAGTTAACGTCTGGCCTAGGCCTTTACTGCTGTAGGTACTATTCCAATGCGCAGAGCCTATTGGGAAAATAGGAGCTACACTACAAGCTGGCCAACATTCCTGGCTGTATTGTGCAGCTGCAGATGTATTGCTGCAAGGTGTCGTGCCTGTTGTTGGTGGACGCGCAGCATGCGGCGCTCTATTGAAAGACCCGGCACACGCACAGTCACCCCCCTCCTGCCGGCGCGTGGTGTAGTTTGGCGCAGCTCCCTGACCTGTCCGCTGGACTGGGTGGGCACAGTAGGTGTGCGTTGTGTTGGTGGCCTGGCGGCTGCTGGTGTTGCCGATGCCACTGGCATGGGTCTCACAGTTGGCGGTTGTGGTGCGCCTGTTGTCGCTGGCGTTGCAGGTGGTGGTAAGGCTGATGGCGCTGGTGCTCGCCCTGATGGACCTGGTTGTGTGGATGGATGTGCGTCACCCTTAGAATCCTCAGGATTCTCGTCAATTTGCAGCCCCTCACTGTCGCTGCTGGTATCTTCAGCGCCACCTGTGATGTAAAGTGGACGTTGATGAATAACATGTATCTTGCACATGGAAGGTTGCTACATGCATGCAGGCTAGCATTCCCTGACTGGCTGTTGGATTGACTCTATTAGGACATATCTGGCTGTATGGGGCTGAATGTGAATTGTGGTCAGACTACATGTCCCACAATGCAATAGGGATTTTCTGGTGTGCATGGGCTGCATGACTGGGGTTTCTCATGGGTAGCTCTAGGGTCATGGCCATTGTTAGGGGACAGGGTCGCAGTCGCATGGCACTTACCTTGGCTTTCTTGGGTGGGTCGGGAGGAGTCCAGTCGGGTTACCCCCACGCATGACTCAGGTTGCAAGGTGTCCTCAAGGCGGTTCTCCAATGGGGTGTTGGGAGGGACTGTTGGCTCTCCCCCTCCTGTTGCAACACGCTCACCCAGCCTCTCGGCGATCCTCTCCTTGGCACGACCTCGGAGGTCGTACCACCTCTTTTTGAGATCGTCGATTGATCGCTGGGTGACTCCAACTAAATTGACTTTTGCGCGGATGCGCAACCAAATTCGCCGTTTGTCGGCCTCTGGCACCCTCCTGGAGTCCTTCCCGAACAGTCTGTCGTGATCTCTACTGACTCCCTCAATCAGATGTTCAAGCTCCTGTTCAGAGAATTTAATTTTTATCTTTCTCCCTGTGGAACTGGTCCCTGGTGCTTCCTGTGACATTGCTGCAGTGGGGTGTATCCTGATTCAAAGCTGAAGGTGGTTTAGAGTGGAGCTCTGGGCAGTGCTGCTTCCAAATCAGCCTCAGTATTCAGAATGAGGGAGGGAACTGCCTGCTTCCTGGTTGTGATGCCATCACTGTACTCGAAATGCGACTTCCCGTTTTTGCGATCTCGCTATTACCGAGATCGCAATTTGCGATTTCGCTAATAGCGAGATCGCAATTTCAACACGGAAATTGTCCGATTTAGCGATTATTCTGCGATTTAGGGAGAATCGCAATCGGCTTTTGCGGCCGAATGCGACTCGCTATTTTTTTTCGCAGAATTTCATGAATCCCATTATGCGAATTCTAAATTGCGATTCGGTATTTCTCGCAATTTAGAATTCGCAGAAAATGGGTTTCATGAATCTGGGGGTAAGAGTTTACAGTTTCCACTGGAGCACTACTGATTTATAATCCATTATAACATGATCGTCCGCACACGGCAAACAAGAAATGTATGTTCTACAAGTCTCTCTTTCATGCAGCTTCAGTTTTTATATACGTTATTCGGGGGGGGCAGTGGGTTTACACACATATGTATTCACAAGTCCATTAAAGAGATTTTAAAAGATCTACCTACATTCCTAATATACAGTATATATTTTGTGAGAATGCCTACCGGTTTCTGATGGCTTCCAAAAGTAAAATAACATCTCTAGAGTAGTAAGAATATGATACTCTATCATTTATTGACTGACAGAACAATTAATACAGTTCAAGTCATAAAGGTCACCAAGGAGTGCAAGAACCCGATCCATCAGATAAGAGTCAAATTGCTGTGAAGTATCGCTGTCTGGTGAAGTAGACTGCACACATTCTGTCATAAATGCACTGCAATGAGTACTTCTATAAGGATTCAAGCACAGAATCATTCAGTTAGGTAATCACTGCTGCACTGTAATTTCACACATAAAACAAAGAAATATTGGGCTTCTCATTTACAATATCAGCTCAGTACACAATTCATTTTAATTAATTAGTTGCCATTTACAAACAACAAATCACCTATACAAACCTTCTACCTGCAGTATGTGTGGTGAACATGTGGTGTGGCTAAAGTAGCATTATATTGTGTGGTTTTTGGAACAAGACCTGAGCATGAGTTTCTATGGAGACCCATTCCACAAACAAAGCAATAAAGTGAATACAGAGAGCTTTAACTATCTGGAGGAGATCATATCACCAGTTCCTCAAAACATTTAAAGAAGAAATACAGAGAGAGAGTGTGTGCTTTGGATCAGCCCCATCTGCCATATGCTGTCATGTGATTTCAATGGATTTAGATTTTGGTGATGGGGCATCAAATAATATGTTATTACACTGTAGATGAGACCTTACATGTAGCGTATATTTGAGAACCAGTGTGTGCTCTATGGGGTGACGTGGTTATATTTTAATTGGTGGTATATGTTTTTTTGTTTAGAAAGTGCATGCTATGTAGATGCCTTTGGCATGTGAGTATGAGAAAGTGCTATTCAACAAACGTCCTTGCACATTTAATTTGTTTTGCCATGCTTTCATGCTACTTTTTGGATGCACTGAAGTCTTACTCCACAATGTTGTGTATGCAAATACTGACTCTTTCTCAAAAGTATCTCCAGAATAATATTTTGCCATTTATACCATTCAAGTTTATGACCTATTTTACAAACCACATCTTATGACTCACAGCATTTATTTCATTTCATTTAGGGGGTTTTGTAAAGCGCTTGGTGATGCACATCGGCGTGTCCCCGCACTGACGAGCTGATATTTACTGGAGCTTACACATGCGGAACAACTTACTGTGCGAATAGTACAGTTTTAAGCTTGGCTCTAAAGAGTGGTTCTGATGGTTCTAATCGCAACGCCGTGGGTAGCTTATTCCATCTAGAAGCTGCAAGGTGCCTAAAGGATCTTCCGCCCATCCGAGCTCTGGACACCTTAGGAATGACTAGGAGTCATGAGCCGGAAGATCTCAGGGAGCGGAACGGCTCATAGGGAGTCAGCAGTCCTTTCAACGGGAGAGGAGACCTCCCATTGATAATCCGGTGGCACGTACATAATGCCTTGAATTCTACCCTGCTTCTGATCGGGAGCCAGTGCAAAGACCGGAGAGCCGCTATGGATGCAGCTCTTCTGGGTAGTCTGAGCACTAGTCGGGCAGCGGCATTCTGTAAAACCTGTAGGCGGCTCAGATTCTTCTCCAGGGTCCCTAAGTAGAGAAGATTGTCATAGTCCATCTTTGACGTGACTAGTGCATGTACCAGGGTTTGACGGGCTCTGACAGGTAAGAACTTCAATACCTTCCTAAGACTTTTGAGAGTCCCAAAGCATGATCGAACAACCTGATTGATCTGGGGGCCAAAGGTAAGGTCGGAATCAAACCAGATGCCCAAGTTCTTTGCTTTCTGGCAAGGGGTGGGTGTTGGACCTAAACAAGGCGGCCACCATGCCTACGTCCACGCCGATTGGCCTCCCCCCACTACCAGCACCTCGGTCTTGCCTCCGTTGAGCTTGAGGCAATTGGCGGACATCCAGGCAGCAAGGTCTTGCATGCAAGCTCTGAAAATGTCCGCCGAGGGACCGGGGGCACGCGACAGGGAGATGACCAACTGCGTGTCGTCGGCATAAGACACCATTCGAAGGCCGTAACTCTCTACTAAGGTGGCAATTGGGGCAACATCATTTTGTAGCCCGAAAATGACCAAATACTCTGACAAAAGGCCAGACCTATCTTCAATGTGCGTCCGAACTTAGGGCTTAACATTTAAAGTAATTGAACAATCTCAAGAGTGCACACAACAAACAAATTAAGTCACCAAGATCATAATTGCATAGTTCTGAAGCCCTGCATGCTTACTTCCCTGCAAAGTACGCTTGAATGGGGGGAATATCTTTGGCGAATCTCAATGACATATAACAGTTTCTGTTCTAAGGCAAGCCTGTGAACTAAAGTCCGGATGTAACCATCTTTAGCCTTCCCAAGCCTTAAAATGCCCTGGGGACCCCATCCCCAGGGTCAAATAAAGTTAAACATGGAAGGATGGCATGTAGCCCCCTCCCTGAACCTTAATAGGACCTAGGAACTCCACCCCAAGGGCGCCAGTATGAATAAAAAGGGGAGAGGGGCCATGCAGCTCCCCTCTCCATGCCTTCTTGAGCCCCGGGATCCCATTCCCCTAGTCCAAAATGTATTAAGACCCGGGGACCCCAGTTACAGGGCCAAATACAATAAAAAAAGGGGAGGGGGACCATGCAGCCCTCTCCCAAGCCTTCGTGGTCCCCAGGAACCCCATCCCCCGGTTCCAAAATCTAAGAGGGTGCATGCAGCCACGCTTCCCAAGCCTTATAAGCCCTGCGACTCAATCCCAGGGTCATGTATTTATTTAAAATGGTAGAGGGGGCAGGGCCCCCCTACAAAAGCCTTATTAGGGTCCAGGGACCCCAAGCCCAGGGGCCAAATATAATTGAAAAGTGGAGGAGGGCCATGTGCCCCCCTCCCTGAGCCTCAATAAGTCCTGGGGGCCCTAGCCCCTAAGTAACTGAATAAAGGGGGAGCCCTCACCCCCCATCCCTGGAGCCTAATTAGGATCAGGGACCCCATCCCTGGGCCGACAATGTAATCAAAAGTGAGGCCTGCATGGCCCCCCTCCCTGAGTCATTAAAGGTGCCGGGGACCCCATCCCCATGGCCAACTCAGTGACTGTGTCCCAGGGAGCCCAAGTCCGGGCCACGCTATTTTCTCTGTCTGCACTACAATGGGCAGGGGAAAATATGTTGCTGTCATCTACAGGAGATTTTAAAATGCTCCCACTGGCTGTGAGCAGGCTTCTGTTCTGTTTCCCTGCCTGAAACAGACAGATATTGTTCCCGCTTGGAGGTAGCAAGCAGACAACAGCTGCTCCATCTAGGCAAAAGCAATGCCAATTCCTGCTTCTTTCAGAGATCCAGCTGGGGCCGTGGAGGCCATGGACCTCACCCATGGCCCCCAATGTGGTTCTTGGTTGGTGTCCAGGGTGGGCACCGGGGCACCCACATATATTTAACCACTTGGATGCTAAGGGTATTTGCTCTTCTTCATGTAATTTCCATTGAAATCAATGGAAACTCCATGACGAGTTACCCTTGTCATTAGCACTGAAGGGGTTAAGGCAGGCCCTAGGGATGGGATCCCCAGAGCCTATATAGGCGCAGGGATGGGGACCATGTAGCCCCCTCCTCTTTTTTATTGGGTTTGGCCCCAGGGGATGGGGTTCTGTGTCCTGATAAGGCTTTGGAAGGGTGGCTGCATAGCCTCCCTTCCATTTCTTCTGCAATTCTTTGCCAGGGGATATGGTCCCCGGAGCCTGATAAGGCATGGGGAGGAGGGGCCACATGGCCTCCTCCCCTTAGAATTCAACACCAGGATACCAGTTGGTGACATTGCACTTAATGAACTCATAAATAAATAAATAATACATTCGACCAAAGTGGATGAGGTTCCCATGCAATCCCTTCCCCTTTTTTGTTTTATTTGGCCTCAGGGGATGGGGTCCCTGAGGCCTGTTAAGACTTCAGGAGGGGGACTGAATGTCCGCTCACCTAGTATATATGTTTTGGCCCCAGGGGATGAAGTCCCCAGGACATGAAAAACAACCACACACTGTGTTGTCAAAGACTGTGCCTGGCGTGGAGTTGATAGTCTGCAGGGGGCTAGTGTCACAATTGGCTGCCTTCGGTGGGTTGGCCAACCTTGCGCCGCATCATCAAAGGCCATGCACAGCATGGGGTTGACTGCCTGTGGGGAGGATTGGTGACAGGGTATGGCTGCAGGCCTCGCTCTGCAGCTAACCTCTCACCATGCATGGCCAAAAGATATGCGCAGTGTGGGGTTGGATAGATGGGGGTGGGTTGGTCACAGGTCCTGCCCTGTGTCAACCCACCACGGGGCATGACTGAAGGCTCGGTTTGGTTGGCTGTGGGGGTGGGTGGACTTTCACTATGGTAACAAAACATTACTTAACGTGAAAAAAAATCACTGAAAAACAAAGATTAAAGTAACGCTATAGATAGGTGAAATGTGTAGTAACAACGTAACATTTTAAACCAAAAAAAAAACACAGAAATTAACCATTTATAGTTATCTCAAAAAACTATAACTACTGCAGTACTTTTATCAATGATGTCCTAGAACATGTCATGAGTTATGTAATATGGGAGGTAATTAGCAGTGCATGGTTAAATCGTGAGTTTTAGATACTTTAGGCCATTAGGTATAGTTGCTTGAGATAACTATTACTGGTGAAATTCAGTGGTTTGTTTAATTTAAAACAATTTGTTTTAACTGACCATTTCAAAGGGAGATATGGGTAATTTTAGGGTGGGTAGTGGCAAAGGCAGGTTAGGAGTAAACTAAAAAATGAGGGGGTGCGCCCCTCAAAAATAAACCAAATAATATGTTTATTGTTTAAGGTGGGGAGTGGTAAAAGGAGGTTTGGGTAATTTTAGGGTTTGTGGGGTGGAGAGTCAAAAAGGCAGGTTAGGACTAAATTGAAAAAAGGGGGCATTACGGTGTTCCCCCCAAAAATACTAAAAACCAGTAGGTAGTTATAGTTAGGACCATGTTTCCATAGGACAAACAGATTTTGACTTACTTATAACTCTGGCTTAGTTTGATGAATCTTTACAGAACGTTCCTAAAAAAAACAGCAAGTTGGCCTTGTTGTGCATGGAAAGTTTCAGGGTAAGCCATCACGCGGGGTCAGAGAAAAAGGAGGGGTAAAAAAAAAAGTGTTTCCTATGTTAACTCCCATAGAGCCTTTAGACATGCCTGAAGCCCAAACCACAAGACGGAATTACACCAAATTCAGCAGAAAGGTCAATTTTGTTCTGGAGATCACGCTTTTAGTTACTTGTTCTCCCTGTCTTGGAGCAAGGCATCCACTGCCATGGCTTCCAGATCCAGTTCCCAGCTCACATATCGTGGAAGCTGATGATTCAAATTGTGATGCAAAAAGGTCTAAATCACAAAGACCCCATCTGTCCATCAGTGCCAGGAAGGTACTGTATTCTGTATTCCTGGGAGATAATCTGCCATTGCTGAAATCTGCTTCTGAAGGCAGTAATGCCAGAAATTCTTTACCAGATTTGAAAGTGTCTTTTGAGCGGGTGCCTCCCAATTGATTGATGTATTGATCCACCTAGATGATATCCATCCATAGCAGAATGCAACCAGATACTCTGTCTCTGGCGAGGTATGTGACCGCAAAGGATAAGGCCAGGAGTTCCATGCAGTTGATGTTTAACTGTAGTCCCTCCTCTTGTCCACCATTTCCCCATTGACCCATCTACACATCTGGCTCTCCAGCACAACTGGCTGGTGTCTGATTCTTTAAAAATATCCAGCGTGGTCCCAAAAATCGCTCTGAAAAAAGGCGATAGAATGTACACCTTCTACAACAATCCTTCCGCTATGTTTGAAAATGTTAATCAGGCATGTGCAGCCTGGACTCGCATGTTCCGCCCTTTCACGCAGACTCTTAAAATTCACAAGACTGGAGCGTAATTCCGATCCTCTGCCGGACGCACAGCTAAATTCATTACTTTTCAAAACCTGTCACAAACTTGTCCATATTTAACCCCTTCCACGCTCATGACGAGCTGGGCTCGTCATGCAGTAGCCTGCTCACACGCTCATGATGAGCCCAGCTCGTCATGAATAATGGGTTTTTGAAAATCCCAGCGCATGGTTGTAAATCTGCGAGCATCGATGCGGTTAACAATGTTTATTCCATATGTTTCAATCTTCCTTTGTAATTAGTTACTCCATTCACATGTAAGATGATTTTGATCATTTCTAATGAGACAGATATGCCTATCTAAGCCTTTCTCTGAGACATGCAGGAATACATAATTCATCCATAGCAGTTTGTCATGCTCTCACCCAATGCATTTCGGGCTTCCTTAGCCCTTCTTCAGGGATTCACTATGAATTAAAAAATTACCATTAGATTACTAATAGATCCGTATACATTGAAATTCATTTTACATACATTGCAATCTGTAAAGGAAACCCCTGCTTTATTCTACAGCCTTCATGGGACCAGCGCTTTCCCTTTGTAAATGTGAGACTTTTAAACACACACCCACATATACCCCAAAAATGAGAAGGTTCAGTTGTCATAGAAATTATGGTTGGTGCTGTACACAGAAAAATTAGGCCCATTTTAAGTGAGTGCTCATATATTTTCCTCTTCTATTTCATTAAAACTTTCTGACATGCAGACTAAAACATTCACTTTCAACATCAGCAGCACACTGCCAGTTAACTCCCTGGTGAGCAACTAGAGAGCAAAGATTCTGAATTTATGCCAAAAGTGTGGTACATCTGAATGTCATCTTGATGGAATCGAAGTGGAAAACTGAAAGCATTTTCTACATGATGATACTGCAGTAAATGAGAAACGTAGGGTGCTTCACCACAAATAAGTCTCCCAAGATGGCCACCAGAGAACAAAGAGTCCAAATATAGCACAAATATCACCCAAATCTATCCCAATGACAGAAGTGTGCAAAACAATTTTTTTGTATTTTATGCAGTTACATATAGCGCAAACTTGACCCGAAGGTATAAGAGTCCTTTACGTGAACACATTAATTTTGGTTTTAGGTATGGGTAGATTAAGTGATTTGCCCAGAATCACAGAATGTCGAGCTGATGCCGAAACTCAAACTTGGCTCCTCAGTTGCAAAGTCTGCAGCTCTGGCCAGAACGCCACATCCTCTCCGGGAAGTGAAACATATAATCAAGTGGATTAAAAAAAACGCTATTTGAGAACTCAGAAAAGATATCTTCATTTTATTTGTTTAAAGCAATACCCATAATTTTTATCGGAATAAGACGAGGGGGAATAAGAGGAGGGTTCAGAGGCAACAAGCTGACAAAGTTGGGCAGGCAGGAGAGGGGATGGCAGCACAACTGACCATAGAGGGCAAGAGAATGTGCGGCAGGGGCAACAAAGCAACTGTGCGGTACAGACAAGAGAGGCTGTGGAAATAATAAAGACCATTGAGGGCAGAAGGAAGAGGCAGTCCAGTACAACCATACATGACAACGGACCCAATCCGGGCAAGAGGCACCAGGTGTTTTTAAACCCAGAAGGGGGTTATTGTATTTGTCTCCTGCTTAAAATCTCCTCTTTTTCAATGTAAGTCAATGGGGAAAATCAATTCCCTATGGTTGTTTTTCAAAATCTCCCTCTACCAAGTTTAAGATATTGGCAAGTGAGGTACATTGGATCAAGGGGGGCATGAGGAATGGAGTACAGACATGGACTTGGATAATAGAGGGCAAGAAGGTGATAGGCAGGGCGACCAAACCCAACTTACAGGGCAGGTGTCCGGGGTAGCAGCAGCCCAATACAACACACTGGGCAAGTAGGACGGCAGTGCAGCGCACCAGACCATGGAAAGCAATAGGGAGGGGACAGGACCATGCACATGGACAACAGAGAGCAGAGGGGAAAGAGGTAGGGCAGCAAGCTGACCATACGGCACAGACAGGAGGGACAGTTGCAGCATAGCAGACAATAAAGGGCAGGAGGGAGAGGGCCGATTGGTTGTCTGAGTACCTGTATGGATGTATGAGTGAGGGGATGTGTGACTGCCTGCATGGATGAGTGACAACAAATCAATCATCCATACAGCCACTCATGTACCCACAAACCAACCCATACAGGCACTTAGACACCAACTGACAGACTGATACATACCTTCACAGAGCCTAGGCACTCACCCATACATTCATTGAGACAACTAATATCTCACTTATACAGTCAGTCACACACCAACTGAATCATCCATACAGGCACTCAAACACCCACTGATTTACCAATACACTTTGGTATATATATTTATCAATGATATACATTTAAAAACACTCTTAGTCACTGGATGATGGCATCTGTGATGTAATATGTGAGGTCATAAGCAGTGCATTGCGGTGGCGCGATTTATAGTTAGCTCAGCTAACTGTAACTGCTGAATCTCCCTTGTTTTAAACTAATTAAATGTTAGCCTAACTATAACGTCCCTATAACCTTTGGTTTTGCTCTGTAAATTTTTAAGTTTTTCAAAATTATATTTGCTAACTACAACGTCCTTGTAACCTTTGTTTTTTCTGTGAATTTTTAAAGTTTTTAAAATTCTATTTGCTAACTATAACGTCCCTGTAACCTTTGTTTTTTCAGAGAATTTCCAAGGTTTTTTAAAAGCTAATTCCTAACTATAACGTCCCTGTAACCTTTGTTTTTTATTTGTGAATTTCAGTTTTTTATAAAAAAATGATAACAATTTTATTGATTTTGACAATAACAAATACAAGCGAATCAGTACAGCACATTATAAATGACAATTCCCAATCAGTCAGATGAGCAGTCACATAACGCAGGACCCCACTAGATTTAGCGTGGTATAAACATTTAGCAAATGCTCCAGATTTGTTCCATGAAACCCAACCATTTGCCCCACACCCTATGGTATTTCTTTGGGCATCCCCGTGCCTCATACATGGGTTTTACCTGTGTCGCACACCAGTCCACTCCTTCCCGCCACTTCCTGAAGCTAGGTGGAGCTGGACGTTTCGAGACAGTGGCTATGTCCCACTTTGCTACTACCATAGCCTTGTTAAAGAACAACTTCTCGTTCCTGGATCCGTCCAGACGATCTGTGATCCCCAGGAGTGAGTGTCGTGGGTCATGGGGAACTTCCCAACCCAAAACTTGTCAGCACCGTGTGCAGGGGCAGTTGGGTAAAAGCCCGTCCCATGAAGGCGGACCGGGGTTAAATAGGCAGCGTGAAAATAGCATATTTGAATGAGGTGGAGCTTAGCCGATGCAGTGACCATCTTGGGTGCCATGAGCGCATCCCTCCAGTCCTCTTCCTCCAGTGGGCCCACCCAATCCTCCCATTGTCTTCTGAGCCGGTCCAGTGAGGTTAGGGTATTGTTGATTAGTGTATGATAAATGCGGGAGATACCCCCCTTCTCCAGATTGCCCAACATAATTTGTGTTTCGGGAGGGCTGTGTTCCGGGACTGCTGTGCCTTCTGATATGTGCGCATGGAGTGCCTGCCGCAATTGCAGGTACTTCTAAAATTTTGACGGGTGTAGGGAGTACCTGGATTGAAGGTCCTGAAAGGAGCACATGTGTCCACTAGCCCACACATCTCTGAGTTGTGAGATCCATATAAGGTCCCAAGATCGGAAACACTTCAGCCCACTAACTTCCTGGAGCCAAGGACCGTGCCAGAGAGGTGTTGTATTAGCTTATGTGTCCAGTGGTGTGGCGCAGTGATGCCCTCCAGGCAAGAAGCGCGGTACGTGTCACCTCTGGCAAGGTGGAAGGTATGGACCCCCCGTACATCAGGGATTGAATTTTGGGTAGACCCAGGTCACTCAGTTCAAGCCTGTATGCTGGATCGGACCATCCCCCATTGAACCAGTCGTGCATGGTGAGGAGGCAGGTCGCAATATAATATAAATATAAATGTGTCATCCCCATGCCCCCGTCAAAGGATTAGAGCCAAACGGGACCTCCCACTCCCCCAAAGGAATTTGGTGGATGTACTAGTTCCCGGAAACAAGCTTGCGGAAAGCATGAGGGGGTGTTTTGGAGGATGTAGAGGAACCTGAGGGGAATCATAATTTTGTACAAGCAACCCTCCCCAGGGGGTTGAGGGGGAACGCCTGCCACTTGTGGAGGTCTTCCTTTGCTTTTTTCACCAGGGGGGTAACGTTGAGGGACCAGCCGAGGACGAGGAGGGCGACCCAGATCCCTAAATACTTGAAGGATTGTCTCCTGAGGGGTATTGTGCATTGCCAGTCCCTGGTTAAGTGTAGGGGGAACGGGACTGACTTACTTGTGTTGAGACGTAGGTCAGAGGCTTGCCCGGAGTGTAGGAGCCAGAGGCAATGGGGGCGGGACTGAGTAGGTTCCGCAACAAAGATTAAGACATCGTCTGTGTAAAGGGCAATCTTGTCCACCTCCGAGTTGGGCGATTCCCATCCTCGGACGCACACCTCTGATCGAATCAGGGCCGCTAGGGGCTCCATTGGCAGGCAGAATAGGAGGGGCAAGAGGGGACATCCCTGTCTCGTCCCTCTTTGAATGGGGAAGGCCTCTGATAATGCCCCGTTGACTGGCTTGGGGCCAGGCATAGAGAACCTTTATCAGACTGCGCAAGCGATGGGCTAAAACCCATCATGTCCAGCACGTCACCTAGATATTGCCAATCGAAATCAATGAGAATGAGTGCCAGGTAAGGAGTAAGCAAGTGGCGATGTGCCAAGGCCAGATGGAGACGACAGAGGCAGTGCCTAGTCCCTCTCATATTGTCTTTCAAAAATGAGTTTGGCCCATGTGGACAGAAGTGGGGTAAGGGCCCGAATACTTTATAAAAAAGAAAGAAACCCACACTTCACATTTCACACCATTCAATTTCGGATGAAAAAAGATAAACAAAACTTAATATGTTTATCTTGGCAATTAATTGCGCTGTTTTATTCAGTAAAAAACAACCTTTGCTGAATATTCTTTAAGTCAAGAGAAATACCATTGCCTTTCATGTACTGACCATGAATGTCGTGATGTCTAATTTTTACAACACAACGCAAAAACATAAATCAAATTACATATACAATGTGGAAACATATAACTAATAAATAATGTGCAAAAAAGTGATACCATATCACACCAAAGGGAAGAAAATGTCAAAGTATTTTTCAATCACATCATAATGAGCACTTAATCACAATATTTGACCGACAAGCGGACTTCCAATGAGTCTGCTGAAAACACAACCACCACTCGGTAGAAGTGTTAGTAGGCTTCAAATTCCTAAGCGTTTTATCTATATTTCAAGACTTAGGACTTGATCCTGTTCGCCTACGCGTTTCGAGTTTGGGAGGATTCTTCACAAACTCTCTTCAGGGCCAAATGAATTCTTTCCCTCATTTCTTAAACCTAATGGTGAAAACATAAACAAATTGTGGACACTCGTTATAAATTGCTCCCCTCAACCTGCTCCATCCTTCTCATATGTACAACTTTTAAAATGGAACATACCTCAGGGGACTTGAGGTAAGTTCAGTTCATCCAAAACAACTTTCATGGATTCGTCGAGTCTGTGCGCCTTTCTAAAAAAACGTGTTTTCACATCAGGTACTGATTGTGCGCAGTTTTAGCAAGTTAAAATACAAATAGAAAAAAGACAAAAGACAAAAGACCAATTGTCTCATACCTGAATCTAAAGTGAGGGGAGAGCCTGTTGTATTTCTGCCGTTTCCTATTTTGAAATTTTGCCACTCGTTTTTTCACATAAAGCACTGAAATTTTTTTTTTTAAATGCGGATTACTCATTTTTAGTAATCGGTATCACCTTACTCCCAGATGTTGTGTGCCGGAGCATAGGGTAACTTACTGCGTTTCTTTATGGTCGTCTGAAATTGTGAGTGTGGGCGGCTCGCGGGCCCCTCAAGAACGTCTTCGTTTCCTGAAGGTACCAGGGTGTGTCGGGTCCCCCTTTAGGATGCCATCGGGTTCAGTGATCCTACATGAAGGAACACGGGCGCTAATTATTTGTAATGCAATCTTTCAATGTGCTTGTGAAAGGCTTATTACGCGTTGAAAGCCGAACACGAGTCTTGGCTTTAAATCGTTGTGACGAAAGGCGCGCGCAGAATTGTTTACAAACGGCGCGGCAGCACTTTCACATCCAGATTCTAAGAATGGATTTATAAAAAACGGGGGCGCTCTCTAGTTGACAAATAATATGGAGCCTGCCTCTCTGTTACTGAGGCACAGACGCTATGTGGTATAGCGCTGGCTCACATTTCCTTATTCAGTCGGACTGTCTGCACGTACCTATCAGTTTGGCAGCGCGTTCCACTTCCTCATTCCATCACACAGAGTGAATGGGATTCAGTTGCACCGGCCTATCTAAGAGGTCCGCTGTTTTCGTGACCAATCACGAGTAGCACGTGTTGGTCTTCCAAAATGGTGCATTGTGGGACTTGAGGTTTAGGTGACTGTGCACCATTCAAAGTCTGGTGATTTCACTAATTGAGTTGAGGCCAGTATTGATGGTGTCAAAGCGAAGTATCAGGTAGGCCTCTTTGCGATCTTCTCAACATTAGGCGATCTGTGCTGTGGGTCCATCTATGGGATTCTGTGTGCATGCAATAAATTGTACATAGGAAAAACATGCCAGCAAGTAAATGTCAGGATAACGCAACATCGTTCACGACTAAAGAAAAAAGTCCAAAATGCCCCAATGGTCGAGCATTGTTTGGCCGCCAACCACAAAGAAACAGATTTCAAATGGACAGTCTTAGCTGGGATGGACCCACAGCACAGATCGCCTAATGTTGAGAAGGCACTGTTGCGCAAAGAGGCCTACCTGATACTTCGCTTTGACACTATCAATACTGGCCTCAACTCAATTAGTGAAATCACCAGACTTTGAATGGTGCACAGTCACCTAAACCTCAAGTCCCACAATGCACCATTTTGGAAGACCAACACGTGCTACTCTTGATTGGTCACGAAAACAGCGGACCTCTTAGATAGGCCGGTGCAACTGAATCCCATTCACTCTGTGTGATGGAATGAGGAAGTGGAACGCGCTGCCAAACTGATAGGTACGTGCAGACAGTCCGACTGAATAAGGAAATGTGAGCCAGCGCTATACCACATAGCGTCTGTGCCTCAGTGACAGAGAGGCAGGCTCCACATTATTTGTCAACTAGAGAGCGCCCCCGTTTTTTATAAATCCATTCTTAGAATCTGGATGTGAAAGTGCTGCCGCGCCGTTTGTAAACAATTCTGCGCGCGCCTTTCGTCACAACGATTTAAAGCCAAGACTCGTGTTCGGCTTTCAACGCGTAATAAGCCTTTCACAAGCACATTGAAAGATTGCATTACAAATAATTAGCGCCCGTGTTCCTTCATGTAGGATCACTGAACCCGATGGCAGCCTAAAGGGGGACCCGACACACCCTGGTACCTTCAGGAAACGAAGACGTTCTTGAGGGGCCCGCGAGCCGCCCACACTCACAATTTCAGACGACCATAAAGAAACGCAGTAAGTTACCCTATGCTCCGGCACACAACATCTGGGAGTAAGGTGATACCGATTACTAAAAATGAGTAATCCGCATTTAAAAAAAAAAATTTCAGTGCTTTATGTGAAAAAACGAGTGGCAAAATTTCAAAATAGGAAACGGCAGAAATACAACAGGCTCTCCCCTCACTTTAGATTCAGGTATGAGACAATTGGTCTTTTGTCTTTTGTCTTTTTTCTATTTGTATTTTAACTTGCTAAAACTGCACACAATCAGTACCTGATGTGAAAACACGTTTTTTTAGAAAGGCGCACAGACTCGACGAATCCATGAAAGTTGTTTTGGATGAACTGAACTTACCTCAAGTCCCCTGAGGTATGTTCCATTTTAAAAGTTGTACATATGAGAAGGATGGAGCAGGTTGAGGGGAGCAATTTATAACGAGTGTCCACAATTTGTTTATGTTTTCACCATTAGGTTTAAGAAACGAGGGAAAGAATTCATTTGGCCCTGAAGAGAGTTTGTGAAGAATCCTCCCAAACTCGAAACGCGTAGGCGAACAGGATCAAGTCCTAAGTCTTGAAATATAGATAAAACGCTTAGGAATTTGAAGCCTACTAACACTTCTACCGAGTGGTGGTTGTGTTTTCAGCAGACTCATTGGAAGTCCGCTTGTCGGTCAAATATTGTGATTAAGTGCTCATTATGATGTGAACGAAAAATACTTTGACATTTTCTTCCCTTTGGTGTGATATGGTATCACTTTTTTGCACATTATTTATTAGTTATATGTTTCCACATTGTATATGTAATTTGATTTATGTTTTTGCGTTGTGTTGTAAAAATTAGACATCACGACATTCATGGTCAGTACATGAAAGGCAATGGTATTTCTCTTGACTTAAAGAATATTCAGCAAAGGTTGTTTTTTACTGAATAAAACGGCGCAATTAATTGCCAAGATAAACATATTACGTTTTGTTTATCTTTTTTCATCCGAAATTGAATGGTGTGAAATGTGAAGTGTGGGTTTCTTTCTTTTTTATATAGTCCCTCTCATAGGCATAAACCCACACTGGTCTCGGTGGACCAACATGGCAAGGTAGGGCCTAAGCTGTTAGGCGAGAATTGAAGCGAATATTTTAATCTCCGTATTTATGAGAGAAATTGGGTGGTAGTCCGCGCATCGGGAAGACGGAGGTTGTGTTTTAGGGAGAACTACTATGGTGGCCATATTCGTCACAGACAGAAAGGAGCCCTTCTCCAGGGCCTCATCAAAGAGATCTGTGAGGTGTGGGATGAGGGTCTCCCGATATGTAGCGTAATATTCTTGAGGAGGCCCGTCCGGGCCCGGGGTTCTGCCCGATGAGGCATGAGTTATTGCTTCGCTAATTTTTTCGAGGGTGATTGGGAGGTCCAAGTAGGCTAATGCCGTGGGGCCCAGACGAGGGCGGTGGGTACGGCCCATGTCCAGCAGGTCATAGAGGGACATTACAGGGCTCTGCGCCATGTAGAGCGTGCAATAATAGGAGGCGAAAGTGCAGGCCATTGCCAAAGGGGATCGGTGCGCTAGCTCATCCAGGTCTACAATTTCGGGGATAATGCAGTTGGCCCTTGGGTATGTGGTTAGTCTATGAAGGGTCTTCCTGTTCTTATCACCCCATTTGTACACCCTAGCTATGGACCATCTCCAGAGGACCTTGGCAGCGTCCAACGAGAACTGCTTGATTTCGGCCCGTAGGCGAGCAAGTTGTCTCTCACAGGTGTTGTCGCCGTCAACAGCGGAGGATTGCTCAAGGAGTAACGCTTGTGCCTCACGCGTGATGGTCTGTTGTAGCTGGGCCTGTTGCTGGCGTTTGAGTTGGCCCTTGGCGAAGCCTCAGATGGTGGGTATGCCTGCCTACCATAGGGTACCCGGGGAAGAAACAGTGCCAGTGATGGCAAGGAAGTACTGTCGGAGCTCCATCCCCACCTCCTTCCTACATTCTTTCTCCTGGAGAAACCAGGCGTTCATCCGCCAGGTTGGGCACATGAAGTAGGGGGCCCGATACTAAGGAGCAGTGGGGAGTGGTCGGAAATACCTCCAGGAAGTATACGGATATCCTGGATTGTTTGGCAATCAGTGGATGGGACTAGTATTGCATCTATGCATTCCTGAGTGCGGTGTGCTGCAGATGTATGAGTGAACTGTCTGGTATGAGGGTGCCAGATTCACCATGCATCGTATAGGCCCAGGGAGTCAGACCAATTTGATAATTGTTTGGAGTGAGCAATTCTAGAGGTGGACGGTGGGCCTGTTGTGTCGAGTGTGGGTTGGGGACTGCGTTGAAGCCTTCTCCAATTACTGTGGCACCCAGGGGCAGGGAAGTGAGGAGGTCAGTAGCATGTTCCAGGTTCGATGTGAGCATCAAGGGGCGTGAGTAGATGGACACAAGATTAAGGGAATTTCCGCCCAGCGTTCCCCTGAGAGCTATGGACCTTCCCTGAGGGTCAAGAGCGGACAGGTTGAGCACAAAGGCAAGAGTAAGCCTCAAGAGGATAGCCACCCCCCCGGGAATCCCGGGTGAACCCCAAGTGCCACACTCTGTCGTACCCATAGCGGGTCAGGAAGGGGCAATGGTTACCCATTAGGTGGGTCTTCTGGAGCAGGAGCACGTCAATACCTAGGTGTTGGGCGTAGCGCAGGACAGCCATTCTTTTGAGTCTATCCAGGAGCCAATTAACGTTCCAGGACAGAGTGAAGCACCTGGAATGATTTTATCAGTCATGGCGGTTGTTAGTGGGAGCAATGGTGCGCCCCACCCTGAATAGCCATGGGCACGTATGGGGTCTGGCGTGTGCTTGGTACTGCGTATGTAAATGTGCTTTTCAAGTAGTACATGGGAGCATCTATTGTGCATTAATAAGGCTGGTGTGGTAAAACAAGAAAAAACAATGGGAGAACGGTCCCATCCCCTATCCCCTCCCCCCTCCCCCACCCTATACTTCGGTAACAGAAGCATCTGTTGGCCCAACAGCAACAAGTAAGAACCAAACTAGAATGCTCAGTTTGGGCTGTGTGGGGGACCCCTCCTTGTAGACGGATGTACAATGTCTCGGCAGAAAGACAAATGAAGTGGAGCAATAAGTCTGCTGTGGCGCCTTGCCACTAAGCCGGTGAGGGCATGCCCCTAGAGAGGACTGCGGAGGCCCAAGTATGTCTGGGCTGAGCTGGACCGGACCGTAGCAAGGCCCTGTTGCAGTTCTCTGCGGTATGAGGAGAAGGATCATGCAGTGATATAGAATGTTGATGGGGTCTCCGCCCGCGGTGGCCACAGGATGCACTCCCCTGCACCCCCAGTTCACTGTGCAGGGTTCACCGACTTTACCTCAGACTGAGAGGTGGCGCCAACCCCTCAGATCACGGATTCGTTTCCATGAGTGTCAGATTGTTGGGCTATGGGACAAGTCTGAGTCCGCGGCCTCCAAGTCCTGGTGTGCCGTGAGGGAGGCTCCTAGATGAGCCGCCGTTTGATTGATGTCTGTGGCAAGGCAAAGAGCCTGAAGAGCTATGAGAACCTCTGAACCTGTGGGCTGCCAGACTTGATGATCTGGGCACCTCTCGCTGGGATTGACACCTCCTACGGGATTGGGTACGCCTCCGGTGCTGCTGCTTAGGAGACTGAGGCCGCGCGGCCTCGAGGCCGAAGGCACGGGAGACAGGTTTCACTGTGTTCCGAGGGGACGTTCTTCCATCAACCACGTCCAGGCAGCTTGGGGTGACTCAAAGAATTGTGTTTTTCCCTGAAAGATGATGTGGAGGCTGGCTGGGAACAGGAGCTGGTACTGGAGTCCGAGGGCCCTCAGTTACTTTTTACATAGATGAAGGAACGGCGCTGGCCTTGCACTTCCTGAGTGTAACCGGGAAATAACATGATGGTGTGGTTTAGGAACTTGAGGGGTCCCAGGGAGCCTGCCTCACATAGGATTGCATCCTGGCCCTTAAAGTAAAGTATTCTAGTTATGATGGGATGATGTGGGGCTCCAGGTGGCGGCTTGGGTGTCAAGGATCGATGGGCTCTCTCCACCGCAAACCACGCGGAATGTGCGTCCTTGGGCATCCAGGAGGAAAACCAGGATTCAATGAAGTTGGACACCTGTTCCGTCTCGATCCCTACGGGGAGCCCACCAGATGGAGGTTGTTGCGATGTGAGCAGTTTTCGGCACCCTCCACATGCCGATGGAGTTCCTTGGTGTGCAATTGCAGGTGGGCGACCTGATATTTTAATTCACGAATATCGTCTTCCGCCGTGGAGAGGCGAGATTCAGCTTCTGTGATACGAGCGGTGGCATTTCGTAGGTCCTGCCGAATAATGGACATGTCCACCGTGACCTCTCCAATCTTACTCTCCACCGAGGCCTGTGATGCACTGATTGCCTGTAGGATAGCGGCCACGTTTTTGCCTTCAAGAGGATTGCCGCCCTCACCCTGCCCCGCTGGCTCATGATCAGCTGTGGTAAATTGGTCCATCTTTGTTTGTGTGTGGGTGGCCCCGGGTATGGAGGACCGGTTCTTCCCCATGACGGACGGTGAGCAGCACTCTGGTGGGGGTTTAGGGTCTGAGTGGGGCCGGCGCAAGGGCCCCGGCGGATCGAGGCTGATTAGGTGCCTTAGCCGGTAGCGCGAAGTTGCATCCAGGTCTGAGGTCACAGCTCGAGGAGTACAGGCAGCTAGAGAACCTTAGCTGGAATTTCAATCCTTTGAGGATGCTTCTCAGGGCAGGCGCCAATGGTAGGTGTCAGTGCTGATTATGGAGGAGAGCCCACCTCATTGTGCCATGGTTAATGTGGTATCACCGAAGAATTCAGGTGGTCAGTGGCCAGCACGGCCTGGAAGGAGTGGCGCCAAAAGGAGAGGAGGGAAAAGTTGGGGAGTCCCCGCTCTGAGGTTCCCCCGCTGCTCGATGGCCGCAGCCGGTTCCATGTCTCTCTCAGATAGCCCATGCTGCACAGCATCGCTGCTTTAGCTGGGATCAGCAGGAGCGCTGCAGGATCCGACAAGGGGGGGTGGTGGAGGGGGCACTCACCCTGGGCTGCTCGATGTTTGATGGGTGCAGCTGGTTCCAACCTCCCCAGCAAGTGGCCCGTGGAAGTGGAAAGCGCTGCGCGGGGCAACTCCTCCAGACTAGGAGCGAGGGCCCGGGTGACCAAAGCCTCTGGAACTCGGGTAGGGCGTTGCAAGGTCAGGAGAGGAGATATGGTGGAGGGGGTTCACACCCAGGACCCCACGCTGCTCGATACAGCAGCCGGTTCCATCCTCCCAGCTGGCGTCACTCACGCCCGGTCCTGGCCCTCCCGTTGCTGCCTCCAAACTCACCGGGTGTTTCCTGGAGCCACCGAATGTTCATAGGCTTCTGGGCGGTAGATGGGGTGCCTCAGGTCACTCGTCCCACTTGAGCCAGGCGAGCCAGTGACAGGGGAGGCTGGCAGCTCCACGGGTGACTTCCCGCTCTTTCTCCCTCCCCACCGCCCGATGTGGCGGCCTGAGAGCGCAGTGTCCCTCGGCCCAGCCCGCAACCTGGTTCCACCACACCAGGCCGCCCCTGGTCACAGGAGCACGGCTGGCACTGCGCACTGGCCCTCGTCCCGCAGTTCGCAAGGGCCCCCTCGGAGTACTTGTCTCCGGGTGAAGAGCAGGAGAGGACGATTCTGTGCGGGTCTCACTGGTGAGCGGCCCTAGTCCCAGCCAGAAGAGGGGGCCTCCACATGCAGTGAGTGTATGCCTGGTCCGTCAGGCCGCAGGGGAAGAGGAGGCCACCGGGCCGCCCCACACAGCTGTCACTGTGTGTTGCCCCTGGCCCCCGCTCCAGTTGGAGACCTCCGGCGGCTCAGCTCCAGACCTCACACCCCTGGTTCCTAGGCACACCTGCAGATTTTGGTCCCGGGGTAACGTGCTGCCATCTTGGGGAGCGGGAGTGCCGTGTTGGCCCTGCTGGCACCGAAATAGGAGGTTTGAAAGTGAGGTGCAGCTGTGGCTGAGTATCTGAAGTCACAGCAAGATGTTGGTGGCAGAAATTGAGGAAGGATGCCTGTCGATAGTGGTGGATCATAGTGCAGATGGCAGAGGCGTCTGGTGCACTCTTAGAGTGCGACTGCCATTTTGACACACCAAGCCACGCCCCCTTCTGTTTCTTTTTAATTACTAATCGTGTTTGCAGAGTGGTGTAGAAAGGGGTCAAGGCCTCCGACCCTCTCTCAGGAATCTGGTTGTGATGGGCTTACAAGAGGTAGCAGGAGGGCTTCTTGGCCCTTAAATTCCCATACACTGCAGGCATTCAGGAAGAGCTTCAAGACCTGGCTCTTCGGATGAATCAGAGCTGCCCAAATTACCACCTCGCCCCAGCACCTTGAGACTTTCACGGGTCTGTAGTGCACTTTGCAAATCCCTGACTGAATAATTGAAAGTCCCTGAGGACTGAGGTGGACTTTATCCCCCACCCATAGTCCACCACAAGTGCAGCACATTTAATGAGTGGTGGAGAAAGGGGGTGTGGCTTCCAAAGACCTCTTAGCAAGCCTGCTGTGTGGGATACTGGAGGTAACAGCAGGGGTAGTTGGCCCTCATGCCCTCTTTCTCCACCGCTCTGCAATCGCACCTCTTGGCACACTACTAGTTGGTGGATTAGGTCTTCTTGGCTCTTGAGGGTCCTTGGGGGCCAACTACCCCTCCTGCCACCTCCAACAATACCCACACAGCTGGATTGCTGAGAGGTCCTCAGAGGCCACACTCCCTTTCTCCACCACTCTGCAAACGCGCCTCCTGGAGCACTGCTGCTTGGGAAGAAGTCTACTTTAGCCCTGAAGCCCTCAGGAGGCAAGGGGACATCATCCCCCCACCAGCAGTGCACTGAGAGGTGCATTTGCAGAGTGGTGGAGAAATGAGCGTGGCCTCTGACCAACTCTCAGCAATCCCACTGTGTGGGGCTTACTGGAGGTAACAGGAGGGCATCTTGACCCCTAATGACCCTCAACAGCCAAGGGGACTTCATCCCCAACCAGAAGCGTGCCAGGAGGCGCATTTGCAGAGTAGTGGAGAAAGAGGGCGGGGCCTCCCGTGAGTTATGTTGTTTTTTAATTGATTGTTTCTTTTTTTAGGGCTGCGTGGCCTGCCTTCCGTTGGCCATTTTGGGCCCTGAGGACCTGATCCCCCGGGGCCTGATCCTTTATTAAATTATTTTAATTAAAAAAAACAAGAGGGGGCTGCGCACCCCCCCAGGACGATTCCGGCCCTGGGGACCCCATCTCCCGGGGCCCGGCCTTTATTTTTTTTATTTTGGGGGGGTTTTTGCTGAAAAGTGGCATAATATCAATGCGAGAAGAAATGTGTAGCATGGGGTCACCACTTCATTTGCTTCCTGAAACCAGATACATCAGGAAGGATGATATCACGTAAGCTTTCGTATTTGAAAGACTAAACCAAGACCACAATCTGCTCGATGAACAGAAAACAATAGTTTAAAGTCAAACATCTGTCCCACGAGGAGTTTTTAGAGTGCTCTATGATGGTGTGTCACTGATTAAATTTATTAAAGTGTGCTCTCCTATTTTGAACCAGTTGCAGCTATTACAAAATAACAGAGATTGAGCGCAGATATTGAGTTTTCTCAGTGGCCTGACACAAAATGACAGGGCCTCACGGTAGAATGAGATAAGGTGGCCTCGAGTTTCCCATATCTTAAATATATTCATTGGCATTCAACAGAATATGGGACCTCCGCAAGGGTTGGGGGCCCCCCTGCACTGCAGGGGCTGTGGGGGCCTACATTTTGCCCCTGGGAATTCTTGTACGCAGTTGTAGAGCCAAGCATGGCCTTGTAGAAGCATAGTCTCACAATTTAGCAAAGGTATCATCTTCAAAAGCCAACATGCTGAAAGCCAGATATCATATTGGTCTTAACATAGAGGAAGTAAAAATAATGTAACTTAAAGCCAATATTTTTCACTTTTTAGCCAGGCAATTGATAGGTGCTAAGATTGTCTGATATTAGAAAGTGAATTGTTTTTTGGGCTATTGGATCAAGCATGTTCATCCTGGTCAAAGATCTTTTCTTTTGACTGACTACCTTTAAAGGAAGTCGAAATCCTCAAGTGAGGCAAGGCTGTACCTGCCAAAGTCCAGATAGCCCCTAGATAAGGTATCATTGAAGCCATTCGTTTTGTAAAACTTTCTTAGCAGCTGAAGTCCTCATGTCAGACAGATATTTTTCGAGCTTTTGTCTGGTCAAGACTTTCACCTTTGGACTTAGTCTCTTTTTTATGGCATTCAAAATCCTCCAGCAAGGCAATCCTGAAGCTGTCTCTGACAAAGTCACATCGAAATCAGACACCTTTGCCGCAAGGACCTGCTAACACTCCTGAGATCTTGGAAGTCCCACCCACCGATTCAGAGTTTGTTGGAGTGCAGCTGGATACAGCCAGTGGTTCCAGACCATCAGAGACAATAGGATGTATGACATTACAACGCATGCTTTTACCACGCATGCCTTTAAAACGCTGTATTTACAACGAATACCTTTACAACGCATAGTGCTTTGGGGCGCTGGATAGTGAATAGTTTAATTTACTATTCCAACTCCAGTCCCCGTGGATAGTAGGGAAGGTGTTGGATAGTAAATAAAATCTATTCCCTATCCTAGAGCGCCCCCCCAGGGCAATGCGTTGTAATGGTTTGCGTTGGAAAAGTTGCGTCGTAAAGGCACTGCGTGGTAAAAGTTGCGTTGTAAAGGATGTTTCCCGGGGTAATACTTAGGTATCAGGACATACTCCAGCAGAGGCCACCAGCAGGGTCCATTCCAGGTGCAGTTGCAACTGGTCGACTAGTCTTTGCAGGAACTGGCCTCCTGTAGTTTGTAATGATACTGTAGCCACAAAGGAGGTCAGCCAACTGACCCTTAGAGTCCACTTCTTTATCCAAGGTACAAGAAGGAGCAGGTCCAGCCATTTAGGTCTCCTCACAGGTCTCAAACAGCAAGTGCAGCCCTTCTGTTCTTCCGCAGGTTCAAAAAGTGTTCTGAGGAGCTGATGGTGACGTCTAATTTTGTAGAGTTCAGTAGCCAATGAGTAGGGGTGAGTAACAACACCTTCTAATCAATGCATAAATGTTCTATGGGGCAATGCTACACATTTTCACAGCACATCGTGTTTCCTTTACTTCAAATTACCCGAGTGCACAATTCTGAGGCAGATCTAAAATGTCAGACCCCTTACACAAGAGTCTATCAATGGGTGTGTTAAGGGGAACTGAACTGTTGCATCCTCATAAGCTACACAAAAATGATTCTAGGACGACATCTCCCTCCTTCTGGGATAGTGCCAGGTTGATTGCAGTGTGTCCTGGGATCAAACAGTTTTGCGTTCCTAGGCTTCCCTTTACTCTAAACTGTAAACGAGCAGGCCTCACCCTTGCCCCTTCAAAGTAAATTAAAGGGCTAAACACCCTGATCTGCTCTTCCTGGGCTGACAGGTGGCACATACCTCACCCCCAGCCCATTGTGCCCAACAGGCCAGGCCACTGTCCTATCTGGGATCCGTTTTCAAACCTCATTTGGGTCAAGCAGGGACTTCCAGAAGCTTCAGGCAAGGAAAAGTTAACTTTCTAGAAATTAATTTTTCTTAAGATTTATTCAAAATCTAACATCACCCTTGGGTTGGATTTTTAATAAATATTAAAATAGATTGAACAATTTCTCTTGTTTTTTCCACACTCAGCATAGCTAAATTAATAGACCAATCAGCAGAGCTTTTCTCCGCGAAAATAGGCTTTGGGAGCTTCTCACTGCAGGGTAGGAGTCTCCAGGAGGTCAATTGTGAACTACCAATAGCTCCTACAAAGGGACACTGGAATTAAATGACAAGTGCACCAGATTATGCGGCAGGGTTCACTAAATTAAGCAGCAAGAAAAGCCAAACTAAGCAGCACAATGCGTCACATTTTTTCATAGAATTACTTCATTAATTTCTCAATTTTAACATGGTAATACTGTCTGCGCAAAGATTGTCACCTCATTAGTACCGCTTTAACAACCAAAAATAGAATAAGCAACTGAAAGATGACCAGTTAACCTATGCGAAGGGTCGGTCAGGGCGCAAACATGTTACCATGCTTTTAGTAACACTTGATCAATCTGCGCTAGAAACAAAAATATTTGACTTGTTAAAATCTGCAGCTTTTGCTGCAGATGATGGATTATGTGGCACCAATCACATGATGGATTATGTGGCAAATATGGCAACACCATAATTATGCAGACGCGGTCGGTAGGGGAGTACCTGCTGGGGCGGTGATGTGGGGAGGGGAGGGGCAGGGTGGGGGTTAGTAATGGGTGGATAATGGAGATTTGCAGGTAAGTAAACATTTAAATAAATCAAACAAATTTTGTTGCGCGCACTGCATCCCCAAATGCAATGCAGTGCGCGCCTAGTAATATGGATTACATGTGAATCCCTTTGTTTTATATAATATTTCCATACACAGATTTACACATGTATGATTCATTGTCTTTGTATGTGTTTGTGAGTGAAGTACTCCAACGCCCTACACTGGTAAAAGAAACAAATTAAATACATTCAGGAGAGGGGCTACGGGGAGATTTGCACGCACCTAAAAAGTTACCAAACAAAGTTGAAAACAGTGGAAGATGGAACGTTCTATTTTAAACAAAAAGTGTGCATTTATTGTACAGACATCGGGTAACGTTAAGCAACGCATTCTAAGAGGGGATGATGATGGATGCAGCCTCTCTTTTGGCAATGTTTGAAATGTTATGAAATATATGCTATTGCAATGGCACCAAACATGCTCTGCATTACACAAGCTCTCCTCAAAGTTACCTGTAACCTGTTCTAACCCCTCATGATGCAAAGAGAAAGTGCAAGGCTATTGAAGAAGATTAGAAGAGGGATTAAGAAGGCATGAAGGCAAATGGGAAATTACTTTTACAAATGCAAAAGCAAGAAAGGAGAGAGACTGCGATCCACACTTCTCGCAGGAGAGGGCTACTTGCAAAGAGAAGCTGGCATTCCACACACAAACAAAGAATTTCATGTTTGCTTTAAATGGGGTCACCATCATCTTTGTACACTGTCAGTATGTTCATTTTTTAATTTCTGAATGCCTGGCATCTTATGCCGAGCACACCGCTACCTGCTATCAGGCCGCTGCCTTGCCACTATTGATTGGTATTCACAGGCTACTTATTAGCTCTGACCCCAGCAGGCCCTGCCAGATAGGGCCTGCAGCTTTCTAACAGTGAGCCGAAATACTAATGCACATATTAGCACCTCGTGCTCAGCCATTAGGCATTCTAGGATGGATACAGTGCTGCTTTAAACATCAAGTACTCGCACTTCTTACAGCGTCCCCCACTCCTTTAGCATGCAACACCTGCTGAAGTGCAGTACGAGCAGCGCGTCTTAAAATGGCCGGTAGTGGTGTAGATCAAAAAGAGAGGTATGGCGAGGTAACCCTGGGCTGGGGAAGGGCCTGCCGCACAATTTGTCACTATTTTCCCATTTATAAATATAGACAAATTAATAATAGTTTCCCGTCTGTATTTATAAATAAATATCCATTAAAACGGAAAACCGGGAGCATTATTCATAATTAAAAGGAAGATTTTTCCATGTCAAAAGGGTTATTTTGACAGGACAGTTTGTAGATTTAAACTGCAACATGGAGGCTAAAGGCAGGTTTTCATTGTCACACTATTGTTGCACAATAAGTACTGCAATCCATAGGTGACACTTAAGAACAATTGTTACTTACCTGTAAACAGGTGGTTCTCCAGTATTGGTGTCTTTCATAGATTCACATGCTTGAATATTCCCCGTCGTCGAAGTGGGAGTCCCACGGTAAATAAAATAGCAATAATGCTAAATATATATAAATATATATAAAACATAATAAAAGAAAAGAAAGGAAATACACTGAAATCCTCTAAGAAGAAAAAAAACGATTCCACATAGGAATGCAAGGCAAAGAGAAAAACTATCTGTAACACCTTAGTGTCATTATGTTAGTCCAAACTGCAGTCAATCAGGCGCCAGCACCCTCCAGAACCTTCTCCTCAGAAGCTCAAGCCCTCAGATTTTCGTAGCACAGAGTAACCAAGAGTGTATGAGGAGAAAAGAGCCTCTGAGGGGAGGAGGGTGGGTCGCATGTGAATCTATGAAAGACACCAATACTGGAGAACCACCTGTTTACAGGTAAGTAACAATTGTTCTTCTCCAGTATTAGGGGTGTCTTTCATAGATTCACATGCTTGAATAGAATAGAAAGCAGTAACCTCCTAGAACTGAGATTGCTAGGCATATGAAGAAGAATTCAAGACAGTACTAATAATAATAATACAGTCAAATAACACATCATAGCAATCACAGGAAACATAAAGGAGGAGGGAACCGAGGCTCACCTTACTGAAAAAGATGGCGAAGCACTGCCTGTCCCACTGCGGTATCCGCTTCATTGATGGCATCCAAACAGTAATGTCTGGTGAAAGTGCGCCTGCTGGACCATGTCGCTGCACGGCAGATCTGATGAAGTGGCACACCAGCAAACAAGGCGGTGGATGAAGACATCGCCCTCGTAGAATGAGCCCTCACTGAAGACTGCAATGGTTTGCCCGCTTGTTGGTGGCAGAAGGCAATGGCTGAGGAAAGCCACCGGGCAATAGTCGGCTTGGAAACTGGATGTCCCCTGCGCAGTCGTCCGTAGGCAATGAACAGTTGGTCGGACTTGCGGAAGGGGGCAGTCCTGGCAATGTAAAATTTAAGAAATCGTTTGATGTCCAGAGAATGTAAGCGCTGCTCTGCCGGAGATTTTGGGTCAGGAAAGAAAGTCTTGAGGAACACAGGCTCATTCAAATGAAAATCCGTAGGTACTTTAGGTAGGAAAGAGGGGTTGGTACGAAGTGCCACTCCGTTAGGTTTGAACTGTAGATAAGGCGGTTTGACAGTAAAGGCGTGAAGGTCGCTCACGCGACGAGATGAGGTCAAAGCCAGAAGAAGTGCAACCTTCCAGGTGATGAATTTAATATCCACTTTATGGATAGGCTCAAATGGCGACTTCATAAGTTGAGATAGTACCACATTGAGGTGCCAAGCTGGAGGAGGGCGATGCACAGGTGGGAACTTGCGGAAGAGCCCTTTGAAGAATTGGCGTATAATTCGTGATGGACAGAGGGATGAAGAGCCATCATGCCGGAAACGAGATATTGCAGATAAGAAAACTCTCAGTGTAGCATGAGAGAGTCCTGACTGAGCGAGGCTCAAAAAGAATGGGAGAAGCTGCTCAGGAGTGGAATGGATGGGATGGATATTGGCTGTAGCGCACCAATGACAGAAACGCTTCCATTTAAATTTGTAAGTCTTGATGGTGGACGGAGCTCTGGCATGAGCTAGGATGTCTCTGCACTCCTGGAATATGTTCAAGCCAGCGAACTCAAGGTGCTCAGGTTCCATGCCCACAATTGTAGCGTTGAGGGATCCGGATGACACACTAAGCCCCTGTCCATAGTTAGAAGGTCTGGACGAGGACGTAGAGGAATGGGCTCGCACTGGGACATTAGGAGCAGTTCCGAAAACCATGCCTGTCTGGGCCAACGAGGTGCGATCAACAGGATGTGGCAGGGCTGCCTCCGCATCTTCCACAGTACCCGCGGTATTAATGGGAGCGGCGGAAAAGCGTAAGCGAATAGATCGCACCAGTTGATCAAAAGGGCATTCCCGCAGGACCCTGGGTGGGGATGCCAACTTGCATAAGACGGGCATTTCCGATTCTCCGGTGTTGCAAAGAGATCCAGATCTGAGTGACCCCATTGGCGGAACACAAGATCCAGAGTCGGTTGGTGCAGTTCCCATTCATGTGTTGAGGAAGTGAACCTGCTCAAAGAGTCCGCCAGGAGGTTAGACATGCCCGGAAGGTGGACAGCTGCCAAGGTGATGTGATGGCGAAGAGCCCAATCCCAGATCGACTGGGCCAAGCGGGATAGAAGTGGAGACCTGGTCCCTCCCTGCTTGTTCACGTAGTGCATACTGGTTGTCTGTTTGGATTAGCACTGACTCCCCGTGAACAACTGGGAGGAAGGACTTGAGCGCTAGAAAGATCGCCATCAATTCTAGCCTGTTGATATGCCACGTGCGCTGCGTCGGCGACCACTTGCCCTTGATGGAGAGGCCCTGGAGATGAGCGCCCCACCCCTCCAAGGAGGCGTCCGTCGTCAGCGTAAGGTCTGGAGCATGATCGAGGAAGGACACACCCATTTCCAGATTTGCGGGCCGCGCCCACCAAAACAGGCTCTTTTTCATGCGGGAGGTGAGGGCAACTAGGTCGTTGAAGGACCCGGAGACCTGACGCCACTGTAAGTCCAGTTCTTCCTGAATAGGACGGGTGCGTAACCTGCAATTTGGGATCAGTGCGATACAAGATGAAGCCATTCCCAAGAATGATTTTAACGTCCAAACAGAAACGGACTGTTTTCTGCGAATGAGGGAGACCAGACGAAGGATCTTCTGACGTCGCTCGTTCGAGACGAACGCTTTTGAGAGCTGTGTGTCTAGGATTGCTCCCAGGAATTATCTGGTCTGCAGAGGTGCAAACTGTGATTTCTCGACGTTGATGGTCAACCCCAGAGACCGAAACACTTGCTGGCAAAGGTGCGCATCCCGACCCAGCTGATGGTGACATTGAGACTTGAGAAGGCAATCGTCTAAATAGGGAAAGATCTGAACTCCTTGTAGACGCAGGTGAGCCACCACTGGGGCCAGTACCTTCGTGAACACACGAGGAGCTGAACGCAGTCCGAAGGGTAGAACTCTGAACTGAAAATGCATAGGTCCCACTTTGAAACGCAGGTACTGGCGGTGTTGTTGGATTATTGGAACATGAAAGTATGCGTCTTGAAGATCTATGGTGGTCATAAAATCTTTGCTGAATAGAAGACGCAGGACTTCCAGTAGCGTCAGCATACGGAATGATTGAGACTTCAGGAACTGGTTGAGAGCCCTCAAATCCAGAATGGGTCGCCAATCTCCGTTCTTATTGAGTATGAGGAAGAATCGAGAGTAAAAAGCTTTCCCTCTTAGATGTTCTGGGACCACTTCGACTGCACCTTTCAACACAAGAAGATGGACCTGATGGTAAAGCTCCTCGAGATGTGGAGGAGGTGGGCCACGAGGTGGAGTGCAAGGAGGAATCTTCGTAAACTCCAGAGTATGACCCCGTTTGACAATGTCCAAAACCCAGCGGTCTGAGGTGATCGAGGACCACTGGGAATAAAACAGAGAGATTCGTCCTCCAACACTTTGAGAGTGGTAAAAGTCATTGGCGTTTCTGATTTGCGCCACGATAGGACGACTTTCCTCTGTATGATTTGGAGGGTTGCTGACGAGACTGCTGATTGGGCGTGTAACGTTGGCCGCTCTGATTGTAGGAGTGGTATTGTTGCCCTCCTCGAAAGTTGGAAGAAGTGCCGCGTCCGCGCGCACCTCGAAAGGACTGTTTCCGAAATTGCAGCGTGCCCAAGGACTTCGCCGTATCGGTGTCCTTCTTGATGGACTCAAGGGCATCATCGATATGGGATCCGAATAGCGATTCCCCATCATATGGCATATCCAGTATTTTGGCTTGGACTTCCTGCCGGAAGGAGGTGGACGTCAGCCAGCCTTGACGACGGAGTGCAGCCGCACTGGCCAGGAGGCGGAAACCTGTGTTGGCAATATCGACTGCACAGTCGATTATTTCTTCCGATACCCTTTGACCATCGCGGAGAATCTGTTGTGCGTCAGCCTTGGAAGCATGAGGTATTAATGCCATGAAATCTGCAATGTCTGACCACATCTGCCGGTCGTAAAGGCCTAAAATGGCTAAGGCATTAGCTGCCCGGACAGATGTTGAAGCCATCGTGGAGAACTTGCGGCCGATAGCATCTAAGCATCGACCCTCTCTATCCGGAGGGGCTGTGATTTGGGAGGCTGGATTGCGTGCTCTACGCTGTGCGGCCTGAGTCACGACAGAGTCCGGCTTAAGATGAGAAATCAGGCAAGCTGGAGAACCAGTTGGGGCCTTGTACTTCTTCTCAAGGCGCGGAATCTGAGCAGGTAAGGAGTTTGGAGCATTCATTAGTTTAACGCCCTCTTTCCAAACGAAATCAATAATAGGAATTGTGTGCACCTGCTTATAAGGTTTATCTTTAAAGTCATAAAGAAAACAATCCTCCCCGCGTTGTGATAGTGGGAGTTTGAATCGTTGAGCCGCTCTATCCATTAGAAGATGGAAACTGGCCATATCAACTGGTGGTGACTCACTCGAGGTACCCGGTTGAGGAGAGGGCGTCTGCGCCCGATAATCATCCCATTTGGCCATATCCTGGTCGCCTGCCTCATCATCCGTGTTGTCTGGGACTTCACCATCCTCCCGTTATGCGACCGCCTCATCATCCGCATCCTGCGGGTATATAGTGGTATGGATGCTAATTGATCTATGAACCTGAGACGAAGTCGTAGTTGGAACGATAGACGGCAATGAAGGTGGAGGTAGCGCCACAGGAGCGGGAGATTGCGCAGGAGTAGACTGCGGTGTTGCAAGAAAACGCCGGTTGTAATCGTCCAGCATATGTTGGAGATTAGAAATTAAGGACAAAGGAATGGTGGCCCCAGGAGCTTGAGTGAACTGCTCCTCTTGTTGAAAGTGTGGGTCACCACCATCGTCAGAGTCTGTGTCCTGACATTTAATTATTAAATCAGAGGGACTATGTGCTTCCCCAAACATGTCCTCTTCATGCTCCGAGTCTGTGTCATGCTCAGATGTAGTTGCGAACATCAGAGAAGGTGGTTGAGGCTCTGGATCCGACATCTGTTGGCAGGGTACTGTAGTGCGAGGATGTGAAGATTTAGAGGTCTTCAATGGCACTAACAGCACAGAAGCATACGAAATCGGTGCCGCCGCCGACGGAGCCGTCGCCGTTAGCATCGACGAGGCTGATTTTGCTGTCGTCAACGGTAATTTTGATGAAATCTTCATCGACGGATCGGTCGTCGACGGGGTCGTCGACGGTGTCACTGTCGACGGGCGATCCATTGTAGATGAAGACGTCGATGAGGTCGTCGTCGACGGGGTCGTCGTCGATGCTGGTACTGACTCCGTAGACGGAGTTTTCGTCGACGGGCCTGTCTTCGTCGACGGGCCTGTCTTCGTCGACGAGATCTTCTTCGTCGACGAGAGCTTGGTCGACGGTGTCTTCGCCGACGAGGTTTTCGTCGACGACGACAATGTCTTCGGGTCTTTCGTCGACGAGGATTCTCTCTTCTTCGTCGACGAGATGGGAATCGTCGACGGGACAGGTTAAGACGGTAACGAAACTATCGCGACGTGAAGGCTGTCGACGAAACCGTCGTCGACGGTGAGAAAGCTGATGTGGTAGTCAGCGTCGTCGTAGAAGATGCAGGCAATGCTGTTCTCGTCGTCGGAGCGCTCGCCGACGCTCCCGTCGTCGGCGGAACTTTAAGAGGTGTGAAAACACCTCGAGAGGCAGCCAAAGACGCCTGAGAGCCAGGTCTCGTGGGCGTAGAGGTGGTAGGAGTGGCAGAAGACACCACAGGAGCCACAGACAAGGCTAATTTAGGCTTCTTGAGGAAAGGAGAAGGAACCTCCCGAACACTACCACGCTTTGAGGCTGCTGAAGAGAAGCCAGAATGTAAACTTTCTGCGTCGGACAGTACAGAGTCCTTGTCCTTAAGACGTTGAAGCCAAAGGAGAAGACGGCCTTCCCTGTCCTTAAGAGTTTTGGTAGAAAAGGTTCTACAAAACTTGCAGCTGCCAGCCTCATGATCCGGGTATAAACAATAAATACACTTCTGGTGGGGGTCCTTTTCAAAAAGGCGCAGCTTCCCACAAGAAGAGCAGGGTCTGAACAAAGACTTCTTACTTGACATTTTGCAGAAATAGCTGGAACTAGAAGAACAGAGATGAAAACTGAGCAGAGCTCAGGGAGACTCCCTTCACACGACGTGCGGTAGAAAATCTGAGGGCTTGAGCTTCTGAGGAGAAGGTTCTGGAGGGTGCTGGCGCCAGATTGGCTGCAGTTTGGACTAACATAATGACACTAAGGTGTTACAGATAGTTTTTCTCTTTGCCTTTGCATTCCTATGTGGAATCGTTTTTTTTTTCTTAGAGGATTTCAGTGTATTTCCTTTCTTTTCTTTTATTATGTTTTATATATATTTATATATATTTAGCATTATTGCTATTTTATTTACCGTGGGACTCCCACTTCGACGACGGGGAATATTCAAGCATGTGAATCTATGAAAGACACCAATACTGGAGAACCACTTGTTTACAGGTAAGTAACAATTGTTCTTAAGTGTCACCTATGGATTGCAGTACTTATTGTGCAACAATAGTGTGACAATGAAAACCTGCCTTTAGCCTCCATGTTGCAGTTTAAATCTACAAACTGTCCTGTCAAAATAACCCTTTTGACATGGAAAAATCTTCCTTTTAATTATGAATAATGCTTCCGGTTTTCCGTTTTAATGGATATTTATTTATAAATACAGACGGGAAACTATTATTAATTTGTCTATATTTATAGGGAGAGGTGTGGCGCCGCGGCCAGGGCGACTGACGCTAGAATCTGGGGACCACGGTTCGATCCCCGGCTCCGGCGGCAGGTTAGCCCAGCACCATGTGACTCTGGGCAATAGCTCGCTTAATCTTCCCGACGGCCCCCAGCGCCTAGAGACCCTTACGGGTGATTGTGCGCTTTACAAATGTGGACTTTTTTTATAAATGGGAAAATAGTGACAAATTGTGCGGCAGGCCCTTCCCCAGCCCAGGGTTACCTCGCCATACCTCTCTTTTTGATCTACACCACTACGGGCCATTTTAAGACGCGCTGCTCGTACTGCACTTCAGCAGGTGTTGCATGCTAAAGGAGTGGGGGACGCTGTAAGAAGTGCGAGTACTTGATGTTTAAAGCAGCACTGTATCCATCCTAGAATGCCTAATGGCTGAGCACGAGGTGCTAATATGTGCATTAGTATTTCGGCTCACTGTTAGAAAGCTGCAGGCCCTATCTGGCAGGGTCTGCTGGGGTCAGAGCTAATAAGTTTCTCTTTGCCTTGCATTCCTATGTGGAATCGTTTTTTTTTTCTTAGAGGATTTCAGTGTATTTCCTTTCTTTTCTTGTATTATGTTTTATATATATTTATATATATTTAGCATTATTGCTATTTTATTTACCGTGGGACTCCCACTTCGACTACGGGGAATATTCAAGCATGTGAATCTATGAAAGACACCCCTAATACTGGAGAATTTTCCATACCAATGCCATGGGTGTAGTTTCTACACCATAAACTATGGACTTACTGGAGGGTTATGTGTGCCAATCAGGTATCAACCAATTATTACATGTTTTAGAGGTCAGAGTACACACACTGGATATATAACAGCAGTAACCCAGTTTGCACTGTCTAAAAAATAGCAATTCAGCTAAGGAATTCATTGAAATGGAGAAGAACTGTGGGATGTTCATGAAAAGGCTATTCAAGTTTGCTCAAGGCCACATCGGAAATTAGAGACTAAATTTATTCAAATGAGAATACAGGTCAAAGTCGACAAATTAGACAGAATTGGAATCATGCTGCCATTCATAAGGAGGGGAAAGGGTTGGACACCTGTATACGGTAATTAAAGTGAACAATGGGGTTTATGAGTGTAGCCAAGGGTATTATGGTGTTCAAGGTGGAGTGTGGTGAGTGAGGGGAGAAAGGACAAGGGTTGCCATGCAGTGGGAGAATTTAGGTAGATGATATCTGCTTTGTCAGATGTCAACATGATGACAGTATGATTGGTGTGCTAGAAGGAATGGAAGGAGAAGAAAGAAACAACTATGAGTGTGCTATCTGGAAAAATGCAGTATAAAAGCACAAACAAGGAAATGGGGCTGCCTAAACACCTAAGGATGAGTATTGATGCTTGAGGAACACTTACTATCAGGAGATAGAAGGAGGGCTAGAAGAGAGCCAATGATGGAGATGGGAGGGGCAAGAATGATGCTAAGTGAGTTGTGCCAGTGTTTCTTAGTGAGGATACGGTGGTTAGACGGGTGAGGTGGACAACTGCTCAGAGATAGGTACAGCCTAGTGCTTTCTGAGCCTAACATAGCCTCATGGTGACAGCTGGTATAGCCATTTACAAAGTTTGTATAATGTCACACTGTTTTGCTTACAAACACAATTCTTCACACAGTGTCATTACTATATGGAGTCTAGAGTTTGTCATTGTAGGATACTTGTCTGAACAATATATGTTCGATTAAACGTAGGTATGGATGAATGTATATATATATATGCTATTTCTATAGTGCAAACCTAGCCAAAAAAGACAGGGAAGAACTATACATTGTCAAAGACAAGCATAAAGTCATGGAGTAATGAGAGAGGAATCTGGGTAGTGGGCAGTTAATGCATTGTGTTTTGGTGTTCTTTGAAGAGGTGAGTCTTCAACTTCTTTATAAATAGGAGAATCACTGGGGCAGTCCTGATGGATATGTGGATGAAATTCTAGAACTTGGGTGCCTAGATGGAAAAGGCCTACTACCTTGTTTTGTTTCTTTTTTATACTTGTTAGTGTGAAGTCTAATGGTGACTTGGCTGCAGATGTGTCACAAACACCAGAGATAGTGAGCATCCCTGCAAGATAAGTGGGGGTACAAGTCCTGGTGGATATCCATGTCTGAATGATGTGTAAGCAGTGATTGAGGAATTTGATATAGGAAGCAGAGGAGACTAACAAGTAAAATTGTGTATCATTGGCACATTGATATATCTTGAAGCTGTTACCAATGAGTAGAACAACAAGCTGCTCTATGTAAAGGTTGGAGATGACAAGACAATATGGAACCCTCATGGGCTCCACAGGTGATAGGGATAATTTGTGACCTGGAGGAAGGGCTGGCCTTTAGCATGGGCAAGCTGGGGTCCCGGCACCACTTTTCTGAGGGGTGCACGGAGCTGTGTCCATTAAAGTTATTCCAAGAGCAGCGCTCACAAGGACAACCTTGTCATTGTCCCTGCCAGTTGATTTCTGACTGATTTGCCAGTTTAAAGTGGTTTTAGTCCTTCATTATCATATAGCGGGTAATGTTATAAACACCGCTTTAACCCCCTTCCTACCCTACCTTTATCCTCCGACCCCTGCTGGTATACATCAACAAAACCATCATCTGCGTGAGGCAGCTAAGCTATCAGTGAATTAGGTGAGCTGAGGGAGTTCCGGAATGTTTTTGTTCAGGGGCCAGCTCCTGGTCATCCAGGTACTGACCAGTGAACACAAAAGGGACCCCCTTCTGTCTCATTTAATTTGCTACCATCAGCAAGGGCACCAAATGTGCCTCCGCCCAAGCCCAGGGCACCATCTTAGCAAAGGCCACCTCTGCCTGGAGGTGACCATGTTAACAAACCTGTGTTGGTTGCAAGGGTAGGAGAAGAACTATTGAAGGACATTGCTGGTGAATCCCTTTCGAGACTTCAGGGTGCATGTGACGGTTGGATGGTCAACTGTGTCAAAGGCAGCTGAAGGGTTCAGTAATATCAAGAGGCAGTGTTCATCTTCTTCTGTGGTCAAGAGGGCATCATCTACGATATGTAAGGTAGAGCTCTCAGTGCTTCAGCCTGATCGGGCTTCAAATCTGAAGCCAGACTAGTGGTCATTAAGGAGATGGTTAGCATTGCAGTAGAACAAAGACTGATTTTTCAATGATCTTTCCAATGAAAGGTAGAGTAATGATGGGCCATATGTTGGTGTGGTCATCAAGATCTGGTGTAGGTTTCCTTAGGAGTGGGAGGATCTGGTCAGTCTTCAGAGTTTCTGAGAAGATGCCTTGAGTGAGGGTGGCATTAACCATGAAGATAAGTATAGGTAAGAGAGAATTCCCAGAGAGAGCTGTGATGAAGGAAGAAGCCTTTGTATATACCCACTTTAGTAACATTGGTGGAAACAAATTGACTTCTTCTACTCTTGTGTCCTCCATACACACTATTATACCCTGAATAAACTGCCTATCACTTGAACTGAACTTGAATGGAAAGGTTTGTATGTGAATGATGCCATGGTGGGAACAGAGGAACGGGTCCTGAGGGAAAATGTGTCAGATGGGGCATTGGAAGGGGTATGTGGTCGCAGTGACACACCAAGGGCAGAAACATATGAGAGGGGGCTAAGAGTGAGCAGGTCACATTACAGGACATGGAAGAAGGAGGACAAGAAAAGACAGAAGCACTGGGAGTAAGGAGAGTAAAGAACTCAAGATCAGGAAGTTACCCTATATGGGGGTGACAAAGCCTCTTGGCGCCCACTTAATGTAGGCAACAAAAGAAAAGATTTGGAAGGGGGAGCATGTAAAGATGTTGAAGTTACTACACAGGGAGCTTAGGGTGAAAGAAGGTTGTAAGGTGGTACAGTATGAATTATCAAAATGGCCTAAAGGAACGGCAACAATAGGGAACTAGACCACAGCGTTTTTGATTTTCGTAAGTGTATACTGCGAAACATACCCAGAAAGGTGTGTGTCATTATTCAAGTATATGGATGTGGTCAGAAAAGCTCACATTAATTTTGGGGTTATGCGTGGCTGCAATACAATGAAGAGTTCTGCATGTGTTTAGCATGGGACCCTAAGGAAAAATGGGGGGAAATCAACGATCTGTGGCAGCAAACAATAGGCCCGGCTAAGTTAGTTAAAAAACATATTTGTGGCAAGTGGCCTTCCATTATTGACTGGCCCTTTCAGCCTCATCCCACCTGAGGGGGGTTGGGACAGCCGCAAAAAATCAGGGGTGGACGCTTGTGACATGTTGGCATTTTAACAAAGGCTTCTGTATGACAGAGTACAGGAAATTCCGGCATGAGTGCTCGAAGTGTGCAGGTAGATACGCTCTTGTACACTGCCACAGTGTGGGGGGGAGTGGACAAGGGCAGCACCCAGGGCAGTGGAAGCAACAACAAGGGAATTCCAGTGCACAGCAGGGCAATCAGGCTGCAAGTTTGCGGGGAGGACGGGGTACACATGGAAAAATGGACAATTGTTTTGCAGTGTTTGTGACATTGGGCCAACCAAAAATTCAATGGGAGGATGCCAAGTTGCTGAGTGATGGTTTTAAGGTTGCTTTCAGGCTGGGAAAGAGGAGCCAAGGACATGAAGGTGGATCAAGAATTTGAAATCAGCACAATTACTCAAATACATAGCGAGTGCGAAGCTACAACAAGAAGTGTAGGAGAGTAAAATGACATGCCCATTTGATGGCTGACCACTGTCGGACTTGATCATATCTCTCATTGGCATGGTCCCCAAAAAAGAGAACGGTCAATCTTGGCTCATCCCACACTTGTTATGTGTGGCCGGAATAAAATTCAGTCAATGATTTCATATCAGAGGCGGTCATACAGTCTTATATTATTTTGTGGACACGGATATTGCATTGGTGGAACAGGTGGGGAGGGGGGCCAAACGGGTAAAGTGCTGCATTAAGTCTGTTTTCCGTCTGTTGCCGGTATATCCAGAGGATTTTCAGTTGTTCGGCATCCAGTTTGATGGGAAATAGTACATAGAAGGAATGCGTTACTTACCTGTAACTGCAGTTATCCAGTATTGGTATCTTTCATAGATTCACATGCCTGAATCATTCCCCGTCGTCGAGATGGGAGTCCCCGGTACATAAAAAAAGTAATGTCTCATAGACATATATACATAGTAATAGGCCAAAGGCCTCTCATTAGTAACATATCCATGTCATTTTGTGAAACGGACCAAACTTTGGAGAAGAGCCAATCAGCTATCACCACCCTCTGGAACCTTCCTGGAAGGAGCTCTAGTCCCTCAGATTTTCATAAGCACAGTGCTAAGTAGTTGTATTACTGAGAGAACTAAAGTGAGCCCTTCCAGGGGAGATGGGTGGGTTTCATGTGAATCTATGAAAGATACCAATACTGGATAACTGCAGTTACAGGTAAGTAACGCATTCCTTACCCAGTATTAGGGTATATTTCATAGATTCACATGCCTGAATCAGAGTAGTAAGCAATGATAAGCACATTTCGAATGGTACAGTATGAAAATCACCAGATAATAACATATCAATGTGAAGTATAAAAGGTACCAAAATGCAATATCAGAGAGAAATGTGCGTGTATACAAGAGGACGGTGGGATGAAAAGAAAGAATCACCTCTAGTGAAACAGATGACGGAGCACTGCTTGTCCCACTGCTGCATCTTTCATGAGTTCTGTATTCCCATGTTGCTGCTCTACAGATGTCTGTAATGGGCACTCCAGCAAAGAGCGCCATGGAGGTCGAGATAGCCCTAGTGGAATGGGCTCGAACCCTGGAATGCAGGGGTTGCCCTGCTTGCTGGTGACAGAAGGTAATAGCTGCAGAGATCCACTGAGAAATACTCTGCTTAGTTAGTGGAAGACCTTTCCTAGGTCGACTGAAAGCCACGAAGAGTTGGTTGGTTTTGCGAAATGTCTTAGTTTTGTCAATGTAGAATTTAAGGCAGCGTTTGAGATTGAGGGAATGGAGAGTTCTCTCTGCTGCCGTTCGGGGATTTAGAAAGAAAGAGCGCAAGACTATGGGCTCATTGATCGTGAAAGTCCGATGGAACCTTAGGTACGAACTTAGGATTTGTCCTCAGGATCACTCTCTCGTGTTTGAATTGAAGGAAAGGGTCGTGGATTGAGAATGACTGAAGCTCACTCACTTGCCTCGCCGAGGTAAGAGCCAGTAGGAGTGCCGTTTTCCAGGAAAGATACTTAAGATCAGCTCTGTGAATCGGCTCAAAGGGGTGTTTCATAAGTTGAGCAAGAACTGTGTTAAGTTGCCAGGTAGGAGGTAAAGTCTTCACAGGAGGGAACGTTCTGAATAAAGCCTTAGGTAATTGTTTAATTAACCTGCTAGACCAAAGAGAAGGGCCTGCAGAGGACCTTCTGAAACGAGATACTGCTGCCAAGTGAACTTTAATTGAAGCGTGTTTAAGACCTGGGTTCTCCAGATGGAGAAGGTAAGGTAATATCTGCTCTGGAGAAGAAGAGAGAGGGTGTATCTTTTTTGACTTGCACCAGATGCAGAACCTCTTCCATTTCAGAGAATATGTTTTGTTGGTACTGTCAGCTCGATCTCGAGCCCGAGCTAGAACTGCCCTACAGTCCGGAGGGATGTCTAGGTCATGGAATTCTCTGAACTCAGGAGCCAAGCCGATAATTTGAGTGATGCTGGATCCGGATGTTGGACTTGCTGCTGGTTCATTGTGAGGAGAGAGGGAAATAGCCTCAACGGGATAGGCGGTTCCAGCGACAGGAGATGAAGCTCCGTGATCCAGTGCTGGCGCGGCCATGCTGGAGTTAACAAGATGAGAGTGTAATGTTCTGCCTTCAACTTCCTGAGAACCCTGGGAATCAGGGGAAATGGAGGAAAGGCATACGCAAAGACGTTGAACCATGCGATCGAAAAGGCATTCCCTCGAGACCCCTTTTTGCGTAGTGTTGGCATTTGGCGTTCTGTTTGGTTCTGAATAGGTTCAGGTGAGGAGTGACCCATTGGGAGAAAATGCGGTTGAGAGTCCACTGATCCAACTCCCACTCGTGGCACATTTTCCGTTGTCTGCTTAGTGAGTCTGCGAGGACATTGTCTGTTCCTGGGACGTACTCTGCACAAAGAGAAATGTTGTGAAGAATCAACCAGTTCCAGATTTTCTGCGGTTCGTGTGATAGTGGGGTATCAAGAACCCTCAGTCCATAGCACAAGCTTAATGGAAGACGATAATAGGAGTAGGATAAAGATAAACTGAAATAGAAAGAAGTGTAAGTGATTGTAACAAAGAACCCGCTTCGTTCTTAGGATACCCATCAAACAATTGTATGATCAATTCTATCAATGATAGAATTGACCATACAATTGATCAAACAATTGTATGATCAATTCTATCAATGATAGAATTGACCATACAATTGTTTGATGGGTATCCTAAGAACGAAGCGGGTTCTTTGTTACAATCACTTACCATTCTTTCTATTTCAGTTTATCTTTATCCTACTCCTATTATCGTCTTCCATTAAGCTTGTGCTATGGACTGAGGGTTCTTGATACCATTCTATCATAGACCCCTAGGTTTCTTGTGTTTAAAGTATTGAGCTGGGGGCTTAACCTAGGCTAGGTCTTTAAATTCCCCTATGACCCTCCCTCCCCTTTTTGTAGTAGTGTTCGTGTGATAGTGTCAGGGAACGGGTTCCACCCTGTTTGTTTAAAGAGTGCATTGTCGTGGTATTGTCTGTCCGCACAAGCACTGGAGAATTTTTGATCCGTGGGAGGAAAGACAGAAGAGCTAGGTAGACAGCTCGCAGCTCGAGGAGATTTATGTGAAGCTTCCTCTCGGAAGGGGTCCACCGTCCGCTTATCCGGAGCTCCTGGAGAAATGCTCCCCAACCTTCCAGGGACGCATCTGTTGTGATGATAAGCGGAGAAGCTGGAAGCAAGAAAGGCAAGCCTTGCGAAAGGTTTTGAGGGTGAGTCCACCACTGTAGAGCTTCGACCATGTGAGAGGTAATTCGGATGACATTGTCGAATGACCCTGTACACTGGATCCATTGAGTTGACAGCGCTTCTTGGAGAGGGCGCATGTGAAGGCGAAAGTGCGGAACCAACAGGATGCAGGAAGACATCATCCCGAGCAGAGATTTGAAGAGGCGCACTCTGAGAGACTTTTTGGATTTCATGCGATTTGCCAAAGAAATAAGTCAGTTTTGCTGCTCCCTTGAGGGAAAAGCTTTTTTCTGGGTTGTGTTGAGAACAGCGCCCAGGAAAGTTATACGCTGGGAAGGTCGGAGGATAGACTTGTCCAGATTGAGAGTAAGACCCAAGCGGTTGAAAAGCTGAAGACAGGCGTTAGAGGACGTGGTCACGCCTGCTAGAGAGGGTGCTTTGACGAGTCAGTCGTCTAGATACGGGAAGACTTAGTTGTGTTGCTGTCGGAGATATGCGGCCACTGGAGACAGGCATTCATAAAAATGCGTGGCGCTGATCTTAGGCCGAAAGGCAGGACCCGAAAGTGGTAGTGTCTGCCCGCCACAGCGAACCTCAGGAACTTCTTGTGATTTCGGTGGATTTGGACGTGAAAATAGGCGTCCTGAAGGTCTAACCCCTTCGCTGCGGGGGTTAATCCCCCGCTGGGCTGGGGGGGAGGGGGCACGCACAGCGCCCGCATGCTCATGAATAGCTGAGCTGTCATGAGGCATGGCGCTCCTGTGCTCATGATGAGCTCAGCTCGTCACAGGTGCATTACCTGCCGTGGAACGCTCAGCACAGCAGGGGAATTATCCCCGCATGCGAGAGTTCCACGGCTCATGACGAGCTGAGCTCATCATGAGCACCGGAGCGCCGTGGCTCATGACGAGCTCAGCTCATCATGAGCCTCAAAGAGGTTAAGGACACCATGTAGTCATTTGCGTTGATAAGTTGTAGCACCTCTTGAATAGAAACCATGTGAAACGACTGTTTCTTGAGATATTTGTTGAGACTTCTCAAGTCCAGTATAGGTCTCCATTTCTTCTCCTTTTTTTGCACCAGGAAAAAACGGGAGTAGAACCCCTTCCCCCGTTGGCCAGGAGGAACTTTTTCTATAGCTCCCTTCTGGAGCATCAGTGAAAGCTCCAAGAGTAGAATATGTAAGTTCTTGTGGAGCATAGGACGAGGAGGGGTTTGAGGAGGAATTTCTATGAACTCCCGCGAGTGTCCAAACTGAAAAAGTTGTAGGACCCAGCGATCTGTTGTTATCTTTTTCCAGTTGTGTAGGAAATGAGAAATTCTTCCTCCAATCTTGGAGGGTGGAAAGGAAGTGGAGGCCTGTGGCAGAGATAAGTCATTGTCGTCAAGCTGCGTCTTTTTGTCTACCTCCTTATCCTCGAAAGGAGGACTTAGAGTAAGACGACTGTTGTTGCTGTTGACGCTGCTGGTACTGTGGTCGATATTGTTGATTTGAAGAGTAGGAGGAACAGTAGTGCTGGTAGTCTGCTCTCGTAGAAGATTGTACCCTTCCTCTTGAGCCATGAAAAGGAGGGTTTTTTAATTGAAGGGTACCCAAAGCCCTAGTCGTATCAGTATCCTTTTTTATGCCCTGAACAGCGTCATCAATGTGTGTGCCGAAGAGAAGCTGGCCGTCATAGGGCATGTCAAGGACTTTAGTCTGTATCTCCAGACGGAATGTCGTTGCCTTCAACCAACCTTGGCGTCTTAACACCGCAGCACCCGCCAGTTGGCAAAAACCAGTACATGCGATATCCATCGCACAATCGATGATCTCGTATGTTGAGCGTCCGCCCTCTAGCAGGATCTTCTTAGCCTCTTATTTTGACTCTTCTGGCAAGGACGCGAGATATGGGGCAATGTCTGCCCACATTTGTCGATTAAAACATCCCAACAGTGCCAAAGAGTTGGAAGCGCGCACTGTTAATGCGGACATAGATGAGAAACGTTTCCCAATGTTATCTAGCCGCCTTCTGTCTTTATCTGGAGGGCGGTTAGTGTTGAAGAAGGATTTTTAGATTTCCGCTGAGCGGCCTGTGTGATGACAGAGTCAGGTTTGGGGTGGCCGATCAGGCAAGCTGTAGCAGTGTCCGGAGCCCTGTATTTCTTGTCTAGTCCTGGTAGCACCGGGGGTAAAGAAGAAAGGTTTTGCATAATCTTAACACTCTGTTCCATATATAGTCGATAATAGGAATAAACCTGACAGACTTTTTGAAAGGTTCCTTAAAGTCATAAAGGAAACAGTGCTGTTGGTCAGAATGCATAGGTATTTGGAACTGCTGCGCCACTCTCTCAAGGATGTTATTGAAACCCCCGATATCCTCAGGAGGTGAATCCGCCTGAGTAGGCACAGGGGATGCCGGACAGGGAATTACGTAATCATCCCATTCATCATGTGTCGATTGGGAATCTTGAAGTTCCCCTTCTTCATGTTGTTCCTCCTCATCATCATCCGAGGAAGGTGGAGGTTGTGAAGTGGAAGGGCCAGGTTGTAAAACCAGAGGTGAAGGCCGAGGTCTAGGAGGCGGAGAGACCACTCGAGGAGGTGGAGGCATAGCCGAAGTTGGAAAACTCTGTTTGTAATCAGTTATTAGGAATTGGAGGTCAGAAGCCAAGGTCGCTGGTAGGCAAACCAAAGGAGGTTGAGGGGGATGGAACTGCTCATGGTAATCCACCTGGTCCTCCTGGTCTTGATCATCATAGTCCGAGCTTTCGTGATATTTGATGTGAAGTTCAGATGGGCTGGTAGCAGTCCCGAACATACTGCCATCATCAGAGTCTTCCTCCTCCAGGAGGTGGGCAGGTGGCAAAGGCTGGACTCTGCTTGGAGAAGTCAAGGCCGGTGTCAGAGTGCGTTTTTGTAATCTTAAGGTGTACATACGCACTTTGCAAGGTAGGTTCAACTGTCGCCAACGAGCCCGTCGATGGAGTGGTCGTCGACTGTGAGACGTCGGTGGGTATCACAGGTGGCAAAGTCGACGATGACGTCGTCAACGGAGTGGTGTCGACGGTTGTGGCATCGACGGTGGTATCGTCGACGATGCTGTCGTTGACGGCGGTCTTATCGGCGGTTTTGTCGTCGACGGAGCCCTCGTCGACGACAGGGTAGATGTCGACGTGGTAGTCTTCGTCAACGTGGGTACGCTCGTCGACGGTTTCGACGTCAACAACGATTTCTTTATTTTAACCGTTGACGAGATAGACCTACCAGCCGCCGATGATGAAGTGGTCGACGTCGACTTGGATGAGGTAGAAGATGCCACAGAAGTAGAGATCGTTGTCTTTGACGAGGTAACAGTCAAAGTCGACGAGGTGGAAACAGGCTTCTTGAAGGTTGGAACAGTTTCCTGATGAGAAACTTTCACCGGTAAGGCCTTGGAATGTGCCTCTGAAGACTTTTTGTGCATCTTCTTTTGAGGTGGCTGCGATGAAGGACCTGGAGAGGCCACCCTAGGTATCTTTTGAGAGGAATGTGAATTCATGAAGGAACATTCACTCTCTTCAGAAGACACTGCTTGGTCTTTATCTTTAAGCCTCTGCAGCCAAATTAAGAGGCGTCCCTCCCTGTCTTTGAGGGTTTTTGTAGAAAAGGTACGACATACCTTACAATCCTTTGAAGAATGATCTGGGTAGAGGCAATAGAGACAGTTCTTGTGTTGATCATCCACGTGAAGTCTCTTTTTACCACAAGAAGCACAGGATCTAAAAAGTCCTTTATTAGGAGTATCAGCCATGAAGAACCTGAAAAACTCCACACAGATGAATGAATTTTGTAGAAAAAAAAACTGGAAATCCAGAAACCAAGGAAAGCTGAGCAGAGCTGTCAGGATTCACAGAATTGCTGCATTATGTTCCTTCAAGCAGCGGTTTAAGACTCGGTCCATTCCAAAACCCAATCGGGTAAATGTTTGGTATCCATACCCACTGTAAAAGATCTCTTGAATATTTGTAAATATTGCCAGTTATCTTTAGTCTTTAACCCCCTTAATGTTCCTTTCCATTTATACCCAGTAATCGTGCCCGAAATATATATATTTGCCCTTATCTTCCTTAGAGTAGTGCAGAGACCTTATCCTAAGATGGCCACTGCTGTGTCCGTTTTAGATTCTAGAGCGCTCCTTCGTTCTAGTGTATTTTGGATGGAGCGCGAGCTTGTATCTGCGCACTTCAACAACGGTTTCAATGAAGTCGCAGCTTAAGTCGCCGCTCCGCGTCAAGTTTTCCTGACGGGAGTAGCGGGGCCAGAGTCAGAGTAGCTTTTCCAGTATTCCCCGTCAGTTTAGTATTATCTCTGTTAGAGCTTTCAGCCCTCCCCAGAGTATTTTGCTTGGCGTCGACGGAGGAGTCAAGTATTCAGCCTATCGAGTGACAGTTCGTCCAGTTCCAGAACTGTCAGCTGAGAAACTGTCGAGTATACAGCCTACAGAGTAGCAGTTTGTCCTGGTACAGAACTGTCAGCCAAGAGACTACAGAAACTACCCAGCAGAGAGAGTCAGACAGTAAGACTGCGCCTTGCCTGGAATATTGCTGTGTTTGAGTAAACCTTCCTTCCTTCCTCTTGCGCTTTTCCTATCCTTTCCTTTTCCCTTGTACCTACCTTGTCCCTTTTTGCGCGCTTCGAGAGGATTGAAGAACCTTCGAGACTGACTAAAGGTTCAATTACTTCAGCGATATTCCTCACAGAAACCCATTATTTAACAAGAGCAGGAAACCCTTTTCAGGTATTTAGAATTCTCTTTAGTTCTAATTAGCGCAATATAATTATTAGGATAAGTGAGTAATGTTAGTTTTCTTTAAATCATAGAAAGAGGTTCCTGCAGAATTAACTTCACTTATCATGAAGAGTTGCAATTGCCTTGAAGCCCACTGGTAGGACAAGCTCTTTATTTCCTATAGAGTGTAGTGAGAATAGGTGGGTAGTTGTTTATTTCTCCCTTCTGTGCATTAGGTACTCCTTGGACAGTCAGCAGAAGTCCACTCGCAGTCCAACAGGCAGAGCTGGTGGCCGTGGATTCAAGGTGTCTCTTCTTTCTCTTCCACTTCCCCTTTTCCCCCCGACTGGTGTACTTGGCTCCTGCAGCGGAGACACTAGTGGGTGGGCGATTGGGACCAGCTTCTATACTGCCCCTGTGAAGAGTTTGGAGCCTTCTGACAGATTGAAGTGCCCACGATTTTTTTTCTTCGCCCGGGCAGTATGGCTGAGGGAATGGATTTGAAGGCCTTGGGAGCCATACTTGAGGGCATTCAAAGGGAGATAGGAGCAGTCCATGAGGAGAATAAGAGTATTAGGATGGATTTGGTAGCTTCCCGTCAGGAGACTAAGTTATTAGCTCAGAAGGTGGATGGCTTAGCTATGGGTAATCCTGTAAAGAGTTTTCCAGTCCCTAGTACCAGTAATCCCAGTACAGATCCTAAAACAGTGGCTCAGGTTATTCATTCTGTATCTCCATTAATTCCACTAGCAGCCCCAGAAAGGTTCACAGGAGATCCACAAAAAGCTCAACTCTTTTTAACTCAATGTTCTTTACATTTTATGTGTCGGCCGACACTATTTCCTGATGCTCAGTCTAGAGTAGCCTTTATTTTATCATATCTTGGAGGGGATGCTGCCAATTGGGCTATGCCTTTGGTTAGTGGAGATGACCCTTTACTCTATGATTTTGGTAAATTTAAAAAGGAGTTTTTGCGAATTTTTGACAGGAGAAGGATTTCTCAGGCCACAGATAACGAGTTGCTGCAGTTGCGTCAGGGTTCCAAGGATTTAATCACTTACCTTACTCAATTCAACAAACTTATTTTGGAAACAAAATGGCCAGAGGAAAAGAGAGCAGCATTGTTTTACAGAGGCTTACGGGATGAGATTAAGGATACTTTGGCTCAAGTTCCTAACCGTCCTACAGAATTATCTGCGTTGGTGGATCTGGTGCTGGAATTGGATTTCCCTAACTTCGAACGTAAAGGAGAGAAAAGGAAGGACTGGAAGGTCAACATTCCTCGATTTGATCGGATGAGAACAGAAAGAGGAGCCGGGGGGGAATACCGATTCAGAACCCATGCAGATAGGAGTCGTTAGAGGTCCCTTGAGCAAAGAAGAAAAAGAGTTGAGACGTCAGAAGAAATTATGTTTATATTGTGGAGGTTCCGGTCATTTCGTGAAGGAATGTACCAAGCGTCCTAAGACACCGTTTAAGGGAAACGATGCGAGCCATCAGTAGGCGGAGTCGCTCTGGTGGTGGAGGATGAAAAGTCGACTCCAGAATCTCATGTACTTTTAAATACTCTTCAGACTATGACACCTCATGTGATTCTTCATATGACGCTAAGATTCCGAGAGCATCAGATTTTAGGAGTGGCCATAATGTTGGACTCTGGGGCCACTGGAAATTTTTGTGACATCAAGTATGCGCAGCGAATGGGATTCCGAGCCATCAAGAAGGATCAACCAGAATCTGTACGAGCAGTGGACGGAACGAACCTGTCCTCAGGGCCAATAACCAGGCACACAGAAGAGTTGGAGTTAATTCAATCTGATGGCCATTGGGAAATTTTGCAATTTAACCTGATTGACGCTCCACAGTTTCAATTGATTTTGGGGTTACCTTGGTTAACCACTCACAACCCAACCATCGACTGGGAGAATCGAACAGTGAATATGAAGTCCAAATTCTGTTTGGAACATTGCTATGGTCCTAAGGGAAGTTTTGAAGAACCTTCACAAGCTACTTTACTTTCTTTCGGAAGTCATTCTATTGGAGTCATCGCTTCTGGAGAAATTCCTTCCGAGTATCAAGATCTTGATGTAGTCTTTAGTGAACAAGAAGCAGAAGTTTTGCCTCCTCATCGTTCCTACGATTGTACCATAGACTTAGAACCTGGGGCCGTACTTCCTTGTAGTCGCATTTATGCCTTGACAGTAGCTGAAAATGATCATCTCCGAGAGTATTTGGATCGTTACCTCTCCAATGGATTTATCAGGCCATCGCAGTCTCCGGTTTCCTCTCCTCTATTCTTTATTCCGAAGAAGCAAGAAGGAAGAAGGAAGTTTGAAAACGTGTATCGATTACCGCGCCTTAAATCAAGTAACCATTAAGAACAGATACCCTCTTCCGTTAATCTCAGTTCTGCTGGATCAAATAAAAGAGGCGCAAGTTTTCACCAAGCTTGATTTGCGGGGCGCTTATCACCTTATTCGCATGAAAGAGGGGCATGAATGGAAGACTGCTTTCCGTACTAAGTTCGGCCTCTTTGAATATTGTGTAATGCCATTTGGGTTGTGCAATGCGCCCGCTGTTTTTCAACACTTTATTAATGACATCATGGGTGACTTGATTGATAAGGTTGCCATAATCTATTTGGATGATATTTTGATCTACTCCAAGAACATGCAAGATCATGTCAAGCACGTCAGATGGGTGTTGGAACGGTTGAAGACTCACCATGTGTTTGTTAAGTTGGAGAAATGTGTATTTCATGCGCCTAAAGTTGAATGTTTAGGATTTGTAATTTCCTCTCAAGGAATCACTATGGATCCTGGAAAGGTACAAGCTGTAGAGAATTGGCCAGTTCCTCATAATATCAAGGAGATTCAAAGATTCTTGGGCTTTGCCAATTTCTATAGACGCTTTATTCAAGGATTTTCTCAACTGATTGCACCTATTACTCGTTTGCTCAAGAAGGGAGTCAAGTTTGAGTGGTCCCTAGAAGCGGAACAGGCCTTTTTGGAGTTGAAGAAGAAATTCATTTCTGCTCCCATTCTCTTGCATGCAGATCCTGCCGAACCATTCTTTGTGGAAGCTGATGCTTCGGATCAAGCTATAGGTGGAGTCCTTTCTCAGCGACATCCAAAGACCGGCCAACTTCATCCGGTTGCATACCGTTCCAGGAAGCTGAATCCAGCAGAGTTGAATTACACTATCACAGAAAAAGAACTGTTAGCAGTAAAAGACTCCTTCGAAGATTGGAGACATTATTTGCTGGGAGCCAAACACACTGTTACCGTGTTTTCAGATCACAAGAATCTGCAGTTTCTAAAGACGGCCAAGACTTTAACTCCCCGACAATTGCGTTGGTCTTTATATTTTGCAGACTTTGATTTTGTGATTACATATCGCCTGGGAACCAAGCATGGAAAGGCGGATGCATTGTCCCGATTAAATACGGAGGAGTGTGAACATCAGGTGAATCCTCAACCAATTATTCCCGAAACAAAGATTGTTTGTACTCTTTCTGTAGACAATTTTCAAGAAGAGGTTCGAAAGAGTTTGTCTCCGGAGGAGATTCAGGAATGGATTCAATTGGGAGAAGGAAGACGTTGTTTTCAACAATTACCTTATCTGAAGGAAGCTTTATATCTTCCCACGTCAACTCTTCAACAGAAGGCTATACAAGATTGTCATGATCATCCTCTAGCTGGCCATAAGGGTATAGCCAAGACCTTGGATTTGGTGCAACGTTATTTTTGGTGGCCTGGGTTGTCCTCTCATGTCAAACAGTTTGTGCAATCTTGTGAGCTATGTGCACGTAGTAAACCAAATAGACAGTCTCCTGAGGGGTTCTTGCAACCACTTCCTACTCCCACTCATCCTTGGCACACCATTTCTATGGACCTGATTGTAGAGTTGCCTATCAGCAAAGGTTTTGATACCATTTTTGTGATCGTGGATACGTTCACTAAGATGAGTCATTTTATTCCAATGTCTGGTACTCCTACTGCTTCTGAGTTAGCTAGAGCTTTCAGTGAGAATATCGTAAAGTTACATGGAGTTCCTAAAATTGTGGTTTCCGACAGAGGTCCTCAATTTATTTCTCACTTTTGGCAGGCCTTTCTAAAAGGGCTTGGAATTGAGGGTAGATTGTCCACCAGTTACCACCCTGAGTCTGATGGTCAGACCGAACGAATCAATCAAGAGTTGGAACAATATCTGCGTCTGTTTCTCATGGATCAGGGAGGTGACTGGTCAGACAGGTTGTGGATGGCCGAGTTTGCTAATAACAATGCTAAGAATTCATCTACTGGTTACTCACCCTTTTATTTGAATCTTGGGCGACATCCAAACCTCTTTGTTACTCAGGAAGATTTAAAGGTTCCTGCAGTTAAAGATTTGATTACTGATATAGTCTCCTTACATAAATCTGCAGAACAGAATCTAATAAAAGCTAAGAATTCTTATAAGAAATTTGCAGATCGACATAGGAAATCCGCTCCACAATATCGGGTGGGAGATCAGGTTTGGCTTTCTACAAAAAATTTGCATTTGAAGGGAAATAGGAAGTTTCAGCCTAGGTTTGTGGGTCCCTATTCAGTAGAGAAAGTAATGAGTCCAGTGACAGTGAGATTAAAATTACCAACCAAGATAGGTATCCATCCGGTCTTTCATGTGTCCTTATTGAAAAAGACTAAACCTCAGATGCGATTGAGCAAACCTCCAGACCCCCTAAATATTCAGGGCCATTCTGAGTATGAAGTTAAGGACATCCTGGATTCCAAATTCAAGAAAGGGAAACTGCAATATTTAGTGGATTGGAAAGGGTATGATCCTGAAGAAAGATCTTGGGAACCAGTATCTCACATTCACGCTCCCCAACTGATTAAGAGATTCCATGTTCGGTACCCGCTCAAGCCTGGACCGATAAATCGGTCGTTGAGAGGGGGTACTGTCAGGATTCACAGAATTGCTGCATTATGTTCCTTCAAGCAGCGGTTTAAGACTCGGTCCATTCCAAAACTCAATCGGGTAAATGTTTGGTATCCATACCCACTGTAAAAGATCTCTTGAATATTTGTAAATATTGCCAGTTATCTTTAGTCTTTAACCCCCTTAATGTTCCTTTCCATTTATACCCAGTAATCCTGCCCGAAATATATATATTTGCCCTTATCTTCCTTAGAGTAGTGCAGAGACCTTATCCTAAGATGGCCGCTGCTGTGTCCGTTTTAGATTCTAGAGCGCTCCTTCGTTCTAGTGTATTTTGGATGGAGCGCGAGCTTGTATCTGCGCACTTCAACAACGGTTTTAATGAAGTCGCAGCCTAAGTCGCCGCTCCGCGTCAAGTTTTCCTGACGGGAGTAGCGGGGCCAGAGTCAGAGTAGCTTTTCCAGTATTCCCCGTCAGTTTAGTATTATCTCTGTTAGAGCTTTCAGCCCTCCCCAGAGTATTTTGCTTGGCGTCGACGGAGGAGTCAAGTATTCAGCCTATCGAGTGACAGTTTGTCCAGTTCCAGAACTGTCAGCTGAGAAACTGTCGAGTATACAGCCTACAGAGTAGCAGTTTGTCCTGGTACAGAACTGTCAGCCAAGAGACTACAGAAACTACCCAGCAGAGAGAGTCAGACAGTAAGACTGCACCTTGCCTGGAATATTGCTGTGTTTGAGTAAACCTTCCTTCCTTCCTCTTGCGCTTTTCCTATCCTTTCCTTTTCCCTTGTACCTACCTTGTCCCTTTTTGCGCGCTTCGAGAGGATTGAAGAACCTTCGAGACTGACTAAAGGTTCAATTACTTCAGCAATATTCCTCACAGAACCCCATTATTTAACAAGAGCAGGAAACCCTTTTCAGGTATTTAGAATTCTCTTTAGTTCTAATTAGCGCAATATAATTAATAGGATAAGTGAGTAATGTTAGTTTTCTTTAAATCATAGAAAGAAGGTTCCTGCAGAATTAACTTCACTTATCATGAAGAGTTGCAATTGCCTTGAAGCCCACTGGTAGGACAAGCTCTTTATTTCCTATAGAGTGTAGTGAGAATAGGTGGGTAGTTGTTTATTTCTTCCTTCTGTGCATTAGGTACTCCTTGGACAGTCAGCAGAAGTCCACTCGCAGTTTAACAGGCAGTGCTGGTGGCCGTGGATTCAAGGTGTCTCTTCTTTCTCTTCCACTTCCCCTTTTCCCCCCGACTGGTGTACTTGGCTTCTGCAGCGGAGACACTAGTGGGTGGGCGATTGGGACTAGCTTCTATACTGCCCCTGTGAAGAGTTTGGAGCCTTCTGACAAGAGCTCAGTGGAGACTCCCTTAGCACGACGTGCGGTAGAAAATCTGAGAGACTAGAGCTCCTTCCAGTAAGGTTCCAGAGGGTGGTGATAGCTGATTGGCTCTTCTCCAAAGTTTGGTCCTTTTCGCTAAAGGACATGGATATGTTACTAATGGGACTCCTTTGGCCTATTACTATGTATATATGTCCATGAGACATTACTTTATTTATGTACCGGGGACTCCCATCCCGACGACGGGGGAATGATTCAGGCATGTGAATCTATGAAAGATACCCTAATACTGGATAAAATGCATTACCTATGGGGTGTTTCATCTCTTTGAGCTTTGTTTGAGCGTTTCAGCTTCTTTCTCCAATGGTTGTTCATGTGGCACATGGATCAAAGGACCGTGATGCATTACCTTGATGATTTTTTCTTTGTGGGTCAACCCAGTTCCTGTGAGCTGCCGACAGCAGCTGCCAAATTTTAAAGAGCTCATGGGCGACCTTGGGGTGCCGCTGGCCCCGGAGAAGACAATGGGGTCAAGTTTGGTACTCTCCTTTTCTGGTATTGAATTGTATTCAGTAATCATAGAGGCATGCCTACCTGTAGAAAAGGATATGTACATGCAAATACTGTCGGACACTATTTTGGCGAAGCCTAAGGGGACCGTCAGGGAGGTGCAAGTCTTGCTTGGACACTTGAATTTTGCATGTCAAGTAGTGAGAGCAGGGAGGATTTTTTGCAGGCAGCTAAGCATGTCACTAGCTGAGTTGTCACAGCCCTATCACCATATGCATCTGTCAGCAGGGGAATAGGAGGATTTACGTATGTGACGCAGGTTTCTGGATGAGTTCAGTGGCATTCCAATGGTGACCCCTAAAGAATGTGATTGGTATGTAAAGATATATATCCTGACACAGCATGGGGCTTTGGATTCGGTTTGTACTGGCAGTGCAGGTGGAGTGTGCAGGAGTGGCCTGCGGGATGGAAGCACAGATGGTTGGGTTATTGGTGGAATCTACCAGGAGGTCTTATGCTCAGGAATGGGAGGAATTCATAGCCAGTGATGCACGGCGGAGGTCTGCGGTTTGGGGCAGGGAAGAGAACGTTGTTCAGTTCATATTAGCAATGATAGAGAAGGGTCTATCTAGGGTCACAATAAAAGGGAAGCTAGCTGAGATTGCTTTATGGGCAAGCTCCTTTGGGGTGCTTGCCATCAGCCAGGGAGCTGGGAAGGAGGATGCTGGAAGTGAGAGCAAGTGAAAGGGGTCATGGACTCACAGTGAGGAAACCCTTGATGAGACACCTTTTCTGCAATGTATTGGGGGCACTGCCCACAATCTGCCACGGGGTGGAGGAGATGCTTTTGTTTTCAACTTTCATGTCATGGATGTTTTTTCAGAGCTTTCTGGGTGATGGAACTGCTGGGGAGAAAAGGGGTTAGTGGGTTGAACTGGGTGGATGTGGAAAGTATGGGTAGCAGGATAGAGCTGCGCTTGCGGCAATCCAAGATGGACCAAAGTGCTGTGGGGAAGACAGTGGTATTGAAGGAATTTGTGGAGCAGGGTCTGTGTACGGTGAATTGCGGCAAAAAACTGAGTTTGATCAACTGGAATGCACAGGGTGCAGTCTTTTGACATGCTAATGGGGCACAGGTAACTTCTTTTCAGCTGGTGTCTGTGCTGGGCAGGGTGTTAGTGAGTTTGGGGGAAGCCCCAGGAGGATATGACATATGTTTCTTCAAGATTGGTGTTGCCACAGAAGCAGAAAAAAGGGGTTGGGGCAGGATAAGGACCTGGGTATATGGTGTTCTGAGTGCTTTCGTAAGTGAATGCGATTGGGAGGAATTGTTGAGGGTTAGTGAGATTATGTTGTGCTTTACATATGTTGTTCTTTCAGGTGCAGTGGCTGGTCTAGAGGCAGTCAAGCTGTCCATTTGGACCATAGGACATTCCTTTATTAAGTGGACGAAGAGGCACAAGCTGCAAACAGGTAAAGGTGCTAACATCAGGTTCGAGAAAAGTCTGTTTAAGGTTACCTGGCACGGGAGAGGGAGTATCAAATGGCGAGAGGCTTTGCATTGTTTGAAGAAGCTGTTGAAAAGGCATAGATGTACAGATGTTTTGTTGAATCACTTTAGCGAAAATGGCATGGTAGTATGCGAGGGTCTGGTGTTGTTAATGGGGATGAAGAAGGATATGATGAAAATCAAACAACTATGGGTGGGATGTTTAATACTGTGGACCGAATTTGTTCCTATGAGAGAGTGGAGGGGGTGAAAAGTCTCTTCGCCATTGATAAGGGCAAGCGTAAAATGTACAGGGGCAAGTGGGGTTTCTGCAGGGACTAGGATTTTGGTAGGGTGGATCCCCCTGATTTGAAATACTATGTGGTGGAAGTCTTTAGGGGGAGGGGAGGTGGGTGCCCTTGTCTTGCTATGGGATAGAGCTATACTTGTTGAAATTAAAAGAGGTTCTGGCTAGAACATTGAACGTTCACAGATTAGACAGCGGATCTGGGGGGTTCAGAAAAGTAGGAGAATGCCCTTTCTGAGTGGCAGTTGGCAGATATGTTGTCATGGTTCTGGATTAAGATAATTGTTGTGAACATAGGTGAATCAGGAAAATGGGGGATGTCAATAAAGTTATACCTGGACATAGGTGTATCAGGAAAATGGGGGATGTCAATACAGTTATACCTGGATAATTGGATATTTGGATAGATGTTAATAGATGTAGGTTAAATGATATGGGAGTTAAAGGTCACCATTTCAATACCAGGGTAGGAGTTAGACATTTGCAAAGTAAGCATGCAAAGTGGGGCGGGAATCTTAGGGGTGAGGTAAGCGATTGTGGGTGACTTGTTGTATAGTGGGGTTTAATTTTGTAAGGTAAAGGCCAAGTTTTTTTGTTGTGATGCGCACCTGTTTTCAATAAAGCTACCTTTTTTCATACAATAAAGCCAGTATGTGGTCTGCACTGTTCCCTTTTTACCCAATGTGCTCTGTGCACTTCGCATTAATTAAACTTTTTTATATTTCTACAACATAATTGCTTCTGACCTTTTTAATGTGGGTCGAAGGTGACATGTCGGCGCTATGAAGAAACAGAAAACACATACATCTATTTTGCCTTACTCCCATGCATCTCCCACGGTGCCGATGCTCTCATAAGGTGAGGTAAAGTAGCAGCAACAGAGCGCATGTTGGTGGCTCCAGACTGCTGAAAAGGTCTTAGGTAAGCCTTGTTTTAGGATTCTCCTGCTCACTTTTCTTTACTTCAAACCTCACACTTTCCTCTTCTCTGTCTCTCTCTCCTCCTCTTTTCAAATGGAACCACTTCGAAATTGACATGTTAGCTCTGCCAAAACACCAAAAATACACATGAAAACTTCCTATTATTATATTAGCGTTTCCTGCAAATGATAGCGGTTGTCACGTAATTACTTTAAATCCTTAACAAATACAGCAGAAGTGTTCCCAAGGGAGGAGCGACTGGTGTTAGAAGCATAACCTCTTATCTCGCGTAGAGTGTTTGACAGCTTTTGAATTGAACACTTGTGATGTTGTATCGTAGGTTTGGAAACCCGAGTCAAGTCTTTATTCTATGAGATGTACACTTTTGAATTAAATGCCGTGGGTGTTTGCTGTAACACGTGGGTGTTTCAAGAAGCACGGCGTGGATTACAACGGGGTTTTCAGATTATTAGCGTCGGAAGGAGCTTCCCGTATAATTGATGGTTCATCGCAAACATATGGAGCCGTGTCCTTGCAACACGATCAAGTGGGCTCATTATAAATTGCTACTGTCACTTTCAGTACAGTCTCCCCCATGGGACTAGTTTTGTCTCTGTGACGCTGGCTCAGTCCTCGCTTTCATTCTCTCGCAGTAATTCCCCCTGGATAAAGGGGTTGGTGAAGCAGCAATAAAGAGAACATATGGAGGATGTAGAGATTATCTGGCCTCGTTGCGGCTGGTGCTTGGCCGTGCTCTGAACTGCGTTCTCACGGCTGGCGGACGCTGCCTGGGTTTATCACACGGCGGAACTGAAGCTTTCATTCATTTATGTATTCATTCATTCATGATGACTAATCATTGTATGATCCAGTTAAAACAAAAAAGAAGAAAAAACCGACCTATCGAAAAAAACCAGATTACAGGGCTTTTAAAAACACGCCATCTTTTCATTTTTTCGGAGCAATTCTCTTCTTTCAATTAATTCATATACGAGCACTAAATAAACGAATCTGCAGAAAACACCCAACCAACTTATACTAGCACCTACAGCATTTTTGTTAGTGAAAGATGTGGAATATTTCAGTATTCCCCGTGAAATAAAAGTTTGCATACAGCCTGAAACCACCTAGCAGACCTTTCGATTGTCAGGGCCTCTTGGGTTATATACCGATCTAAATTATGCGGCTAGGCAATCTAATTTATGTAGCAAATTATGCAAACCGTTCTCAGGCACTATTATTGAATCTGAGCTCCGCGTCTTCTTCAGCTGTCCAGGCTACAAGAGAGCAAGGAAGCGTTGGTTGGTCCAGATTTGCAGGAACCTGGGCAACAGGCGCTGTCTCGTAGTCTTCAGGATACTGAAAACTGACTCGAGCATTCCAATAGTGTATTCGGTTGCAGGTTTCCTGTTCTCAATGTGGTGCACTAGAAGGGTCTACCTGACCTCCAGAAATGATCTAATGACAGTTCTGCCCTGAAGCTTTATTTCCAGCAGAATTGCTTCTCATAGCCGAAAATGTTTTAATCTAATAATCTTTGTTTTTACTTGCCTTCTTTTTTAGCTAATTTATTTATTTATTGCACTGCGCACTTTTAACAAATCTCCTGTAAAGTCTCGCCTATCTGTATCCCCAAAATCTCATGTATTGCTCAAAATGGAATTACGCTTGTATCTAGTACCGAGTTTTATTCTTTCTTCTTGTTTAAGAATGTTAGTACGCACAATTTAATCCTTTTAGACTTGCAAATGCTTTCTGTGTGTATTTTATTTTCCTTTGTCGTGTAAATACATAGTGTGTGTTGTACTTTTCTAGGTCATTTTGACCGAAATAAAGTCTTTTTGAACTGCTGCAGAACTATTATTCTCATTAATTTCGGATAAAAGCAACTTTTTTTTAATGAAAACTTCACATTATACAAATTATGTGTACGAATTTCTTCAATGCATGTGGTAAAGACTGCAGCCACAGAATCACATAACCCCCCAGGCCTTCACTAGTGTCCATTGTTTTGCTAACAATACATTCATGAGGGGAAAACCTAAACAAGCTAGTTAGACTCTGTGGCCATTATTAACTTCACTTTGAAGAAAACAGCTTTTTGAAGTTAAGTGCCCCAAAATAAATTTGTTATATAAAAAAGGCATACTGGTTAACATGTAAAATGGTACTATATTACCATATTGGACATTTGGGTACATTTACAAACCACTCTGCCTTCGGCCTCAATGGCAATATTGCACCATGTTATACAGATACCCACTATGCTTTTTATATACATAGCTAAACTAAGACTACATTTATGAATTCAAAGTTACTATTAGAAACTTTTAACACATAGGCAAATTCAACCACTGTTGCGGGATCTCCTTATGGGAAAATATACGGAAAATGAATAACATTTATTAATATATTTTTTAAACCGTTAAACTATTTTGATGTTAAATAAATAAATTAATATATGAAATAATTATTTTTACACTAGAACTAATACCTTAAATGTGAGATCACATTAACACTTGGCAATAAATGTTTATTAAATAAATGCAATATATATTATTTTTGTGTAAATGTTAATTTTAGACTAAATAAAATAAAACCACCCTGACTAGCATTTTTAGTTAGGTTGGATTTAATAAGTGGAAATTACCCTATCCGATGGGGTCTTGTTAGCTGGACAATACAACGAAAGGGAAGCTGTCCACCACGATTATAGGGATCTACAGTTTGAGGATTGCTCTGTCTCACTAAAGCAGATTGTAAACTTTGCCCAATTAAACCATCTGCCCAAACTAACGGTTGTAGTGACTGAGGCGCTCGATGCTCAGATTAGCCCTGTAGCGCTGGAGAATGCAAAAGTACAGCTGGCCTCAGGGCCAGATGTTCTTCCTATGGGCTTATCCCCTTTAGAGATACCATAACTCATGTTAATTCTGCAAGCTCGACTCTTGAGGTGGCATCGGTGCTAGGGAATCCAGCTGAGATGATCCTGTTGGGTGCAGAAAAAGAAATGTCATGTATCAGCTTTGGGCCCAACTTCCTGGGAAGCTGATGGCTTGCATTGTATGTGCTGGTTAGTTATTGGATGTCATCTTGATTAATTGGTGGGTACAACAAGGGTGCCTGTTCTGTTCTTTTGAAACTGGTCCCAGGGTGCTTGCTTCCGGTCCAGGGAAGACATGGCTTGTCAGCTCGTGCCGGACTGTTCCCATGAGGCACAGGGTCAGACTGATTTGCATATGGCCATGACTGAACTGGGGTGGTGGAGTGAGCTAAAGAATGATGTTATGTTATGTTATGTTAGGGTGATTTATTATGCGCACAGATACTCCAGCCAAGGAGCGTCCCGGCGCAGAGACAAGGTAGAAACATAACACAACAGGAGATTAAAAACAAAACAGCTAAAACAAGAAGGTTTTTATAGCCCTCCGGAAAGTCAAGAGGTCCTCCATCAGACGGATTTCAACAGGCAGGGAATTCCATGCTGACGCGGCCATTACCCTAAACGAGCGGCCTCCCATGCGACTAAGCCTGAATCTGGGGACCACCGCAAGGGCCAAACCCTGGGAACGGAGGCTACGGGTGGGAACATAAAAGGCAAGACAGCTCGACAGGATTTCCGGGCCAATACCTCTCAAGATCTTAAAGGCAAGACACAAAACCTTAAAGAGAATGCGCTTCCTAACCGGAAGCCAATGTAGGGAGCGAAGGACACCTGTCACCGAACTGAATCTGGGCAGGCCAACAATCGCTCTCGCCGCAGCATTCTGAACCCGTTGCAAACGGGTTAGTTCGGCCTGGTTAGCCCCCGCCAGAAGAGAGCTGGCATAATCCAGGCGAGAGATGATAGTAGCCTGGATCACCAGCTGCCTGGTTGGGGCGTCAAAGAACTTGAGAACAGGTCTCAAGCCCCATAGGAGTCCAAAACAACAGGCCGCAGTTTTTTTAGTGTGCCCTACAAAGGAGAGGCCAGCATCCAGCCATACCCCCAGATTTTTCACCTCCGATACCGGGATCGGAGTAGGTCCCAACTCTGAGGGCCACCATTGATGATGGATTAAACCCAGATCAGTTGACTGGGGGTGAAAGTATGATTTCTCTAACGCTCCGTCCATCATCCCCTTTGGTATCGCTTTGTTTGCCCTAAGTTGGCAGGGTATGCCCAGACGTGGGTCCCTTGCTCACTTTGCCACTGGATTCAAGATAGCCTGGCTGATGAGGGTTATGAACCCGAAACCAGTCCCAGGAGGCTTGTTTCCCGTCCAGGGCAGACATGGCTTAGCAGTTCAGGCTGGACTGTTCCCATGAGGCATAGGGTCAGACTGATTTGTATATGGCCATGTCTGAACTGGGGTGGTGGAGTGAGCTAAAGATGATGAGGGATTAAACCCAGACCAGTTGACTGGGGGTGAGTGTTTGATTTGCTCTAACACTCCGTCCATCATCCCCTTTGGTATCGTTTTGTTCCCCCTAAATTGGCAGGGTGTGCCCAGACATGGGTCCCTTGCTCACTTTGCCACTGGATTCAAGATAGCCTGGCTGATGAGGGTTACGAACCTAAAACCGGTCCCAGGATGCTTGTTTCCGGTCCAGGGAAGACATGGCTTGGCAGTTCAGGCTGGACTGTTCCCATGAGGCACAGGGTCAGACTGATTTGCATATAGCCATGTCTGAACTGTGGTGGCAGAGTGGGCTAAAGAATGATGATGGATTAAACCCAGATCCGTTGACTGGGGGTGAGTGTGTGGTTTGCTCTAACACTCCGTCCATCATCCCCTTTGGTATCGCGCTGTTCTCATCACAGCTATTCATTCTTTATTGTGAACAGTTTAGCGAAGGCATACAATTATCCGATGCCATTCAATCTTTATATGTACAAAGATTAGAGATCAGAATATTGGCATCTGCGGGCATCACAATCTTTTCATCCTTAGTGGAGCCCACCCTACCTGCAACTGAATGTCTTGCAACAAAATTTGGTGCCATGTCTGGATAAAAATTAAACATAAAAAACACAGGTCATGTCAACGATTCCTCCATCACCGTCGGATCCTCGATTTGTTAGCTCTGCATCTTATTTGGGGGTTGAGTTCTCAGCCAAGGTAGAGAGTATTATATCTCTAAACTATGATCCTTTGTATATTACTTTAATGGAGTTATTATTCTGGGGGATATTGGCAGATGTAACCTTATCAAAATGGTTCTTTTACCACGTAATCTGTATCTTTTTAGCGCTATTCCCCTTTTTCTTCTAGGGGTATTTTTTAGTAAAGTGGAGGCTAGCTGGAAAATTTCATTTGGCAGTACAAAGCCAACATGCTCGATACGGATGTACGTTGTTACAACGCATGTTGTAACAACGCATGCCTTTACCACGCAAGTCTTACAACGCAAGTCGTTACAACGAATTGCGTTGGAGGGCGTAGATTTAGGAATCTTATAATTTTATATTCCAACACCAATCCCCGTAACAGTAGGGAAGGTGTTGGAATATAAAATTGCAAGATTCCTTATCACACAGCGCCATCCAGCGCAAGTCGTAGTAACGACTTGCGTTGTAATAGCTGCGGGGTAAAGGCACTGCGGTGTAAAAACCGTGTCGTAAACGATGTTCCCCGCTCGATACAGATCCTTCAGTTACCCCATTTAAACGGTGGTATATCATTACCATCTTTAGGGCTTCACTATATTTATTTTTGTTTCCAAGCTGACTAGGGTTATAGGAAGAGAGCAGTGGCTACTTGGCAGGGCATTTCCTGACTTTCATGTTTGCAACCAAGTGGTTGTCCCTTCTAAAGTGATTGTAGAGGCTGAATATTTTAAACATACTAGGTTCAAAACTCTGATAGCATTTCACAAGATCTGATTATTATAAGAAAGCTCTGTAACATATCCTGTTTCAATCAATTAACTGCATTAGGACATAATCCTAACCCAACTAGCAGTGTGCTGGATAGCTATATAACCTGCCGGTGGGATCTTCGTCTAGAAACTCTTTGTCAACTTTTCTGTTGGGGAACTGTGACCTCATATGAAGACCTGCGGAGGGAATATGCGTTTCTGAAATAAGCTTTATTTAGGTGTCTGCAACCTAGGAGTATTTTAGATTTGCTTTCGGTTCATGACTAAAACGGCAGGCACAACAGCTTTTTCGAACTTTTTTGTTAAAAGTCCCATTAAGGGGGTCATAGGTAAAACCTATGCACCTCATTTGCCACACTACAATAACTATAACACACCCCTTCTCCATGCACTACCTATACCCTTGCATATTACAGAAGTTACAGCATGTGAAAAGATTGCATTAATAACAACACTTATGACATCTGAAATTATATAATATGGCAGAACATAGTACATGGTACAGTGGCGTGTTATAGTTAATGTAGTGCTGCGAGGCAGGTGAGAAAACTGTGTATGGAGGTGCACGAGTTATATGAATTTAAAGGTGGTGCGTAAGTATAAATGTGAGTTATAAGTATAGCATAATAATTTAAAAATGGTGCATAAATGGTAAATTAAAAATAAAGCTAACTTTTTGAATGTGTAATATTTCTGTAGTTTAAGTGGGGTTTGTATAGCAAACATAAATAACGTTTTCCTAACCGTTGTTTCTTTGTGAATTTCAATGGTTTTTCTAATGTTAGTAACATATTTGGAATATTCGTAGAGTTTAGTTTTGGGAGTGAAATGTTATTAAGTAGAGTGTGGTACAATATCCTGGAGAAGAGTGTTGTAAATTCTGCTATGGGACAGTATACTGTGGTATAGTGGTGTATAGTGAAGTGAAATCAGGTATACTGGAGTGGCGCACAGTGGAATAGCATAAAGTGGAGTGGTGTAGAGTATAGTGAAGTGAAATCATGTATACTGGAGTAGCGCACAGTGGTATAGCATAAAGTGGAGTGATGTAGAGTGAATTAGGATACAGTACAGTGGTGTATATTGGAGTGGTATAGAGTGTAGTGGCGTACACTACAGTGGTATACAGTTGGATAACAGATTTCAGTGTGGTAAAGTAAAGCTACGTTTTAAAAATGTTGTAAAGTGCAATTGCGTCCAATGTACTGGCGTACAGTGGACTGCTATAGACTGGAGAGTTGTAGAGTGTAGGAGCATATATTAGAATATTGTATACTGAAAGAGTGTACAGTCGAGTGGCATACAGAGGACTCTGGTGAGGTGGAGTAGCATAAAGTGGAAAAGCAAAAACTGGAGTTGAGTACAGTGGAGTACCATACAGTGGTGTGGCATGCACTTTAGTGGTGTAAAGTGGGCTTACGTGAAGTTGAGTGTGATACAGTGTAGTGTTGTAAATTTAAATTCTGTAAAGTGCAGTGGCGTGTATTTGAGTGCCATACAGTTTAGTTGGGCAGAGCCAAATAGCATACACTACAGTGGGGTTTATTGCAATACGGTTCAGTGCTATGGTGTATACTGAGGTAGCATAAAGGGTAATGCCATACACTGGAGAAGCGTAGAGCTGAGTAGTCTCTGGTGTAATAATGTTTAATTTAGTGAAACATATATTGGAGGGGCAGATACTGGAGTACCATAGAATAAAGTGTTGTACAATTAAATAGGGTTAATTAGCAAAGCACAGAGTCGAGTAATATATATTGAAGTGTTGTTTAGTACAGTGGTGCAGAATGTAGTTTTGTAAAATGTAATAGCATACAGTGTATTGTAGTAAAGTACACTGGTGTATACTGCATTTCAGTACAATGGAGTGCCTTAGAGTGAAGTAGCGTACACTGGAGTAGCATACACTCCTGTGCTGTACTATGAAGTGGCAATTGCAAAAAAGAACAAGTGATGGACTGAATGTGGATCAATGTCACACACTCCCCCAGTCAAAAGATCTGGGCCCAAATCCATCGTTTTTTTGCACTCCACACCACCCTGGGTCAGATAATGGCTTTATGCAAATCAGCTCTGACCCTGTTGCCCCATGGGAACAGTCCAGTCCGAACTACAACAGCCATATCTTTCCCAGACCGGAATCAAGCATCCGAGGACCGGACCGGTTTCGAGGTAACACCTCTCTTCAGCCCGGCTAGCTTGACTCCAAGTGGTGTGGAGTGCCTGGGACCCACGTCTGGGCATCCCCAGCGCACTTAGGGCGGCAATTGCAAAAAAGAACAAGTGATGGACTGAATGTGGATCAATGTCACACACTCCCCCAGTCAAAAGATCTGGGCCCAAATCCATCGTTTTTTTGCACTCCACACCACCCTGGGTCAGATAATGGCTTTATGCAAATCAGCTCTGACCCTGTTGCCCCATGGGAACAGTCCAGTCCGAACTACAACAGCCATATCTTTCCCAGACCGGAATCAAGCATCCGAGGACCGGACCGGTTTCGAGGTAACACCTCTCTTCAGCCCGGCTAGCTTGACTCCAAGTGGTGTGGAGTGCCTGGGACCCACGTCTGGGCATCCCCAGCGCACTTAGGGCGGCAATTGCAAAAAAAAAAAAAAAAAAAAAAAGAACAAGTGATGGACTGAATGTGGATCAATGTCACACACTCCCCCAGTCAAAAGATCTGGGCCCAAATCCATCGTTTTTTTGCACTCCACACCACCCTGGGTCAGATAATGGCTTTATGCAAATCAGCTCTGACCCTGTTGCCCCATGGGAACAGTCCAGTCCGAACTACAACAGCCATATCTTTCCCAGACCGGAATCAAGCATCCGAGGACCGGACCGGTTTCGAGGTAACACCTCTCTTCAGCCCGGCTAGCTTGACTCCAAGTGGTGTGGAGTGCCTGGGACCCACGTCTGGGCATCCCCAGCGCACTTAGGGCGGCAATTGCAAAAAAGAACAAGTGATGGACTGAATGTGGATCAATGTCACACACTCCCCCAGTCAAAAGATCTGGGCCCAAATCCATCGTTTTTTTGCACTCCACACCACCCTGGGTCAGATAATGGCTTTATGCAAATCAGCTCTGACCCTGTTGCCCCATGGGAACAGTCCAGTCCGAACTACAACAGCCATATCTTTCCCAGACCGGAATCAAGCATCCGAGGACCGGACCGGTTTCGAGGTAACACCTCTCTTCAGCCCGGCTAGCTTGACTCCAAGTGGTGTGGAGTGCCTGGGACCCACGTCTGGGCATCCCCAGCGCACTTAGGGCGGCAATTGCAGAAAAGAACAAGTGATGGACTGAATGTGGATCAATGTCACACACTCCCCCAACTCCCCCAGTCAAAAGATCTGGGCCCAAATCCATCGTTTTTTTGCACTCCACACCACCCTGGGTCAGATAATGGCTTTATGCAAATCAGCTCTGACCCTGTTGCCCCATGGGAACAGTCCAGTCCGAACTACAACAGCCATATCTTTCCCAGACCGGAATCAAGCATCCGAGGACCGGACCGGTTTCGAGGTAACACCTCTCTTCAGCCCGGCTAGCTTGACTCCAAGTGGTGTGGAGTGCCTGGGACCCACGTCTGGGCATCCCCAGCGCACTTAGGGCGGCAATTGCAAAAAAGAACAAGTGATGGACTGAATGTGGATCAATGTCACACACTCCCCCAGTCAAAAGATCTGGGCCCAAATCCATCGTTTTTTTGCACTCCACACCACCCTGGGTCAGATAATGGCTTTATGCAATTCAGCTCTGACCCTGTTGCCCCATGGGAACAGTCCAGTCCGAACTACAACAGCCATATCTTTCCCAGACCGGAATCAAGCATCCGAGGACTGGACCGGTTTCGAGGTAACACCTCTCTTCAGCCCGGCTAGCTTGACTCCAAGTGGTGTGGAGTGCCTGGGACCCACGTCTGGGCATCCCCAGCGCACTTAGGGCGGCAATTGCAAAAAAGAACAAGTGATGGACTGAATGTGGATCAATGTCACACACTCCCCCAGTCAAAAGATCTGGGCCCAAATCCATCGTTTTTTTGCACTCCACACCACCCTGGGTCAGATAATGGCTTTATGCAATTCAGCTCTGACCCTGTTGCCCCATGGGAACAGTCCAGTCCGAACTACAACAGCCATATCTTTCCCAGACCGGAATCAAGCATCCGAGGACCGGACCGGTTTCGAGGTAACACCTCTCTTCAGCCCGGCTAGCTTGACTCCAAGTGGTGTGGAGTGCCTGGGACCCACGTCTGGGCATCCCCAGCGCACTTAGGGCGGCAATTGCAAAAAAGAACAAGTGATGGACTGAATGTGGATCAATGTCACACACTCCCCCAGTCAAAAGATCTGGGCCCAAATCCATCGTTTTTTTGCACTCCACACCACCCTGGGTCAGATAATGGCTTTATGCAATTCCGGTCTGGGAAAGATATGGCTGTTGTAGTTCGGACTGGACTGTTCCCATGGGGCAACAGGGTCAGAGCTGATTTGCATAAAGCCATTATCTGACCCAGGGTGGTGTGGAGTGCAAAAAAACGATGGATTTGGGCCCAGATCTTTTGACTGGGGGAGTGTGTGACATTGATCCACATTCAGTCCATCACTTGTTGTTTTTTGCAATTGCCGCCCTAAGTGCGCTGGGGATGCCCAGACGTGGGTCCCAGGCACTCCACACCACTTGGAGTCAAGCTAGCCGGGCTGAAGAGAGGTGTTACCTCGAAACCGGTCCGGTCCTCGGATGCTTGATTCCGGTCTGGGAAAGATATGGCTGTTGTAGTTCGGACTGGACTGTTCCCATGGGGCAACAGGGTCAGAGCTGATTTGCATAAAGCCATTATCTGACCCAGGGTGGTGTGGAGTGCAAAAAAACGATGGATTTGGGCCCAGATCTTTTGACTGGGGGAGTGTGTGACATTGATCCACATTCAGTCCATCACTTGTTGTTTTTTGTACTATGAAGTGGGGCATAGTCAAATGGCATATAGTAGAATAGCGTAAACTAGAGTTGTGTACAATGAATAGCATACAGTTGCGAGCAGTACAGTGTAAGGGTGTCCAGAAACTGTCATACACAAAAGTGTAAAAGAATACTGGGAATGCACCGTTCAATAATGTAGAGCATAGTGTTGTAGACTGGAGTGGCGTACAGTGGAGTTCGGTGGAGCAGGGTGGACTAATGTACAGTAGGTTAGAATAAAATATAGTGGTGTATGCTGGAGTGTCATATAGTGGAGTAGCATACTTTAACTAGTCAACAGTGGAGTGCCGTAAAGTGAATTGTTATATAGTAGAGTGGCGTAAAATGGAGTGTGTAAATGAAAAGAAACATAGTGTTAAAGTGTGTGAAAAAATGTTAATTGCATATCTGCAAAATATTTATTATAATATGTAAATGTAAATTTTCTGGTTGTATATGTAAATAGTGTATGTAATGTTAAATGTATATGTTATATAAAACATACTTATGTATTGTGCTATGGTGGACTGTACTAACTTCAAGGTATACCGCGGGACATGAGGCTCACAATTGCGTACTAGTAGTAATAGGTTGCCTTTTTTGTTTTTAAATGTGTACACATTATTGACCTATGTATTTTAAAATATTTTATCCCTTAAAAATGTTGGTCCCGTTTGCTGAGTCACCGTGAAATTTAGTATGCTTGTTCATCCCATTTCATTGTAGAAGGATTAAATGTTTTGCGGGGTATAGTCCATGGGGTCCAAAGAAAAAGAATGAAGGCCCAAAACGTGCTTCATGCAAAATATTTCACCTAAACGTCTATATTTTTGATTACGTGAAAACCATCAGTCGCATTTTTTTACAATGTGGCAGGATTACATCTTATAGTGTAAAGTTAGTGATAGCCGTTGTTGCACTATTTTAGCAAACTATGGGAGTATTTTTCGATAGTACCGCTGTACATAGTGCTTACAAGTCATTAGCTGATTGTCTAATCTTGGGCTTTAGAAAAGTTAAATGCAGCTTTGTTGTTTGAAGGAACACTTTGCTCATGTTCTGTATTACGTCTTCTGATGTAGGTACGTAATAGGTGTGGTATTTTTGCCCTAACTATTACCACTTTTGTAAAGTGGTAACGGTAAATTTCTATATATTTCTTTTTTAAGAATACATAGAATGTGGTATGACCACGGTACCCGAAAAACATTTTGTAAGGTTAGTATTTTTCGCATATAAGGCGATTTTCTTCTCCCATGTATGATACTTGAATGGAATGATTTCTTTACTTTTTCTTAATTTATTTGCTAGTGGTTCTATATACAAATTGAAAAGTAGAGGAGAAAGTGGGCAGCCTTGCCTTGTTCCTCTACTTATCCTTATATTTTCCGTGAGGTTACCATTTATTAGGACCTTGGATCTTGGAGCTTTGTATATTTGCTTTACCATGTTTATAAAGGATTGTCCGATGTTGTTTTTGACCAGAACTTTCTCTAGAAAGGCCCAATTGACCCTGTCAAAAGCCTTTGCGGCATCAACGGTGAGTATTGTGAGTGGAGTTTTTTCATTAATTGCGATATCTATTGCAGTTAAAAGTTGTTGTGTGATTTCATGTAAATTTCTCCCTTTGACAAACCCTTTTTGATCTTGATGTAGCAATTTCGGCAGTACTTTCCCTAATCGTGATGCCATGATTTTTGTGAAGATCTTATGATCTGCATTCAGCAGTGATATCGGGCGGTATGATTCGCATCTGGCTGGATCTTTTCCTGGTTTTAAAATAATTGTGATTATGGCATCATTCCAAGAATCTGGTATGGTTTCATGCTGTTTAAGAATTTTATTGATTAATCCTGTAATATGTGGAAGTAGAGTGTCTCTTAATGTTAGATATATTTCGTTCGGTAACGCGTCCGGTCCCGCTGCTTTTCCTTTTTTTAGACTTTTGATGGCTTCGGCCACTTCGTCTTCTTGGACTTCCTTATTCAGATCTTCCTTTTCCTCCTCTGTAAGTTTTAGGATTGGAGCATCTTCCAAGTAGGAGTTAATCAGCTGATCTTGCGGATTCGTATCTTCTGTATAAAGCTCTTTAAAGAATTTACAGAATTCTTGTCTAATGATATCTTCATCGGAGCTTTGCCCTGTTTGATCATCTTGGGTTATACTTCTCACTTTGTTTCTGACTAAGTCAGTTTTGAGTTTCCATGCCAGCCACTTTCCGCAACCCTCACCATATTCATGTTTTGCTAGTTTGCTAGCATCCCATTTCTTTCTTAATCTTTCCTCCAAGACCTCTTTAATTTTATCCTCCTGATGCTGTTTTTGTAGGAGAAGTTCTTGTTTCCTGCCTTCTTCTCGTTCGTCGGAAATGGCAATGTCTAACGAGTGAATGTTGTTTTCCAGATCTAAGATCTCTTGCTTTAATTGCTTATTTTTGCGAGCCCCTAGACTCAGCAATTTGCCTCTTAGGAAAGCTTTGAAGGTATCCCATGTTATTTGTTTTGTGGTACCTATAGCATTCAGTTCAAAAAACATCTTTGTTTCAGTTTTCAGTTCACTTATTATGTGTTCATCTTGTAGCAGGATTCTTTGTACTGTGAATCTTCTTTCTATTTCTTTTGCTGTAACCCGTAGTTGTATTTGTACAGCCGAATGGTCGGATAAAAGAGCTGGTAGGTGTGAAACTTTCTTGACATTCTCTGTCAGTTCACTGCTGATCAAAAAATAGTCAATCCTTGACCTATGTCCTAGTTTTTTATTATGCAGGGTAAACGGATGTATTTTTTCTCCTTTTTTCCTCCAGATGTCAACTAGGTCTAAATCTTTTTTATAGATCCCGATCCACTCTCTCATTTTTTTCAAGTTGGCTTGTCTCCCAGGAGGTGATCTGTCTAAACTTATATCCATCACCAGATTGAAGTCACCGCCCAATATTATGGGAGAAGTGGCTAGCAGTAACTGCGAATACAATTTTTTCAGTGGGTCGGCGTCGTCGAGGTTAGGTCCATAATATCCTGCAATCGTAAGGGGAGTATTACCAATTTGTATGCTGGCTATAGCCCATCTGCCTTTACTATCCACTTCTGTGGAGGTTATGACTGCTTTTAGTGATTTCTTGAAAATTATCGCAATTCCCTTAATGTTGCATTGTTGTGTGGAGCATATATAAGAATCTATCCACCATACGTTCTTAACTATTTGATCCCATTCTCCTTTCAAAAGGTGTGTCTCTTGCAGTATTATGATTTCGCTTTCTGCTGTTCTAATGTATTCCAAGATTTTGTTCCTCCTACTCTTTGTTCTCAATCCATTTACGTTCCACGATAGTATTTTAACGGTTCTATTTGTGCTTCCCATTGTTTCTATTCAAGTAGTACTTCAGCACCGGCTTTACCTTTTTGTTTCTGAAATGTAACTCCATTTTATCCTTGCATGTACTCTCGCAAATGAGGAATTTTTTATTTTTATCCCTATTTTGCTCCCCACCCTTTATCGTGTGATTTTTTAGTTTTTTTAGTTGTGATTTAACGTTACCCTCCCCGGGGAAGCCTCCATCTTCTTTTCCTCTGGTTATCTTCGTAACCCTTTTGGCTTCCCGTCCCCGTGATTCATTTCAGATACAGTTTTTTCCTTTTTTATTTCCCAAGCACCTTCTAGTTTAACCTTTAGACTTAATTATGTCTTTTTTTCATTGAGGTTTATTCTGTGAACTGGGATTTTTAATAAAGTTCATTTATTTTTGTGGTTCTTCCGACCGTATTTGATCTCTCATTAGATCTATGAGGGCTTTTACCTCTTCCGGCTCCTTTATATTTCGCATTTTATTACGCCACATTATTCGAAGTGAAGGTGGAAATTTCATCTGTACCGTTGCGCCTAGACCTTGGAGATCTGACATTAGATTTCCCAATTCCCACTGTCTGTTCTGGGAGGCCTTAGACATGTCGGACCTTATTCTAAACGTCCAGGCGTCCTTATTATAAGTTCCTTTTTTCAGTGCCTCTCCCAAAATCTTGTCCTTTAGCACGTATGTTTTAAAATTGACTAAAATCTTCCTTGGGGTTTTCCTTTCCTTGTTCTTTCCAAATGGATCCCTATGTACTCTTTGTATGTCCTCCTCTAGAGTTGATTTGTCTGCCCATGGGAAATTTTCTGCCAGTAATGCTACTACAAAGGTCTTAATGTCTTGTCCCTCCTGGTTTTCGGGAACATTCAGAATTCTAATGTTGTTTTTTCTCGCCTGGTTTTCTAAGGACTCCATTTTTTCGTTCATACTTTTGTTTTCTAATCTTAGGGAGTTTATTTCATGCCTGTTCTTTTCTACCCTTTTGTCTAGGGCAACAACTTCACTCTCTATTGCTGTGACTCTGTCTCCCAGGGCGTTCAGCTTATTGTCCAGTTTTTCACACACTTCCTGGATTTTATCTTGTTTTGCCTCTGATATTGAGAATTTCTCTTTCATTTCTGCCCATATCTTCTCAAGGAGCTCGTCTGTATGATTTTTTGATCTTCCATCATTCTCTCCTTCATTCCCAATCTCTGTGGGCTCTATGGTTTTGTATGCTGCTTCAGCAGAAGGTTCCACACCCCCTTCTGCCATGTGTACTTTCTGAACCTCGATACCTTCTACTGTTTCACCTCCCTTGTTAGATTCCCATATGTCTTCCAACCTCTTTGTTTCCAATTTGGTCTTCTTTTTGTTATTGTTATTTTTCCCTTTCTTTGTACCACCAGAAGCTGTTTTGTCCGTTAGAATGGGAGTCTGAAGTTTTTTCAGCACAGGTGACGTATTAATGCGTTCGGCGTTCACCTCTCCTTCCCTCCTTCGAGTTTCGGACGACTCTTCCTGAATGGGAGCTTGAGTTACTGCCTGAATTTCTGCTAGTAGCCCCTTCTGTTGTACTTTAAAGTAGCTTCTTAATGAGGGAGTCACTTTTATTTTAGTCCTCAGTGAAGTGACCTGTTTGCCGTTCTCTAAAGTACCTTTGACGTATTCTTTTACTAGGGTTTTCTGTCTTTTCTTACTCTCCCTTGGTGAAATTCCTTTGGGGTATTGCTCTTGCCTTAGGAAATTTCTGTTGCGCAGGCTGTAAGACGATACTATTTGTCTGTCTTGTTTTTTCACTTGCTGTGGTTTTGATGTTTCTTTGCCACTCACGATGTCCAGAGCTTTGAGGCTCCCCTCTAAATTTTGCTGCGCTTCCTCTTTATCCTCCTTTGCTGTTTTCTCGGGTTTACTCATAAGCAAATAACAAGTTAGTGTTTTGGGGTTTGAGTTCAGAATTTGGCAGTTCTGTAAGACATTTACCTTACTTTTGATATTTATAATGCTTTCCGGTGTTCTCTTTAACGTTATATTGGATGCTTTATTTGCTTTATATGCCGACAGAACACTCTTTGTCCGGGTGAGATTGTTTATAACCATATCGCTCCCATTGCTAAATGGACCGTCACTAAGCTCTTTGAACTCCCAATATCCTCTAACGTTGATCCTTGCCTCTTTCTTCCGTAGGCTCCAGCCTGAGATCGCCAGCTGCAGACTTGAATGTGACAGCGATTCGGCTCCGCTGTTGCCTTCGTACACTTCAGTATACTGCCTAGGATTGAGTCTGGCCCTTCCACTCGCGCCCCGGAACTGAAAATCCAGTCTTCCGGAGGCTCGACAGCTGCGCGCCCTTGCCTCTTGACTTAATGATTTTTACGGCCGATTACCTAAGAGCAAAAGAGACAATAGAAAAAATAGTAGTAGCATTTGGGAAAGTTTCAGGATACCTGATAAACCAATCAAAAACAGAGATCATGACTTGGAACACTCGATTTAAAAATCATAACATAAAAAATGAAATCAGATACCTAGGAATCCTAGTACATCAAGATATAGAAAAGATCTCGCAACGAAACTTGTCCAAGGTAACCGGAGAGGTAAGAAAACAGCTCAAAACATGGTCGTCCTTACCTTTAAGTCTGATTGGGAGATCGAACATAGTAAAGATGACTATCTTACCAAAATTTACATTCTTATTTAATGCAATACCGTTAGAGTTTGATAAAAAGGCATTAGTCCAGGCGCAGAGAGAGATCACAAGTTTTATATGGGCGGAGAAAAGCACAAGGATCTCTTGGAAGAAATTGAGAAGGGAGAAGAAAGATGGAGGACTGGCTAGCCCGGATTTGGTGGAATATTGTAGAGCCTTTCAGTTTAAGAATAGTAGAGTACTTCTAATGAGTCACGAAAACTACCCAAGGTACTTAAGTGCGATCACGGAATCAGAAGATCATGTTCTGTTTAAGTACGGACATCCCAAGTACTTCAAAAAAATAAAACTAAAGATCTTAAGAGACGCAGCAAAGATGTGGTCACAAATCAGGGGAATCCTGAAAATCTCGTACTATTGTAAACAGGCCCCAATATGGAGTTCGCCAGGAACCCCTGAATGCTTTAAAGACACATTAGTACTTCCCCTAAAAAGAGCCAACATAAACTACTGGGGACAGATAATGAACGGATCCAATCTAAAGCCATGGTCAGAGTTTCAAGAGATGACAAACAATACACTATCCAAATTTAAATTTTACCAAATTTTAAGTTGGTCCAAGACACTACCAAAAAATAAAAATGGAAATGAAAAAATAGAAAAAGAAATGATTAAAACAGCAAAAGTGCCAAAGGAAGTAGCTAAATGGTATTGGGCCCTGATAAATGCTAATGTTATAAACCCCAATATAGAAGTACAAATATGGGGAAAAGACCTACCAATAGCGGACATAGATCTAATTTGGGAAAAATCCGTGGAAAAATGTTGGTCCACTTTGAAATCTGCAGCTCTGAAAAGAAATCACCTTTTCACAATCCATCGGGCTTACTGGACACCAAGAAAGCTTTCTAAGTTTAAGAACGCAGGAATAAAAAAATGCCCAAAATGTGGAGAAGAAAAGGCAGATGATATCCACATGTTTAAAAATTGCCCCCAATTGGAAGAATACTGGAAAGAAGTCGGTAAGACCTTGAGTACTATCCTGAACAAGCAACTAACCGTAAGTACCACCCTTACTTTGTTTGGGATTGATGACACAGTAAATGGAGGGGGACTCACTAAAAGGCAAGAAAATCTCCTTTTTGTCTTAATAGTACTTGCTAGGAGGGAGATTTGTATTAATTGGATAGGGCCAACCAGTCCAAAACATATAAATTGGTTAAATTCGGCCATAAGAGTTAATAAACTCGACAGGATTAGAAACCCATGTAAGAGATTTAAGTTCTGGGAAAGTTTTGAAAATTTCTTAAACCCTAATCAAGATCATTCCTAATTCCTATGATTAAAGCGATACACCTTCTGGTAGACAAGTATGATACTTGTCGAGTAGTCAAAGTGACTATCTCTCCCAGGTTCAAAATCAGAGGTATGGTATGTAGCGGGCAAAGGAAACTCCTCTAAAGATCATCAAGAGGATGATGAAACTCCCCAAACAAGAGAGATCGAGGGGCAGTACCGGACAGTAACTCGAAGCTAGAGGCAGATACCTGATACTCCGAAATTACATCGATATCGCAATATGAGGATATAAAAAAAAAAAAAAAAAAAAAAAAAGGTTAGTATTTTTCTTTTTTACTAATTAGTGTGGCACTCCATACTCTGTTTTGCACTTATTTAAATATATAAAAAACTGAAATACACTTTATCACACTATATTTCCGGTGGCAGGGTAGGTCACAAGAGGAGCGTTCAACGAGCACTTGACACAAATTGGTGTCCTTTACGACCACCGGACACTGTTGAGGTTTACCCTAGACAACAGTTATGGTTAATACCTGAACACCGGTAGGTAGTTTGCCCCTTACCACGTTGTGTAGACAGCGGTTTTTCTAGGCCTGAAGAAGTGCCTTGATCCTTCTGACACCCATGGCACGAAACATGTTGACCGACTGAGAGTAGGGCGTACTTAGCTAGATACATAGCCTCTAGTTCTCCGCCACTCTCCATTTTTTAATCGGGAAGTTTACCTACTTGAATAAAATAGTTTCTAGGGCTAACTGACCTGTTTTAATACACTTTTTCTCACATCTACACACACTAGGCCCCTTATCCCCACTGCAACCAACGGCAGGAACAAAAGATCCCCGCTAAAGAGCCCCAAACTGGGTGCCCGTCGGGTATTGCAGCGCCGACCTGATGAGGGACAGGCTCATATGATGAAGCATGACATCTAGTTCGCTAGGTGTGTAAGAGCCCTAGTTCAGAAGGAAGGAATTCCCCCCTTATCATTAAACACCTTGGGACAATGTTACCCATTTGATCGAACCAATTGTACCTCGTCCTTTCTTTTCACTTTGCCTTAGAGGAAGTTCATACCCTATTTTCTTGCCTTCACCAACCATGACATTAAAGTCAATGAAGCCTCACTGAGAAGTATGGGCGAATTTTGCGGATTTGCGGCCCGAAAATTCGTGCCAAATTGCATAAAAATCCAATAGTTCGTGAAAAAATTCGTGACCGCGCGGATTTGCACAAATAGACTGTTTCCAACTGTCTACTGGCTAATCAGTAAGTGCTACCTCGTTGGGTAAATGTATAGTGCTTTTCCTACACAACAGCTGCATAAAGTGCCAGAAGAGTTGTCTCCAGTGACCATGTGTGTGTTACAATGCCATCGCGCCGAAGGGCGCAGGGGTCCCTTGGGTGAGCTGTCCATCATAGTGGGTAAATGGCGGGAAGACGGTGCACACCGCTAGTGTGTGGGCGAGGCCAAACGGGCAGGGCTTCTATGCGAGTTCACATGCCTCTGTGTGTATAAAAGGTCAGAGACCAATCAGAGCAGCTGACGAGGAGAAAGAAGCCCCTGGTCACAGGAACTGCACAGGGATTGCTCGTGAAAGTCAAGGATGCAAAGGCCTCCATCCAGCATCACAGCTAATTTTCGACGGTAGATATGGGGAGAAAGCACACCTGCCCAGCCTCGACAAAGCTCACGATTGTTTTTGGGCTGATGAATGCGTTACTGAACTTGAGCTTCAACTCGGGCAAGTGCTTTATTTATATCTGTAAGTGCTTCCTGTTGAGGTTTAATTTTTGTGACAGGAGCATCGTGCCAGAATTAACCCTGCCCTTCCTATTTATCCAAGAATACGTCATCGTTTTGTGCAATACCTCTACTTAACTGGATACCTCTTCTACTGGCTAATCAGTAAGTGCTACCTCGTTGGGTAAATGTATAGTGCTTTTCCTACACTACAGCTGCGTAAAGTGCCAGAAGAGTTGTCTCCAGTGACCATGTGTGTGTTACTATGCCATTGCGCCGAAGGGCGCAAGGATCCCTTGAGTGAGCTGTCCATCATAGTGGGTAAATGGCGGGAAGACGGTGCACACCGCTAGTGGGGTGGGCGGGGCCAAATGGGCAGGGCTTCTATGCGAGTGCACATGCCTCTTGTGTGTATAAAAGGTCAGAGACCGATCAGAGCAGCAGATGAGGATAAAGAAGCTCCTGGTCACAGGAACTGCAAGGGGATTGCGCTCGTGAAAGTGAAGGATGCAAAGGCCTCTATCCAGCAGCACAGCTAATTTTCGACAGTAGATATGGGGAGAAAGCACACCTGCCCAGCCTCGACAAAGCTAACGATTGTTTTTTGGCTGATGAATGCGTTACTGAACTTGAGCTTCAACTCGGGCACCTGCTTTATTTATATCTGTAAGTGCTTCCTGTTGAGGTTTAATTTTTGTGACAGGAGCATCGTGCCAGAATGAACCCTGCCCTTCATATTTATCCAAGAAGACGTCACCGGTTTGTGCGATACATCTACTCAAAGCCCAAAATCCGCCTGCGAGCGGATTTGCGAATTTTTCGGCAATTTCGCGAGTTTCGCGGATGGCGAAATTGCCGAAAATCCGCAAAATCCTCGAGCGGAACGGATTTTGCACCCACGCCTACTCACTGAGGTACTCTGAACAAGTTCTAGATCCCTTCCGTAAAGGGGAATTTTCTCCAGACTTTGAAAAGGGCTGCTTCATTTTTGACCACTGAAAATAACTGAGGGCATATGCACCCAGTTCAAATCATATGTTGCAGAGCCTGTCCCAGAGAATTGCAATCTTCAAGTGCACCAGTATTTGAAAGGAAAGCTACGTCAGTGGCCAGAGGTAGCAAATTGTGTGCTGGCTGTTTTGGCGTTGCGCATCTCAAGTGCCAAATTTGAGCGGGCCCTTTCACAGATAAACTTTTACATGGGAAGGAAAGAGAGAGCGCACATGACCAAAGACTCACTAAAGAAGTATTGTATGGTGTAGTACAATACGTTTGATTTGTAAAAATGCATTTGGACCTCATACATACTGTACATATACTGTCTATATACCATGCACTATCAGTGCAGAGAGCAAGCAATAATAAAAGCGAAACATTCCATAAACACCGGAAATATACTGTTTCTGTTGTTTTTAATGGTGTGAAAATGTGTAACCACTGATAACCACTTTTGTTTGAGGTATTGAAAACACTGGAAAAAAAAAACCAGAATTTACCAAAAATAGAAACTGAAAGCCTAGGTATATGTAAGCGAGAGGTTCAGATCATTGATGTTTAGTTTCTCTGCAAAAGATCTAACTGATTCCAGTGAACCATTCCAAAAAATGAAAAGATCATCAATATACCTTGTCCATAGGACAATATTGTCTGACCACTCTTTTGAATACTCTACCGCGAGCACCTGCTCCTCTCACCAGCCCATATGCAGGTTTGCATAGCTGCGGGTGAAGCAGGTGCCCGTGGCAATCCCCTGGATCTGTTTGTATGTCTGATTTTCACAAAGGAAGAAATTGTCATGGAGACACCACTCAGCCATGTCTAAAAGCATCTGAGTATGTTGTTAAAGGTGTATGTACCTAGTGTCAAGATAATGTTTTAGGGCTCTAATGCCATCAGAATGTCTGATGCTGGTGTAAAGAGCTGTGACACCCATAGTCATAAGGACATAAGAGTTGTTCAATGTTATATCATAAATCCTGCAAAGGAAGTTACCTTTCCCAATATAAAGGAAGGTAATGTCTGGACATGTTCCTGCAGGAAGTGGTCTATGTAAGTAGAGGTCTTTTCAAAAAGTCCTCCTATTGCCGAGATGATAGGTTGGCCAGATGGATTTTGTGCATTGTTATGGATTTTTGGGATCAAGTATAGGGTAGGAGTGACCGGATGTTCTGACCTGAGGTAAGGGAATTCTTCCTGCAAAACCAGACCAAAACCTCTCCACTTGTATAAATCAGAGTGAAATTTCTCTTTTGCTTCTTTCACACAACAAGGGTTAACTTTACACTAACCGTCTTTATCTTGTAATTGTCTATTTGTTTACATTTCAATGGGCCATAAGACAATACTGCCCACTTTGTTTGACCATCCTACCACATCACTTCTGTCTTTAACCTTTTTCATAACCTGTGCATATTTAAATTTCACATTTTCATCAATACTTGTGAATTCTTGACTAAATTTAATAGCTGGTTTGTAATAACTAGTTCAGCAAAAATGTCTTGTTAGTCCCTGGGCATCAAGGGTAGAAAAACAAATTTGAGTTTGAGGGGAGTGAGCACACTGTCATAAATATCCACCCCAGGGCCATTATTAACTCGCTGGTTGATCTCATGATATTCTCATGTCCTGACCCACTCTGCAATTCATCAAACTCATGTATTAGTTGCATATCACCTACTACTAAGTTACTCATCTCTTGTTTATCCTTTTCCGATTCCATCATTCAATTTACGGTGTTGATAGGAATGAAAAACGGCACCACAGGGTTGGTGTTCTTTTGTTTTATCGTTAAATCACCAGTGTGTCTCTCACATAGGGACAGTTGTCGCATTTCATATATAAATATATATAATATATCCAAACAACAAAGTGCTCCTTTGGGATCCCTTGGCCCGTGGGAAGTTGGTGCGCTGTGCCGACGGAGCCTGCTGGTCATAAATGCCACACAGAAAATCCAAATGAATGAATGACATGTAGAAAGAAAAACCAAAGGGGATGATGGACGGAGCGTTGACAATACAAACACTCACCCCCAGTCAACTGATCTGGATTTAATCCATCACCGTTCTTTAGCTCACTCCGCCACTCCAGTTCAGACATGGCCATATGCAAATCAGTCTGACCCTGTGCCTCATGGGAACAGTCCAGCCCGAACTGCCAAGCCATGTCTTCCCTGGACTGGAATCAAGCTTCCCAGGACCGGTTTCTGGCATTACAGCCGTCTTCAGCCGGGTTTGCTTGAATCCAGTGGCAAAGTGAGCAAGGGACTCACGTCTGAGCATACCCTGCCAACTTAGGGAAAACAAAGAAAAACCAAAGGGGATGATGGACGGAGCGTTGACAATACAAACACTCACCCCAGTCAACGTATCTGGATTTAATCCATCACCGTTCTTTAGCTCACTCCGCCACCCCAGTTCAGACATGGCCATATGCAAATCAGTCTGACCCTGTGCCTCATGGGAACAGTCCAGCCCGAACTGCCAAGCCATGTCTTCCCTGTACCGGAATCAAGCTTCCCAGGACCGGTTTCTGGAATTACAGCCGTCTTCAGCCAGGTTTGCTTGAATCCAGTGGCAAAGTGAGCAAGGGACTCACGTCTGAGCATACCCTACCAACTTAGGGCGAACAAACAAAAACCAAAGGGGATGATGGACGGAGCGTTGACAATACAAACACTCACCCCCAGTCAACTGATCTGGATTTAATCCATCACCGTTCTTCAGCTCACTCCGCCACCCCAGTTCATACATGGCCATATGCAAATCAGTCTGACCCTGTGCCTCATGGGAACAGTCCAGCCCGAACTGCCAAGCCATGTCTTCCCTGGACCGGAATCAAGCTTCCCAGGACCGGTTTCTGGCATTACAGCCGTCTTCAGCTGGGTTTGCTTGAATCCAGTGGCAAAGTGAGCAAGGGAATCACGTCTGAGCATACCCTGCCAACTTAGGGCGAACAAAGAAAAACCAAAGGGGATGATGGACGGAGCGTTGACAATACAAACACTCACCCCCAGTCAACTGATCTGGATTTAATCCATCACCGTTCTTTAGCTCACTCCGCCACCCCAGTTCAGACATGGCCATATGCAAATCAGTCTGACCCTGTGCCTCATGGGAACAGTCCTGCCCGAACTGCCAAGCCATGTCTTCCCTGGACCGGAATCAAGCTTCCCAGGACCGGTTTCTGGCATTACAGCCGTCTTCAGCCAGGTTTGCTTGAATCCAGTGGCAAAGTGAGCAAGGGACTCACGTCTGAGCATACCCTGCCAACTTAGGGGGAACAAAGAAAAACCAAAGGGGATGATGGACGGAGCGTTGACAATACAAACACTCACCCCCAGTCAACTGATCTGGATTTAATCCATCACCGTTCTTTAGCTCACTCCGTCACCCCAGTTCAGACATGGCCATATGCAAATCAGTCTGACCCTGTGCCTCATGGGAACAGTCCAGCCCGAACTGCCAAGCCATGTCTTCCCTGGACCGGAATCAAGCTTCCCAGGACCGGTTTCTGGCATTACAGCCGTCTTCAGCCGGGTTTGCTTGAATCCAGTGGCAAAGTGAGCAAGGGACTCACGTCTGAGCATACCCTGCCAACTTAGGGAGAACAAAGAAAAACCAAAGGGGATGATGGACGGAGCGTTGACAATACAAACACTCACCCCCAGTCAACTGATCTGGATTTAATCCATCACCGTTCTTTAGCTCACTCCGCCACCCCAGTTCAGACATGGCCATATGCAAATCAGTCTGACCCTGTGCCTCATGGGAACAGTCCAGCCCGAACTGCCAAGCCATGTCTTCCCTGGACCGGAATCAAGCTTCCCACGACCGGTTTCTGGCATTACAGCCGTCTTCAGACAGGTTTGCTTGAATCCAGTGGCAAAGTGAGCAAGGGACTCACGTCTGACCATACCCTGCCAACTTAGGGCGAACGAAGAAAAACCAAAGGGGATGATGGACGAAGCGTTGACAATACAAACACTCACCCCAGTCAACTGATCTGGATTTAATCCATCACCGTTCTTCAGCTCACTCCGCCACCCCAGTTCAGACATGGCCATATGCAAATCAGTCTGACCCTGTGCCTCATGGGAACAGTCCAGCCCGAACTGCCAAGCCATGTCTTCCCTGTACCGGAATCAAGCTTCCCAGGACCGGTTTCTGGCATTACAGCCGTCTTCAGCCGGGTTTGCTTGAATCCAGTGGCAAAGTGAGCAAGGGACTCACGTCTGAGCATACCCTGCCAACTTAGGGCGAACAAACAAAAACCAAAGGGGATGATGGACGGAGCGTTGACAATACAAACACTCACCCCAGTCAACTGATCTGGATTTAATCCATCACCGTTCTTTAGCTCACTCCGCCACCCCAGTTCAGACATGGCCATATGCAAATCAGTCTGACCCTGTGCCTCATGGGAACAGTCCAGCCCGAACTGCCAAGCCATTTCTTCCCTGGACCGGAATCAAGCTTCCCAGGACTGGTTTCTGGCATTACAGCCGTCTTCAGCCGGGTTTGCTTGAATCCAGTGGCAAAGTGAGCAAGGGACTCACGTCTGAGCATACCCTGCCAACTTAGGGCGAACAAAGAAAAACCAAAGGGGATGATGGACGGAGAGTTGACAATACAAACACTCACCCCAGTCAACTGATCTGGATTTAATCCATCACCGTTCTTTAGCTCACTCCGCCACCCCAGTTCAGACATGGCCATATGCAAATCAGTCTGACCCTGTGCCTCATGGGAACAGTCCAGCCCGAACTGCCAAGCCATGTCTTCCCTGGACCGGAATCAAGCTTCCCAGGACCGGTTTATGGCATTACAGCCGTCTTCAGCCGGGTTTGCTTGAATCCAGTGGCAAAGTGAGCAAGGGACTCACGTCTGAGCATACCCTGCCAACTTAGCGCGCAAAAAGAAAAACCAAAGGGGATGATGGACGGAGCGTTGACAATACAAACACTCACCCCCAGTCAACTGATCTGGATTTAATCCATCATTGTTCTTTAGCTCACTCCGCCAGCCCAGTTCAGACATGGCCATATGCAAATCAGTCTGACCCTGTGCCTCATGGGAACAGTCCAGCCCGAACTGCCAAGCCATGTCTTCCTTGGACCGGAATCAAGCTTCCCAGGACCGGTTTCTGGCATTACAGCCGTCTTCAGCCGGGTTTGCTTGAATCCAGTGGCAAAGTGAGCAAGGGACTCACATCTGAGCATACCCTGCCAACTTAGGGCGAACAAAGAAAAACCAAAGGGGATGATGGACGGAGCGTTGACAATACAAACACTCACCCCCAGTCAACTGATCTGGATTTAATCCATCACCGTTTTTTAGCTCACTCCGCCACCCCAGTTCAGACATGGCCATATGCAAATCAGTTTGACCCTGTGCCTCATGGGAACAGACCAGCCCGAACTGCCAAGCCATGTCTTCCCTGGACCGGAATCAAGCTTCCCAGGACCGGTTGACATGTAGTGCAGGTTTATTGAGTTCAGTAATAAGTATCAACAGCTAGCTGTCTTGATCACACAAAGACTTTGTGTGATTAAGACAGCTTCCTGTGGAAATGGGTTACTGGACTAATTAAAGAGTGTGCGCTTAATTTGGATTTTTTGTGTGATTATTTATATATATATATATATATATATGTATATATATATATATATATATATATATATATATATATACACATATACATAATCACACAAAAAAAATGAGCAGTAATGGTGGTTTCTGGGTATTGTGGTCCGAGTACTACAGTGAAAGACATTTGGGAAAAAGCGCAGTGTTGGGACACAGGTATTATGAAAATACTGTATTTTCAAGGAACTTTCCTGAGGATTTAAAAGGTACTTAACTAACACTCCGAGAAAGAAAAGCAAGTTATATTTATGTTTGAACACCTACTGCCCCTTTAATCGAACTGGTGGACATTGGTCCTTCTTCAATGTTTGAACCCACCCATAGTAATGTAGCATATGATTAAGTCTCGAGGGAGGCGAAACGCGTCATGCTTGAATTGTCTCCAATAAAGAAAGTTACCAGCACGGTTGGAGTGGCCTGTCTCGAGTTACGAAGTGTAGCTTGTGTTTGGTGGAATATATATATATATATATATATATATATATATATATATATATATATATATATATACTAGCAGCCCGTCCCGACGTTGTCCGGGAGCAATTAGGCTTCAGGGCTCGTGGGTCCCCTGGAGCCTTCCTCCATATATTGCTGTATTATACCTTTATGTTTACTTTGTACGCTTTTGTAACCTGCTCACGTCACTTTTTCCTCCTGTAATGCAGTATTATACCTCTGTTTACTTTGTACACTTTTGTAACCTGCACATGTTACTTTTTCCTCCTGTAATGCACCGTTTGGCTCACTTTTGTAATGCACCGTTTGCTGGCTCACAATTGTAATTTTTGCTTGATTTAATGTAACGTTTGCTTACTTTGTACGCTTTTGTAACCTGCACACGTCACTCTTTCCTCCTGTAATGCACCGTTTGGCTCACTTTTATAATGCACCGTTTGCTTCCTCTTGTATTTTGTTGGCTCACGATTGTCATTTTTGATTTATTTAATGTAACGTTTGCTTTTGTATTTTGCCGCCGCTCACCGCTCCTAAATAAATAAATAAATAACCTACCTGATCCGCCGCTCACCATTCCTCCATGCCTGTCCGCAGCTCCTCACCGCCTGTCCGCCGCTTCTCACCGCCTGTCCGCCGATCCTCACCGCCTGTCCGCCGCTCCTCACCGCCTGTCCGCCGCTTCTCACCGCCTGTCCACCGCTCCTCACCTCCTGTCTACCGCTCCTCACCTCCTGTCCACCGCTCCTCACCGCCTGTCCACCGCTCCTTACCGTCTGTGCGCCGCTCCTCCCCACGCTCATGTCCACCGGTCCTCTTCGCGCTCCTGTACACCGCTCCTCCCCGCGCTCCTAACGTCAGCACGCACGTCGCGGCCGGCGCTTCTTCCAAGGGACTACTTTTTTTGGGGGGTAAATTTTTGAAATTACGTATATTTATTAAGTTTATATAGCCTATGTCCATCTGCACACCCTGGCGATTACAACGATGTATCGGGTGTGTGGATTGGCGCTGTGGTTCCCGAGTTTACCCGCCTCAAAGGTTCAAAGTTCTTCCTTTATAATAGTAGTATATATATATATATATAGGCTGGCGAAATGTTTAGCACGAAATAAAGCACCAAGAAATGAGCACTTAACTGTGGTTTCGCTCTGGCGTTATTTGGTTTCCACTGTTTATGGGAATACGATGGATGGCGTCCTTTTCGACATATATATATATATATATATATACAGACACACTCACACAAAGGTGGTACATTGAATGATGCTTGGCCATCAGTGACATAGGACATAGCACAGGAACCCGATTAATAGAATATCACTAGTCTTGTATTAAATGGCCACTATGATTCAACATGTCTTTTAGTGCTTTTAATGTATTTTTATGCCTATTAAGATAAGATGTTCTTAAAAAATATGTGTGAAATATTTAATGTATTTATACAGTTATATTTATACATGTTGCAAAAAGGCATTTCAATTGCGCTTCAAAAATCTGAATCAAAAGTACAAATAAGTTTTGCTGCTATTTGTAAAGGGGTACACAGATCGATAGTCTGTCTTCCATGTTGTTTGAGCATTTGGCACTTTAAATAAGGGTAGAACTTGTAGACACATCATGTGATCAAGGCCTGCATAGGCTGAAAAGCGTCATGGCGGCATCGCTCAAGAATTAAATAAAGAAAAGTACTGCACCAAGAAATTGAAATCTGTTTCCTGCTTTCAGGTTTCAGCAGCTGGGGAATCTTTAAGAACGAGGAATTATTGTATGTATTCCAGGGGGGCTTCCTTGGATTTAACGGTCCATCTTGATCAGGGCCTTACGACGGGAAGCCGAATTTAGTTTTGAACCGGAAGGAGATGTCTCCGTGAGGATAAGGTCGTGGCAGCCCCCGGATGGCGGAGAATACCAACTGACTGTGGCAGAGCGGGACGATTTGTGTCGGAGGATGCGTACGAGACCGACAAAACCACACAAGAAAGGAGCGCCGAGGGTGCCCGGAGAGGTGTGTGTAGTGAGGCACTGCTATTGCTTCAGTTTAAACTCGCATTAAGGTATCAGCGCAATAAACAAGCATTGGAAATGCAATAGGTCTCGGATTTATTTGAGTTAGAGCTAATGGCATTGTAAATGGCAATGTCTTTTAGCTATGTGTTATGGAGTGTACGCATGTGGTGTCTAGTGGAATTATGTGGGTTGGATTGGAATTGAAGCAATGGTGGCATGTTGCGCTTTAGATGAATATGTTTAAAAGTAAAGTGCACCATACAGCGATTGCTACAATAGTTAATTGTGGATGCGTTAACAATTTATGTGTGCACTGATGGCTGGTGGTGTGTGTGCCTGTAGAAATTGTGCACTGATGACTGGTGGTGTGTGTGCCTGGTGGAAGCGTGCACTGCCGGCTTGAGGTGTGTGTGTCTGGTGGAAGCGTACACTGACGGCTGGTGGTGTGTGTGCCTGGTAAAAGCGTGCACAGACGGCTGGTGGTGTATGTGCCTGGTGAAAGCATGCACTGACAGCTGGAGTTGTGTGTGCCTGGTGAAAGTGTGCACTGATGGCTGGTGGTGTGTGTGTGTTTGGTGAAAGCGTGCACTGACGTCTGGTGGTGCGTGCCCGGTGGAAGCCTGCACCGATGGCTGGTGGTGTTTGTGCCCGGTGAAAGCGTGCACTGACGGCTGGTGGTGTTTGTGCCTGGTGAAAGCGTGCACTGACAGCTGGTTGTGTGTGTGGTTGTGTGTGTGGTTGCGTGTGTGGTTGCGTGTGTGGTTGCGTGTGTGGTAGTGAGAGTGTGGTGGTGAGTGTGTGGTGGTGAGTGTGGTGGTGAGTGTGTGGTGGTGAGTGTGGTGGTGAGAGTGTGTGTGTGTGTGTGTGTGGTGTGTGTGGTGTGTGGTCTTATGTGTGTGGTCTAATGTGTGTGGTGTGTGTGTGTGTGGTGGACTTAGTTCGAGTTTTCAAACCCTGCACACTCACACACTGCCCCTACACACTCACACACTGCTCACCCTACACACTCACACAATGTTCACCCTGCACACACACACACTGCTCACCCTGCACACTCACACACTGTTCACCCTGCACGCTCACACACTGTTCACCCTGCACACTTATACACTGTTCGCCCTGCACACTTACACACTGTACACCCTGCACACTCACACACTGCTCACCCTACACACACACACACTGCTCACCCTGCACACTCACACACTGTTCACCCTGCACACTCACACACTGCTCACCCTACACACACACACACACACACTGCTCACCCTACACACTCTCACACTGCTCACCCTGCACACTCACACACTGCTCACCCTACACACTCACTCAATGCTCACCCTACACACTCACACAATGTTCACCCTGCACACTCACACAATGCTCACCCTGCACACTCACACAATGCTCACCCTGCACACTCACACACTGCTCACCCTGCACGCTCACACATTGTTAACCCTGCACACTCACACAATGCTCACCCTGCATGCTCACCCTGCATGCTCACACACTGCTCACCCTGCACACTCACACACTGCTCACCCTACACACTGCTCACCCTGCACACTCACACACTGCTCACCCTACACACTCACACACTGCTCACCCTACACACTCACACAATGTTCACCCTGCACACTCACACAATGCTCACCCGCGCACATGCACACACTGCTCACCCTACACACTCACACACTGCTCACCCTACATAATGCAGAAAGACCTAGCTCTGCCCTTTGGCCTGTGTTGTAATCGTACAGTAGGTTGTGAGTAGTTGCGCTTGATTGGTTGGGGCGTCCCCTCCTTGCTGCTCCCCTCACAGAGGGCCGGCTGCCACCATGAAGCTCCCAAGACACGTGTTCAGCTGTTCTTTGTTTTAGCTCCTCTTGTGTGTCAGTGCACTGTGTAAGCACACAAGCATACCCTGCTCTCTCTGGAACACTCACACTGCTGAGTCTCTCTCACTCTGCAGTCACTCTCACTCTGCAGTCGCTCTCACTCTGCTGTCACTCATGCTGTCACTCTCACTGATGCTGTCACTCTCACTCATGCTGTCACTCTCACTCTGCAGTCACTCATGCTCTCACTCTCACTCTGCAGTCACTCTTTCTGTCACTCTCACTCTGCAGTCACTCATGCTGTCACTCTCACTCTGCAGTCACTCATGCTGTCACTCTCACTCTGCAGTCACTCTCACTCTGCAGTCACTCATGCTGCCACTCTCACTCTGCTGTCCCTCATGCTGCCGCTCTCACTCATGCAGCAACTCTCACTCTGCTGTCACTCTCACTCTGCTGTCACTCTCACTCTGCTGTCACTCATGCTGTCACTCTCACTCATGCAGTCACTCTCACTCATGCAGTCACTCTCACTCTGCAGTCACTCTCACTCTGCAGTCACTCTCACTCTGCAGTCAATCACTCTACAGTCACTCTCACTCTGCAGTCACTCACTCTGCAGTCACTCTCACTCTCCAGTCACTCTCACTCTACAGTCACTCTCACTCTGCTGTCACTCTCACTCTCACTCTGCTGTCACTCCCACTCTGCTGTCACTCATGCTGTCACTCTCACTCTGCTGTCATCACTCATGCTGTCACTCTCACTCTGCAGTCACTGTCACTCTGCTGTCACTCATGCTGTCACTCTCACTCTGCAGTCACTGTCACTCTACTGTCACTCATGCTGTCACTCTCACTCTGCAGTCACTCTCACTCTGCTGTCACTCATGCTGTCACTCTCACTCTGCAGTCACTCTCACTCTGCAGTCACTCTCACTCTGCAGTCACTCATGCAGTCACTATCACTCTACAGTCACTCATGCAGTCAGTCTCACTCTCCAGTCACTCTCGCTCTGCAGTCACTCTCACTCTGCAGTCACTCACTCTGCAGTCACTCACTCTGCAGACACTCTCACTCTGCAGTCACTCTCACTCTGCAGTCACTCTCACTCCCAGTCACTCATGCAGTCACCCTCACTCTGCAGTCACTCTCACTCTGCAGTCACTCTCACTCTGCAGTCACTCTCATGCGGTCACTCACTCTGCAGTCACTCTCACTCTGCAGTCACTCTCACTCTGCAGTCACTCTCACTCTGCAGTCACTCACGATGCAGTCACTCACTCTGCAGTCACTCCCTCTGCAGTCACTCACTCTGCAGTCACTCTCACTCTGCAGTCACTCATGCTGTCACTCTCACTCTGCAGTCACTCTCACTCTGAGTGTGTGGTGGTGAGTGTGTGTGTGTGTGTGTGGTGTGTGGTCTTATGTGTGTGGTCTTATGTGTGTGGTGTTGTGTGTGTGTGTGTGTGTGGTGGACTTAGTTCGAGTTTTCGTACCCTGCACACTCACACACTGCCCCTACACACTCACACACTGCTCACCCTACACACTCACACAATGTTCTCCCTGCACACACACACACACACACACTGCTCATCCTGCACATTCACATATTGTTCACCCTGCACACTCACACACTGTTCACCCTGCACACTCACACACTGTTCGCCCTGCACACTCACACACTGCTCACCCTACACACTCACATAATGTTCACCCTACACACTCACACAATGTTCACCCTGCACACTCACACAATGCTCACCCTGCACACTCACACACTGCTCACCCTGCACGCTCACACATTGTTAACCCTGCATAGTCACACACTGCTCACCCTGCACGCTCACACATTGTTAACCCTGCATAGTCACACACTGCTCACCCTGCATGCTCACACACTGCTCACCCTGCACGCTCACACACTGCTCACCCTGCACACTCACACACTGCTCACCCTACACACTCTCACACTGCTCAACCTGCACGCTCACACACTGCTCACCCTACACACTCACACAATGCTCAGCCTACACACTCACACAATGTTCAACCTGCACACTCACACAATGCTCATCCTGCAGACTCACACACTGCTCACCATACACACTCACACACTGCTCACCCTACGTAATGCAGAAAGACCTAGCTCTGCCCTTTGGCCTGTGTTGTAATTGTACAGTAGGTTGTGAGTAGGTGTGCTTGATTGGTTGGGGCGTCCCCTCCTTGCTGCTCCCCTCACAGAGGGCCGGCTGCCTCCATGAAGCTCCCAAGACACGTGTTCAGCTGTTCTTTGTTTTAGCTCCTGTGTGTGTCAGTGCACCGTGTAAGTGCACAAGCATACCCTGCTCTCTCTGGAACACTCACACTGCTGAGTGTCTCTCTCTCTGCAGTCACTCTCACTCAGCTGTCACTCATGCTGTCACTCTCACTCATGCTGTCACTCTCACTCATGCTGTCACTCTCACTGCAGTCACTCATGCTGTCACTCTCACTCTGCAGTCACTCATGCTGTCACTCTCACTCTGCAGTCACTCTCACTCTGCAGTCACTCTCACTCTGCAATCACTCATGCTGTCACTCTCACTCTGCAGTCACTCATGCTGTCACTCTCACTCTGCAGTCACTCATGCTGTCACTCTCACTCTGACCACATGACCGATTAAAACAGGACACTTTGATTCAAATTTAATATCAAACTTGTCCGCCAATCCTTTTTACCTTGTGCATGCTTCAACCTTTATTAAAATTGGGTATAGGTTGGAACACGCATTTTTATTCTGATATTGACACCTTATTTTCACTATCACTTTTTGCACTACTTTTATTCTAGTCACCAGCTCCACTGCAGTCGCAGGTGTAGTAGCACACCGGGCATGCACTTGGCATACCCGGTGAACAACCCGATGATGAAGCATGTCACCCAATAGTCGGGTGAGAGAGGGTTTTATAAAAAATCACTGTGATTTTTCTTTCATTTTCCTTTTTTACACATCCACGTGCTCTGCTTATGTCTTATTTTGTTTGGTTTGAGTCACTCCTTTGTTGTTGTATTGATATTTTGACTGGGGTATAGGAGTGTCCCTGAACCCTTCCTCTCTTATTGTTGTTACATACTCTCACTCTGCTGTCACTCTCACTGTCACTCATGCTGTTACTCATGCTGTCACTCTCACTCATGCAGTCACTCTCACTCTGCAGTCACTCTCACTCTGCAATCACTCTCACTCTGCAGTCAATCACTCTGCAGTCACTCTCACTCTGCAGTCACTCACTCATGCAGTCACTCACTCTGCAGTCACTCTCACTCTGCAGTCACTCTCACTCTGCGGTCACTCGCGCAGTCACTCTCACTCTGCAGTCACTCTCACTCTGCAATCACTCATGCTGTCACTCTCACTCTGCAGTCACTCTCACTCTGCAGTCGCTCATTTTTTTTTTTAAAGTAATTTTTATTGTAGTCATACATAGATCAGGCCAAAGCACATACATGTATCCCAGTGACCTGGGCGCTGTTGCGTATCATTTCCTGCTCCGTTTCACACAGCCTGTGAGCCCACAACCCGGGGGTCGGGCGGCAAAAAGTTCTCAGCCCCTCCATGCCAGATACTAATGTTGCAGGAGTACCGTGCCGTGGAATTGTGTGCATGACTACTTTTATCCCTCACCTATATGACGTAAATAACTCCCCTCCCTTCCCTCTCAAACTATAAACTCCCCTGCCCTCCCCCCCTCCCACCACCAGCTCGAGGGCCTCCGGCTACACCCGTTCCTGCCCGTTAAGGGCGTGTTCCTTAGTCCCCAATGGCCAATGATTATGCGTCAGCTATTACGCTCAGCCTACCTTCCCTGCCCGTGTCAAGGGTCTCTTCCTCTTCATCCATCCCACTATCTCTGAGGGCCTGTACCATCGTCTCCCACGCTGTTGCTGTCTTGGTCGCCCCCGGGTTAGGAGCCCTGCGCGCCATCTGGTACCTGTGTGTGCTGTCAGAGGTCGCCCATTTCAAGAATTCGTTGAGCCACCTTCTAGGGGTCGGGCCCATCCTCGCCTTCCAATGCCTGGTTACTTCGCGCTTAGCCACTATCAACCCCATATCAATGAATTTGCTTGTGAGTTTATTTTTGGGGGTGTGAGGGAACCAGTGCAGTATACACTCCGCCGGGCCAAAATCTACGGTTCTGTCAGTCACCTCGTTCAGAGTCTCCCCTATGGCTTGCCAATAGTCCCGAAGGGTCGGACACGCCCATAGCATGTGCACCAATTCAGCCCCCTTCTCCAGACAGCGCGGGCATGTCGCTTCCTCCGCTCCAAAGTACCTCTTTATCCTTCCCGGGGTCATGTATGCCCTATGTAGTATATAGTAGTGGATAATCTGAAACCTGCCGTTTCTCGTGCTGTTGCGGGCCCGACGCACGAGCTGCGCCCACGTCGTGTCCGGGACTCTCTACCCAGGTCAACTTCCCACTTGGCCTTCAGCGACGCTAGGGGTGGGAGGTTTTCACGCACCATCCTATTGTAAAGGCACATCACTGCTTTGATTGTACCCGCTGCCATCATGGTGTATTGGCATGCCGCAGCCGTCACGGGTTCCGCTAGCCCCGTTCCCCAGTGTGTCTGGATTGCGCCGCTTACCGCCGCGTGGAGAAGATATCCTCCCCTTGGAAGGTCAAAGCGGTCCAGTAGTTCCTGGAACGGGAGTAGCGTTCCGTTTTCGTATAGGTCACCGACAACCTGCACGCCCGCGTCTTCCCATCGCTGTAGGTGCGACCAGTCGCCTCCATGCGGCAGCGCCGTCAGCATGCCCAGCGGGATCTCGGGGGCGTACGGGCGCCGAATCCCTGCCCGCTTCTGTGCTCGGTTCCAGCACTGACGGTATGTGCGTTGTTCTAGCGACAAGTCTCGGCCGTCAATCCGCTGTTGTAGGGTGATATAGGCCAAGATGTGGCGGGGTGTACCCTTATGCCTCCCGTCTTCTGGGCCCCTGTATACTCGCGCTACCTCCTGCGTGAAGACCTGCAGTTGGGCAGCTAGATAATAAAGCTCGTAATCTGGCACCGCGAGTCCTCCCTCGTCTTTCGGGCGGGTGAGCGTTGCTAGCTCCACCCTACATCGTCCAGATCCCCAGAGAAACGCTGTTATCTAGGACTTGAGCTGCCGGAAGAAGGAGCTGGGAATCCATATCGGGAGCGTGCGGAAGTAGTACAACAGTCGTGGCAGGGCAACCATCTTCAATAAGGATATTCTGCCAGCCACAGAGAGCGGCAGCGTGGCCCAGAAGGACATGCAGCCCCTCAGTCCCCGCACGCAGCGCCCTAAATTACCCTCGAGCAGGTCCGCTGCCGTGTGATAGATCAAAGAGTGCGGTGTGGCGGGTGGCCAGGCCAGTGTCAACGCCCTCGGCTTCTCAGCGCGGTCGCCATCTTGGGCGCCTCCGTCCTCCGGCTCTGGCCGCTCCGGTGTTCGGCGGCCGCACTCGGCGAAACAGCCCCCGCAGCGGCTCCAATTACGCTCCGCAAGTCACCGCGATGCGCCCCTCCGGCACCGGGGCTCGCGCGGGCTCTCCGCCGTTTTAAGCAGGATGATCGAGGGGAAGAGGCACGGAGCTCTGGGCTCACGCCGCCATCACCCTCGGCGTCCAAGCCACGCCCCCCTCACTCTGCAGTCACTCATGCAGTCACTCTCACTCTGCAGTCACTCACTCTGCTGTCACTCATGCTGTCACTCTCACTCTGCTGTCACACTCACTCTGCTGTCACTAATGCTGTCATTCATGCTGTCACTCTCATTCATGCAGTCACTCTCACTCTGCAGTCACTCTCACTCTGCAGTCACTCCCACTCCGCAGTCACTCTCACTCTACAGTCACTCTCACTCTGCAGTCACTCTCACTCTGCAGTCACTCACTCTGCAGTCACTCACTCTGAAGTCACTCTCGCTCTGCAGACACTCTCACTCTGCAGTCACTCGTGCAGTCACTCTCACTCTGCAGTCACTCTCACTCTGCAGTCATTCTCTCTCTGCAGTCACTCATGCAGTCACTCTCACTCTGCAGTCACTCATGCAGTCACTCTCACTCTGCAGTCACTCTCACTCTGCAGTCACTCCCACTCTGCAGTCACTCACTCTGCAGTCACTCTCACTCTGCAGTCACTCTCACTCTGCAGTCACTCATGCAGTCACTCTCACTCTGCAGTCACTCACACTCTGCATGCAGTCACTCTCACTCTGCAGTCACTCTCATGCGGTCACTCACTCTGCAGTCACTCTCACTCTGCAGTCACTCTCACTCTGCAGTCACTCACTTTGCAGTCACTCACTCTGCAGTCACTCACTCTGCAGTCACTCTCACTCTGCAGTCACTCATGCTGTCACTCTCACTCTGCAGTCACTCTCACTCTGAGTGTGTAGTGGTGAGTGTGGTGGTGCGAGTGTGTGTGTGATGTGTGGTCTTATGTATGTGGTCTTATGTGTGTGGTGTTGTGTGTGTGTGTGTGGTGGACTTAGTTCGAGTTTTCGTACCCTGCACACTCACACACTGCTCCTACACACTCACACACTGCTCACCCTACACACTCACACAATGTTCACCCTGCGCACACACACACACACTGCTCATCCTGCACACTCACACACTGTTCACCCTGCACAACCACACACTGTTCACCCTACACACTCACACACTGTTCGCCCTGCACACTCACACACTGTTTATCCTGCACACTCACACACTGCTCACCCTACACACACACACACTGCTCACCCTGCATACTCACACACTGTTCACCCTGCACACTCACACACTGCTCACCCTACACACACACACACTGCTCATCCAACATACTCTCACACTGCTCACCCTGCACACTCACACACTTCTCACCCTACACACTCACACAATGTTTACCCTACACACTCACACAATGTTCACCCTGCACCCTCACACAATGCTCACCCTGCACACTCACACACTGCTCACCCTGCACGCTCACACATTGTTAACCCTGCATAGTCACACACTGCTCACCCTGCATGCTCACACACTGCTCACCCTGCACACTCACACACTGCTCACCCTACATACTCTAACACTGCTCACCCTGCACACTCACACACTACTCACCCTACACACTCACACACTGCTCACCCTACACACACACACACAATGTTCACCCTGCACACTCACACAATGCTCACCCTGCACACTCACACTCTGCTCACCCTACACACTCACACACTGCTAACCCTACGTAATGTGGTAAGACCTAGCTCTGCCCTTTGGCCTGTGTTGTAATCGTACAGTAGGTTGTGAGTAGTTGCGCTTGATTGGTTGGGGCGTCCCCTCCTGCTGCTCCCCTCACAGAGGGCCGCCTGCCTCCATGAAGCTCCCAAGACACGTGTTCAGCTATTCTTTGTTTTAGCTCCTGTGTGCACCATGTAAGCACACAAGCATACCCTGCTCTCTGTGGAACACTCACACTGCTGAGTCTCTCCCACTCTGCAGTCACTCTCACTCTGCAGTCACTCTCACTCTGCTGTCACTCATGCTGTCACTCTCACTCTGCAGTCACTCATGCTGTCAATCTCACTCTGCAGTCACTCTCACTCTGCAGTCACTCTCACTCTGCAGTCTCCCTCGCTCTGCAATCACTCATGCTGTCATTCTCACTCTGCAGTCACTCTCACTCTGCAGTCACTCATGCTGTCCCTCTCACTCTGCAGTCACTCACTCTGCTGTCACTCATGCTGTCACTCTCACTCTGCTGTCACTCTCACTCTGCTGTCACTCATGCTGTCACTCTCACTCATGCTGTCACTCTCACTCTGCAGTCACTCATGCTGTCACTCTCACTCTGCAGTCACTCATGCTGTCAATCTCACTCTGCAGTCACTCTCACTCTGCAGTCACTCTCACTCTGCAGTCTCCCTCGCTCTGCAATCACTCATGCTGTCATTCTCACTCTGCAGTCACTCTCACTCGGCAGTCACTCATGCTGTCCCTCTCCCTCTGCAGTCACTCACTCTGCTGTCACTCATGCTGTCACTCTCACTCTGCTGTCACTCTCACTCTGCTGTCACTCATGTTGTCACTCTCACTCATGTAGTCACTCTCACTCTGCAGTCACTCTCACTCTGCAGTCAATCACTCTGCAGTCACTCTCACTCTGCAGTCACTCACTCTGCAGTCACTCTCACTCTTCAGTCACTCTCACTCTGCAGTCACTCTCACTCTGCTGTCACTCTCACTCTGCTGTCTCCCACGCTGTCACTATCACTCTGCTGTCACTCATGCTGTCACTCTCACTCTGCAGTCACTCTCACTCGGCTGTCACTCATGCTGTCACTCTCACTCTGCAGTCACTCTCACTCTTCTGTCACTCATGCTGTCACTCTCACTCTGCAGTCACTCTCACTCTGCTGTCACTCATGCTGTCATTCTCACTCTGCAGTCACTCTCACTCTGTAGTCACTCTCACTCTGCAGTCACTCTCACTCTGCAGTCACGTATGCAGTCACTCTCACTCTGCAGTCACTCATGCAGTCACTCTCACTCTGCAGTCACTCTCACTCTGCAGTCACTCACTCTGCAGTCACTCACTCTGCAGTCACTCACTCTGCAGTCACTCTAACTCTGCAGTCACTCATGCTGTCACTCTGCAGTCACTCTCATGCGGCCACTCACTCTGTAGTCACTCTCACTCTGCAGTCACTCTCACTCTGCAGTCACTCACTCTGCAGTCACTCATGCTGTCGCTCTCACTCTGCAGTCACTCTCCCTCTGCAGTCACACTCACACTGCTGTCAGTCATGCTGTCACTCTCACTCTGCTGTCACTCATGCAGTCACTCTCACTCTGCAGTCACTCTCACCCTCCAGTCACTCTCATGTGGTCACTCACTCTGCATTCACTCACTCTGCAGTCACTCACTCTGCAGCCACTCACTCTGCAGTCACTCTCACTCTGCAGTCACTCATGCTGTCACTCTCACTCTGCAGTCACTCTCACTCTGCAGTCACACTCTCTCTGCTGTCACTCATGCTGTCACTCTCACTCTGCTGTCACTCATGCTATCACTCTCACTCTGCTGTCACTCTCACTCTGCTGTCACTCATGCTGTCACTCATGCAGTCACTCTCACTCTGCAGTCACTCTCACTCTGCAGTCAATCTCACTCTGCAGTCACTCATGCTGTCACTCTGCAATCACTCTCACTCTGCAGTCACTCTCACTCTGCAGTCACTCTCACCCTGTTTGGAGCCCGGGACGCCTGTTTTTTCGGCCGCCATCATTGGAGGAGATTGTGAATCCTTAATCGCCCTCTGGATACCTTGACACGCTGTGTATGCAAATTTTGTTTTTTATGATTTGTCGCATTCTCCCTGGATTATAACCTAATTTGGTTTCTGTTATCATCTTGGAGACGTGGTTACGCTCCATTATTATCATTTGGCAGGAGACACCTGTGTCCCTTGCTTGCGAGGGTGGTGCTTCTTTTCTGTTTGTCCCGAGAGTCCCTGCCTATATATTTGTCTCGGGGTCCCTTTTTCTCTGGCATTGTTTGTTGAATCTTGTTCAGTAATGTGGCACAAGGACCCAAACTAGCATACCAGTGCAAACGGGGAAGTAACCCCTCGATGGTAATCTGGGGCCCAGTCCTGCACTTGTAGGCGTTTTATCTGTTACAAAAGATGTATTCGCAATCGTGCTAACATTTAACACAGTGCTGTTGGGTCGTCTTTAAGCTCTGGTGTCGCCAGAAATCACTCAACGTTCCCTGTCCCAATTACTTGACGTTCTATTATAATAGCGTGGTTATTCACGTCTGTCAATCTATAATGCTAAACTCTGATACCCACCGTAGCAAAGGCAGCAAAATCATAGGTGTGCGCCCCCTGCCCCCACCCACCACCGCATAAGCTGCACTCTACTCCGAGACATAACAGCACATATTTGTCGTGTTCTGCTTACATATTTGGAGAAGGGCTTTCTGACAATAAGGTTCTCCAGTTGGGAGGGGTGAAAGGTCACACCTGCTATCATTAAATGTTGTGCTTCAAAAAGCATGCACCCAAATGTGGGCCTACCAAAGGAATGTCGACGCGGTAACCAACACCTAGCAGCTGTTAGAACGAGGGCTTCATTATTCCCCCTAATGGGCAACGCTATCTCCCTGAAAACGGCTACCAAAAATCCGTTCGTTCTGCCCCTCATGAAGCGCATCGAAGCCCGCCGGCTCTACCCAGGCTCCCTCCACGTGAGCCCGTCCCTCACCTGCCTTCAGTGCGCGATTCTTTACTGCAAACATTATTTACCTGCTGTGCCACTTAACTTTCAAGGAGCAGTTACAAGGAAAATACACATCAATTCCCCCTTCGCGGGGCTGTAATTTCAGCATTGCCCCTTCCCTCGAGTGCACATATATTAGTCACACCAGCCCGCTCGACGGTGGGTACGCAGGGACATTCCATGTCTGCGGCTGCTAAAACATTCAGCACTTCAAAGACTAAAGGGGGGGGGGGTGATTTATAGGAGCAGTGATGGTAACAAATGTACCGGCTTACACCCCGTGGACAGTAAGATTTATTCTGCTTTAATTATATGGAAAACATTAAGACCGACGTTTGTGGCGGTGTGTTCTACGGACTACAGCGCCACGTTTTTTGCCTCTTAAGCCTGACGTGAACGTAGTCACTGCCCAGCAAAACTAGAAACAGGGGGAAAAAAAACGGCCAGCATATGCCTTCAATTACCGCGGCCCTGACGGTCGTGATAATTGAAGTTATATGGCCTTTGGTGCGCGTAACAGACACCAATAGGCCATGGGTGGAGCTACGCGACCGCCCATGGCCTATTGCGTGTTCTGTTTCAAAAGCACACGCGCGCGAAGGCCTATGAAAATGGACCTTGGAAATCCACACGCACAGATATGTGGAATTTCAAGGTCCATTTTCAAAACGCCCGGAATAGGACTCTCGTCGCTGCTGCGCAGTGTACGCAGAGCCCGAGCCCTAAAAATGTCTGCTGACGTGCTACAAGGCATGGAGGTGGCAGCAGACGAAATGTTTTCTAATGAGGGGAATAAGAGACAGCCTTCGAAATTAAAGGAACTTTACAAACAACTAGAGAAGCTCATGAAATCAGAGCGAGCAAAATGGTGGGATCACAAGTCTTTATCGAAATACTTGGGAGGTGGGTAGGATCCCACACGGACTTTGGATCATGCTCGCACCAGGTTATGAAAATCCCAATCCCAATATGTTGCGCGAATGGGCAGACAGCAACTTGGAAGCATTGAGAAAACTTGTGATATTCCTTATCAAATACGCTGACAGTGACAGGAGCGATCTACAAAATCAAATAGAAAAAGTAAATGAGCAAATTGCGGAATTGGAAAGCAGTTCAGTAATATCTAAACTGAGAGAAAGATATTCTTGGGAGACTTAAAAAAGAAAAGGACATTATCAAAACACGCAAAATGTATAAATTTCAAAGAGACAAGAACAATTATGATAGGGGTCACATTTTCACATTTGCGAGAAAATACGATGCAGTGAAAGCGACCCATAAGGCAGTAAGATTCACAACGGACCGGGGAAGCACAGCAGGTCCAAGTAGGGAAGCCCCGACAGCATCATCCATGTCTGATCTCAGCTCGGCTGTTGAGAGTGAGTCCGAGGCATAACAAAGCACAGGTGCAGGGGGAGGCATGACTCAACAAAAACCTAACCATACACTTGCTGAAGAATTTAATTTTTTACAGCAGGAAAGGTGCCAAACTCTGCGCCCCAGATCTACAAATTCCAAAGCAGACAAAGGAGGAATATCAAACGCCGGGTAAGACGACGAAGAAGGCGCCAACAAAAAAACGCGATTGAACAAGAAACCGGCCAGCAGAAATTGGAGGCGCAATTAACATAGGTAATACAAACTGCCCATACCATAATCAATCTCCCTTAAATCAATCTAAGCAATGCAGAACAACAACTCCTATCGCTGGGTTTGTCATTTTGCCCAGAGAGCAATTTATTTATTTATTTATTTTTTTTCTTTGTCTATTTTTTTTTTATTTATTTTTTATTGACAAATTCATAGTTAATACATAAAATTCAAAAAGAAGCAGAAGTAAGTATAACAGTTGATCACATATCTTAATTAACAGAACTATTTATACAATATCAAGTGGGATAATAACACCAGAGAGGAAAAAAAGAAAGAGAAAAAAAAAAAAAAAAAAAAAAAAAATGACAACAGAAAAATATAAGCAGATTAAGCGATCAGGAATCTGAGAAACAAAAGGGGTGTCCATTAATCATTGGCAGAACCTAATTGGCGAACCTCATTTGTGTACCATCTTGTAATCGGGTCCCAAATCTGTGCTCCTATTGCTTTCATTTTTCTCCCCCTAGTAGCATATATTGCAATTTCTTGTTTATAGATTGCAAGAAAGCGACTAAGCCACATATGAAAAGTAGGGGGGTCTACGTCTTTCCAGCGAGCTGCCAAAATGATACGAAGTACGGCATACCCCAGAAAAACTACCGCTTGCTCCTCTTTATTATGACCCAGTGAGTCATCGTGGCCTAGTATACAGAGAGTTAGTGAGTCCCTTATCTGACGTCCAAAGACCTGGGCCCAGAACTCCAAAATCATGGTCTTTAACCAGCAATTTTGACTACCCAAACCAGGGCGGACATCTACAAATTTATTAGAAAACTAAAACTAAAAAGGTTCACCTACTGAAACAAACCAAAGCGCCAACACAAACATCTGGAGAGGCTGCGACAAGTGGGGCCAGTTCATTATCAGCCTTGGATGTAAGTCTTTTGTGTGACATGCAAGTCCTACAAAGCGATGAACTCATACTTGAAGAACCAGGGGCTACACAACAAATCCTGGCAGAACAACTAATAAAAGTAAATGCAACTATAAAAACAGGCTTCAAACCGAAATCTACATTTATACTGACTCTGCCAAGCGCGAAAGTAAAGACGCGCGCACTTAGGACCCGGCCCCCCGGGCCCCGCCTCCGGTCTCTTATGGTTGGGCGGCCGGCTTGCCCAATGGGCGACCGGCCACCTTTCACTTCCGGGTCACGGGGTGACGCACTTCCGGAGTGGTAGAGGGCGGAGACCTTTGGCCTATTTAGGGGCAAACCCCTGTGGCCTCGGTCTCTGTTCCTGCTACCACTCCAGGTTGCCCTGACCTCTCGCCAGCTCATAACCCCCCTCTGGATTGAGGCCCGGCCATTTTCAACTCCCACCCACCCGTCCCTGAGTTTAGGGGTTTGAGGGGCGTTTTTTCTGCGGTAAAGAGACCTGCGATCAGTGAGTGACAGTCAGTGACTAACACAATGGACGGGAATCCGCCTTGCATACTCACTAGGCCAGCACTGAGGGGGGAGACGGTAAGCTCTCCGCTGGGAAAAAGTGACCACCGGCAGGGGAGGCTAGGGCGACAGATTTCGAGCCTCCTGGGTCCCTGGGCAGCCTGGTGGTCGAGGGATGGGCCCTGGTAATGGCGGACAAGGATCAGAGGTTGGGGCCCACTACTCTAAGGGGCAGGTGCGCGGCACCTGGCGTAGGATGCTCAGTTGCGAGATGCGAGCCAGAGGGCCCCTTGGTGCTGGGGGCATGATAATTGGAGCAATCATAAAAGTCATTATTAAAAATGTGTTTTCAAATATCATTTATGCATGTTATTGCTTGTCATGTTTATGGATTGTTTGTGATTAAAGATGGCCGTTTATACCCACTCAAATCTCTTGGTGATTTCAATGTGGGCTTGCATGTCAGATAGGGGGAGGCGGGGAAACTGCTGGGGGATCCGGGTCCTATACCAAGGGACTGAATTGACTCCTCCAATGAGACAATAACGACAGAAGTAAAGAAATTAAATGATAAAATTCATGCAGCAACTAAATATCGAAGTGCGCGCCAACACAAATATCACCAATTAATAAAAAAGCTTCAAGACAACGATACATTAGTTATAAGAAACTCAGACAAAGGAGGCAATGTGGTGATATGGCCCAAGAAACAATACTCGGAGGAAGCCATGATCCAATTAAATGACTGGGAGTGATACAAATTAAGTAACAAACAAATAACAATATCAGTACAAAATGAGCTGTTCAACAAACTTCTTGCATGGAAAAGCGCTGGTTTACTCAATCAGGATGAATATAAATTTTTTAAATGATGATCCGATCGTGCCTGTGATTTATTTTATCCCAAAAGTAAATAAGGACATTTTAAAACCGCCAGGAAGACCAATAATATGGCAAAACAAAGTTTGTTGGAGAATGTATCAATATACATTGACTTCTTCCTACAAGAACATGTGAATGCCCTACCTTCCTTTGTACAGGATACAACTGACTTTCTGAAACAAATACATGATTGTCAATGGTATGAAGATTACTTGTTAATGACTTTGGATGTATCCAATCTGTACACCAGTATACATCACAAATATGGTATCAGGGCGCTGAAACATTTTTTAGGCAAGAGGGCTACTTTTACCAACATAACAAAATGATTATCAGCCTACCCAAATTTTCTCTAAACAATAATTTCTTCCTATTCCAAACCCAAGTCTACCAACAGATAAGAGGGGTAGCGATGGGGGCAAGCTTTTCTCCAAGCTACGTTTGCCTCCATATGGGATGATGGGAGGAGATGATTGTAAATTCCATATACTCGAACATTCTCGCAAATCATGTGATAAAGTGGGTAAGATACATTGATGATCTTTTCCTGATCTGGCGAGGGAGCAGACACAGTGCAGTAGATTGTATCACAAGCATTAAGAATAATGACATAAATTTGCAGTTTACCTATGACATAAGTGACAGTTCAGTGTTCTTTTTAGATGTGAAGGTGTTTATTGTCAACAGTCGTCTAGAAACCAAATTATATCGTAAACCAACTGCTGGTAATACCCTACTTCAAGCCACCAGTTTCCACCCCAAGCATACCATACTTAGTATCCCCTATGGGGAAATGCTTCAAGTGCACAGAATCTGTAGTAGGGAGATTGACCTACTTGAAGCCCAGGAAGAATGCAAACTGCGATGTCTAGCCAGGGGCTATTCGGCACACACAGTTAATCGAACAAAGAGAAAAACCAGGGACCTGTGTAGAGATGATCTATTATTCAAATCTCCAAAAAGCATGGTCATGGGTAGGAACAACCCAATTCCTGATTTCAGCCATCCGAGACTAATCCTTACTAACAACAGAGAGAAAATCTATGTCGGGTTATAAAGAAAACTTGGCACCTAGTGTGGAGTAATCCTGTAGTTGGAGAGTTGCTCCCTATAAGACTGACTATAACATTCAGAAAGCCTCTGTCAACAAGTGATTTTCTGGTGAGCAGCAGTCCCAAAATCAGTTCAAGTTCTGTTTGGCTGGCAGCACAAAAGGGTTTCGTGAGATGCTTGGCATGCAGAGCTTTCAAATTTGGTATCAGTAAGACGTCCTATACCACATCTTTCAAACCGAATCCCACCAAGATCCAAAAGCTCCTCTCATGCCAAACAGAGTTTGCCATCTATCTGCTGGAGTGCTCTTGTGGACTGCGCTACGTGGGTAGCACAAAACTGCAAGTCCACAAGAGAATACTCCAGCACCTTAGAACCATAACAAACTCAGATCCTAGTTACCCGGTGGCCCGTCACTTTAAGAAAGTACATAACAATGAGCTACAGCATTTGCAATATTATGTTGTGGACTCGGTACATCCACCAAGACAGGGTGTGGATAGGGAGGCAACCCTCAGGAAACTGGAAACCAGGTACATCTTGGAATTTGACAGCAAAAGCTCACTATGTCCAACTGAGGACCTATATACATGGCTATAATAGTTTCCAGTCCCAAAACTAGATGTAATTTACTCAGTGGATGTTGATTAGAGACAATAAATGCAATCTAGCATATATCTAATAACAAGTCTGTACCTCTAAATCCCTGTAAATAACCTTCCTTCTTTTCGATTCATTAGTTTTTTTTTTTAAGATTCTTGAAAAAATCTTTTTGGGCACTTACGCACTTTATGAGTATAATATTGCACAGGAGAACAACTGTAAGGATAAGACATCACCTTAACACCAATGGCATACTGAAGCATATGCACTTTATTTAGGTTTTTAGCAGCATGAATCAGCCCACTGGGGCGGGACAAAGGTGGTACATTGAATGATTCTTGGCAATCAGGGACATAAGGCATAGCACAGGAACCAAATTAATAGAATATTAGTAGGCTTGTATTAAATGGCCATCATGATTTAACGTGTCTTTTAGTGCTTTAATGTCATGTTATTCTTTTTAAGATAAGTTGTTCTTAAAATATATATGTGAATTATTTATTGTATGTATATTTATACATGTTGCAAAAAGGCATTTCAATTGCGATTCAAAAATCTGAATCAAATGTACAAATAAGTTTTGAAGCTATTTGTAAAGGGGGAGACTGACCGATAGTCTGTCTTCCATGTTGTTTGAGCACTTGGCACTTAAAATAAGGGGAGGACTTGTAGACGCATCATGCGATCAAGGCCTGCATAAGCCGAAATGCGTCATCGAGGCTTCGTGCAAGAATTAAATAAAGAAAAACACTGCACCAAGAAATTGGAGTCAGTTTCCTGCTTTCAGGTTCCAGCAGCTGGGGAATCTTTAAGGATGAGGAAATATTGTATATATTATATATGTCTCCACCCAAAAAAACTATGTAGAGTATCTAAATCAATTTTATTTGTAAATGTATATCACCACTCAATCCCACTACTACTGTTTTGACTAACAAGTCTTGCTATATACCTATATATATATATAGATATGTAGATATATATATCTATGCATATATTGTTGCCAAAATGGGGAGAAAAACGCTGCACTCTTGAAAGTTGTTCAAAGTAACTCCTTTTCTTTAGCCAATTCTAATTCAAATTGGTTCCATTAGATACCACAACGCGTTTCAACATAACTGATTTCTTCATAGCTGAATACACCTGTTTACAACTATTCGTAAATATTGCCTTGACTTTTGCACAGTTGATAGGCATGCTGGCATGTGTAGTTCCTTTGTTATTCCACCAGTGCCTTGCACTTTTTCCGTGATTGACATATGCGGCTTGCAATTTTAAAAAGATCGATTTGGCTTTAATGGGAAAATTGCATTTATATTTATTACAGCACACTGATGATTTTCAAACATTCTAATTCTTCTGCATAGTCCCACAGATTCACGTTTTGAATTCATGCTTAAAAAAATGGCCTGCAGTGCTCCCAGTGTTTACTGCAAGGTAACTGCATTTGTGACTGCCTGTTTAGTAATCAAATATAGCAATACGATGTGTTTAGAAGCGTTCTGACAACTTTTGGGCCCAGTGCTACTGCACCTGTTGCAACATTCAAATCATTATCTTCTGGATCTCAGATTGAAGGATTTTGTAACTGAGGTGAGACATGTGGGAGTACATATATCAGATCATTCAGCTGTTTTTTTTTATTTAAAACTAGAAATGGATAGGGGGGAGACAACATGGAGGTTGGACAGGACAGTTCTCCTAGATGAGGAAAGTTTAAAAATAATCAAGGATGAGTTAGTAGGTTTTGTAGATAGCAACCTTGGGTCGGCAAGTACTGATATGGTCTGGGAAGCTTGTAAGGCATTCTTGAGAGGGAGGTTGGGAGCAGCTGGAGCAAACAAGAGGAGACTTTATTACAGTAAAATTACAGAACTGGAGGAAAAAATCCGGGCGGCTGAGGCAGAGGTTATTAGTGCCAGGATTTCCGGTAGTGACGATCGAGTCTTGCAGAATTTGGAAAATTGGAAATTAGAGTTAATGGCAACCCTTAATTACAGAATTAAAGAGAAGTGGGAAGCAAGCAAGGTGGCACATTTCGGTTATGGTGAGGGATGTGGAAAACTTTTAGCCTGGAAGGCCAAACAAGAGCAGGTTCGTAGTTGTATTAGAGAAATAATATCTCCAGAAGCTAATCTAAGCATTACAGACAGCAAAGAAATCGTGGAGGTATTTTATAAATATTTTCTAAAAGTGTACAAAGAAGAGTTAAAACCAGAGGCAACTGCAATAAGAGGTTGGTTACATTTGTTGGATCCGCTCCCGACTGAATTTAAGCAGGTATTAAATAGGGAAATATCTTTGAATGAAGTCGTAAATACCATTAAAGAAGGGAAGAAAGGAAAAGCGCCGGGACCAGACGGTTTACCTCTAGAGGTGTATAAAAGTTTAGTTGAGATAATAAGCCCTCTACTTTGCCAACTTTTCAATGGTATCTTTTTAGGAGAGGTATCCCTGCCGCTTTCATGGAATGAGGCTATTATTGTCTTAATACCGAAACCAGGGAAATCCCCTAAACATCCAGATTCGTACAGACCTATTTCGCTATTAAATTGCGATTACAAACTATTTGCGAAAATAATGGCGGACAGATTAAGTACGGTTATTCCCAAGTTGGTGCATGAAGACCAAAAGGGCTTTATTAAGGGTAGGTTTATGAAGGAGCTCACTTTTTCTTTAATTGGTGCAATAGATATGGCCACAACAGAGAAACGACCCTTGGCGCTTATAGCACTTGACGCCGCCAAGGCGTTTGACCGGGTTAATTGGGACTATCTAAAGGCCTTGCTGGCGCATCTAGAACTTGGGACCAGGTTTACTAAAGTACTGATATCTTTATATGACTCACCAACATCAAAAGTACTGATTAATGGGATGCTAACTAAATCTATTAGGGTAATGCGAGGAACGAGACAGGGATGCCCACTGTCCCCTTTATTATTTGATTTGTACATAGAGCCCCTGGCGTGCAGGATTAGAAATACGGAAGATATCCCCTCGTTTAGATTTGAAACATGGTAAAAAAAAATGGGTCTTTATGCGGACGATATTATTATTTATACCCCAATCTTCATCAGTCACTACAAGCCATATTAGATATAGCGAAAGAATTTGGATCGGTTTCAGGGTACAAAATAAATATGGATAAAACCGAAATTATGGCATGGAATTTGGACACATCCGGAATCAAATGCAAAATGGAGATGAGGTATTTGGGGGTAAGGATTACTCATAAGCTTGAGGAGCTAGCAAAAACTAACTTTTTCAGAATAAAATGAGAAATAGGTGTCATGTTACGGGGATGGGGGCATCTACCACTTAACTTATATGGGCGTACTAACCTGATAAAGATGACAATTCTGCCGAAATTGACATTTTTGTTTGAAACCATCCCTTTAGAATTTAAAAAGGATTGGTTTAAAAAGGTGATGAGTGAAATATGTTTTTTTATTTAGGCCTCAAAGGGGTCTCGGCTGGCCTGGAAAAAGATAAGGAGACGGCTGGTTAAGGGGGGTTTGGCGGCCCCAGATGTTCAGATTTACTTTTGGGCTTTTCAATTAAAAAATTTGAGGATGTTAATGGATACACCGCCAGCCTCGGATATTGGTAAAATGTATGCGGCAATGCTTAAATTTTGTAATTATAACGATCATGGATTCATGTGTAAATTTTCCGACCCAAGATACTTTAAAAAAGTTCGGTTGAAACTGCTACATGATGCTGCAGTACTGTGGTATAGTATAAGGAAAACTTTGAAGATTCCATACTACAGTTACAGGGCCCCAATCTGGGATGGACCAGGTTCACCTATGTGGGCACTTGACGCTTTGGCGATTCCTCTTAAACTTGCAGGGGTATTCTGCTGGGGAGACATATTTTTGGAAGGAAAATTGATGAAGTGGGCTCAAGTTCAGAGTTTGTGGGGCCAGGGATTTTCAAAATTCAAGTACTTGCAAATCCGCAGCTGGGCAAGCAAAGCAGAAAATATGATTGGATCTCAGAATGCTCTGGAAGATAAACTAATGTCAAGAGGCTTACACAAGAAGGAAATATCACTCTGGTATTGGTCGATACTCGAGGCGGAGGATGGTGTATTTCTACTTCCGGAAGCATTGTGGAGGGATTGATTGCCAGACATCGCTACGGAAACTCAATGGCAAGTAACAATGACTACACTTTACAAAACAGTTAAATCTGCAAATTTAAGGCGGAATCATTTGTTTACAACCCACAGGGCTTATTGGACCCCTCGCAGATTATCCAAGTTCAGAGCCGAAGGGGTAGTGGAATGCCCGAAGTGCAGATGTGTAAATGTGGATGACCTACACATGTTTGTGGAGTGTCCGAATATTAGAGAATTTTGGGAAGCTGTAAGTAAAAGTTTGGCGGAGGTAACAGCTCAAAGGATAGAGGTAAGCCCTGAATTAATAATAACAGGAAGATTTGATTCACAGAGTAAAAATATAGATGACAAAGTCAAACTAGTGTTTTATGGGATACTCCTGGCTCGTAGAGAGCTGTGTAAACTGTGGGTATCAAATGTGTCCCCGTCGCTTATGGATTGGGTGAGGGCCATGAGGAATACAGCAAGATTAGATTCTATGGGTCGGAATGAGAAAAAATGTAAATATTGGTTGCCATTTTTGACACTTTTCGGGTGAGGGAGATAATGGGTAGTAATATTGTAATGGTAGGGGTATTAATAATGAGTAATGTTAAACGAAAAATCCAATGATTAAGGTCTTGGCCTATCTCACCTGCATTGAGTCGAAATGGTAACAGTAGCCGTTCGAGCGCCGGACTGTAAACAGGGTCTGGTACGAAAGGAGAGTCCGTAACCTCGAGGGATGCTGTAAGAAGCCATTTTGGACAAGTAGGTACATGAGGTAAAAGCCCATGGGCGGTACCGTTTTTCCATATAATGGGTGGCGACAAGGCTAATGAGGATAAAAAAAAAAAAAAACATTCAAATCATGACCATGTTGTCTGCAAGGTAACTGCACATATGGTTGCCTGTTTATGAATAAAAGATAGCAATACTAGGTGTTTAGTGGGGTGCATGAAGCTTTTGGTCCTGGTGTCACTGCACCTGCTGCTCTATTGAAATCATGACCCTAGTGCCTGCTAGATAAGTGCACTTATGACTGCCTGTTTAGTTGTAAAATATAGCAATATTAGGTATTTAGAGGAGTTATGACAATGTTTTGCCCTGGTGCCACTGCTCCTGCTACATCATTTAAATTAAGGTCCTTTCAACTGGAAGATAACTGCAATTGTGAATGCCTGTCTAGTAAAAACGAAGTTTAAAGTCATGTTATATATAGATATTGTAATAAGATCATAGATATGTTTAAAAAAACAAAATTTGTTAAAAAACACAAAGGTTAAAATGAACATATATTTAGGTGTTGGAATGAGATAAAAACTACTGTGAAAGCTTTGAGGAGGAACCCGCAGAGGTCTCTCAGGAGTCTGCAACTAGAATAGGGGGGTCAAAATCCCCGCGCACATCGCAGACCCTACAAACCCTACCTATCAATAGTAGCAGCACTAGATCTAACTCTCAGGTTAGGGGCAGCAGAAAAACCAAAAGGGGTTTTAAAAGCCCAGTACGGGTTACACCCTCGCTCCGCTCCTTCTTTACGGTTCTTCCCCAAGTACTGAACATCCATCAAAGTGCTAGGATGGCTAGCGGGTCAGGAGAAATCAGCACAGAAAGTGTAAAAGCCTCTAAAGGCGGTGAAGTGGACGGGGTGGGTACCGCAGCCCAAGTGGCCCAACTAACTGCAGCGGGGGGCAGTGGAAGCCCAGATTCAATCAGTGACATAACAATAACTCCGAGTGCCCGTATCTTGGGAGAATCTATCGGAGACGATCGCTTAGAGGTACTCCTAACAGCAATAAGGGAGGAGATTAAGTGTGGGTTTACAGAATCCAAGAACAACCAGAATGACATCAGGGCAGCTTGTGAGACCCTCGAAAAAAAAGTGGACGGTCTTTTTGAGAGAACAGAAGGACTGGAAGGGACTGTGGGGGAGTTAAAAGCTAACCTTGAGTCAGCAGAGAACAAGATCCAGTCTCTTAGGAGGGATGGAGACGCAATGAAGGAGAGGGTCGAGTCCCTGGAAAATTATTCTAGGAGAAATAATCTTAGACTCCTGAAGGTCCCGGAAGGGAAAGAGGGAAGTGACATAAAAGCTTACGTTGTGTCCACTCTGAAGATCGCCTTGAATTTGGAAGAGACAACAGAAGAGCTAGAAAAAGATATACAAAGGATCCACAGAGACCCCTTTCGCCTCAAACCAGGGAGAGAGAAACCGAGAAAAATCCTAGTGAACTTTTTAACCTACAGTCTCAAGGAAAAAATCCTGAACCTTGCATTAAAAGCGAAATCTCTAAAGGCACAAGACTTCTCCTTCGAAGTTCGATCAGACCTGTCAAAAACAACTTTAGATAGACAGTGGGAACTTGGTCAGAGGATGGAGGGGTTTAGGGCCCTGGGTGCAACGGTGCAGATGAGGTTCCCCGCATTCTTGAGGGTGATGTTTAACAACAAAATGCATAACGTCCGTTCCCCCCTCGAGGCAGATGAATTGTTAGCCTCTATTAGGGACTATGGACGGTTGGATCCTAGATCCTAGATTCCAGGTAAATTCTAGGGGCTCCGAGCATAAGTTCTGTGCGATCTAGTATCTGCGACACTCTCAAGGTAAAAGGCCTCATGGTATAGATAGATGCTACAACCACTTTGTATATACTAAACTTAACTAGTGGGGACTGTTCCCGGCTTAGCTGGTGGATGCACCCTCTGTAAGTGTATAAAAAATACATATATACATATATATGTATAGTTATAAAAAAATATATATATAAATTAAAAAAAAATGTATATACATATATAGAAACTAAAAAAAAAAAAAAAATATGGAAACATAAGAAATCTAAGAAACATCTTAATAAGACATAAAAGAAAAATAAATAAATAAACAGATAAATAAAAAACAAGGAAAAATCAATTTAAATCAATTTAAAAAAACAAAAAGGGCTTATGGTAATGAAATTGTATTGTAAGGGGGGAGCCGGGGAGAAGGGCTAGTAAGCCCCGGCGTCCACTGCCGGATCTTCAGCGCACAAGTGTAACTAAGCCTGGTCTTTCCAGCTTTAAATGAGCTTACACTATCGGCGACCTCTACAACTTTTTACGCTAGACAAACAGGGCAGGGGCTGAGGGTCTGTCAGAAGACGGAAATTTGGCTATTCATCTAGCCAGGGATAGTAAGGGGGGGTTCTCCAAGGGAGGGGGGGCAGGGAGAATAATAAAAAATAGTCCTCATATGCTCGTTCTTGTTCCATTTGATTTGAAATCCTATTTTCCCAAAAACAACGCACAGTTTTTTGAAACGAAGAGTCTTTTAGGCATTATAGGGGACCTAGTGAGATGGTATAGGAAGAAGCCATGACTGGGTTACAATTTTTAACCTGGAATGTCAATGGCCTGCGTGTGAAGGGGAGGAGGCATAGAATTATACAATATTTGAGAGACTCCCCCGCACAGGTCATCATCATCCAGGAGACCCATTTACTTAAACTTGAGGTGAATGAAATGCTTAAAAAACTTAAGTGGGTAGACACGTTCCTATGCACAGACCACAAGACCAACACACGTGGGATCCTCATCATTTTTAAAAAACAAGCAAAAGCTCAGATCATAGACACTCAGGAAGATCTCAGTGGGAGATGGCTTATAGCCAAAATACGGTTAGATGGTAGACCTTTTACTTTGGTAGGGTACTATGGTCCAAATATAGATGACCCTTTACACCTAAATAAAATCCAGAGCCACTTAATCACCTCCCAGGATCCGGTGATATGGGTAGGAGATTTCAACCTGGTTCTAAATCCAACCTTGGACAAGTCCCCTAACTCTAGAGCAGTGACACATTCCAACTCTAGGCAGACCTTGTTAGCAATCATGACAACTTTGAGACTTGCGGACGTATGGAGGGAGAGAGCGGGTAACATCTTGGGGGTTTCTTTCCGGAACCTCAAATACAATCACAAATCGAGAATAGATTACGCCCTTTTCTGCTACAGTCTCAAAGACTTTGTCAAGGACCTGGTTTACTTGCCATCACACCTATCAGATCACTCTGCTATTCGTTTTACTCTAACCCTTTTCCAGCAATCAAGACACCCCTCTTGGTCGTTCGACCGGTCAATTCTTCTAGAAGAGGATGAATCTAGCTTCCTCATCGTGGAGACCACCTCGTTCTTGGAATTAAATATAAACTCTGTGAAGATTGCAACCGTATGGGATACACTAAAAGCCTATTTAAGGGGCTGTATAACTAACCGATCCTCCTATAGAGCGAAGAAATACAGAGAAGCAATCGCAAACATCGAGCAAGAATTAGCAACCATAGACCACAAAAGCGGTTCCAACGCTCCATCAAATGCAGATCAAAAGAGGTGGGAGGAGTTAAAAATAGACCTAGAAAACCTACTTCACAGCAGAGTGACTAAGAGGTGGGAAGCCAGCAAGCTTCAACACTTCGAATACGGAGAGGCTGCGGGCAAGGTGTTGGCCTGGAAAATTAAATCAGACCAAGCCAAAAAATACATCAGGGAAATAAAGGTGGGGGGGGGGGCGACTGCTAGAACCTCAATCTCAGGAATCGGAAGTGCCTTCCATAACTTCTTTAGCGATATCTATAAAGAGGAAATCACTGAGGATGCATTGGCCCAGGAGAATTGGTTAGACAAGATTGAACTACCCTCTCTTTTACCAGAACAAAGGGATTGCCTGGACCAAGAAATATCAGAACTAGAAGTCTGTAATGCCATCAATCGACTAAAAGGAGGGAAGGCGGCAGGACCAGACGGTCTACCAGGGGAGTTATACCGTGTCCTTGGCCCCGCTATCATTCCAACCTTAAGAATCCTCTTTAACGATATCTTCATGAAAGGCGCAGCCCCACCTGAGTCGTGGAAGGAGGCGACCATAGTCCTAATACCCAAACCAGGAAAGGATCCGACTGATTGTGGGTCTTATCGGCTGATCTCGCTCCTCAATGACGACTATAAAATCTTTGCTGCAATTCTGTCAAAGCGGCTGGGGGGCGAGATCGGGTCGATAATACACGACGACCAGAAGGGATTCATACAAGGGCGTCAGCTGGCAGATCTTACTTATGATCTGATAGGCACAATTGACATCGCCTCAACCTTCTCTCTTTCTCTGGGTGTCCTGACTTTATATGCTACCAAAGCTTTCGACCGCGTCAACTGGTCTTACTTGATAGCTGTCATGAGAAAGTTTAGGTTTGGGGAAAGGTTTTCTCGAGCTATCAGCCTCCTGTATAGGGACCCAAAAGCCAGGCTCATGATAAACGGCGTTTGTACTGAACCTTTTGAGATTGGGAGAGGCACCAGGCAGGGCTGCCCGCTCTCCCCGCTCCTTTTTAATATTTACATAGAACCCTTTGTGCAGGTTATTAGAGAAGAGCCTAATATTCTACCATTTAAATTTGGGGGATGGGGGAAGCGGGTAGGACTTTATGCTGACGACATCCTTGTTTACACAACCAACCCTGTAGAAGCATTCCCCATTGTTGTAAAAAGGGCAAAGGAATTCGGGCGGATCTCCGGATATGAAATTAATGAGGGAAAGACAGAGATCATGACATGGAATTTAGATAATGTAAATCTCTCGGTGTCTTCTTCCATGCGATATTTGGGTATAAAGATCACCCAGGACATTAGTAAACTAGCCCAGACTAACCTAGACCGGGTCTCTCGAGAATGTAGGACACTATTAAAATCTTGGTCCTTTCTCCCCTTAACGCTTCTTGGGAGGACAAGTCTGATAAAAATGTCCATCCTCCCCAAATTTACTTTTATTTTTAATTCCATCCCCTTAACCTTTGATAAAAAGCAGCTTCAAAAATGCCAGCAAGAAATCAATTCCTTCATCTGGAAGTACAAAACAACCAGACTGGCATGGAAGAAACTTAGGAGGAGCAGGGAAAAGGGAGGATTAGCATTGCCAGATCTCCAATATTACGCTTGGGCTTTTCAACTGACCCATTCAAGGATGTTATTAAAAGTTCCATCAGACTCCTAAAACGGGAGAATGTTCAAAGCCATGTTGGTTGGGGCCCATCTGCCATTAGATAGGTTCATGTTTAAGTTTGGTGACCAGAGATTTTAAAAAAAAGTAAGATTAAAGACTCTACTATCCCTGGTAAAGGACTGGGCGCAAATAAAAACAACCCTAGGACTGACTTATTTTTTGGGACTCCCCTGGGCTTCCCCCATGCTTGAATGACAGTCTGGCGGTCCCTATCAAGGAAGCCGAGATTTATAGATGGGGCGATCTTCTTGCAGGAGGAAAGTTGGTGGAGTGGGAAAACTTATATGAAAAGGTCGGTCCCGGTTTAACTAGATTTAAATACCTACAACTCGTTAGCTGGGCCCGTGAACTTTCTAGAAATAATGTCCCAATCGGGAAGAACTGCCTCTTAGAAAAAGAACTGGTAGAGAAACAAGGGGGTAGAAAGGAAGTGGCACTATGGTACTGGACTCTATTAGAGGAGGTGGATGGGAATTTTTCTCTTTTTGAGGAGCTATGGGGCCAAGACATGAGTGTACAGGGTGATCTTTGGACCAGATCCTTCTCCCTTCTCTATAAAACGGTAAAACCAGCGTGGCTGAGGCGAAACCATCTTTTCACTGTACATCGTGCCTATTTCTCGCCACTAAGGCTTTCCAAATTCCTTCCAGGAAAGTGTTGTAACAAATGCCTTCTACCCGCAGCATCTGATGTACACATGTTCTTGGAGTGCCCACATCTAATTGATTTCTGGGATAAAGTTAAGGTTACCTTGGACTCAATCCTTAAAACATCAATAGCCATCACCCTGCCTTTAATAATTTTTGGGCTGGACGATATGGTATCTGGACCAGCAAAGAGCTTTCTATTCTACGCAATCTTGCTTGCAAGAAGACAGATTTGTAAATACTGGGTTGACTCCAACTCCGTCCCATGCCGGCTGGTTAAAGTCACTATACGATACATCCAAAGTGGACATGGCTAGAACCTGGAGTAAACGAAATCTTTCATTTTGGAATCTGTTGGTGCAATGGCGATGACATCGATCATTTGAACAGCCCGGGGTTTTTTTTTGTGTTTTTTTTTCCCGGGTCCAATGATTATGCCCATATACTCCTTGGACATGGTGGTGGTAGGGCGCAACATTCCGACAACCACCCTAGTCCAGCAGGCAAATAGGCGCCTAAGATGGAGCAATCAAAAATTCCTTGTAAAACATCTTCCGCCAATCTGGTATATTTGTCCTAAACTTGGTCAAGAGAAGGTCCCAGTTTGGTTCCTGAAGGACACACATGGTGGTCGGTGCATATATCTCTCCTCTTCGGAGCAAGGGATGGCAAATGAGGAAACAAAAAAAAACAAAAAAAAAGAGATAAAAACTACTGTTTAAAAAGCAACAAAAAAGCTGTTAAATTCACCAAGTATAGTTCAGTGAACTCACTCTTAACTTGAGCACCTGCAAGGCATTGCTTATGACCTCACACATTGCATCTCTCATGACGTGTCAAATGACATATTTGATGACATAACTGATGACTTCTTAATGACATTATTGGTGACATCACTGATGACATCAACCAGTCGTTCTGATAGTGTCCTATTACATTTGTGGGCTTGAGATAATTCAATACTCTACACCTGTAGCCAATTTTCATTTACTTTAATGGGAGAGGTGTGGCGCCTCGGCCAGGGCGACTGACGCTGGAATCTGGGGACCACGGTTCGATCCCCGGCTCCGGCGGCAGGTTAGCCCAGCACCATGCGACTCTGGGCAATAGCTCGCTTAATCTTCCCGACGGCCCCCAGCGCCTAGAGACCCTTACGGGTTATTGTGAGCTTTACAAATGTGGACTTTTTTAATGGCGTGTACCTCTGTGAAAAATTATAACCTTGACTTCACGTTTAATCTTCAGAAAATGGAATAAAAAGAGAAATTTTGAAGAACACCACTATTGGATATGGACTATATAATTGTTTTTTTTGCTTCAAAATCAATGTGTAGTGCACCTTTGCTTGTGTTTTGTACCTTAATGGGAATACCCTCTTAATTTTAAGTCGAGAGGTTGACAGGTATGCATTTGCCACTGAACTGACATTTTCTGAATGGACCAATTTACAGCCCTCCATAGTTCAGTTAACAAAAAACAAAAAACAAAAAACGCAACACACATTCCTGAGATGGGAGAAATGACATACAAACTTAAAGCCATCCTTACAATGTCACTGCGAGATAAACCACCTCTAAGTACAACACCCCAATATTCTACATTATTAAACAATCCGTAATGCCGCAAAATCTTCAGCGAAGTTCTGGAAATAAACATCCACACCTTGTAAACACCCTTGCTTCTTACTATTTGTGTGCAGTACTGTATTATAACCATTTAACATGGTTATGTGCCCAGATAGTCACTGGTGGATAATCTATTGTCAACTGAAGCTTTGGCCTTTCTCGCTTAATTTTTGGAACAGGCTTTGAATTTTAGCCACAACCTACTTTTAAAAATATCTCTCCAACCAAATTCAAGTGCTCTCAGCCTTTTGCTTATTTTTTAATTGCACCCCAAACTTTAGTGACTTGTAAATGGTGCACCATATAACTTTTGACATGTACCATAAACTAACCTGTTAGGTCCAGTCAAAAGTTTCAATAATTTAAACCAGAGCTTAACCCCCCGTTATCTTTGGCACACGCTTGTCTCCAGGGCATACACCATTTCCATGTGGGTCCCGTGCTCTCCATACCACTGGAGTCAAGCTGGCCTGGCTGATGAGGGGTAATGCCCCAAAACCGGTCCCAGGATGCTTGTTTCAGTCCAGGGAGGACCTGGCCTGGCAGTTCGGGCTGGACTGTTCCCACGTGGAACAGGGTCAAGACTGATTAGCATAGGGGTGGGTATAAACTGGAATAGCATAGGGAGCAAAAACGCTGTGGACTTAGGCCCAGATCTCTGTACTTGGGTGAATATTTGACATTGTACAGAATTCTATCCATCAATTGTTCTTTGTGCATTTGTCACCCTGAGTGGGACGGGTATACCCAAATGGGGGTCCTGTGCTCTCCATGCCACTGGAGTCAAGCTAGCCTGGCTGATATGGGGTGATGCACCAAAACCGGTCCCAGGATGCTTGTTTCCAGTCCTGGGAGGACCTGGCCTGGTAGTTCGGGCTGGACTGTTCCCCTGTGGAACAGGGTCAAGACTTATTTGCATATGGCTGAGTTAAAACTGGAATGGGAGGGAGAGCAACACAATGATGGATTTAGGCCCAGATCTCTGTATTGGGGTGAATGTTTGACATAGTGCAGCATTTGTCCATCAATTGTTCTTTTTACTCTTACAAAGTTGCCATTTTCTTGTCCTAGCCATTTTGCCTTCTGCCAGTGTCCTGGATTACATGACTGTGAATAGCTCTGCTGTTGGCGTTTGTTTAATCCTTCAAGACAGTGACACAAAGGGGGCCTAGGTATGGACAGGATGGGTCATCCTGGCTGGAAGACGTCCCACTTACACTTCAAAGGGCTTTGCCTCCTGCATACAGAAAGGAATCTGACACCAGGCCTGTCCTGCCTTTTGGCACCCCCAGATAGTTTAGAGCCTTGACAATAGAAGGGGAAAAACTTTCCATAACCAGATGTGGGTAGTTTGAGAAGGAGTCCCCCTACACAAAGGCTGGCATCAGGTAAAAATATTGGGCATCCAGAGCCACTCATCAGACCACTCCTGGACCTGTGGAACTTTAAGGAGCACAACTGCCCTGCTGTCAGAGGACTGCCCTGCTGCTTTAAGGACTGCCTTGCTATCAGACAAGGAAGATTTAACCTGTGTGCCTTCCTCCCAGGCTATCTAGATTGAATCCATGGTCAGTTGGCTGATCTCCTGCATGAGCTACAGGAACACAGCATGCTTCAGATGACTGCCTACAACTGCTTAGCTGACCTGCTGTAAATGGACCTGCCTGGACCTGCAACTGGAACTGCCTGAGCCCATCAGCCATCAGTTGGAATGGATTCTTGATTCCCAAGAGGTGCAGCTCCAGTTCCTGGACCCTCGCCTAGCATCAGACTGCACTCCTCCTGGAAACAAAGGTGAAATCCAGACATTTGGGCTTCTCATGACCGTGAATGGGCCAATACTCTGCCACCCATGGCAAATGCCAATGTGAATCTCCAGTGAAGCAGACTCTTTGTGCCAATAACGACAGTCTGTAGTGACTGGCAATGCAAGACCTGCACTTCATGCTACAGCACCAACAGCCCGCAATGAACACCTGTGGCACCCGACCAGCTCTTTGCGCCACAGCAACAACCATCCACGAAGCCTATCTTACTCTTCGTGAAATAGTGATGACCGTCTACGACACTCAGTATCCTCCGCTGCGCCTCCTCCAACACTAATGGAGATCTTCGCACCGGACTTAAAAGTTCACTTTTCATCTGGGCTAACCTGGTCCCAGTGTCTAACCCACGATCCATCGCGGTCAGCCTGAACTTGTGATTTGCCCCTAATCTAACGCGATCAGATGACTGCGAGAGGGGCTTTGCGATTTTAAGTACTATTGTCACTAAAAACGTTAAAATTGTAGAACTCTATTACCATTGATTGAATTTTTGTTGTATCATTTTTTTATTACAATTTACTCTATTTTTCTAAATTGGTTTGGGAGTTTTCTTGTGTTGTATTTTCACTTTATTACTGTTTGTGTACTGAATAAATATACACTCTTTCTATGTTGAGCCTGACTGTTTTGTGCCAAGCTACCAGTGGGTTAAGCACACGTTAATTTAGTGAATTTTGTGGTTCATCCTGACAAGGATTGTGTTGCCTGAATGGGGCTTTCACCCTCCTCAACTAATAACTCAATATCTTACACTATAGCACTAACAATCCTAGACATTATATATGAATACTTGGTACTCTGCAAACATCATTGCATTAAGAAATTATGGGGTATATTATCAACAACTAGCGATAATTTTTGTCTCTAACTTGTTTAGAGACAAAAATTATCGCCGCACATCGGCGATTTTTATCGCAGATAAACCTTGCTATTAGCAAGGTTTATCGCAAATGCGATAAAAAACGCTCGCAATGCATGAATATCGCTGAAAAGTCAGCGATATTCATGCATTATCGAGCAAATGCTCTTAGCCATGTTATCCACCTCCCATTGGATAACATGGCTAAGAACTGCTCAGGGCAGGTGTTAGCTTTTGGAGATATTCGCCCTTAGCGCAAATATCTCCAAAAGTTGGTAATAGGAGATAGCGATGTTAGCGACTGTTTCCAGTCGCTAACATCTTGGCACGCCCACTTTGCATATCATTAGTGATAAATATCACTGACATGCAAAGTGGGGCCCATGATGGTCGCTATCTCCTATTAGCTGTCGCTAACTGGTGTTAGCGACAGCTTGGTAATAGGGAGATAATTTTATCTCCGCTTTCTTGGCTTTTAAAGCCAAAAAAGCGGAGATAAAACCCCTTGATAATATACCCCTATGTCTCCTTTCTAAGTCAAAGTCTCTACATCAGAAACAATATTACATTTTACCCACTTCAGGTACCAAAGTTTGTTTTTTTTAAAACTTTTTATTGATGACTGCAACCAAATTTTCGTCGTGCTTACAGTTTCTACACATCTTATACAGTCTTTTCAATTTTTCTACCCCCGTCAACCTTAAACATCTGGCTCAATGCCCCTCCCAGTACTCAGGCATTACAAATCATCCACAGCAGCTTGGACCGCTCTATATAGGGGTGGTAATTCTTTACACGTAAAGGCAAGCTGTCGATGCTCAATCAGCTCTCAGAGTGTATACATCTATGATTCCATAATTGGAGGTGTCGCCAGTTTCTATCCCTCCTAACCCCCCACCCCGTTCCGTACGTCTCCTGACAGCTCTGCATAGGCCATGGTATCCCCCCGGGCCTAGTGATCTCGGAGGTCTGGCTTATCTAAAAGTGTGATCAACATTCTCTGGCCAACCTGTGCGTTCCCTGGGCCATTCTCTATCCGTGGACCCACCTTCCCAGTCCAGCCATCCCCCTTAAGCGGTCCCCGTCTGGGAGGGCGTCAAGTCCATGTCTTCCAGTTCTAACAGTATCTGTTCCCAGTCCTGTGCTATTGGGTGTTTTCGTAGCCCTCGTTCCTCCTCCCTCCTGAGTATTGTACCTTCAGCCCTACCCCACTTCAGTACTTCAGACCGCCAGACCTCTACAGTCGGGGGTCGTGCAGATTTCCACCTCATAGTCAGGGTCCGGACCACCAGTAGCAATGCTAAGTCCACGAACTTCAGTGGGGCCCTACGTCCTTTAGGCCTTTTCCTATGTCCCAGCAAGCACGGCAGCGCTCCCTCCGGTAGTCGCATGCCCGTGGCAGTGTAGAGGATGTGTCGGACCTGACCCCAATAGCCGTCTATATGTGGGCAGGACCATAACATGTGGAGAAGGCCAGCCTCCTCCGCATAACAACGGGGACAGCAATGGGAAGAGGCAGGAAACATCCTGTGCAGCCTTTGTGGGGTAAGGTAAGCCCGATGCAGTAACATGGCTTGGATGAATTTAAACTTCACGATTCTGTACACTCTTCTAGGGTGTTCCAGAACAACCTTCCATGCCCCGTCTGTCATATCCTCCCCTGTGTCTAACGTCCAGGTGGTCCTGAGGAGAGTAAGGGACATAGCAGCGTGTGCCCTAATGCCAGTGTATAACCACCTCACGAGATGATCTCCCGTTCCCATGTAATGTAGTAAGTGCACTAGCTCATGCTGCCCCGGTCTGCTACGCTGTGGGGCCCATGTAGTACGTATGTAATGTGTTACCATGGCATGTAGGAGGTATAGTCGTTGAGGGGCTCCCGTGGCCTGCACAAAGGAGGCGTGGTCTAATAACGCGTCATCCCCAAAGAAATCGCTAACTCTGTCTACCCCCGCATCCGTCCAAGGCCATAATCTACCGTACGTCAACCGACCCTGTGGCGTTGGGATTCCCAGGAGGGGGATGCTGTCGGCAAACGTCGGGGCCGGTGACGTGTATGCCAAAGCTTTTCGCCAACACAACAGGGCAGTATGCAAAAGAGGGTGGCAGTCTCGGGGCACCTTGGCCTTGGGAAGTAGTAAAGAGTGCAGTTCTCCACGCACCAGCCGTTCACCGGTGAAGCCGATTTCGTGCAGATGTCTACCCGCCACCCATCTTGATAGCCATTGTAATTGGCTCGGGTAGTAATAACCGCGAACGTCTGGTACTCCCAGGCCTCCACACCTGGTTCCCAGTTGAAGTTTTTTGAGGCTTATTCTCCGCCGGCCAGAGCCCCAGATTAGAGTGGTCAAGAGTGTATTCAAGTTATTAAAGATAGTCTGTGGGAGGAGGACCGGTAGGTTTACAAAGTAATAAAGCAATCGGGGAAGCATGACCATTTTAGAGATGGCAATTCTGCCCATGACGGACAGCGGCAGAGAAGTCCAGAATTGCACACTACTCCGAAGGCCAGCAATGGCCCGCCTAATATTGCCCTCGATCTGGTCCTCCGGCCGTCTATAGACCCGTATGCCTAAATATTTAAACGTATCCTGCGCTTTCGGGATTTGGGAAGTGCCAAATGTTATGTGGGATGGCCGTTGGCCCTCCTGGAAATAAAACCCCACTGACTTTGCCGGGTTGATCGCCAGACCCGACACATCTGCGAACCGGGTAAAAATGGTCGCTAAGGCCGAATGATTCTCCTCCAGATCTCGGAAATACAGAAGGATATCATCGGCGTAAATTGATATCAAATTTCAGGTACCAAAGTTAGTTGTCCAATAACTGCGCCATTTAATCCTGTTGACAAGCCGGTCTTCTTTTAACTATTTTTGGGGTTCCTAGGCTTTTAGATGCAAGGACCTTGAAGTCTGCAGCAGGTGCTGACTGACACCTCCATTTAACACAGGCCCAGATTTAACAAGATTTCACTCAGAATGCAGCACGCATACAAAGAAGAAACAACGAGGAGAAATTAAGACATTTCCCCTCATTAGGGCAGCCTCAGGTAAGAGGCACATTTGAACGCAAATCCAGGTTCACAAGTCTTTGTAAATATGGGTTTGCTTCAAAATACATGCGTGCATGTATGAAAATGCCAATGCTCCACCCAGGCCCAGCCTAGCTGAAGTCAGGTAACACAAGGCGCTGCCTTGCTTTACTGCTTTTTACAAAGCAACGCAAAGCAAGGCAAATCGTGCTTTGCATGGCTTTCTAAATCCCAATTGGATTTTGCTTGGGTCTGCGACAAAAAATGTGATGCAACACTGATGCAAAATCCTTCGTAAATCTGGGATGAAATTCTTATCCATGGTGCCGCACTGTGTTTGCATCCTTTGCAAAGGCTCCGTCCATTGTGATCTAGTGTTAACACATTGAAAAAATGAGAAATGTGGACTAGTAGAATCCAGTTTGCAGTAATTTCACTCCCAATGAGTAGTAGTTAAAAATAAGTGAATACATTAAGTGACAGATTTTTCTCAAGAAATAACTAAGGGCTAGGGGCCAGATGTAGGTAGGGTTTTACCGGTCGGTAACGGCCGAATTCGGCCGTTACCGACCGGTATTTGGCATTTGATATGTAGGGGCAGGTAAACAGGGAAAATCGGTAATTTTACCGATTCGGTAAACATACCGGTCGGTAAATTTACCGACCGGTATATTTACAGAATCGGTAAAATTGATATGTAGGTGGGACTCTTCTGAGTCCCACAAGGCCTACAAAATCGGTATTTTACCATCAAATTGTATTTGATGTTAAAATACCGATTCAGGTGTGCATGCACATGTGTGCATGCACACCTGTGCCATATGACAGGCAGACCTGCCCTTAGGGCAGATATGCCTGCCATATGGCCCCTGAACCTTTTGTGGGGGTGCTAGAGGGTGTCAAAGTGACACCCCCTGCACCCTTGTCAAAATCGGTATTTACCGAATCGGTAAATACCGACCGGTAATGCCCCATTCATTCCTATGGGCTTCAAAGCCCATAGGAATGAATGGAGCATTACCGGTCGGTATTTACCGAATCGGTAAATACCGATTCTTAACGATTCGGTAAATGGAACATCTGGATGTTCCTACATACCCCCACTTCTTATTTACCGATTCTTAATTACCGAATCGGTAAAATTCGGTAATTAAGAATCGGTAAATAAGTTTTACCTACATCTGGCCCTAGATGTAGGTAATTGAAATTTACCGATTCTAAAATACCGAATTTTACCAATTCGGTATTTTAGAATCGGTAAATGCTATGTAGCAAAGAAAGCTGTAATAATTACCGAATCACCGAATCGGTATTTACCGATTCAGTAATTGCCATTCATTCCTATGGGCCTTGAGGCCCATAGGAATGAATGGCAATTACCGAATCGGTAAATATCGATTTGGTAAAATGGGGGACACATTCAAGGGTGCTAGGGTGTCACTTTGACACCTGTTGCGCCCATGAATCTTGCTTGTGTGCACATGTGGCACACATACATGCCCTAAGGGCATGTATGTCTGCCACATGGCACAGTTGAAAATGCACAGATTTGCATTTTCAAAGGTATTTGGGCCAGATGTAGGTCGGTCGGTAACGGCCTAAAATCGGTATTTTCGGCCGTTACCGAGCGGTATTCATGATTTGGTATGTAGGGGCACTTTTTTACAGAATCGGTACATTTACCGATTCGGTAAATTTACCGATTCAGTAAAATACTGAATCTGTATTTTTATCGATTTGGTAAATCTGAGATGTAGGTGGGACTCTTCTGAGTCCCACAAGCCTTACCGAATCGGTATTTTACCATCAAATCCAATTTGATGGTAAAATACCGATTCCGGTGTGCATGCCTATGCCATATGACAGGCAGACCTGCCCTTAGGGCATGTATGCCTGCCACATGGCACCCGAGCCTGTTTTGGGGGGGGCAGAGGGTGTCAAAGTGACACCCCCTGCACCCTTGTGAAAATCCGTATTTACCGATTCGGTAAATACCGAATCGGTAATGCCCATTCATTCCTATGGGCTTCGAAGCCCATAGGAATGAATGGGCATTACCGATTCGGTATTTACCGAATCGGTAAATACCGAATTGTTCCGATTCTGTATTCCAGCACATCTGGAATACCTACATCTCCACCCCTCTGATTTACCGATTCTTAATTACCGAATCGGTAAAATTCGGTAATTAAGAATCGGTAAATCATTTCTACCTACATCTGGCCCTTTGTTATTTACCACCAACTTATAGTTGGTGATAAAAAACGAATCCTAAAATGGGTAAAGCACTCATTTGAGTGCTCCCTACATTTCAGATTCGGTAATTTACCGATTCGGTATTTTAAGGAATCGGTAATTTACTGATTCCTTCAATTACCGATTCGGTAAATTACCGAATCTGAAATGTGACCACCTACATGCCAAATGCCCAATACCGGTCGGTAACGGCCGAAATTCTGTAATTTCGGCCGTTACCGACCGGTATTGGGCCACCTACATCTGGCCCTAAATCTTGAGCTGCCGAAGCTCTATTCACTGTAAGAGCCTGTGGTTTCTACCGTAAACAATAGGGATGACGCGCTGCAGTCTTACAACTGACAATCTGTACACATTGTTCCTCTTGCACCGTAAAATTCTAACATTGCTATGCTATATAGTCAGGACACAACAAAGGGGAGAAATTAGGACTAAGATGTCTTTTGTTCCATCACATTGATCCTATTCAAAATATGATATCATGCTCAGTATCACTGTTCATGTAGTCTATAATATCCACTTAGCTATTTAATGTGCCTATGAGCTTAAGTTGTATGACAGTTACAAACAGAGTTGCAGACACGACTGGGGGGTGGGGGTGAGTGCTTGCACCCTCTCTTTAGGTACCTGGCATGATGTGATGTTATGTGTATTTGTAAAGCGCAAATCACCTGCGAAGCTGATGAATATATAAAATATGGTTTTGTGAGTGTGAAAACTGAAAACTTCCTTCAAGGTCACCCACTGTGCTTTCCGGTCAGAATGACTTCTTTCCTGTCAGTGAAACAGATAAACCTAGCTCAGTCTGAAGCCACTGTTTAAATAATAGCTACTGGACTCAGGGCTGCAAATTGGCATTTTTGTTCCCATGAGGCATGAGCAGCCACCCTTTACAATTGCCCATAGCAGTACAGGTTATGCTGATGCCAATAGTGGGCACCAAATTGGTTTTCCAGAATGTGTGTATTAAAATATTTCAGGATCAAAATGTTCCCTTGCCTTCACACGGAGTTATATTGTAAGACCCTATGATCTGTATACAAATCAGTCTTTTTTTTCTTAATTATCTGGTTATTAAATTTCCATTTCGTCCATTTCTTTTCCCACATTTTAAGACATTCGCGCGTTGTAAACACTTCCTTTCCGCTACCATACATGTGTCAAGCTCATTCGTCCATTTATGGATGGACGGTGGGTCCACCACCCCCCAGTTTTGTGCTATCTCTCGCTTAACTAGAGTATATCCTAATGCTGCCATCCGTTGTTCAGTTTCTGTGAGGTCTATGGCTGTCCATATGTTAAATAGGCCCAGTTTTGGTGTAAGAGCTAACTCCGTCCCAGTGCAGTTTGATTGCGAGTGGTGACTCCCTCCCATATGCGCTGTACTGCAGGACATTCCCAGATCGTATGATAAAAGGTGGCCATTTGCTTGCATCCCCTAAGACATAGCACACCTGTCCTAGATCCTATTTTGGCCAAAATGACCCCTGTCATATAGGATCGATGTAGAATCTCAGGTTGAATCAGTCGGAAGCGGAGGGTGATAACCGCTTCTCTAGGGGACATCAGGGCCGCCTGCCAGTCGTCATCATCGATAGGCCCCAGGTCACTTTGCCACTGCTCTCGAAGTTTATCAAAAGTGTCAGGCAGGTTGTTACATAGTTTGTTATAGGTTAAGGATATGGCTTTTGAGTGCAGTGGCCCGTCTAGCAATCGATCCTCTAATGGCGAAGACTCTGGTATGTCTTTGAGGTCTGGAAAAATCGCTGTAAGGGCGTGTCTAACTTGTAGGTATCGAAACAATTCCCCTTGTGCCATTTGGTAACGCCCCTGGAGTTCCTCAGTATGCAAATCAGTCTTGACCCAGCTCCCCCACGGGAAGAGTCCAGATAGAACTGCCTGGCCAGGTCCTCCTTGGACCGGAAACAAGCATCTTAGGATCATTTTGAGGTATCATCCCTCATCAGCCAGGACAGCTTGAGTCCAGTGACATTGTGAGCACTGGACACACGTCTCTGTCCAACCCCAGTCTCACCCTAGTCCCTGTCACTGCCAGTTCCTATGACTCCCCCATCCCTGTCACACTTCCAGTCCTAGCCACCCTCTCCATCCCCGTCAAACTCACCCACCATAGTTATTCTCCATATTGCTGGCACTGTACCTTTCACTGTCACACTCAGACCCTGTCATCTACCCTATCCCTGTCACCCTTTAGGACCCTTCTATAATCCCAGTCTCTGTCACACTTGTTACATCTGTCAGCCACCCAATTTTCGTCGCTGTCCCAATTCCTGTCATCTTCTACATCAATTACATTTTCCTGGTCTCTATCAAACTCTCAGTTCCTGACACCTTCCTAGTCCATATCAGCCTCCGCCTCCCTATCACCATTTCAATATGTCTTCATTTTCACCATCCCAATTCCTTTAACCTCCGCGTCACTGTGACATGCTCAGTCCCTTTCATACTTCAAATTCCTGTCACCTTCCCGGTCACTTTTTACAACGCAAGTCATTGTCTGCCTCCGTGTGCCTATCACTGTCCCAGTCTGTGCAACAATTCAAGCCTGTCCCTGCCCCCTCCCTATATTTGTCACATTTCCAGTCCCTGTTCCCATGACAGTTCTTATCACCCACCCCATCTCTTTCATACTCCCAATCTCCCTCCACATCCCTGTCTCTTTCCCTGTTCCCATAATTCTCCACCATACTGAAAGGTCCTGCCTCCTTCCGAATCCTTGTCACTCTCCTGTCCTGTGAGTACTGTCATACTCACAGTCCCTATAACCCTCTCCATCTCTGTTACACTGCCAGACCCTTGTCAATCCATATCCCTCTCTGAGTCCCTATCACCCTCCTATCACCCTCCTGTTGCTGACATCCTCCTAATCCCTGTCATACTCCTATGCCTTAGAACCCTTCCCATCCCTGTCACATTCTTGCTTCTTGTTATGCTCCCACAACATGCCACCATCCTCATGCATGCAACCCTCTCCATCAGTCGAAGCCAACCTTCTGACTCCACAGATTCTCTCACCCTCCCCAAACCCTGTCACACTCCCAGTCTATATTACTGTGACTATCTCTTCCACACTATCATGCCTCATGAGATTCCGAGTTATTTGTCACCCTTCTTATCCCTGTCATACTCCAAGCCTCCAACACCCATCCTATCGCTGTCACGCTCCCTCCGCCTGCAACCCTCCCTGGCTCTGGTTCTGATCACGATCTTGGCTGAGGGGGTACTTCATCACAAATGTGATGGATATTCCGTCTGCCGGATTACAAGTTCCATAGGATATGATGGAATTGTAATATGGTGGATAGGATATCCGTCGTGTTTGTAACGGAGTATCCCATCCGTCAACATCATAATCAGGCCCTAAGTCACACTCCCAGACATATTCACGGTCAAAGTTACCAACAACATCCTTGTAACTCTCTTAATCATTGCCAATACCTGCCATCCTTCCAATCCCTGTCACATGCTTAGTCCAGTAGAGTTGCAATTCTGGTAAACAAAAATGATCAGCACAAGATAATATATGCTGTACAGCTTTTCTTGGGGTGAGTGAACCAGGCCACCAGATCACTGTGATTGCAAGTTGATTAAGGACTGCAGGAGAAAGGTATTGGGGCAAAAAGACAGAGAGGGAAAGCAGAGATGCAGAGAAAGACCATTTGTATTACACAAATGAACCCTTTGGGGCAATGTAGCACAACATTTCCTGATCTCAGCACCTCACTTAGCCAGCATGATGTTTTCCTGCATTAGTTTGGAAGTGACACCTCTTCTGTATCATGTGCTTGAATACCTGACAATCTCAAAGCCTTCAAGTACATGCTGTTGGAGGTATAATCCAGGCCAGTCCATGTCATGGCTCATGTGCATAGATCTTCATTCTCAAAGTACTGCAATAATTCCTCCTCATGGGGCCACATGTATCAAGCTTTTTTCATGTCTAAATGGGCCAGATTGCAGAAGCAGCCCATTTGCAACTGCAAAAAGCATTTTGGTATGTATCACACCCAAAATGTGATTCGGTAGCATGTTACCAAATTGCAATTTTGTTTACTACTTTTTTTAAGCCTGCCTGGGCCCCTGGAAGTTCCCATAGCTGTCGTAGCCCCAGTTGGTTGATAGCAGCCTCCAAATAGTGCCTTGCAGGACAAGTTTCTTTGGTTTGTAGCTTCTTCCACAGGAGAGCATTTAGCGTATTCGAATCTCCCCTGCTTATTTTGTGCCAGCTTTTTATATATGATCCTTTGCGTGCCAGCTCTTCTCTTTGGAGCCCAAATTCAAGTCTCATCTGTGCGAGAGATGTGTAACTTGGCAAGCCAAAGATCATGCGCAGTGCTCTTGCTACGGTGCCATCAACTGAAGCAGCATTCCTCCCTCTCATAGCCTCGCAGCCATAAGTGATCGCTGGGATTAATTTTGCTTGGATCACCTTTATAAGAGGAAGGAGGCTTGGACCGGTGATTTTGTTTTTTAAGTTTCTTAAAGCTACCGCAGTCATTAGACCTTTCTTTTTTATGGCGTCATATTGTGGCTTGAAATTGCCCTTGTCGTCTATGATGACCCCCAAGTATCTGTATTCACAGACGATATCCAGCTTCGATGATGCTAAGAACCAGTTGTTTGTTATGCTCTTTTTGTGGATGTTAATGCACATGACTTTGGATTTCTCTTGGTTAATACTAAGCATATTTGTTACAGAATATCGTGATGTTATGTCCAACAACCGCTGTAAGCCTACTGGGGTTTGGCTGATGAGTACCAAATTGTCTGCATAGAAAAGGTTGGACAACTGGGTGCCCCCTAGCTTGGGTGCTTGAGAGTTGCTTTCATTCAGCAAAGTTGATAACTCTCCCATAAAAGATTGAAAAATGTTGGGGCTAGCACACAGCCTTGTTTGACCACTGAACACTGCATCTTCTTAAACAAACAAAAGGAAAAAAAGGAAACTTTGTAAACACATTATGTTTTCCATTAAAGAAAACAGGTTGCATTTTAAAAAAAAGACTACTTTACTTAAAAGCAATCACGGACATGGTGGCCTGCTGACCTCAGCAGGCCACCATGCCTGTGATGGCGTTGATTCCTATTAGGTCGCAAATTGTGACCTACCTCATTCATTTTCATGAGGTAGATCAATTTGAGAGCCACTAGGGATTGTTAAATGAAACTCTGTGAGTTTTATACATTATGAATAGCAATTTCCTAATTGCGATTTGCAGAAAATCGCAATGAGGTAATCGCTATTCCTAATATCATAATACCGATACATCAGACCTTAAGCCCAGAAGTATCTCAAGTCTGAGTTCTCCTCTATATTTGGCTGCTGCATTCAGTAGCCTGTGGATGTCTGCACCTGATAAGGGGCATCACATCTCAACCAAGTGTTTGTCGTCTTATGTGCATACACACTCAGGACCATATTTATGGTCAAGTCAAGCAGGGCAGCGCAACAAGCCATCTTGCTGTGCTGCACTGCGTGACAGAGAAAGGACAGGAATGCGTAATATTTAAGGCGCTACAGTGCATTCCTTCCTTTTCACCTTCGCTGGTGCACTTTTGGCTGCCTAGCGCCAGAGCAGTGTGCCTGTGTTGTAAGGAGGGTCGTTTTGTGCAGGAAGGGGCACCTTCCTCAACAGAAACAATCCCCTTAGGGCTTTTCCTCTTTCTCTGTGTGCTGCAGAATGCACACAATTCACATGGAATGCCTACCCAAGGCAGAGTAATGCAATGCAGCGACTTGCACTGTGTTGCGTTACTCCAGGTTTTTGGAGCCACTCAGAGCCACGCAAAGTGACTTTGTGTGGCTTCAAAAATCTGTCTGAACTTTCACATCACTTTTGCACCACGTTGCATGGTGTAAGAGCGATGCAAACAGCCTCATAACTCGTCCCCCAGGTCTTAGACTCCTGAATTTGACAGCCCATTCCACTATCAATTTTAGTAGTCAAAGCATGCATATACATGATGTGTAAGTGGTGCAACTTCTAGACAAAGGCCACGCTACAGGATACATTGACAGACGGAGTGGTGCTGAACTGCATAGCGGAGCTCCAGCGGAGGCTCGTGAAGGCCGTCTTGGGCACTCTGCGGAGCGGGGAGAAGACCATGTTGAGTTGTGATATTGTGTCTGCCCACCGTTAAGCTGCTTCATTGCCCATGACTGTGGAGAGGGGCGCCCTCGCTCTGGGTGCTAAAAATATCATTGGCTCAGGGGAGCGCCAGTAAGATCTGGATTGCCCACTTCTGGTGCTCACTGTTCCCTGCCTGGGAGTGGCGGGCCGCTGGGTTCTCTCATATTGCATGATCCCCGGTCTGCGGGAGAAGCATCCTCAGCGGTGCAGACATCTGTCAGCAATTACTTGGGTTCACCACACTTGCCCGTCACTTTTCTACTCCGCGGCTGCCATTGAGGGAGTGATCTGCATTGGCGGTTGTGCCTGCAGAGTTGTTGGGATTATCGGTACGGGCGGGTTGCGGAGAAGATGGCGGCTTGAGCCTTCGTCGCCTCCCATTGAAGAGTCTTTTTAGGCCTCCTAATACGCTGCTTGCGTTTTTTAAGGCCATTCCTTTCACCAAATCTCTGCTGAGAGTCTGGGTAAACAAATGGCATAGATACATTGAAGAGCCACTTACTGGTTGCGCAGCAGCCCATTCTCTACCAGCCCTTTCATCACGCATCGTACCTCCGAGGCAGTGCCCCACTCAGGCTTCTCGTGGCAATCGTTATTGAGGCAGTGAGGCACTGCTGAGACCAGGCAACATCTAAATGACACGGGGTGGACGAGGAAAGAGGTGAATGAGGGTGATGCGAGCGTTGCAGCCACAAAGAAGTAAGAGCAAGCACGCTAAATCCCTTGCGCTAGGACTGCCTGACTTTAAAATGGCTGCCGCAATGGGGGTCTCTTACAAGATTTCCTTCTACACCTGCTAAACTTGCTATCACTGCAACCGGCGACCTGCAAAAACATATAGTCTAGTGCTCTTATGAGATCAGGCTGATCTTCCACGGCTCCACAGCAAATATAGTGCCTACCAGCGCCTATGCAAGACTACAGTGCCTGACCCTGCTATGGCCCCTATCACGGTATCATGAATTCCTCCGCGGAGCTGCACAAAATGGCGGCCCCTATGTCCCGAGGGAGGAACCCTTAAGCGCCCCCTTGGACCATAGTAGATCTGATGTGCCGACACCCCCTTCAAGGCTTCTGATTACCAGGTTTACTCACCTGCTGAAACGATCGTCTGGAGTCCTGGCGTGCCTTCGCCTTTCTCTCCCTCCACTTCTTGCCGCTCTCCTCCGAGATAGAGCACTTGAGGTGTTCAGAGCTTGCTGCCAGAACAGCGACCTGCTCTGGGACTCGGAACGAGGACTCGGAGGGTTCTCCAATTCGTTAGGATGGATGGCCGGATTTGAAGACAGCCGTGGCTGCAGCTGAACTCTTCCTTACATAATCCTACCAGGACTGTGTCGGACCTCAAGATGGCATCTGGAATTCATTCGGACCATGGTTTCTCCCCCCCGCCCACACAAATCTGACAATCTCTGAGTACTCCCAATCTCCATCCTGACAGCGGAGTCCGAGCACTATGTCCAACGTCCGGTGGAGCTGCTCTGTCCAGTTATTGAGGAGACGGCCTTGGTTCATCCCCTGACCGTCACCTACCCAGCCGGACTTTGGTCACAGTTTTTCTACCCGTCTCCCTGTCTCGCCCACCCCCACATTGAATTTCTGTAACTCTGCTTTTTCATTTCTCCTATCTATCTATCTGTCACAATTTAGCACTCTTTCTTTCTTTGTTTACTTCCTTTGCTTCTTTCCCCTTGCCTGCTACACCGCCTAGCCCCCTGTCCTTTTGTGCCCTTTGACTAAGCATTCCTTCTCCCCTTGTTGGGGAAAGCTCCAATTTATATACTCTTTAGTCTCAGCGAACCCGCTGAGAGAGTCCACAGCGCCAAGGGAGCAACTCACAGTTGAGGTATGGTATGGCACCCCTTGCCAAAGCACTCCCTCTCCCCTTTTTGGGGAAGGATCGAGTATGTAGGCCTTGGAGTCTCAGAGACCCCTCTGGGAGAGTCCACTGCGTATAGGGAGCCTCTCGCAACAGAGATGGGAAATTATACCACTTCCCCTGGGTTCACAGCTTACTGGACTTTGGACGCAGCTTTGACTCGTATACCGGTTTGTGTCCCCGTCACCCTCCCCCTCCTCTTTCCATGCTTTGTCTCTCACCCTCCCCTCCTCTTTCCCTCCTCCATTCTCGGTCTACTTCCCCTGCTCTTACCCCCCCTCCCCGGAATGCCTCCCCTTGCCTGCTTTTTCCATTACGTATATGTCCTTTTTGTTTGTCTCGACCTTACTTGTAACTATGCTGCCAGGCTCTAATAACTGTGTAACCTTTGCAACGATGTAACCTGCAATTATGATCTGATACTCATGTAAAGCGCTCTGATACATCCGGGTCTAGCCAGCAGTATATAAAACCTTTTAAAAGAAAAAGAAAAAAAAATAAGTGGTGTCACTTCTAGACCTAGGGCAGTCCACGTCATGTCCATTGAGTATAGCAATCCAATCAGAAGAAATCAAAAAGCTGAGATTTCCTCTGTACAGCAATGCTAGTCAGGCCAGCACAAGATGTGTAAAGTATGTTGTATATATGCCTGTCCATTCTCTATTAATTAAATCTGAGATTTCCTGTCTACTGTTGTACTCAGAAATCTGCTTATGCATGCTAATGATATCGCATATAATTCTCTGGGGCAAGGGGACAGGAGTTTATTTAGCTTAATTTGACCTTGAGGCTGTCCTCCTGTCAGCATGGTGCTTAAAGTGTTCTTGTACTTAGATGTAGTGTACAGATCCCAATTTTAGGATGATGGTTTTTTTAGTTTTAGATTGTTTGGAGCACTGATGTTAAGACCATTTGGAAAATTATTTAATGTAAATCACTCGTAATGACACAGTTGGGTCTGTCTGGTTGTTTTATGTATGATTTATGGTAATACACATAGGGCCATATTCTCAAGGAGCTATCGCCGAGTTAACGGCACTTTATCGCAGCCAAAGGTGCGATAAAGTTAACACCCCATTCACAACCTTTTGCTAACAGCCCATAGCACCAGTTTACCTGCCATATCAGCTGCAAAAAACATCGCCACAGACTACCCTGGCAACTATCGCTAATGAGATACAGAGTAGGCATTCCCGAGCAAAAAGCAGTGACAACACCACTTTGCAACATTCTCAACGACCAGCCAGATCAGGTGATACAACCATAAAACATGCAATAAGGCACGTTAGCAGCAGGAAACTAACACTTGCTCTGACCTGGTGCAAAGTCGGACCACAGCCTGCACCACAAAAGGGAGCCCAGCCCACAGCCACACCTGAAGGGCAACAGATGCCATGGAGCCACTGATCATGCAGCTCGGAGCCCCAACAGGACCACAACACCCACTGCCACCACCCCCGGACCACCACAAAGGCAGCGCAGACAAACACAGCAACCCCAGAAAATGCACCAACCTCACAGCCCCAACACCAGAGAATGTCATTGCTAACTACAGGCCAAAGGGACAACCCACCTCTGCATCATAACCACCATTGGCCACCGGTTGAAGGTACCAACACAGCGGTCAACCAACATCCCACTGCAGACAAAGCTGCTACCCGCGATGCACCTGTTGGCCTCTGGTTCCCTCCAACCAACAACCGCCTGAGTCAGAGGAGTCACACAGACAGGCCAATCCAAGTTCCTCACAACGGACATGGATGACACCATCAGCTTGGTACCCCAGTACAATTACTTCCCCCACACTGCGCAGGAACAGCCAGAGACCAAGCAAGGCATCTACGCTACAGCTGGCTTCCCGCACTACACACAATAAGCGCAACAGAAAGCGCACGTATCCCACCAATGTGCATGTACTAGTGGGCCACCGGGGAATCTCCGCCAACGTCGCTGCCAACCAACCAGGCAATGTGCATGATGCATACATCTCCGACAGGCCATCATCAATCTGCGCTACCAGGACGGCACCCATGGAAATGCATAGCTAATTGGCCAATACCAAATGCACACACCACACACCTCAACCCCACAATCATGTAACTCACAACACGGGAAATGCACACGTCACAAGCTCACATACAGCATGCACACCCACCAGACACCACAGCACAACTCACTGCGAGAACGTGGCCCAGCCATGTACATTAGCCATCAACGGCATGGCACATTAGCTACACAATAGCAGAATGTCAGAAGAGGTGGGGACCAGGCATGTGCTAAGGAGGCAAGTGACTGATGAAGAAGAATGTACACAAAGCCAAGTGTGGCGTGGATGTGAGGGCCAGACAGCAGTATGCAGACCACAGACAGATCCATGTCGAAATATACTGCTGGTGTTTGGAGTGTACTGGACAGTGGACGCAACCATGCCACCCCAGCCAGTGGGTAAGAATGCGGAAATCTGTCCACCCCCGTAAGCATGAGCGGAGTGGGCTGGCCCGGCGTACGCCAGGCACGTCACTCTGGGCCTGGTCCTCTTCCAGAATGCCCAATGTCTCTGCCAGGGCGGCGCCTCTCACCCCGCCATGAGGCCGACGCCGTGTGCGGCATGGCCTGCGATCCCGGGTGCCTGCTGCACCCCGGGCCGCTGATCCTCAAAGCAATTTTGCCCGCCCCTGCGCACCCAGGCCTCAATGCCCACCTGCCGACTCCGGCTTGTGTCGAAAAGGGCCCACCACGTGCCGATGCAAGCTCCAAGGCTGAGGCCCGTGATCTTGGCAGCCTCCTCAGACCATCACGGCCTCCACAAAACAGGCCCGCTTTACTCCTTTCTCGATGACGTCCTTCACCGGCAGACACAGCAGACAAGTAGGTCACTCATTTGGAACTGAGTCTTGATTACACCATGGCAGAGAACATTAATCAGGGCCGAGCCCATGTCACTATACTAAATTCAATTAGTGGTGCCACCAAGTCTGTGCATAGCATCACAACCACATGTGTATGTGGGCCCACACGGACTACTGGCCTTGGCCTACGCTGCGCTCGGGTAGGTTACACATTTGGAACTGAGTCTTGATTACACCATGGCAGAGAACATTATTTAAGGCTGAAGTTAAATCACTATACTTCCTTCGATGTAATGCGACCAAGTCTGTGTATAGCATTCCAACCACACTTGTCTGTGGGCCCACGCGGACTACTGCCCGCGGCCTACGCTGCGCTTGAGTAAGCCACAGAATTGGTACTGGACATCGATAATTCAAAGGCAGAGTACATATCATTGCATGCAAGGAGAGGCGTAAGAGGAGGACGCGTTGCATGTGGGAGGAAAAAATTATCATCATTACGGAGGTGATCCAACACTACCGACAACTGCCCTGGTGTCACTGACTCTGTACATTGTGAGCCCACAACACATGGCTGTGGGCCACTGCTGACCGCTGCCTCCGGCCTACACTGCGGTCCAGTAGGTCACAGAGTCTTGATTTAGCAATGGCGGAGTTCATATCAGTGTACCGGCATCATTGCAGACTGCATCCCCCTCAGCCCCGGTGCCACTAAGACTTTTCCCCGACATTCATAGACACTCCCTGATCGTACATTGGTGGCATCTGAGTCTATGGACTGGGGGGTAGTTGTCATCCTCATGTAGCTGATACCGAATTGGTGGTGGCAACGAGGCTGTTGCTTTTTACTCCCCCATTTGCTGTTAGATCAGACCTCTGCATCATGCCCTGGAGGACACCTTCCACTGTCCCCCAAAACCCTCCGCCACAATCACCTTGGACCTCGACAAGGATCCGCTCAGTACGCATGGCCCTACCTCAGTGGGCCGCAAGTCACCGTCCCATGGTGGGGTGCCTGTGACGGCCGCTGTGCATCCGGTGCCACTAACTCTGTGCTAGTCAGATCCGGGACCCCTTCTTCTGAGATATTGGATGGCCTCCGAGGTGATGGTCTTGGGGTCATGAACGCCATGTGTCTGTGGCCCTGCGCTGTCTGCTGCCTCCGGGAACAAATGCGGCCCAGCAGGGCTCACACATCAAATTGAGTCCATACTGGCCAGGACGTGGCATCACAGCAGGAGGCACACACTACCATCGCCAGGACCAACCGCCATCTGCCAGAGATGAAACTGTGGTACTGGCAGACTGACGGAGTTGCACACACCTGCCGTTGACGCCATCATCTGCCTGCTCCCTTGCTCAGCACTCCCAATACCACTAACTCAGTGCACCACAAATCATGGTCGCTGACTGTTTTGGTTATTTGCTGTGGAGAGTTCACGCAGCAATGTCCCTCAGTCAGTGTGGGAGACCTGGGACAATAATGGTGATAATGATGCAGGTGTGACACCCCCCCCTGCAGCTGCATCAGGAATGTATATGAGGGACACTATCCTAGACATTTTCTTCACATGAGCACGCTTAGCTCTAGTGCGCCAACCTCAGCGCACTGAAACTCACGGACACTTCTGTTTGTATATTCGGTGTCCTCTGTACTTGCTCTGGCTCCCTCCATATTGCTCAGCAGTTTACACTGTTATGCAGGTGTTGTCTGTTATCACTGTTTCCATTGCACTGGTGTCCACTGTTCAAGTTGTTGCCGGCACCAAGCACTCTGTGCGGGCTGGCTCATACTCACCCCACACCCATCCAGTACAGGCGTCACTGTACATGTGGCCTTGCCAATAAATGGTCCAGGTGCATGTGCCCGTAGCCAGTTCAACATAATATCTGCGTGTGTCCCTGTGGTCTTGTTGCATGCATGAGGGCCCTGAGCCCTACGACATTACATTGTGCTGTGTACAGCAGATGCAGACATGTCACCGCAGGCAGCGGGTTAGTGCTTAGACATGTAGCTTTGAAATCACCCACTAAATTTCTAAGGGGAGTGGACTGGGCCATCGTACGCAGAGCAAACGTGGGTGTGTGCCTGATATGTGTGTGCCCCTGGGCGTGGTTCTGTACTGGAAATGTGCATCTGTATGTGTCTCTATGGCAGTGTGGGTCTCCTTTGTGGAGTGTAGGTGGTCCCTGAAGGGTAATGGACACCCACGCATGTGATCTAATTCACCGTTCCTGGGTTCGGACCACACCTGCACCTGTTCACACACCTCCTTTTGGCGTTCTGACACCTGGCATTGGGGTGCCATGTGTGGGTCAGTGAAGTGTTGTGGGCCTGCCATGCTTGCAGGTGCTTCATGCTGTGTGGTCTGTTGCAGGGGCTGGGTTCTCCCCTAAGTAGCTTGGCTGCCCTGGTCCTGGTGGCGGGTTGCGAGGGATGTCCATGGGCTGTTGTAGGGTATTGCAGTCGAAGGTGTGGTGGTCCTCTCCGGCATCACTGATAAGTTGCCTGGTCTGCTCTGCTGGAGGTGTTGTGTGTCCCTCTGCATTGTCAAGGGGAGATGCACGTTGACATTGTGTTGACATGTATGTTGGTGCATTGTTATTGTTTACATGCAGACTGTATGACAATGTACATTGTGACTGTTTGGGAGGTGCTGGATTTTGATGGTGGACAGTGGACATTTGGAATACATGATGGATGTGAGGTTGTACGCGTACATTACCATCTCACAGTTTCCTGCTCTGTTAGATGTAGTTGGCCTGTTTCTGCACATGTACGGAGCCAGTTGTGTCCTCTGTTCTGCGGTGTCAGGGTTGCACATTGTACCACATTGTCGTCAACGTGGATTTGCTGTTCTTGCTATGTGTGTGTGCTACAGTGTGCCATGGGGATGAGGGACATGATCCAGGGCCATTGTGGGTGTGCAGTGTGCTACACATCGTTGTGCATGTGTGCCATTGTGCCCATGTCCCCCCAGTTCCTGGTCGTTACTCACCCTGTTGATGTTGTGTCAGGTCCTCCCAAGCTGTGTCCGAACGCCGGACTCCTTGCTCCCTCTCCACACTGTTGACTGGGGCATCTGTTTCCTCCAGCTCCTCCTGTGGCGCAGGACTCACACCTTCTGTTGCCGTTGCTGCATTGCTGTTGGCTGAGCCTTTGTGCCTGGTTTATTTTTTCACATCATGCCAATGCCTATTGGCCTCCTTGACACTCCGACTGCATTCCCGGTGGTCTGATTGTGGGTCAGTTGATGGTTGTGTTCTGCCACCTCCGTGACGCTGATCTTGTTTTGCTGCGGACTGCACCCAGTCTTCCTCTCCCTCTTCTGTAAATGTAAATGTAAATGTGGGATACTTGTAAAGCGCACTGTTACTCTGCCCGAGTGTCCTGGCGCTGTAGACCGCTGGGGAACCCGTCCTGGTTTTCCCTGTGAGATGGTCCCTTTCTGGGTATCTCCAGGGTGAAACCAGGCATCCCCGGCGTCTGTGGGGGGCCGTTGTAGAGATGAGGCAAGCTTAATGCCCAGAGTTACCGAGTGTGTTCCCTGGTTAGAGTAGGCACTGAGGCGAGAATTATCGAGTCCGTTGGCCCTGGTCCAAGACCCTGCCGCGTCGGGAATTGAACCCTGGTCCCGGGCCGTTCTCTGCTTACAGGTCTGCCGCCTCTAACCAGTGAGCCACACCTCTCCTTGGCCTTCCCCAACCCTGTTGTTCCTTGCTGGTGGTCTGTGGGGCTTGTGGGGTTCATGTCGGCCTCTGTGCTCAGTCAGGGTGCATCCATATCGCTACGCGCTTTGGATTGTTTCTGGAGTGTTGTATTTTTGTGGCTGTGATAGTGCATTTTCCCACCAGTCGTGTAGGATTTGCAGGCCTGTCGCTGGTTTTCTCTGATTTTTATACCACGATTGGCCTCATCGCAAGATTTTTTGTGTTCGCGTTTTGCATTTTTGCGGCGTGTCGTTGGTTTTAACGCGGCCATTTCACGCATTATCTGGTGACTATCGCATGGTACCGCCGTGTTGAGAATGCTTCGTAACACAGCATAATTTTCCCACGGTAGGCTGCGATATGCAAAGTTGCGTTAAGCTAAATTTGCAATGGTTATCACACGTCCTTGAGAATATGCCCCTCAGCTTTCTATTTGAAACATGATAACTGTGTTTCATTGTTATTATGTCTGCGTTAGTTAATAACTGTAGAAAAGGGTACTGGAAATATAGTATTTTGTCCATTTTCAAAATTGTCCTTGTGTGAAAAGCTCAAAAACCTCTTTGAGGTGGTCAGACTTCCTGTTTACCTCACTAATTCTGCACCACATTGCAGTGTCTCCATCATGTGTACTTGATTAAGTGTATGTGTGTGTGTTTGTGAGGTATAGAGTGCGTTTCTGTCTCTACGTAACTGTATCTTTTTTTAGCTAAACTTAGCTTATCGAGCCAAGTTGGGACATTCCTATCATAATGGTGATAGTTCGTGGCATATTGTGGGGGTTGATGACATGAGGGTAAATGCCCCAGGCATAATGTTTTTAATTAATGGCACATTGTAAGAATCCATCAGAATTTAGTTCCCACCCTTGAATTAATACAAGGCATGGCATAATGGTGGTAATTCTTGGCATATATTGCTCATTCCGGGCATGTGGATACAATGGTGCTCACCTACAAAAGCATAATGGTAGAAAACCCTGGTATATTGAGGATCTATATCATGATTGTGCCCACCCATGGTATAATGCTGGCCATGCAATAATGGTGGCAATTCTTGACATATAAGAGGATCCATTGCATAATGATACCCACCTTAAGCATAATGCTTGCCCTGGCATAATGGTGGTAACTTGTGGTCTATTGTATGACATTCATGACACTTTGGTGCCTACTCCTGATATAATATTGGCCAAGTAATAATGTTGGTAATTATTTTCTTATTGTGGGCATTCACAGCATGTACTACATAAGTTCCCACTCCTTCCAGAATGCTTTGTCTAGCAGAGTGTGGTAATTATTTGCTTAGTGTGGGAATCCCTCACAAGAAAGTTCCCGACCCTGATATCATGGTGGTCAAAATGTTTGACACGTAATAGACACTGATTTCATGTGATGCTAAAAGATATGATTGAAAAGCAGAATCAGTTCTTGCTGAAGTTTGGGCATTTGTTGCTGACATGTTTGTTCCTTCATGGTATATCTTTAATTTCATGATTAGATTTCATCTGGGGGCATACTTAATCAGGGCACTTTCGCGGACGCGCTGCAACAGGTAGCACCGCATTTTAAATCGGCGCATTTTGACAGTGGGTGTTTTAACTTGTATATTCTTTAAACTTGTACTGATTTCTGGGGAATATCTTATTATTTACCTACCTGCACTTTGGTTTGCTGTTCCCGCTCCCCCTCAGCCAGTCCACCACAGTGTGTGCTGTTTGTGTGGAGGGACGTGGCTCGGCCCTACTTCACTCATTTCCGCTTCTAGGGGCATATTTAATTGGCATGCTTGTCTGGCCGGGCAGCGGGTGCGCCGCCGGCGCATCCAAGGCAAGCCCGTCTGTGCCCGTCCGCGCCAGGCCAGCGCCAGACGCCGGACACGCTGCCAATGTCCATCACCACCCCCTTTTCTGAAAGGCTGCCAATTTCGGGCACCCTCCCCGTACCTACTCCCAGAAGGACCTTCTAGCAGCCAGAGCATTAGCCAGTAGCTGTTTAGTTCATGGGCTACAGAGTTTAGAGGGCCCCTTTAGCTGGAAACAATGTGGGTTTACATCTATGGTCCCAGAAGGTGTGTCGGATCGTCCTTCTCCCCAGACAAGAACTTGAGAATTTTTCATCTTAACTGCCGCTCCTTGGTCAAACACTGTGCAGATGTTTTCGACCTTCTGGAAACCGAAAGGCCGGACACTCTGTTCTTAACAGAGACTTGACTCTCAGAAGATTCAGTGGCGGTCCCAGGGCTGGCATAGCAGCCATTGTGAGAACCGGTTATGCTTGTTCCTTTACTAAACAGCCCATTGTAGGCTGCGAATGTGCCTGCTTCAAAATCACCTTTAATTCCAATTATACCATGACTGGGTTACTAATATATCGCCCACCAGGCCAATCTAAAGCCTTTAGGGAAGCATTTATTGACACTGTATGCACCGTGGCGGTCAACTCTCCCAATTTTACGATCTTGGGAGATTTGAATTTTCATTTTGATAACCACACTGATGTGGATGCGGTGAATTAAATGGTGGGCTTAGCGGCCTGCCAGCTAGATCAGCGGGTTCCAGGTCCCACTCATTCAGCCGGTGACCTGCTGGATCCGGTCTTTACCAACATTCCTTCCCTGAGTACACAATCGCCGGTACCCATGACCTGGTTGGACCACTTTTTGGTCCCCTTGTGTGTTCAGGTCATAGCTCCCAAACGTAATCTGGAGAAGTCCTCCTCCTTAAAACGCTCTTGGCATAAGCTTAACTGTGATCAATTTGAAACCCTACTTTCGAGCTCCGTCCCAGAGATGCCGACAGATTGTGACAAAGCGTATTTAGCTTTTTCTGACTAGATTAGTCAGCCACTAGATAAGCTAATTCCAGCTAAACAGTCTCCTAACTGTATGTCGAAGTCCAATCCGTGGTATAATGATAAGCTAGCTTTGCTGCGAAAAATCTGTAAAAAATGTGAAAGATCCTGGAGAAAGGACTTTGATCCTCTAATGAAAGCGCATTATCGGGACGCAGTAAGGACCTACCACAGGGCAATTCACAATGAACGTGCAGCATTTTATACTCTAAAAATTAAGAATAGTATTAATCCCGCAGAGAGTATCTTCTCTATTGTGTCAGATTTAAAAAATCAGAAGGAGATGGCTGGCCCATTAATTTCCTCGAGTCAACAATATGAGGAACTTACCTTATTCTTTTTTAAAAAGATAGAAGACATCTACAAAGGCTTACCTATGACTGCCCTGAAATACTCAGCAATGGGACAATGAACACCTTAGAGGTATTTCCTCAGATGGAGCAGGACCGGTTACTTTCCCTTTGTGCAAAAATCAAATCAGGCTCATCGGTCGATCCTCTGAAACCTGACCACTTTAGGAGAATTTTACCTACTATTTCTCCCCCTCTTGGCCAAGTGATTAATAAATCACTCAGTCAAGCGATCATTCCTACAGCATGGAAACAGGCCAGAGTACTGCCTTTGCTTAAGAAACCCTCCCTGGATTCCAAAAAAACGGAAAATTTCAGGCCAATTTCATTGCTCCCCTGGACTGCTAAAATTGTGGAAGCATACATTAATTCCATTCTTTCGGACCAACTGACCAGCAATAATATACTTGACCCCTCACAAAATGGATTCCGTGCTGGCCATGGTACGGAGTCAGAACTTTTGACGGTACAAGAACATCTCTGGGCAGCACTGGATGCAGGACAGACGTCGGCACTGATCCTTTTGGATCTCAGTGCCGCGTTCGATACGGTGTCTCATGCCATCTTGCTGCGTCGCTTGAAAGAGGCATGTATCTGTGGCCTTGCTTTGAAGTGGCTTGCGTCATTTCTTCCAGACAGGTCTTACCAGGTGACTGCTCCCCCTTTTTCTTCATCAACATTTCCCATCAAGCACGGAGTACCACAGGGTTCATCTCTGAGTCCTCTGCTCTTTAATTTATACGTACAACCTTTGGCTGTTTTGGCCAAGAGCAGAGGGCTGATGGTGGTCTCCCACGCCGATGACATGCAGCTGGTGGTGGCACTTTCTGGTAACTCTAGGGACAACGCCGCTAAGTTCCAAGGTGCTCCTGCGGCAGTTGCCGGCTGGATGACAGCCAACTGCCTCCAGCTGAATGCTAGTAAGTCGGAGGTGTTGCTGGTGGGAAAGGACCATGGGTTATGGAATGAGCACTGGTGGCCCAGGAATTTAGGTACCCCTCCCCCTCCTAAACAGGTGGTAAAGAACTTGAGGGTCTGGATGGACTCTTCGCTTAGTCTCCAGACTCAAACAAAGAAGGTAGCGGGCACCTGTTTCGGTCTCCACCGTGGGCTGAGACCTATCCTGGGCTTCTTCGATGCTCTGACCAGACAGCTTATTATTCAGGCACTGATTATTTCTAGGCTTGATTATGTGAACTCTCTGTACCTAGGGGTAAACAAGGCAGAAGTACTAAGGTTACAGATTGCTCAGAGTGCCGCAGTGAGAGCTCTTCTGGGCTTGCGTAGAGTCTGCTCAGTGTCTGGCAATCTTCGCCGTCTTCACTGGCTGCCTGTGGCTCAAAGGATTGAGTTTAAAGCACTCTGTATAGCTTTTAAAATTCTGAAACTTGGATCGCCCAGCTCACTGACAGATTTGCTTTCGTTCTATGTTCCCCCCCGCCAGCTTCGCTCCATGGGCCAACATTTGCTGCGGGTCCCCCACGTCAGGAAAGTTCGAGCTGGAGGTCGTTCCTTCCATTATAGAGCGGCTGTTCTTTGGAATTCTCTGCCCCCTCACATTTGTGGCCTTGACAATCTCACTCATTTTAGGAGAGCTATTAAAACTTTTCTTTTTCCTACTATGTAAACTCTCTTCCGTATCTTGCTGCTGTTTTGCCATAGCGCCGGGATGCCCCTTGGCTGGGGCAGCTGTCGCGCTCAATAAATGTTTTAAATAGAAATAGAAATAAATAGTGGTGGCATTTAATTAACTATAGCGATTAACTTAGAAAGCAATTACATTGTCGTAGTTATCAGTAGTGCAACAGCTGCAAGGTACCAGTCCTACGTTTGTGTGGGGTTCAATTGTCCCCAATTAATGGATTTTTTTCATCCTTAAAAAAAACTGGGGATGGGGCCCAAATTGTTTGTGTTAGGGTCCATGTCACTGTGACAATATGAGCGATACTACTGTTTGAGTGCTTATCCTGGATAATTTGTAGCCGTAGGTCTGCTTCATGACCACCGTCTCATTCTCTGCTACCTACATCATGAGAATCTATGTTCTCTAAAACATTTAATTTTTTCACACTGCCTTTACAAGCAGATTGTAATCATAAGTATGACTGAGAAAATGAAGAATGGAAAAATGGAAGGAAGCGTAATGTAAAGTGAAAGAAAATGTTATGTACAAACGTGTAGGCCTTGTAAAATTGCAGATTTTTCAAAACACTAAATGTAATGTCTATTTCTTTATTGTTAATATTTAGGGTACTTGTGCCAAAAAAAGAGGTGATGTTCCACGTTTTTTTTTAAACTTTTCTTCTGGAAAACAAATCCCAAGCACCCCCAGTAGAGGTCAGGATTGTTTGGCACACAACAAAGGTACTGGACTATACCATGAGTGTTCCTTCAAAATGTATGGCTTTTTACCAATTTAGTAGGTGTAAATAATGCTCACACTTGCAAGGGCAACCATCCTGCTCACCTGTACCCCTAACAATCTGGAGCAATTAGGACTTACCTTGCTCGCTGTATGCAATTCATACCTTGAGTTTACAGCACACCACTGTCAGACTTTTCCAGCCACCACTGTTTACTTCTGCCCTTTATGTCACCCTCATTTTGAAAGTTCAGTACCAACAACTGATTATGATGCCCCTCAAAAAGCATGTAGCCATCTCTCACACAAAAATCTGCCTACACCACTGCTTGAAGTTCTTTCTGTAAGCGTGGGATGTGTTTGCTTGTAACAACGTGTAATGTGATATGTGTATTTTATATGTGACAGAAAGAAGATCTCTGAGACGGTTCCCATGAATGTGTTACAACCCCCTTTCAGATCTGGGTAACATTGCAATGTCTTGCAACTGTTATTGGTGTCACAAATCAGTGATACATTGCAGTGAGGCTGTAATGAGTACTGGAAGGTTAGTGAGTCATGTTGAGGGCATCACTGTGGCTTGACTTGACCATGATTGGTTTCAACGGCGCCTTGTTGCATTCAGTAAAGTGCACTAGGGCATATAGGAATGCAAATGATTTTGGGGTGCAGGTTTGGCACTCACTGCTGGCGCAGATCAAGAAAAACTTTTGTGTTGCACACAGGACATGTACGTAAGGAACACTAAAGGCTAGTATTGGCACTTCCTGTCGTACTACGTAGTGTTCAATAGCTCTTACTAGAACTCTGGGTAGAAACAAGTTTGTGTCATGCGGTGTCTAATTGGTTTACAACCCTGTTCCAATGTGCACGAAGAGATGAGCTCTTGGTGTGCAGCCATAATAGACTAAACTAGTTATCCAAAAGTGGGGGGTGTTTCTTTAGAAACAGTGAGAACTTTATATTTAGGGGGTTTCAAGCCTATAGAATAAACAAAACGATTAATAAAAAGAAGATCGCTTGATGTTGATTTTGCTCATATTTTAAGTTGGACCCAAAGCAGATACAGCATTTTCGCAGAAGACGTTTAATACCCCTGTGGCGGAGGTTGGTAGGGTCCTTTTCAGTCTCTCGCTGGGAGAGCACACATGGCCTACTGATTCCATTTCAGCCCAGAAAGCAGGATATTGGTCAAAATTGCTACCGAGCAGATTCTAGGTGTGGTGGAGCGGCTAGGGGAAGAGATATAGGAAGGGGCCCATAACAAAGCAGAGTCCGAGATGGTGTTGAAGAAGAAGCCGTCTGAGTGTTGGTTCTACTGCAGAGCCGGAGCCAGGGGAGGACGCAACAGGACCTGACGAGTCCGGAAAAGAGGAGGAAGAAACTGGGAGGGATGCTGTGGAAAGAAACAGGCTATGTGCAGGAAAGTAGCAGCTCCTCTGAGGACTGAGTGAGCAGGGGTGGCAGAGAGGGGGATGGGAAAGAGCGTAAACAAGCATGGCAAATGAAGCGGTCATGAATGCATGAAGTAAACACTTAACACGAGCAGAGGCAGGCCAACAAAAAAAAAAGAGTTCTCCGAAATCATCATAATAACATGAAGAGTAAGAGCACATGTAACAGGGGAAGTCTGTATGGGAGGTTACAAAAGTCCAAAAGGAGGGTTTAGTAAGCTATTTAACTAATCAAAAAACGGAATTTACAAAGGATAGTAAGAGGAACCAATTAAAAAGATGGGTGCTGCTTGATGCCCATATTGTAGATGCAGCATGCGCTGCCTACGCAAGACTTAAAAGGGGTAATGTTGAGTTTGGATGAGCTCAAACTAATTGAATGCACTTAAATTCAATGGCATCACATGACTTAAGTAGGAGTGTGTTTATATATATGTATAGCCAAATTCCGATAGCCAATACCTGCGAGCGACGGTGTATTGACCAACACTCCTCATGTAGTTAGAATCCAACTTGTGTCATCAGGAACGCCATCACTGCTTGGCTTGCGGTGTTCGTCAGGCACCTCAATACCTCAAATACTTCCTCCCAAAGCCACTGACCCAGAAAAACTACTCAGGACGGGTGCCCCAAAACGTGCTCGTGGCCACACATAAATATCCAAAGATAAGACTGCTATATATACACACACATAGCCTTAGCTATGAGTATACCGTCTTACCAGTTACTGCTTGATGGAGGGAAAGAGGTCTGAAAAGAGGAGGTTTTCGGCCATAAGCATACCCAGCAAATCTATGAGCAAAAGACCTGTCAAGGATGCTTATGTGCGCCCTTGCTGTTCGTGCTTGCTTTAGAACCCCTGGCACAATGGTAACGCTGCACAATGGCACAATATGGCATCCCGGTTGCCCAGGTACGCCACTCTGTATCGGCCTATGCAGATGAGATGCTGCTCTACTTTGAGGACATGCATGTAGATATGACACCTGTAGCCTCGTTGTTCGAACAATTTGGGGAAATATCCGATTTGCACCTCACTGCCTCAAAATAAGTTGTTTTTTCGTTTTATGATACGTACACTCTTCTCACATTTCAATTTGAGCCAGTACAGTTCAGTGTGGAGCCGGCTACTTTAAAATATCTAGGGATTCATATCTACAGGACCACATTGGACACTATAGATGGGAACCTGGTCCGTACACTTAACAATCTCAAAGCTTAAGTGGCATCTGGAACATCCTGCCTCTAACGACCACAGGCCGGATGGCCGTTTCTAAAATGATCATGCTCCCTAGATTATTATATCTATTTGTGAACCTCCGCGCGGCCCTTCCTGCCTGGATTTATAGAGCACTTGACACATTATTAACTTCATTGCTAGGAGGGCAGGGCCGTCATAGATTAGCTCTTACCAGTTACCAAGCACTGGAGGGGGCATGGGAGCACCGGAGTTTAAGGCCTATTCTACAGTGGGCCAATTGCAATGGATGGCATATTGGTTGGAAGACTATAACCTATTTGAAATAGGTTATTCCCCCAAACGATTGAGAGCTGGATCACTACAGGCACTATTATGTCCCGGTGTGCAACGAGCGAGAGACCCCCCTTTCTTATTACACACTGCACTCCATTATTGGAAGTTAGCACTGAAATACACCGGCACATCCATTGCATATGGCCCAAATGTCCCCCTGTGCGGCCTACCCATGTTACGAGGAATACTATCTTCTGCTATAATAAGAAGCTGGGTGGAGCCCGGTGTTGAAACCATAGGTGACTTATATCTGGATGGGAACTTAATGCCTCATGAGGAATTCACACAGACCCCTTCGGCTCCAACCACACTGTTTTAACTCATGCTGCGGTTACGCAATATGTGCGACAACATTGGCTAGTGGACCAGAAGGAGCCCCCGACCTTCAGGCTGTTGCAGACACTGCACATAATGGGCCATGGTGGCCATCTGGTTAGGTGGTTATACCGCAGCTTGCGGTCACATCTGGGAGTCTCATTGTTGTCTCTTTGTCAGAAATGGGAAGCTGAGGTCGCCAGGGAGTTTAATGACAGGAAATGGGTGCAGATCCTTGAGTACCCCAGTGCGTCTCCCATATTGCCTGACTTAAAACTATACAATTGTTCATACTAAAACAGGGCTTACCTTACACCACGGACGATAAAACGCATGTACCTGACTTCCTCCTCAGAGTGTCCTAGATGTCATGTTCCGAGGCAGATTTTGTACACATGTTATGGGCCTGTCCCTCCCTTGTGGATTTTTGGACAGAAGTTACTTAGGGCCTCACACAAATTACTGAACGCTCCACCTGGAATACTCTTGAAGCTGGTCTTCGGGGTCTTTTCACTCTTCCTAAAAAAGCGAGTGTACTGCGTTGTTTTACGGGCCTCACCTTAATGTGGCCAAAAGACTCATCACACAATGGTTGAAATCATACATGACGTCACGTAAGGTGAAATGGTGCTAGGAAGTCATAAAATGGGCCACTGCTGAGAGAGAGGCACTGCAACATGAAGAGTATAGAGGGCTGAGGAAGAAACCAATATCAATGAACTAGGCTCAATTATTAAAGCATTTAAAAATACACTTTACAACTATTGCTGATGACTGGTATACTGCTGAGGTTACGGTCTTCTTCCCTTCCCTCCCCATGCCCCTCCTGCCCCCCCTCCCCTCATCCCCCTCTTCACCTTCTGCCCAGGACAGAAATGGATCTGAAAAAAAGTACTCAGCAATATAAATATGGCATTGATAGCAAGTATCCAATCCGTTACATAGCAAAGTCTTTGGCAACTAATTTTGAGACTTTGGCAGAAATAATGCAGGATGGAGGATATTGCTCGGAGCTGCTAGCCCATAGGCAGTAATAGTCCAGAATTAATATCATCTATTTCCTGTGATGGTTTCACGGCTTCTTCTATGGCAGTTGGGCGTGTCAGTTTTAGCCAATCAGCAGCTATGGCTAAGAAACTGGAAGGTTGATAACTCTGGGAAAGATGCAGTTGTGAAGATCCCTTTCTCATAAAATTGCTTGGAGACACGAGAGATGCCAAGGTAACTAACGCATTCAAAAATAGGAACCATAAATTTCCCTTTACAGGGAGAAAGATCAGGCGTGGGCCTCGACATCTTTTGACACCCATAGGCAATCAAAGAGGAGAAAGTGATTCCAGCCATAGGGCGCTTTCTGGAAAGGTTCTTCGTCTACGCAGCTTCCAAAGAGGAAGAGCCAGCATTCCTGACTACATGAAGGAGAATACGTCAGTAGGACCAGTGGGAGCATTTATCTGAGACTCCTCATGTTTAGGAGAAAGACGTTTCAAATCTTTGGGTGTTGAGTGTGGTGAGGTGAGACTATTCTATTGCAGTTGCCTCTAGGTCTCCTGATCCGGTATTTACCCCTATGCCAGGACCAAAGACTCCAACATGTAAAAATCTCGGTGGCAAGGAATAAGCAATGTATTACTAAAAGAACGATTGTACCAATGCCAGTGATCAAGCAGAAAGAACACACTTATTCCATTCTCTTCCTAGTGGAGAATACATTGGTGGTTATTGTCCAGTGTTGGGCGGGAAGTGAGTGAACAAATGAATGGGAACCTTCTATTTAAAAATGGACTTGGCTCAATAACATTGTTCCCCCTACTCCAGTTGGATGAGTTTGTAAAGCTTGCTTATCGAGATGCTTACCTTCACATACCAGCTTTGGAAGTTCACTAGAAGTATCTCCACTTTTCAGTGCAAAATGAGTGGTTTCATTTCTACAAAGACATGGGTTCCTGAGAAATTGGGAGTTGTCTCCCTTGCTGATTCAAAGCTCTCAAGTTTATTGAGTCAAAATTCTAGACCAATGAGGGCATTGCTTATTTTTAGGAGAACAGAATTTTAAATATGCAATGTCAGATTCATTGGATACTGTCTCAGACCTACCCAAAGTCTAAGGTCTGGCTATAACTTCAAGGAGGCATGTCAACACCTCTAGCAATGGTTTCTTGGGTGAAGTTCCATTTAGGATTCTTGGCTCACCAGCTTCTTTCTTCATTGAATCAAAATCACTTGATAGCCACGCATGTATATATTGGACCAGGCCCTATGTACAGGGGCACCCCCAAACTTTTTGCTTTACCCTTCACTTTTTGATAAATTCATTTTTGTTGGCCTTAGGACTCTGTGCACTTCACCACTGCTAAGCAGTGCTAATGTGCTTGTGCTCACTTCCCTAAAGGTACCTCATGTGCTTGTGATAGATGGAGATCTTATTTCATTTGTAGGGGTGCAACATAATCATGCGTAGAGCGCACCCGCATATAATCATTTGCTGTATTAACATGAAGTGTTAGAATTGTTAGAATGAATGTGTCCGTCTGTAATGTAACTGGTGCTCATGTAAAGCACTCTGATACCTTGGGGTCAAGTTCGTGTTACATAAAATTACCCTCCCACAAAATTTGAGACGTGACATATTTTTTCCATTGACAAGTAACATGGAGAATCAACGCAGAAAATGAATGTAACAGAAGACAACTGACAATTATTTGTGAATTAAATGTGCTTATTAATTATGTCATTTCATATGTAGGTAAATATATTAGATGAAATTGCATTAATGTTATGTGAATTCTTAAAGCTTATATGATGCTTTCCTTATGTTAGCTGAAAATTGTAGGCCTAAAATTCAGGTACCTGAAGCTCTAGCTGTAGAATTAACAGTTTCAATTTCATTTGTGCTGTGGAATCTGTTCTTGCTCACATTTTGTGCTGCACGTGAAGAAACGCCCTTTTAGGCAGAATAAAGTCTTTGTTTTATTAGTTAGGCAAGGAGAGAAAAAGTTACAAGTGTGTGGCTTGAGTTGATAAAGGAAGGTAGTTACGCTTCACACAAGAGCGGGCCTGGGAACCAAGGACAATTTGTTGCAAGGAAGGCACACCAGCAACATCGTGGAAAAACACCTTCAAGACTGTACCCAAGGTGGAAGGGCGTGGTTTGTAATGCACTATGGGAGAGCTGCCTGTGGATAACTGGTCGTTGGAATTAGGGATAGAGCGCCAATTTTCCCTTGCCTTCATAAAGAAAGCATCCTATGACAAGCTCAGTCTTTGGTAGCTTTATGCTGCTTGACCCATTGATCATGGAGAGACTTCTTAGGAAGACTCCACGTGCTGACACCTTATATTCTTCCTGAAAAGGCTTCAGTAGGGATGAAACCTTAGTGTTATAGTAGGGATAGATTTAATCTTTTCCACTCACCAACCCTCAATGCAAGGACATTTGGACTCATGCCTCCTGATTTTCTGTATCCTACTTCTTGAATTAATTGTACAGCCTATGCTGCGCCTTCCAAACTGGATTTGCAGATTTGGCTTCATGCTAATTCCTTTGTATTTCTATACCCTCATGTTGAGGTGTCTCTATGTTCATTTATTTTTGGCTTTGTAATAAAAAAACTAACCTTATGTAGTTGTCCGTGGGTTATTATGTATCCAAGAGAAGTATTTGTTAATTGGTTGTTCCCTAAATATTTTTCTCCCCTTAAAACTTTCATGCTGTGAAAAAGAACTATCGGAGGGTGACTCTAGGACAGGTCTAGAACTTATGGGCCCAGCCTTTTCACTTATATACAGACAGTAACACTAAATGGCATTAACAGCTGGTAGCATGAAAAGGGAGTAACCAAGCCAGCAGTGTTTAACAACAGGAGCGTGAGTGTTCTTTGAAAACTAAGGGGATGTGAACTGTCTCATGGGCACTTATTCTTTGGTGTTTTTAGAACTTTAGTATTTTTAATTGATTCCTTTTGCACGTATGTTAGCACTTTAGAATAGTGCTTGGGGTATCTGTGGCCATGTTCAGAGCCAGCCCCTAGAAATGAAGTAGCCGCCATTTTAGTCAGCATTGTAGTCTCTAGCGTCGCGACCGGCACTCTATTTAACATGGCCAGGTGCGCAAGCGTGGAGACTATAGGAGCATGATTGTTCTTTGAAAACTAAGGGGATGTTAACTGTCTCACAGGGACTTAATCTTTAGAGCTTTAAGAATTTTAGTATTTTAAATTGATTACTTTTGCATGCACTTTAGAATAATACTTGGGGCATCTGTGGCAGTGTTCTGAGTCACTACCTAACACAGAAATAGGTGCCATTTTGGTTGGCATTCTAGTCTGTAGTGTTGCGACCGGAACTCTATTTAATGCGGCCAAGTGCACGGACGTGCAGTAGGTGCACCACTGGTGCACCAAAGGTGCGTCAAAGGCAAGCCTGTCTACGCCCGTCCGGGGCAGGAAGACCCTGCCACTTGTCATTAAGAGGAGAGGTATTACAGTGCCGACACACTAAAAATCTTAATGATACTGATGGGAAACTTGCCAACACGTAATGGAAAATAAACCAAAAGACAGTGGATCCCCAGCACTACGTAAGCTATGCAACGTATCTACCCCTGCCTTTATTTCTGGTCCAGCTAGACCCTCCAATATTCCTCCGGGATCACCGACATGCACACCGGCTGGTAGTTGGACTGTTCCCTCCAGATGCGAGATTTAGAATCCTATTCCACTTTATATTTTTTTATTATCTTCAATACCTTAAGAGAGTTGGAGAAGCTCTCTCCGATTTACAGTCGTGCGGTCTACCCTTTGACCCCTACCATTGACATTTATCAATCCAAGGACCTGCACTAGCTCATGCGAAATCCTAATTTTGAACTATTTATACATCAAGCATTGCCTGAGCCATAAATCCAGCATGGCTTGAGTATGACCTTTGTCTATTTACCTTCATTGGACTTTCCTGGTGACCTTCTGTTTGAATTGCTTCCCCCCTAGGATCTACTTTTAGCTGCCCTGTTTTTTCACCCTGAAGAAGGTTGACCTCGGAGCAAGGTCGATACCTAAATGCACTTCGGTGTGTATGTTGTGTTCGGTTAGACCAGGACACTCATTATAATTGAGTCCTATTGGATGGAGGAAAGTGGGACTATTTTATAGTCAACTAATATAAGGCTATACCATTGAGCTACTTCTATTTCCTGGTCTAACAAAATGTTATTGCATTGTTTTTATTAAAGGATGTCCCTTTTGTTTGAATGTTTGAAGTATAGGTATATTTGGGTATGTCTGCTTTGAGTATATGTGTGTCTGATTGAGACTTCCTGGGGGTCATTATTGTATTCGGGCAGCCGGGTAATCTATTCTAAATTATCTTTCTTGTTTGTTTATTGTGTATGATTTATTGTTTGTCATTTCTTACAACTAATTTCACTAATTCATTTCACTGAAAAAAGCAATAATACAATTGCAAAAGTCTCAATTTAATGAGAAAGACTAGACGAAAAGAAGTGTTCTTAATGTTTGTGGTTGTGGGCAACTGTGCGACATTTTTGCACGCCATAATGTAATATTGTATGTGGTTACTGTACTCATTCACCAGTTTGGATTTATTTTTGATACTTGTTCTCTTTTTCCCTGGTCCTGCGGGTGTATCAACACGTAATGGAACCAGATACCTGGCCTGGTAAGTGTCAAGCATGTGGACAAGGGTTTTGGCATTCCTGGCAGACCTAAAATGGGCCCACCCATCACTGGAACCCACAAGTAAGGGCCCAGATTAGGGTGACCAGACGTCCCGGCTTTGCCCGGACGGTTCTGGTTTTTCACCTGCTGTCCCGGCAGATTTCAGTAAATGTAGCTTCTGTCCCGGTTTTTAGAGAGGGGTGACTGAAAATTGTGGGAGGTGCTTTTTTATATTTTACAAAGCAGGGATACTTAGCAGATGTTTCAAGAAAACAATTTAATTAACATGCAAGCTACTGAGTTTAAAAAATTGCATTTTATGTATGTTCTAACTGCCTGTTCTGTAATTATCTGCTGAGGGGCGATGTCATTGTGTGCACGTGCCTGAGGTAAAACTGTAGTACTTCTTCTGTTTTCGTGAAATGTCCTGGTTTTTGGCTTTAAAATTCTGGTCGCCCTAGCTCAGATGGATACCAAATGTATGCTACACCAGTCCAATACCCCTTGGGCCATGTTCCTCATGAATTGTAGGTCACTCCCAAACATTGTTAGGAAATATTGGCACTGTTGGAGAACCAAATGAACCACCCTTTTCCTCACTGAGACATGACTCCACGTGAATAGCAAGCTAGATCTTGCAATCGCTATTCCCCCAGGATATGCGATTGCTAGAAGTTACCAAGTTGACAAGAAACTGTCTTGTTATTTGTGTACTTTTTGATATATGAAATTATTTTGTCAACTATGTTCACGGTTCGTGTTATTTTGTTTTATGTTTTGAAGTAAGCAAGAGGTGCAATCTTGATCTGTCCTATAATCAACTACTTGAACAATTTACAAAAATTGTGTAAAGAAAAAACATAATAAATTATATAGATCAACACATTCAGAAGTTTGGTCTCAGGTTGCTAATAGGAAGCAGCATCAAAATTGTCAGCTAGATAATCTTTTGTATTATGTACTTTTAGAAAGTTTGCATTTTCCTGCTCTTCGCCCTTTTGTGTCTGCAGTCTGTTTTTGTCCACATGACTGAGTAACCGACAGACTCTCTGAATTCCTCCCAGGTAGTCACACAATCAAGAGATTAGGTGTGCATGAATGGGCCACCTGCTGGCACGGGGGCAAAGCTGAGCACAGCCCCACTTGCAACTGAATATGGAGTGCTCTGCCTTCAGACAAAATACCTATCACCACCACATTGTCACTACAGCCAGCTAGGAGGCAGGCCAAAGGAGTCAGTAAACTCCATGCACTTTAAAGCCGCTGTCTAGAAGCTTCTCCCACCTTCCAGAAGAAGGGCACCAGGGTATAAAAATAGAGCCTCACACATCCACTCATCAGTACTCTTCTGGAGCTGTGGATACTCTGTCAGAAAGTAAGACTTATGTGCTGCTGAAAGGACTGCCACTCTGCTGCACTGTTGACCTGCTGCTACCTTGCTGAAATCCTGCCTTTTTGCCCTGCTGTCCCCTTGACTGAAGACGAATGATGGGACCTACAACCTGAACCCAGGACCACCAGAGTGACTCCAAAGGTCTAGTCTACTGGCATACTGCTATGACCACAGGGACATAACAGGCTCCCACCCATCTGTACCAACACGCAGCAAGTAGTAACCCTCAGGACCTGGGCCATTGGTATGACCTCGGAGAGGCTGAATTTTGTTTTTTCGGCTCTTTGCGACAGCACACAGGCCCCCTGCGCTGAATCCTTGTCTCTCGCACAGCTAGGCAACGCAAGGTCCTGTCAGCCTGAACCTTCGCGATATAGCATTAACTGCTCACTGACAGAGCCATCGCAAAGCACAGGCTGACCATTTGCCATGGAATCAGGATCTTCATATTAGAGTGATGGCTGCCTGCGATGCCTGGCCTGCCTCTCGCACTGCATCAACGACCTGCTGTAATGCTTCCTTGGTCCTCACATCCTCCCTCCAATATGAACGGGACCCTTTGTGCTTGACCAAGAAGGCAACTTTTCAGCTGGAGTAACCTGGTCCCTGTATCTGACACTTGCTCCATTGCGGTCGACCTGAACTTCCAACTTTCTCCCAGATTCACATGACAAGATAGATGTGATCGGTGATTTGTGCTTTTTTGCCCTATCTTACCAGTAACTCTTTAAAAATTCCCAACTCCAGTTCTTTTGATCCGATGTTTTACATTTAGGTGTCAAATAATTTATTAAAATGTACTCTATTTTTCTAAAATGGTGTGATACTTTTCTTGTGTTGTGTTTCCCCTTTATAACTGTTTGTGTGCAGCATAATCAATCAATAAATCAGGTTGCTTGTAAAGTTTGACTACTCAAGGGTCTCAAGGGGCTGGGGGTATGGGGGGAAAGCTGCTCGTCCGTCAAGGGCACTGTGGTTCAGTCGAAGAGCCAGGTCTTGAAGTCCTTCCTGAATTGAGGCAGTGACGGTGATTTCCTGAGGTGGAGAGGCAGGGTGTTCGAGGTCTTTGCTGCAAGGTAGGACAAAGAACTTCCTCCAGCTATGGTCTTGCGGATATGTGGGATGGTGGCTAGAACCAGATGGGCGGCGCGGAGGTCTCTGGTGGGTGTGTGGAATGTGAGGCGGTGGTTGAGATATGCAAGTCCCACGACATGTAGGGCTTTGTAGGCATGTGTGAGGAGCTTGAAGGGGATTCTTTTCTTGACTGGGAGCCAGTGGAGGTCTCTCAGGTGGCCGGTGATTTGGTTACAGCGGGGGCTGTTGAGGATGAGTCCAGCTGAGGTGTTCTGAATGTTCTGCAGTTTCTTGAGGAGTTTCTGGGTGATGCCGGTGTAGAGTAAGTTGGCATAGTCAATTCTGCTGCAGATGAGTGCGTGGCTGACCGTCTTTCTGGACTCGTGGGGATCCACTTGAAGATCTTTCGGAGCCGGCATAACGTGTGGAAGCAGGAAGATGAGACGCTCTGATCTGGCTGTTCATGGGGAGCGAGGAGTCCAGGATGGTGCCATTGTTTCATGCGTGGTCAGAGGGTGTGGGGAGGGTTCCAAGTGAGGCTGGCCACCAGGCGTCGCCCCAGGTGTATGGGGTGGAGCCCATGATGCGGACTTCGGTCCTCTCTGAGTTGAGCATGAGACAGCTGTTCTTCATCCAGGTGGCGACAGCCTTCATTCCGCCATAGAAGTTGTTCTTGGCAATTGTGGGTTTGTTGGTGAGGGGGAGGATCAGCTGGGTGTCATTGGCATAGGAGATGATGTTGAGTCCATGGTTCCTGGTGATGGCTGCAAGAGAGGCCATGTAGATGTTGAATAGAGTGGGGATTAGGGCGGATCCCTGAGGTAATCCATAGTTGATCTTTGTGGGTTCCCAAGTGGAATAGTGGTAGTCTGACTCTGTGTTTGGCTGGTGAGGAAGGAGCAGATCCACGCCAGGGCTTTGACGCGGATGCCAGCATTGTGGAGACTTGTGCGTGGGGTGTGGTTAAAGACGGTATCGAAGGCTGCCTAGAGGTCCAGGAGGATGTGAGCTGCCATTTTGCCTCTGTCGAGGAGGGTGCGGAGGTCATCTGTGGCAACGAGGAGGGCTGTCTTGGTGCTGTGGTTGCTTTGGAATCCAGATTGGGAGAGGTCCAGGATGTGGTTTGCTTAAATTAATTCAGTACATTGGGTGTTGATGGCTTTCTTCATGACCTTGGCTGGAAAGGGGAGAGGCGAGATGGGTCTGAAGCTCTTATGGTCCATCGGGTTGGGAGGGGGTTTCTTCAGTAAGGGGTTGATCTCTGCATGCTTCCAGTCTTCCGCAAAGGTGGCAGAGTTGATGGAGCGGTTGATGGTGCGGCAGAGTTTGGAGGCTATGGTGGGGCCTGCCCCGTTGAAGATGTAGTCTGGGCAGGATGCGCCAGAGTGAATGCTCTCCGTGATCTTGGGTGTCGTCGGTGGTGAGGGCAGTCCAGCTGAGTAGGGTCTGTTGGGGTCCGGTGTCGTAAGGTGGGGTGGCTCCAGGTGTAGTTGAAGAGTCTTGGATGCCAAGACTGTCGAAGCTGACACATATCTCTTTAATTTTGTTATGGAAGTAGGTCTTAGGAAGGATGGGATGTCTGCTGTTTCTGCGCTGGGTCTGGCTAATTACTTGACCTGGGCAAAAGGTTCTTTACTGTTGAGTGCGTTGCCGTTGATTCTTTCTTGCAGGGCCACTTTTTTCGTTGTCCTGATGAGGTGTTGGTGTGAGGTGACAGTGGTCTTGAAGGCTGAATGGCCTTCCGGGGTCTTAATCTCTTCTCGAGCCATCTACATGTGCTTCTGGACTCATGAGGGGGGGGGGAGAACCAGCAGGTTTTCTTGGAGTGTCACTTACTTGGGACTATGTTAAGGGGGGCCAGAGTGTTGATGCAGTTGGAGATCCATCTGTGGAGGTTGTGTGCTGAGGTGTAAACATCCCTGGATGTTGGTAGAGGGGTATTGCTGAGGGATGTGGTGAGCTGTTCTCCTGTGATCGTGTTCCAACTTCTGTGGGGGAGCTGTGGGTGTGGTGGTGTACGGTGGGTTTGGTGAAGGAGAAGTGGATGCAGCAGTGGTTGGTCCACAGGAGCTTGGTGGTGTGGCTGAAGGTGATGTGGTCACTTGAGGAACCAGAATTCGATCTGGGCCTAGTAAAGCAGGTAGTTAGCATTAGTAATTAGCGTGGTGTAGCTAATTTGCAAATATAACGCTTCGAACACTAATATGCTGACACACGTAATAGTTTTAGGACTCACATACACTTTACTGCACGTTATTTTAGCTAATACATGAAACGTAGTTTGACCCGACCAGCGCCATTTTGTATTTTCCCTTGCCTTCAGCCTTCAGCACTAACACGACTCTTTTTGCTTGCATGCTCGAGATCCATTCCCCTGTGAAATAGTGCAACTGTAGCAACCTGCTGTCTCTGCACGTTAGGCCTGTCAAGGTTATAGGTGGGGGTAGGTTGGGCAAACACATTCCAAAGGAGCGCTGTCAGGACTCTCTCGGAGTTAGCAGAAGGGAGTCACCCTCCTGACCTTGCTATAACAAGCTGAGCTCTATCTGAGGGGTTTTGTGTTCCATATATGGTCTTTCCTTTGCACCAACCTGTACCATCCTGTATTTTTCCATCTTAGGTAACGGTTTCGAAATGTAACAGTATATATGTGATGCATTGACAATGTGCCAGCAGTCTTCTTGGCGGACCTCGTGGGGTTAGGTCGCAAGGAGCTCCCCTGGCAGAGTTTGTTTGTGTAATAAACGATTGGACTTTCTACACTGCCAACTGACTGGTTATTGGTAATTGGTACATGGGCTATTTGTAAGTATAGCCCTATTGGGAGGTAATTATATTTCGGTACTTCAGTTGGCGACTCCGCCGGGACTCCGCGTTGGGGTCGTCCCCCTGTAATCAGGAAGACGGGACATTGGGAAGGGCGATCTTGACCGGGGGAGGAAGGATCGGCCGAATAATTGGGGTCCGCTCCGCTCTCCCAATCAGGAGAGCTCGGCTGCTAGTGACCCCACGCCGGAGTCCTTCGGGTGTAACCCGAGAATGGACCACGTTGGTCCACAGGAATTGGCAGTGGAGAACGCCCAATCGAACCGGAGTGCACCAGGTGAATGATTCTTCTTGTTTCATGTCGGATATCCTCTGGATTTGAATTTTGAATTTGGTGACGTTTGGTCACGGAGAACTCGAGAAGGGGGTCTGACGGGGCAATATTGAGATTGCACGGGCAGACGCTCCTGTTTTGGATTTTGGAAATAACTAGAGATTAAGATCGGACGCCTTGGTGTGTCTTGTGGACAAGTTTACACCTGGCCGGGTTGCCCTCGGAAACGCCGGCGGCTGAGATTGGGTAGCACCCAGACAGATCCGGAGCGGCACTTGAAAAAGCGGGCTAAGCCGGAATAGTTCGGGAGGTGAACCATGAATGCCGTCGGATGGTCCGTAGAGCGATCTGTGGTTTTGAGGAACCTGTGTGGCTATCTCTAGGCAGTCTAATGATAAGGCTGTTTGATTTCTTTTGGTCTGCTTGAGATTTGGAAAGAGTTCTCCATAGGTGGGAGTTGACGGGCTCCACTTTTTGTTTTGGAAATAACGTTTGTTGTGTTGTTTTATGTTACTGTAGAACTGTGGTTGTTTTGTCCGTGCAAGATTGTGAGAATGGATTAAGTACAGAACATGGCCATGTGTAAGAAAGTGTAAATAATACTTTTCCTTTTCAGCCACCGGTCTAGCAGCAAGCATAATGCCGTGCTTCAGTAAGCTATGCTTTGGCTGTACTGGCCAAGGAAGTACAAGGTTGGATGAGAGCCAACCAGACCCACCGGAGGGAACCCCTAGCCATGATATGTACTGTAAGCATGGTATAGAGCCCCTCTTATTTAATACGTTATGGAATAAATACACAAAAGATAATGTAGTACTTCAGTGGCCAAAGACTGGGTCTTTTGATGAGAAAAAGACTCAGTATCTGCAGGAACATCTGTTTGCTAAACGGAGCAGACAGGCCATGTTTGACACCCTTAACAAGTGGCAGAAAGAGGCGAAACGAAGGCGCATACGGTCCGAGAAATTAATGAAGATACAGCAAGGGCAGACTGTAACCCAGAAGGCCATTGCTCATGATAAAAATAAGACCGAACAGAATATCGAGTATGCGGACCGACAGTTTAGGTTACAGGTAGATGGAAGTTATGTAACTCGAAATGAGACGGAAGCACAATAGAGGACTTGTTGAACGCACGGCCCCCACCCCCGTATGTGCCCCAGCGCGTATATACCGCCCTGCCTCTTCAACCTGCTGCTGCTTCCCCGGCCTCCGCCCCAGAAACGGACGTGTCTCTCGTCTCCCTAGGTACCCATGGTGCCACTGCTACCTCAGTGAGAGACATGGCTACCCTTCTCCCGGGCGTACAGCCGCCCACGTCGGCTTCTCGAGTGGTTTTAGCAGCTCCGAGTCCCATTTGGACCTCACAATCAGCCAGTACAACCAGTAGGTTTGTAACTAATTTGGCACCCGAAATTTCTACGCGATTACAGGCCGCTGAGAGTACTTGGACCACCTCTACCCCCTCCGTGATACTAAGCATGGCACAATATTATGAACATAGGGAGAATGAAAGTAAGGATAAGGTGGATAAAAAGGCTAAGGACCTTAAGACTCGAGTATTGTTGCAACAAGTCGTTCGAGGACAGGGAGGGGGGAGAGGAGCTCGAGGGCCAGTATCCAGAGGGGAGGGGGCAGGCCGAGGCGCCGGCGGAGGTGCAGGCACTGACACGAGCCAGCCGTTAGGGGTAAATCAATGTGCTTACTGTAAACAGGAAGGACACTGGAAAGCTCAGTGTCTGTTACTGCTCGCTCAGAAC